>NC_137695.1:100008297-100723277 GCF_964034855.1 Anser brachyrhynchus
GATGCTTTAAATTGCCGCAGTGCCTCGAGACGCGGGAGCTTTGCTTTGTGAGAAGTCTACTGCCTAATAGAAACGCACGCGTCCTCGATGTCGGAACAATCTACAGTAAAGTAAAAAATTAAAAATGCATGTCCGTAAAAGCACCAGTTACACGTGCCGCGTATATCACAGTCACACCACTGTGTATCTTGATAATTACCATTTGGAAGTGCACTGAATTAGACTGCATGCAGTAGATATTAGCCTGAATCACTAACAGTATCTCTAATTCAAATACAAATATATACTCTCATGACTATGTCCCTTACATACCTTTTCTCTTCAGCAAGCACAATTAAATCATTATTACAATCTAATTTGGCACGCAAATGGTGTTTTATTAAGTCAGAAAGCTGGTCGTGACTTCCCTGTCCCATTTGCAGTACCAGGCTCCAGCAGAAGGGTCCCTGCCCCGCAGCCTCCCACTCGCTTGCCGTGGCCTCATCCAGCTCCACGGCCGGCCTCCAGGCCACCAGCCTCGCCCAGCACAGCGCAGCATCTGCACCAGCTGCGTAAAGATGCTGGGAGCTCTCCTGAATGGAAGGAAATTGCTTCCATTTCTGGTAGTTTTCTTAAACACCAAAAATAGAGGCTATGTGCTGAAGGTCAAGTTTGCAAGTCTAATAAAAAGATAGATAACTGAACAAAAATTGGCGAGATAATGTAACGCACATGTTACCTTACTCCACATACTTTTCCAGTATTTTCTTATTAATTTGCCTAAAAGCGTGTGCGGGTTTGGAAAGCTGCTACGTAGGCTGAACTCATTTTCTTTACTAAAGTGTAAACAGGCACAAACGTCCGATAGGACCAAACGGCAAAAGACGGATCGAGAGGAAGTCGGAATACCTGGGTCTGGAGCAGTCATTTCACACAAGACTTATCTTTAATCTAACCAGCTGAACCAAACGCGGATGTTTTGATTGGCCACATCTGTAGGTACGGTGTGTGTAATTAATTGTTCGTTCAAAAATGCAATTTCATGATGCATTTGACGATTTAGGTATACAACAGTTTTAGTTTTCAGAGCCGACTAAAAATAGTGATTTTAATTTATTCCTGCTGCCTACAATTACCCACAACCATGTATTTTTAAATATTTCCAGCCTATAAAAATTACTAATTTTTGCCACTTGTGTTTATCTGCATTTAGACTTTGATTTGGATAAATTAAGCTCTCAAGTGTTCCTTGCTTTATGAAACTCTGCATGTTGTACACTTCAACACAAATAAATGACTTCTACCATTAGAGGTTTAAATAATGTAATGTATTTCATGCTCAGCCTGAAGCTGGATTCCAATGAAGTTGCTAATGCACGTAATGATTAAGTGTAACTCAAATACTAACTGTGTTGTTGAAAACATGACAGGCAATAATTTGGTCTATTATATTCTGCCATTTAATTGCCTAGTACAGACATTCTCTGACACGTTATGAAGCAATGATTTACAATTATTCAAGCTGCAAAGGTCAGAAAGTGACATTATAATCATCTACACAGAGATCCCTTCTAATGCACAAAAACTAGGTAATACCACACAAAAATAGTTTTACTAGAGTAGCAACTTTCTATTTAAGATTTCCCAAACTGCACACGTATAAATAATTAATTTACATTACAGTACATTAAGGCATCCTTGAAAATATAATGTTTTTCCTGCTCCTACCAATAAATTTACGTATAAGTCTTTTTGCTTGCTAAAAGTGATCTTAAGAGCCGGCTTTCACTAAAAGTAGCCTGACATTAACAGGCTGAAAATCTAAAAGAATTTTTTTTAAAACATAACACAGGAGTACAGCCAATTTTCTGATGCATCTGGTCAAAGCACATTCTCATCTATAAAGCAGGAAGGTCTGTTAGCCACTATACTCAATATAGGTGAGTATTTTTCTTAGATGTTCTCAAAGCAACCAGTGTCATTAAAATACTAAGCTTTATACAGATTAAGATCTCCCAACTATTCTTAGCATTAACAACAGCAGCAAAAGTGAAGTTATTTCCATGCTTGGGACGCTGTAACTCTTGTCAAAGCCTATTTATATGGGGCTTTAAAAAAAAAAAAAAAAAAAAACAGAATTTAGCAAGATACTTATTTAACAGAACATCTTATAACATCTCCAGAATTAATTGGGAAAAAGAGTTTGAAAGCAAAAGGAGGACTGAGAAGGACAAAGGAAAAGAGAGTAATACATCCATTCACCAAAAGAAATCCAAAATATAAAAAATAAAAGTAGGAAAAACAAAAGCAAAAACAAAAACACAGGGAAAAAATAATTCAGGGGGAAAAAAAAAAAATCTATTTCCACCCCCTCCAATTTCCCTCGTATCTGTTCCTTACAACACTTGACTACTATATATAGAATAAACATGATAAAGACATTACTACAAATGACTTTTCAATTTTTGGGAGGGTAGTATATCTATGTTTATGTGCATGTCTTAAATACTGTCAATTTTCCTAAAAATCCAAACCTACCTTACACCTATCTTCTTCAGTAGATTTTTTAGGAAGTCATAAAGGAGAGGGGGAAAAATGAACGAAGCAGCCATTCTTACTTGAAACATATAAGTACATCCCCCAAAATTCTGTTTCTGAAAGCAAAGGCAAGAACAAGGCAAAGGAATAGTAGATGCTTTTTTAAATCAAACATTGCCTATAAATTCTGTTCAAAATCTCAAGTGCAGAACAATGCATTTTTCATGTTCTACCTGAGGCATAAAATTTGAAAAGTGCATGATAAGCCTTTTCAAGCCTTTTCACTGCATTCCACCAGGCAAATGAAACAAAAATTTTAAATGCTGGGCAACCAAGATTTGCTCATCTCACCCAGGGTGTTGTGTCAGCCAAATTCAGAGCCAGACTTACAAAAATTAAATTCAAATATGCAGCAGTTTGCTACACACGGAAAATAGATACAACCTCTGAAATAACGGGATATATTTTACAGCCATGGGTATGGAAAAGAAAACAATTAACGCACATCTGTGATAAGAAAATGAGTAGCAGACGGTTTATTCCAAATGTTAAAACATTAGCGGTGTCCAATTTCTGTATCATGTAGTTTCTGCCGTGCAGCTGAAGAAAAACAAACCCTGAACTTCAATTAAAAAACAACAACAAAAACCACAGCAAAATTACTGCGTTTTTCAACAACCAAGTGAATTATATATTGTGTACTTTGTATCATGTAAATATGAGGAACATTTGGAAAATTTAGACACAGCATACCCTTCCAATAAGAACAACACAGATATGTTGTGTTTTTTTTAAGTGATTTTTTTTTAAAAGTGTTATTTTGAGAACACACTACACCACAATGTTGCACTGACATTTCACCTTTAAAAAGTGCCCAGGCAGATTCAAAAGCTTTTGAAACACAAATTATCCTCACAACTAGCAGAGGGCTTATTACTACGAATCTAAAAGTCAGAAGATAGAATATTAACTACTGCAGAAAAGAAAACATAGTGCAGGACCTTCTGTTTGTGACAAAATTACAGAGTTAATGTTCCTGAAAGATCACTTCACCTTTTAAAGCATGATTTTTAAAAAGGTAAAATTTATAGCAATTAAAGCTAATGAAGAAATGCAGCATGAGCTGCTTATGTTCAGGAACTAATAGGTCCACTGAGCATTTCTAAGATTATTTAGCCATCAATGATAATGAATTGACATTGTCAGTGGTGTTAATGTACCAATGCTCTATAGTGCCACTAATCCGATAGCCAATCCTAGCAATTTTTTTTTTTTATGTTGCCACTTTATGTTTTTCAACTTACACACTACCCAATGCTTTCATTAAAAATAGCAGAAACACAGCACAAGCTATTACACTTTTTTCTGTTCTTCCACATTAAAGGATGGCATATTCATTATTTGGACTACAGTTCAAACTGCTCTGGTCATTCCTTCTCCCTCAAATTCTGCCCAATTCTTCAGGTCTGTTAGCTATAGTATAAAAATGTCTTTTCCAATTAAATCAATGTTAACGTGTAATTCTTAAAATACATTTTTTGGTGCACATTAAGTGAAATGTGATGATTATTTGAACAAGTATATAAATCAGATTTTTGTGAGCACGGATTATCGTGGTGTATGTCTCTTCAGCTCATTGTTTTGTCATATCTAAATAGCACAGCTTCATGTTGTTGATGCAAATTAGTAGTAATACAATACTACACAAAAATGGAAAATGAGTACCTGCTTGGCTACCAGGTATGACATACCAGCAACACGTAGTAAGCAATCAGCTTCCCAAACTGACTACCATTTAAGCCCACTGTTTAAATCATCCATGTCATGAATTACAAGCAAGTTGTGTATTTTCTGAGACATATTCTAAGAACATGTCAACTCTGGAGGGAAGGAGTGATTTTTGAAAAGTGAGAAACTGTGCCAAAGCCTAATCAGTTTAATTCTCTTTTTATAAAAGACACACTATTAAATGTTTCAAGATTTTCGACTTCGCCTTTGATGATTACGTAGTTAAATAACATGATTTTTCTTTCTAAGTTAAAAGGGAACTGAATAAAGAACCATTGTCAAGTTTGTTGAAAACTTCTAAAGAACAGAGCTTAGCCTCAGCTAAACAGTTTTGTGGATCTGTAGTTGATAACCATCTCCCATGCCAAATTCTCAGTAATCCATATAGCAGACACAGCAAATAAGATTTTTCAAACAACATAAAATAGGCTACTGTGCATAAAGTTCATTTTAAGCATGCTGCAAAATAAAGAGTAGCACGAGTTATTCTACTACTGATATTCAGTGGACTTAAGAATTAGGCTCATACATTTTTATTTCGTGTTCCAAGAAGTCAGCAATTAATTTTCTTAAGTGAGTAAAAACATCCAAAGTATCTCATAATGCTGCATGCAAAATTATTCGAAAAACAGAGAGATGAATCAGTGAAAATCACTCAGCTGCATCTTCAGCTGAAGATTCACTTGTCCTTTAAAATGTGTAACTCACTTTGTCCTGCAGTGGATCAGTATGCCAAGAGTGAAAAAAAACCTCCCTGCTTAATATTATCCCTAACAGCACACCACACCATTCATGTGTGCACTGCATCATCTAATTGAACCTGTGCTGTTCTACACATTAGCCATAAGACTGCTATAGCAGGTTACATAGGTTTGAGTAAAGTGTTTTTATATGATGCATATATTAGTTAATTTCTGTAGCATAATAACATTAAAATATATTTTTAATCAGAAGTAGGGTATTAAAATCCAACTTTGAATGTCCTATGATGTACCATATATGCCATGGCATTTTAAAACCTTTTAAACATTTCTGCTAAATTAATTAGTTTTGCATTAAGGAGTCTCAATGCCTCCTATTAAATGCAACACATTTGAAGGACAATTAAACATTATGAACGATCCTTCTGAGGAAATAACGATTAAGTAAAAAAGAAAAACAAGATTTTTTTGGTAACAAACAGGAACACAAGCATACATAAAAGACTTCAATTTATTTTTAAAGTCTTATGCCTGCAATATTTTAGACCCATTTGTTTGAAAAATCAGTCTTCTGTTTTGTTTTCGTAAAGAATGAAAACCCTAATGGAGTCCAGAAATCTGTTAATGGTACTAAAATTATAACAGTATAGCAAAAGAAAAAACCCCACACAGTAAAGTCTATATTATATATTTTTTATGTCTTTAAATGGAATTTACAGTTCTCCCTGGCAATGTGAATGAACATCCTATAATTTAGTCAATTTACAGATTACAGGTTCAAATTGACCTTGTAGCCCATAAAATTGCTCATCTTCAGTGCAGGATTAGAAGTGGGAAAAGAATGTCATAACTGTATTTAAGGAATTTACCATAACAATGGAAAGGAGGATATGCATGCATAATTTTAGCCACTCTTGCTCACATCAGAGTTTTCAATTCTGAAACAATGCATATCCTGCACTCTTCTCCTGGTTAACCATGGTGGAGACTGTTTCAATTTACTCACCCACAGACATGACACTTGTATTCCCTCATCCCAAGGTGCCTCTTGACATGGTTTCTGGCATCTCCGAGCTGAGCTGTTGCAAAGTGGCATATCTTGCACTTGAATGGCTTTGATCCTAAGTAAAATTTAGCATAAGATATGAGTTGAATTAGAATAATATATCACCCACGGTTAAAGAAATAAAAAATCCTAGGAAAAAATAACCTTTAAAAAAGCCTACCCCACATTTAACCTGTTTGAGATTTTTGCCTAATAAAAAAAGTATCTCGTACATAAATTTATAACGCCCAAGACACAGATGGTATATACTCATTAAAGTTTCCTTAGGTTCAGGACCACGGAAACTACTCTCTTAATGCTTAGTAATCATTCACTTCTATCTTTTTTCTTTTCTCTTTTTTTTAAACAAAGAATATTAAAATGAAGCAAATAACCTTTCGACAAGATGACAAAAGTTGCTCTACACCTTTCGCCATTTCCAAATACAGAAACTCAGGTTTGATATTAGTGTAAACTCAAAATGTACTTTTTTTAAGCAAGTATATTTAAAGTAAAGTAATTTTACAAGTCTTCTGACTTTGAATAGATTTCACATTAGCATTGGTATTTCAGATTTGTTCTGTCACACACAGAAAATGATTCATCACCTAGCCATTGTAATGACATGCAATGTATGAATATACAGTGGATAAAATATTATGCCTTTATGACTGTTTTATGGTCAAGAATTTATGATTATTCTGCAAACCAGAAGTATTGACATTTTGGCTATTATTTATTTCAAGAACAAACTTTAATATTAAATGTCTAGTGCAGACCAAAGAACTTTAGAATTATTTCTCCAAGGAAAAAGTACCAGGCTATTTCTTGTATCACATCAGTTCAGCAGAAAGTCCAATTATTTGTCTGTCTTAATTATCAGGGATCCTCTCCAGAGTATGGAAAGATTTTTATTTTTTTTTTTACTGAAATAGTTGAATTGGGCACATGTCAGTCCCTATGTTACTAGGCAGTAACACTGTTCTAAAGTATGCTGTAGCACTTTCCAATTTTCTGACCACTAAATGCTTAAGCCAATAAATCAAAATCATAGAACTGCAGTTAAAAGTAAGTACAATATGGTCACAGATTCTCCATATTATGTTTAGTATATGTTTTGCGAAGTACTTCTTCCAATACAGTTAAGCATAATATGAAATATGTGATCTTTAACAAATATACATAAAGAGCTCTGATAAGAAAAATGTTACACTATATCATACTTGATCAATGAACCTTTTTGCTTTGCCCTTGAAACAGAATCTCCTCCAAGAATCCACTGGTGAAATTGAGGATCTTAGTAAAAAATTTTAGAGTCTTAAATTTCAATTTAATTCCCAAAAGCTGACGAAAAATGAAGCATTTAATTTTAATCTTCTAACTGAAATAAAAAAGTCAACAGTACTAAGCACGGGCAGACAAGGTTGAATATTTCACAGTTCAATGACAATGAAGCCAGATCTCTTAATACTTCCATTTCTACTGTTGGAAGTAGATGTAAAATATATTTAGCACCTGAATGGTTATATCTAGTCAGCTTTATATGTTTAAATGTCAAAAGCAGGTTGAGACTGGAGCTAACAGCAATCACATTCTATCAATCACACTGAAAATCCCCAGTTTATTTAAATGATCCTGATAAAACTAAATTAATCATTAATTTGGTGACATTTCAAATCAACACTGCATTCTATAAAGAGACCCATGCAAATAAAAAACCCTATCTTTGTGTTAAATAAAAGAGTATTAAAAGTTGATGTTTTAACTTATGATCTTAAAGACTAATTGCACAATTAATAATATCAAGGCCACAGTCAGGATTTCTTTTTAATCAATTGGTGTTTATACTGCTGTTTTATATCACAGAATTCAAATACCAGGTGGATTCAATCCTGTGTTCCTCTAGTTTCTCTCCTACTGATTAAATTGTAAATTCGTTCCTCATTCTGTTACTGCAGGTGTCCCGCAGGGTTTCCATACAAGACCTTTGCTGTTTTCCATTTACATGACTCCTTTGTGAAAAACTGTAGTTCAGACCAATCGTAGCTACAGTGTGCTGACAATACATAAATGTATTATTCCGTTGACTGCTCTCATCCAAAAATCACTGAGGCCTTGAGGTTTATTTATTTATTTATTCCTCACATCCAGAGCTGAATATCTGTTAACATCTCCATTTAAGCTCCATGAAAATTCACTTGCTGGCAGGCTACAGTCAGTACTTATCACCTGAAACAAAAGCAGTACGTCTCCCCTTTAGGTTGCTGATGCCAAAATCATTCCAGTATCTTCTTGGATGGAAAAAAATACATATATATATGCTTAAGATGAAGGCATTAGACTGAAAGTTAAGCAAATGGGGCAAAAATCTCTATTTAGTATAAGGCTATCTGAAACAATATTGAAGCAATTAAACATTTCTTAGCCATATTCATCGCAAACGTCAATGGTTCTCATCTGCTGTGTTGATGTGATACTTACTACTGGCTTTACATTTGGCTTTTAGTTCACTAAGAAAAACACTTGCAATACAGCACCTTTCCAACCAGATGACTTAAAAAAAAAAAAAAAAAAAAAAGCCATGGAATTACTTTACCCACAAGCGGAATAGTGGCATGGAAACACTGTACATTTTCAGAGGCAGCAGTAAACAATAAGGCTCTTAACTACTGAATTGGGGGGGGGGGGAATGAAAATAGACTAACTCTTAACTACAGAATTGGGAAAAAAATGAAAATAGACTAAATAACACAACACATGCTGTTGTTTCTCACGAGACAACAGGAGTTAATAATCCTAACACAAAAGAAACCCAAACCTATAACGAAAGTTCACTGCCTGTTTTAAGCCAACATCATCTGCATGTGCAGGCACAGCTGTGCCTCTAGCTCAGGCCCAACGCAAAGCAAGCAGAGCCACATGAAACACCGTCGTGCCATCTCCTACTACGGTTGGGGTATGGGTATTAAGATGCCACACTTACATTGGGCAAGCCTTCCATTAACTGAAGAAATCTGATGAGAAATGAAACAAAGATGATGTGGTTGCAGGTGATTTTTCCTCACATGTTGATTGTTAATTAAGTTTATGGGACCTGCATCAATTGCAAACTAAAAAGTCTTCCACCTCTACTACTCCTTTTATTTGTCTTTACACTTCCTCATTTTCACTTGTCAACATGTGATGGACTTGCTTGTTATCTCCTCTGTAGCAAAGCTTTCCTTTCATTTGCAACGTGAAAATCTCTTAGATTATTTAACAGTATTTTGAAACCGTATTTTTTCTATTAATGTAAATCATTAGTTGTTTCTTTCCACAACTTTCCCTTCCATTCCTCCCTACCCCAAAACCATCGCCAATTACTCAAATTAATTTAAAAAATATATGAAAACAAGGAGTTAGATATGGTTATACATACAAACATATATCTATGTACATATATGCACATCCTGATGCTGAAGAAAGACTTAGAAAAAGCACATAATCAGAACAACAGACGGGAAAATAACTGCAGCTTCTCCTCCTGTTATGCACCTGATGTTACCCTGGAAGAGATGAGAGAAGCTAGAAATACTCCTGTGCTTTGCCTCACCAACAGTGGATATACAGCTGGTGGTGTAGGGCAGTTCCCTCTGCCACCATTCCCAATAACCCCACAATGCTTTTTCTTATTCAGCTGCATCTGTTGTGATCTGACAGACTGGAAGGAAAGGTTCTATGACACACAAAGGAAATCACAAATATGAAAAGGGGGATTGGAAGAGAAAGCCTTCTTCCCATTAACTGTTAATAAGAGTCTCCACATTGCTATTTATGCGAATAAGCAAAGCATCAGAAAAGCGATCCATTTAGAGGTGCTGTGAGAAAGAGGCCAGATTAAACTCTCATCTGTAACCCTGCTACACCCCTCCACAAGCACCACCAAAAAGTGACTTGCAAACTGAAATGTATCCTTTTACTGCTTTGCATATTTAGGGCCATTCAAAAGCACGATGAAAATATTCTTCATGATAAGACCTACACACGAGATGGTAAAAAGTACACTAACTTTTACTAAATGTTACAATCAATGATGTAACTTATGTAAGTAGGGTTGCTTTGTCATATATTGATAGTTACCTCACTTTCACATCCACATTAACTTGATTTTAAATGCAATTAATACATATAGTCAAGGAAGACTAATGGACTACATTCTGCACTTAACCTGGTGGACATTTTCAAATGGCACAAGTGACCAGTGCAAACCTATTTTGCATTGTAAACGACTAAATAAATCTTAATGGATTAAGAATGATCAGCTATCAACACACAAGGGAAATTAAGTGCTGAAATGCCTACATTGATTATTTTAAATTATTAGCCTTACTCTGTTCTTGAATTTGTATGCTTTTAGTGAGCTTTAACACATTTACAAGACTTATTGACTATAATTACAAGAGAATTCAAGTAATGGACACATCAATTATAAGCAACATGTCTTGACCAGACAGTTGCATAAAGAATTCTAAAGAGAGCTCCATTAGCATCTTCCCCCTTAGTTTTATTCAGTTTTATCTGCCGTAAGAGGGCATATTAAGGGCTTATACAGCTGCTCTGACCATGTGAACACGACTGTCCCTCTAAAGACTTAATGCCGCATTCGAAGTTGGACATTAGCTGCAACAATCCAGATAACTGCATTATTGACAGGCCAGAAGTAACGCTGAAAGTATTAAGTAGGTGAGTTATTGGCATCCATGAATACTGCAGTTATAGTAAAATGCTTTGAAAGGTTTGAAATACAACGTCCATGTTCCCCAAGATTAATTTTGAACCTTGTTGTCCAGTCATGCCCTTGCCTTTTCATAAAAAACTTACAAAACTATTTTAGGATTATGCCAGGAATTACCATACTTCCATGTTTCTTTTTTCTTACCTTTTTGTTCTCTTCCTTGTAACCATGCACTAAGTTTCAAATACTGCATGAATTTAAACTATAGCTTCCATAATAAGCCATTATTTAAAAGTACAGTAAAATAAACCTTACAGTTTTAATGAAAATATGTTCATTGAAATGTGAATTTATTATTCAAATCCACTCATAAATTCAACCATGGAGACACCACTTGTCTAAGCAGAGCTCAGTGATTTAGAAAAGCTGTCTATTTAAAATAAAGAATGTATGGCAGGTTTATAGAAACATCGCAGTGAATTTTTACATAAATTTAGAACTGCAGCTTATGCATTTTTCTACAAAAATGTTTTTTAAATTTTCCACTTAAAATTAAACATAAAAATGAATTGAAAGTGTGATCAGCACAGAAACTTAATCAGATATTACATCCCCGTGCATCACATCAACATTACACACTACCTCCCAAAAAGGCTGACCTATTCCAATTCCCATAACTTATTTCTACAATAAACTCTTGATGCTCATTATTGGTATTTATTAAGGAATGATGTATTCTCAAATGGCTATCCTGAAGCATCATGCTAAAATGCTGAAAGTGTTACTGAATTGAAACGAAATAAACAATTTGGATATTAAACAACTGCAAGGAAGAAGACGTTAGAAAGGACAGCTAATTGTTCTCTTAAACCAGCACTGCTTCATTATATGAATTTAAGAACCAATTAATGATTACAATTTAGATTAAAGGGAAGGAAATCTCTGTATATAAAACAAAAAGCAGAAGGGCGACTGCGCTTAAAATGTTCTTACATTTTCTGCCCTTTGATCACCGTATTTTCATACCGCTTTAGGTAATTTTCAATTTCAACAGTGGCTCATCAGGCAGTATGAATACCAGTTCCTAAGAAACGTTAAAGAGATTAACAAGCAGAAAAAGACCAACGGTAATAATTCACTCCGTTTCAAAGAGACCACTTGCAAAGAGAGCGTTTCCATACCTGTATGGGTACGAATGTGAGCTAGGAAGGCCATGGAATTGCTACTCCTACACATCTTCCCACAGTACTTGCAGACGTTGCCTTGGTTCTCTTCCCTCTCCCTGTTTATTTGCTCAGTGTCTTCCACAATGTACTTATTCACTTCCCGCAACAGTTCCTCGTGCTGCTCTTTGATGTGGAGGAACAAGTTCTGCTCCGAATCGAAGGGCTCCGTGCACTTCACGCATTTAAAGGTAGCGCCTCCCTCGGGCAGCTCCTCCACGCTTGCCTGCTCATTTCGCATGTGCCCCGCACTGGCCAAGTGCTGGTGAAGGTTGCTCTCTGTGTAAAACGATTTTCCACAGAGTAAACAATGAAAATGTTTTTCTTTTGAAGGATGTTTCATGGCTATGTGAACATTTAGTCCGCTCAAACCATCTGCTAGGAAACCGCAGTCATCACAGCGAATACGTGTCGATTCCCCAAGGGAAATTCCTTCCGACTTCCTCTTTTTCCCACTGTTTGGTGAAGTGTCTGCTTTCACTGCGAACTCACTAACTCTCACTCCACCTGACGTTTGTCCTTCATCTGAATGGTCAATGGCCTCCTCATCTTGATGGCTTTTTAATCTCACTATGGAAGGATCAAACTTGCCAAAATTTTGCATTGCCTTTCCTTTATCATCAGCACTGATAACTGTTCCTAAAGCCTCATTACTACTTTCTCGCATGCCCTCAGCTGTTGAGCCATCTGCCTCCCAAACACTGTTATTTATAGATACTTCTGCTTCATGTTGTGCTTCCATAAGGGCTTCTTCCTCCTCCCCAGTAGGATCCTCTTTGAAACTTCTGTCACCCTCTAAACTACGTATATTTTGCACCATTTCTCCAATGTTTCCAGCAAAATTTGATTGCTGTACTGCACTTTTTGTTTCTGGAAGACTTAACATAAGTGGGTTATTTTCTTTCAGTTGTATTTCTTCAAGAATGTCTCTGTTTCTACATTCTACTTCAGGGTTTTCTCTAGTTGCTTCCAAGCTTTCCTCACCTTTTACTGAATTCACGTCTGTGCCACCTGAACTATTTTGATTTTCTGCTGTGCAGTCATCTGAGCTGAGCAGTTCCTCACCATGCCCATTGCTCTGCAACTCACAAGTGCCTGCTTCTTTAATGGATACCTCTTCATCAAGTTTAACAGCTTTATCTTTCTGAGGGCCTTGCTGGAATCCTTCACAAAAAAGGTTTTCTCCTCCATTTTTAGCTTCCACTTCAACTCCACTTTCTACTGTAGTTTGGGAGCTGCCTTCTTTGGGCGTTTCTGGGGATGCACTTTCGTCTAAGACAATACCCTCAGTTAAACTTTTATTCACATGATCACCTTCTGCTGCATCAATGGCGTATTTCATTTCATCTACAACAGTTTTCATCTCTCCTGCACCGGGATGGTGCTCCTCTTGAGACAAAGCAGTGCCTTCTTTAGTGATATGTGCTGCGTCTGCTTCCTCCACTGAAGAATAAACATGCGACTCTCTCCTAATTTTATGTTTCTCCGTTGCCGCATGCCTAATCATCTCTCTCCGAGTAACAGCATAGTAGTCACAAGCCATGCAGTAGTATTCAAATTCTTTTGTATGTTTTCGTTTCACATGCAGCTCCAAAGAAGAAGAAGAATGAGCAGTGAAGTCACAATGTATACACCTGTTGTCGTTTGCACCCACTGCTCTTCTCTGGAAGCACGGGTCACCATCCTGGGTAATCTTTGCTGGTTCAAGCAGTATATGTTGTTTTATATTCACTGAATTGCTAGCATGCTCCAAATCTGGCAGCCTACTGGCATTTTCAGCTTTTACCTCAGCCTCTCCTTGCCCAACTTCCTGATTGTCTAAGACAGAATTTCCCAAATCTGATGTCTGGCTACCATCCTCAACATGTTCACACAGAGCAGTCACAGGGCTGCTAACCTTGCTCATGGATTCAAAATTGCCTCCTTCAGGGTTAACAACGATCTCTGAGTTCTGTTTTCCGTATCCTTCTATTTCCACACGACTTTTGTGTTTTTTGGTCGCACAATGCCGTTCCATATCTCCTTTGGTTACAGTGTAGTAATTGCAAACCTTACACAAATAGCTGTACTGATGACTGTGCTTTCGTCTGATATGAACAGTCAAGTTTGTAACACTGGAGGCCAAAAGACCACAATGGGTGCATGTCCTAGAAATAGTGCCTTTGGGTCTCCCTCTTTTTGGTGCATTAGCTAAAACCAATTCATTTTCACCAATTCTTTGATCATCTGGAACAAATTCCTTATTTCTTGATATGTTTTCCACAGTAGAAGATGAAACATGTATAATTTCTTTATCTAACTCTGTGTTCCCACTCCCAGAAATGGAAGGATCCATCACTGTTTTAATACCACCAACACCAACGCAAACCTTTTCAATGCATTCCTCAAAACGTAGTCCAATATTGTTTTTTCTGGCATTTTCAAGGTGCTTGCTTCTTTTGATATGCTTCTCCATTCCTTCCTTACTCAGGGAGTAAAGATTACATGCTTTGCAAAGAAAGTGATACTCCTGTGCATGTCGGAGTTTTATGTGCCTTGTAAGAACTGTGGAAGATCTTGTCTTATAAAAACACTTTTTACACTGAAATTGGGTTTTATTCAGAACAGAATGCTTTACATCATTTCTATGACTTGCAAAGGAAGAGTCTGGAGTTTTTGGTTTCATTGATACTTCCATTTCCTTTGCAAGATTTTGGCTACTGTTTGATAGTGACTCAGCATAACTTACCACTTGCAAGGTCGGACCACTGTTACTCAGTGAAGTAGCTGGCTGAACTAATGAACTATCATGTTTCTCCTCTTTTTGATGATTTATCAGCTCTTCTTGTGTTTGAAAGAAAAGAACACAAGTTGGACAAGTATGGGACATATTATGCACTTCACTCATATGGCTTTCAAAGTTTATCACATTCAAGCTGATAAATGAACAAAGTTGACAATTAAAGCTGCAACCTCCCATCTGGTGTTTACTGTCCTGACAGTGTTGCTTCATATCTTCCTTGACTCCAGAGGAATAACTACATGTCTGACAATGAAACTGAATCCTTTTTGTATGAAACTCTACAGCATGAGTTTCCAAACTTTTTTTGTTCTGAAAAGCATGACCACAGTCAGTGGAAGTATGATGAACACCGTGATCAGCAGTAAGTTTTCCTTCAGAATTTTTAGTATCTGTAGGGCTGGAAGAAAGTGTATTTGGTTTATCTTGAGTAAGATCTTGAATTTCTGAAGTATTACAAAGACTTTTATCATCTGTTTCTAATTCTGTATGTGATGTAGGGCTTGAATCACCAGGTTTAACCTGTGTGCTGGAGGCATGCTTTATGTGTACTCTCTGATTTTCAGACTTGCCTCTCTTACCCAACAAATTGTACCTTCTTTTAACTTGCCTTTTTAATCTAAGAGACCTACTTCCTCCAAAAGAAGTTCTTAGCAATACAATGTTTCTCTTATGTTCCAGTCTATCAAATTTCTTTGTCACATTTAAACTGCTAACTAGCTTTTTGGTAGTTGGAGGGAGTTCTGATTTCTGCAATATACTTTCTGAGGGTCCTAGTATTTCTAGCTTTCCAGTATTAACTTCATTATTTCCTTCTACACTGGAAGAAAGCAACTTTCCTATCGTAGTATCCGTTTTTTCATCAGGAATATTTGTAGATGGTATCGTTTCAACAAGTTCAGTGTTATCATTTTGTTTAGACAAGCTTACTTTTGAGCCTTTCAGTGCACTGCAAACATTTAATTCCTTTGCATCAGCAGTCCTTGCCCTTAATTTACTGCTCCCAGATTTTGCTCTCACATTTCTCTCTCTGGTTGCAGTAGACTGTTGCTTTTTAAAGGATTTTTTTGTCAATATCTGTACAAATCCTCCCCGTGCAGCAAGATTTTGGCGTCGAAGGTGTGTCTTGCCAAGGAAATGAGAATTTAGGAGATTTTCCTCAGGACTCTGAAAACCACAAAGATCACAACAAAATATCTTGGATTGCTCGTAATCTTGCTTAGCATGTGTATGTGACGTTGTACTATATTTAGTTGTGCAACTACATGTTTGCTCTTTAGATTGTTTAGAGTGGCTTTCTTGTACATGCTTTTCCATATCAGAGCAGGATGGTAATAACTGATCACATGTTTTGTCTTTAAAATCTTTGTCTGTGTTTCCAACTCTATAGCCAACATTGATTTCTTCTGAAGAAGATAGCTTTTCAGGAACAGCAGCTAGCACCTCTTGTGAATGTTTGCTTTCCTTGTGAATTTTCAAGATGGCACCATCAGCACATTTGAAATCACAATGTGGGCACACAAAATTTGAATTAAATATGTTATCACCATGACAACTGGTGACTCCTTCCTTCTTTGCAGCTCCAGCTTCTATGCTACCTGCTCCTACAGCTAGGACTTTGTGCAACTTCCTTTCACTGTCCTTCACGTCTGCTGAAGAAATCAGCTTTCTTTTCCTGCAGACATTTTCAGGTCTCTCTGCTTCAACAATGTCCAGGCTTGGTGATCCTGACAATGCCCTTTTGTTTGTTCCATTCTCTTTTCTTTTCTTTTCAAGGTTCCTGAACACTTCATCTGATATGAGCCTTCTTCTCTGCTGAGATGAAGAATCACATTCAGCATTTTCTCCTGATGCATTTTTCAGGGATCCTTTTCTCAGCTTAGTTTCCAAACTCTCATCAACATCAACTCTCTTCTGATTATCCTCCCCATCCATTCTTAACATGGATACTGCCAACTGTAGACCATTTGGCTTAGTACCTATAAAAGAAGAGTTATTATTAATCTTTTATATACAACCAAAATTTATAAAGCTCAAGTTAAAAAAAAATATTTTATTTTATTAAAACAATTTAATAAAAAAGAACAATATAGCAAATTAAAATTGTGTCAAACCTCGTGACACCTGAAACCCAAAACAACTCCTAGGCACTTGGTTCTCTATGTCATTTAAACACCATGTGACCAAGGACTGGCTTCAAAAGTGGTTCTGTAATCAAGTAACTTACCAATGAGCATTGCCAAGACTCACATGCTTAGCAACCCTAAAAATATGTTAATTTTATTTAAGTGCTTGAATTTTTACATGCTTAAACTTGGGTAGACAAGCCTAACCTTCATTTCTAGAAGCATTTTTAGGATATGTTAAACACTAACAGAGTTCAGGGAACCAGTCATGGGACATTCAACTTTTCCTGGTCAAGAAATCCAGGATCACAAACTTAAAAGCTCCAAGGAGCAAATGACCATGACTGCAAGAACAAACAAAACAAAGCTGACACAAATTACTTTAAGTATAAAGATTTCCATCCTTCCCGTTTAGACTACCGCTAAAGAATGAGATGAAAACTGCTAACTGAGCCATGTTATAAAAGAAAATGCCACTAGTATAGTTCCCCATCACTCCTTGAAAATCCTCTAGAAGCTCATTTCCCAATAAAAAAGACATGAAATAACAGTGCAGAGACGCGAAACATCTTTGAATCCCAGCACAAACTCTAGCCATCCACATCCAGTTACCAAAAGCTTTCTTTCAACTTCCCAGCGTGACCTTCCTGCTCCCAGAAAGATGTCACGAGCAGAAAACTGATGCTACCAACACACTTTACAAGGGGGGCGGGGGTGGGAAATCAAATCTTGACGTTTATTACCTTTTCATTTTGATATGAAGCAATCGAGAATTGAAAGTGCATTTCATTTTAACAGATGATTAAATACTAAATGTTTATCTATGTGCTTTATGCTATGATTTAAACATCAATTTGCTGCAGATCCAAGTATCCATTTTTTTGTTCAGTTACCCATTGAATGAGGCCATGACCACAATTGTAAGTACTTCCTGACAAGATTAAGTAATTGCAACGTTGATACAAGCAATGCGAGGTACAAAAAAAGTATTCAAGTACATGTCAAAAAAATCGTGGTTTTGAGGACAAAGTAAAAAAGCGTTGAATTGGGGAAATATACCCAAATCAAATGGACTTGTTACTTACAGAAGTAAAAACAAAATTGCTTTGGGGCTTAATGATAATTTAAGGAAGGCCTGTAAGCAATTGAGTGCATAGAAGTTGCATATGTTGAACAGACCTGTTTTCCAACTGCAGGCCTGTCATTGAGCTAAAATACTGACCAAACTTGTTGCTAAACACCCTGTTAGCTATACCTAGCCTTTTAAATGAGAAAGCAAAATCTCCAGATCCCAGCAGTCTTTTGGAGGCTCCAAATACTGCTTCTCTGTGTTTTTCTGATTCTTACACTGTATTATTTTTTTCCTTTTTCACTACACCATGATACATACTATCACAATTAGTTAGAATTAAAACAATCCAGTCCATATTCTCAGTTGGTGTAAGCCAATATACTGTCAGTATACTCAGAAACACCACAGCAATTAATAGCGGAGGGGAATGAAGCCTTTGAAGAGCAAGCATACCCTGAAAAGGTTTATGACCACTGCTTGTGATATGGGAAAAAAAGATTAGATTAAAATTATGCTGTTTAATTGGAGTACAGCTTTATGTATATAACTTGCTTAGGAAATATCAAGAATTATTTCAGTGATGAGCACCACAAGCCCACCCTTAACTGTCTGCAAGCAGCAGCCATGGGTCCTCTGCCTCACTGCACTTCCACAGCGAGTTCCCAGCCCACCGCTGAGACCTGACCACTCTTCCCTTATATGACCTGGGGGGAAAAAAGCAGTTTTTCCCTGCTGTACAAGACAATTTGCAATGTCAGACCAATTCTCCATCTTCTTTATAGGATACTTTCCTCTCAGAGCATTTAATTTATCAGAGAACCTGTCCAGCAGTGTACTAATACCTGCACTGGAAACTTCCACTATCAAAGGTTGTGTCTGGGTAATTAGTGGTTTCTCCATTGACAAAATTTCACACATCCAAGCCATATTAACAAGCAGAGGATTGGTGGCTCCTCACCACACTCTCTTCCAACATGCTTCATGCCCATTTAAAGTCATCCTATAATTTGATTTAAACCTTAAAGTGCTGTCACACCTAGATCAACCTCTGACAGAAATCGCAAACCACTTCCAGCCAGAGATACGGTAATCACCTGAGGTGGATGCTTCCCGGCTGTCACAGAAAGGTATCAGCTCCTCTCAGAACAAGCCTTTCCTGCCATACCCGCTCGGATTCAGCTCATTTCCAATAGCCACCTGCAAACCTCCAAAAAGATGGCTGCTTACTGGCATGCGGTACCCGCAGGCCTAGCCTTACTTCTCGGCATTTGTTCGCTAACTCTCCAATAGAAGTTCATCCTACTCTACGAGCTATCAAAAAAAAAAAAAAAAACAGATTGCAATCCCAGCTCTGGCATCCATCCTTGTCCGGTTGGATTCAATTCAACTGTATTGCATCAATTAAGGGCTTTCACGTCCTTAGAAAAAGAAATATGTTTCCCTTATTTTATCTTTGCAAACTGCAGTCACAAACAGGTTGCTGGACAAATGTAACATGCAAAATACAACTCTCACAGATACTCCCAGTAACTTCAGTGTGAAATGAAACTAGTGACACATGCAACAGAAACGTGCAAAGTAGCTTTATGCCCCAGCCTTCTTACCTAATGCCTACAGGCCTCCAAGTCAACAGTAAATGGCCACACTCGTTTCTGCCTTCATTCTGTGATAAACTTTTCCCAAGCAGACCAGAGATGCACTCCACTTCACTTACAAATAGCACTCCTCCTGGTGAAGTCAACAGCCTGCGTCTGTCCCACAGCTAACAACAGGCACCAGCAAGGCAGTAACTCCTCGAGCACACCGAACAAGTTAGGTGTAGTAACAACTGTATGCCTTCACATGCTTTGTCTCCAACCCACACGTGAGTGTTCATGAAAATAATCTCTCCCTGCACACGCTCCCCAGAGGCACGTTGGTCTCTGCCCCAGCCACCATGTACCCTGTGTCAAAACACAGTCACGCTGGAGTTTCCACATGCATGAAACCATAATCCATAAAGAACAAAACATAAAACAAAACATCTTTGAGGTGACTGCTGTTGTCCTGCTAAAATTACCCTTATATTAATGTAATGACTTACATTTCCTTAAGTTCCTTTTAGTCCTCTCTTGAAGTCGCCTTTAGGACAGGAGTGTATCCTCTGAGGCAGGTGGTAATGGCTGTTGGCACTACTGTTTGCTGGGACCACAGTCAGTGATTTGCTGCGACGGGGCCAGTTTTCCAAACCCCAGACAAGATCTAACCCACAGCACTGAAGCACATCTCAGTTTCTCCCCACTCCGATCTTTGCTCAGACAACACCTCCGTGTCTCTAACACAACCTTAGTAGCATAAGCCTCAGTTTTCTTGATGGGACAGTGGTGCCTTACACACAAAGCAAGCTTTGGGCAGAACTCTTCTCAGCTTCCTGCACAGATCTATTGTGTGAATGACTATTATATTCAATAATTATTATTATTGAAGGATGTGTTCAGCACACCGTAAGTCTCCTCTAGGCAAAAGGAGCCATCTTAGCACCGTTTTGCTTTTGCTTCCTGTGCTTCTTCCTTTACTATAAGCTTCTTTCCTGGAAGTGCCTGCTCAGATTTGCCACCAAACAAGAGGGCAATGGCAAAGGAACAAGCTAGTCTCAAGTCTGGACTGTCCTAATACTCAGTCTGCATAAGCTAATTCATCTTCACTCTCATCAAAGCCACGACACTAATTAAGGGCTAGCCTACATTTAGTATTAGTATGGGAACTGAGACATCAAAGAAGGCATCAAAAGCACTCTGAGTTTGTACAGTCCCAGTGACCACAGCTAAAATATTATACATATGGCTAAATGTGGGTGGGTTTTTTTTGCAAAATAGATCTTGGATGAAGCATTGAGTGGAACAGGGATCAGCAGCAGGAGCAAAGATTCTGAATCTGGAGTTTGATTAAGTCAACTGGCAACCAAAAAACACATTTTAGATGTAACAAGTACCTCTGCAGCCACAGCAACTTAAGCACACGCTTAAGTCCAAATCCTACATACTTTCACCATGACTGAATAAGGCTTTCAACATCAGTGTGATGCTGGCAGACTCACACAGCAGTAGAAGTGGAAAAGCACAGTTGTTGAAGTTGCTACTATCTTGATCATGGATCAATAAGCCTAAAATGCATGCAAGATGTAAGCTTTCATGCTTTTCGGTCTATCTTCAGTTTTTAAAGATTCCAGTTAAGTTTTTGCAAGTAACAACGATAGGTAACCACTTAACCTATCATATCAATAAATCAGATGGGATTTTGCAGGCCCTGAGACCGCACCAATAAAATGGACAGGTACAACGCAGCAGACCACCAAGGGCACAGAATCAAGCCCAACAGAAATAGACAGCGGTCAAATCTTCAGTATTTCAGTAGCTGAAAACTCATCTCTGTCAAACGGCCCTCTCTGAACATCACACTTGATGTTCAAAATGAAGCTGTTCTAACTCAAAAGTGGGTTGACTTTTTGTAACATAAATCTTTTGTTAATGTTCATATAAATCAAGTATAGCTGAACAGATTCTTAAAGGACATGAACAAAAATTAATTTGCCACATTAGCTTCAGGTTAACAAATTCTTCTGCTTGGAGACAGTCATACATTACTTAACGTACTTTAAGGTTCTTTGCAGCACATTGCTGTTCATAAGTTTTGAAAAGAAACCTGTTGTGGCCCGAACATTTGTGCTAAGCTCAGTAATTCTACTGGAAATATTAGCTAGGTCTTTAACACAATGCTTTTCTTCAATAATTACTCAACTATCCAAAAGAAGTTAAACATATTTTTAAGATCTTCAAAAGCAAAATGTTTATGTTACATATGCTACATCTACATCATAAAAATTCCAAAATCCTCACCAGGTATATGAGGAAAGATACATTTTTAAATTACAACTGCATAATACACAGGATTTTGGCTGTGACACAAAAGCCTGTACAGCTAAAGATTCTCCTCTTCCTTGCACTAGGACTTCCAAATGGTCAGAATCATGGAGTTCTTGTTTTAATAATTAATCTAATTTAAAAGACACAGTCCACTGTCACAACTCATCCCTTTCTCACTACCTCCAAAGAAGAAAATGAGTAGAAAACATGAGAAAAAATCCATTTCTTAAGCTACTACTACGATTTAATACCAGTTAAGAATACAGATTTTTTTATTCTTCCTACAATGCTTTCTCATATATTGATATTGTATTTGCTACAGCTCTATATAAAAGCATCAGTCATCTGGGGACAGAAGACCTTCTCTTCAACAGAAATAGAAAACATTTTACTGGAGTGTTTTCACTATTTTTTTTCCTCTGGTAGTCCACAAAGCAGGATATAATTCCTCTATGCCAATAGATAAAGACAGTACAGTTGAGATTTTCAATGTGAGACTTTCATTTCCCTAATCCTCAGATGAAATTTAGAAAGTTGTAATCTCAAAATCGAAAGGACAAGCAATTTAGTAATGTTCCATAAACCTGAAATGAATTGCAAAGCTCCCTAACTTGATGCTCAATACATTTTTATTTACTTCTCTTTCTGGTCATATGCCAGCTCCATAACAGATGGAGTGTGGATGCGTATGGAAGAACCCAAAGAAAGTGTACTTACAGGTACCATATTCCACATAGATTTTTATTTTCTGTGTTAATCCTGGCATGCAAATTCCCAAAACACTTCTCAGTCAGCATATCATCATCTCCAAGTACTCAATATCCAATCTGCAGTGTTTGTAAAAGATGAGATACATTGAAAACAAAGTTTCATTTCTCTCCATTAAAAATTTCCCTCCTTCAGACAATTAATTATTTCAATGAAATCACGGAAACAATGAAGCAATATCAATTTAAGGAGCTCCTTACATAGCCTTAACAAAACTGAATATGAACAACTCAATTCAACATGTAAACTTTGTGCCAAATAAACATTTTCTCACTTTCAAGGGCAGAACATTCGTAATCCAACTGTGTGTCTTTCTCAGAGTCTTACAAGGTTACATCTCTTCCTTCAGAGCAACTAATCCAAGAGAATAGTCTCTCATCGATGGAACAGACAAGACAGTGTAATTGTTGGTTCAAACAGAAAAAAGATCAACTTTACTTTGAGTAGTATTTAATGCTACCAGCCACAAACATATTTTTCCTCGCAGCTCAAGAATGTTGGAACTTCAAGCTATGCGTTGTAACCCTTTTCTTTATGTACAGCAACTCATTTTGTTAGAGCTGGTTTGTTTGTTAGGCACCAGAACCTCCAGAGAAGACTTCCAAACAAGCTATAGGCTTTCAACGACTAAAAACTTTGAAACATCCACACTGGCGAATCTACAGTAGTTAAAATAGCAAAATAAAAAGCCCACTGATAGTCATCACCTCAGTATCACTGAGGACTGTTAGCTCTCTGCGCTCATTAACATCGTCTTCTCATAGGCATCAGAAAGAACTGTAAGGGCATCAGAGGGAAATAAATGCACTCTGCAATACTGCTCATCTCCTTCTTGCTTCTGCTTCCAAGCCACTCAAAGTCCTTCAGGGGGAAAAAAAGACAAAATAAAGGAAGTCTTTACAAATGCCTGACATAAAAAATGTAGATGTTAACTCGCCCACAAAAAAAAAGGCGGGGGGGGGGGGGAGCTTTTTAATTCATCATCACCTCACTTCAGAAAGAGCCAAATGCTGCTAAATTCAGTAAAGATCACTCATTAGATTAGTTTTGCCAAGAGTCCACACACACACACACACAAAGGCATGGATACAGACTCATTTCAAGTGCTGTCAGAAATAATTCAACGTCCAAGACAGATAGTAAGAGGAAATGCCCTAGAATCTCCTAAGAAGCGTTGAAGGACCTAAAAATTTTCAATTTTTGAAATTTAAAGAGATCCCTGTATTTTGACTTGTTAAATTCAAACAATTTTGACTATTTCCAGAGGGAGGCATAGATACAGCAACAGCAATAAAAATATACAACAGACTCCTGAGGATCCAAGAAAGATCGTTATTTCTATAGCATTGTGATATTTATGGATGAAAAACAATATTTAAGTCTTCTCAAAACAGTTCAGAGTGTTCATCGGATCCATGAAAAAAAAAATATATCACTTTTCGTACACAGTAACGAGTCCCTTGGTTTGTGGGAATCCTCAGAATTACACGGTTTCGTGCAAGATGCAATTCTGACCAACCTCACCAATTAAAACTAGGAAAAAAAAAAAAGTAAATGCAATTTGAATCTCTTCTCTATCATAGGTTGTGGTACGCTCTAACATACAGTGGATCACACTGAAATGTGACAGAAGAAGCACAAATGCACTATCGCTATCAGGTTGCCGGCTGAAAAAAAAAAAAAAAAGTTTTACTTTTTCCTGCACTTTTGCGAAAAAGTCAAAAGTAAGGTAAAATTGCTATTTCTTGCAAGCTGGCTCTTAGAATTTTTACCCTAAAAACCCTGACTCTGTTCTCCTTTAAAACAAAAGGAGTACAGATTTCCTAGATAGCTATCCCGATGTCCGGTACTTGCCAAGATTTACTAAATTTTCACCAACTTTCTTTTTGAAAACAAAAAAATAAAATAAAATAAAATAAAATAAAATAAAATAAAATAAAATAAAATAAAATAAAATAAAATAAAATAAAACAAAATAAAATAAAACAAAATAAAATAAAACAAAATAAAATAAAACAAAATAAGAGAAGATAGCTTTGTTGGCCCCTTGTTTTAAACTACTGTGTCATACAAAAAGCAGCCAAGAGGCCCCCATTATGGCAGGCTGGGCTGCACTTGCCTGCTGACACTGCTTGAGGGGCAGCAGCAGCAGCACAGCTGGAAAGCCCAACACAAGCAGCCAGCTCGCTGCCAGCCCGGAACCCAGTTTTTGAGTAAGATGAACCAGGATGCAGAAGGAAGTAGGAAGTAGGAAAAACTTCAAGGAAGAAAATAAAAAAAAAAGACAGAAATATGCATTTTTTTTCACATTGGAATGTTCTCTTCATTTCTTACATACCAACAACAAAAACCCACACAATAAAAATGAAAATATTGAGCGTTTTTCAGTAATTTATTACCCAGATACTCACGGAGCAATAGCTCGCTGTATATATAAAAAATAACCTAACCAAAACCATTTCAAATTAAAGGTACCCCAACGATAGTTTGGATGTATTTTATCCATAATTTACGTAAGTATGCCAAACCATTCAGAACTAAGTTAAATAAATAAATAACACCTTCAATGTGAAGTTAAAACACCAGAACTGTAAGAAAGGCATAAAAAGCAGGGAGGATGGTGGAAGGTAGAAAGGGAAACCCAACATGTTTCAAATGGTGGTGTCTTCTGACTGATCGCTTTAATTGCCTCGCTTGTTGTTCTTTAATGACTCTAAGTTCTACTAAGGTAAATTAGGTCCACGTGGTTTGGCTTAATGTATTTTTCCTCCTCTTTTAAATGACTGTGGCAAAGAATGCATATAATAATTTGTGTGTACATGCACACACTTGGTGTTACTGTGCTTCCTGTCTTCAGCTGAGATCCTTTAATAGGCTGATGATACGAGGAAAAGGGCTCCATGAGTTTTTCATTGAACAGGTAACATTAGGAGTTAGGACTACTCATGCAGTAGGTTAAGAAAGTTTCTGGAGAAGAATATAAATTGTGCATACACTTCTAAAGAAAACAAGAAATTAATAAAAATAAAAGCATTCTGATGACACCTGGTGGCCACTTCACACAAGGAAGCAATTGCATTTCTCTTGAGAAAAGCAGTTCCACGAGAAATGTGTTACGTGTCTCTTTGGTAGGCACACCTACAGAACTGACAGATGGCATTATCATCAATTAAAATACATACTCATTAGAATATATACATTTACACGTATGCACATATCGAATCAACATAGTACCAGTATTAATACACAGCGAGGCGCTCAATTTTAACTATTAGCTTATTACACAAAGACAAAGCCCATTTTTCTGTACAACGACACAGAAGTGCGCACACTGAAAGTATTCCAGCTCAATCCTGTAAGACATATGAAACCCAGACTTTCTTTTCAGTTTTGATTTTCCAGCTCAATTGCTTAAATAAGGCAGAGGGGGAGGGGGCCAAGGAGCAGCTGAAGTGGGGGGCCGTTTCTCATTTCGGTGTGTTCAGAAGGGCTCTGTGCTATAGACGCTGTCCCTAATCCCTGTCGCAAAGCATATGAAGCAGCTTCATTTCTTTGTATGACTGTATCTCTAACAAAGAGAAAGTAATATCCACCATTAGAAATTAGTATAAAAATATGATAGCGGTACACAGATCTCAGCCGCATAGGTTATAAACCTCTAACACACGGTGGAAAGGCTGCATGTCAAATTACACCTTTTCTCCTCAACAGTTTCTTATAATACATGCAAGCAATCACAATAGTTCTGCCAGCTCCTCTGCAACAGATAGGGTGATTTTTTCTCCGATAACCTTAGATGATTGTCACCAAGACTTAAACCATCCATAGCTGTGCGAAGCTTGGCTTCCTCTGTAATAACTGTTATTTGCTTTCAAGAGAACAAACCCTGCTTCAGCTGAAGTCATTGAACGCCTTTTAAAGCTACGTACTTCTGCCTCTGAAAAGTTCAAGAGTTTACCATTGAATTTCACTCTAATTTCCATCACTGACTGTGCCAACAGATGGAAGCAAATACAAGACAGCAGAGGGAGGCATACAGATGTTACGGTGGCGCTTGCAATATGAGATGATATAAAAACTAGTACTGACTGCTACGGTGCCTGTGATGAGTCATGAGCTACTCTTAGGGCACAATATGGAGCCTCTTCCCTTCCCCGTCCCCAAGCCCTCTGCCACAGCTAACCATGGAGCTACAAAAGGTGCCCTTCCTCCAGCCACGGAGAGAAGAGAAGCCGAAAGCCAACCAGCAAAACAGACTCCTGGTCAGCAGACGGAGAGAGAAGGCGATGGAGGCAGAAGCAGTGCTGCAGCGAAGCGCTCTGTGCACCCAGGAGAGCGGGGCCGGGAGATGTGAGAGCAACATCCACCTTGCACCGCAGCCGTGCAGAGAAACCAGCTACCAGGGGGATGGGAAGGAATTCAAGAGGAGTAGGGACAGCCCCTTGCTGACACCACCATCACCTGTAAGTCCCCAATTACCCCTTTGTACGAAGAATTCACATCACTGATACTTTTGGAACAAATACCATGAAGGTTTTAAATGCCACTCCTTATCAATAGTACCACTTTCCCCCATGTCTACTTGTGTCAATGCAACAAATTCTATGCCTACCCAAGTCAGTCCCTGAAATCTAGTTATCTTCCAGAATTAGCAATATACTTGAGCATGGGGATAGTTTTGGAATGATTCCTCTGAGGTTTGAAGTTAGGCACATGTGCCCAAGTGCATTCCCAAAGAAGAACTCACTGGCAATGAAAATTTTCATTCCTCCTTCCTCTAGGAATAGTACACACAGTACAGTCGCACTGGAGACCAGACCACTTCCTTGGTATCTACAAAAATTGTGCCGCTTCATTCTGTTATATCAAACAGCTGCACCTTGCTCATTAGTTTTCTATTACGTGGATATCTAGTGCAAAATCTCGGTATTTTAAGGGATATTACATAACAGCTACACAGGACTGCAGTGCGTCTCCTTCAGTTTATCACAAAATCGTACCTCCAGTCAGCACCCTGAACTATCAGACATCACTGAGAAACATCAGAAGTGGAGTCCAGGGAAAGCAGTGTTCTCCTCTGCCCAGGCCTAGAGGCAGCAGCTCCACCTAAAGCTGCAGCGCTCAGGGTAACATCTGTAGTGCTCCTTCTCTGCGGGGAGGAAAAACAGGTACCGGTGAGTTCAGTGACCGCAGCCATCGCCTCCCCCTCCCCACATCCCTTTTGGGCAAGCAGTCCGAACAGGAACAACAGCGTGGGGGACCTTTTCCAGACGAGGCTCCACGCATCGCACGCCAGCAGAGACACACGATCTTTCCCCATGAGAGGAGACCTTGGGGACTGCAACTTGTGTAAGTTGCCTTTGTATTTCCTCTATTCATCACTCTCTCTTGGGAATGCATTAGGAGAGTGTTATTGCTAAAAATACTACTAATTCCCTGAAAAGCACTGAGTTAAAATCAATCTTACAAACTTTCCTGAGATCAATAGGTTTTAATGAACAAAGAAAACATATTCTGTGGCGACAATGGGCACGCTCACGGAGACCAAGCTAGAATAAGAAATTACAGCTGTCCCAGCGTTTCCTTAGAGAAAAAATTGACATATTACTAAGTAGGCTATCACTCAGTTCAGACTGCACGAGGATCCGGAGGACCACAAGCTCACCCTTATGGGCTACCTGCATGATGATTTATAACAGCAGAGCGCAGCCAGGACACAAAGTCAGTTTTTCCGCACTGTAGACAGGGCGGCATGTTGGCTCCACGCTCCCAGCTTACTAAGCAGTGGAGCTACACCAGCCCAAATTACAGACAGCGTTAATTTCTCCGACGGAGCAATACGGGCACAGAAAGCAGGCTGCAAGCCAGACAGGCTGCTTCCTCTAGCAAAGAGTACAGGCACAGTCTGTTTTGCTCTCAAGTGGTAAAAAGAATATTTAGTCCCATGTTTCAGTCATCAATAGCCATTTTCCTGGTATTCATTTTGTGACAACACTTTTAACAAGTGCTGGAGGAGTTCTTTTCCTAGCTGTAATAGTCAATGTAAAAAGAGGTAACAGTCTAAAATTAAAGCTTACAGAAAA
Source organism: Anser brachyrhynchus (assembly GCF_964034855.1). Classification (NCBI taxonomy): domain Eukaryota; kingdom Metazoa; phylum Chordata; class Aves; order Anseriformes; family Anatidae; genus Anser; species Anser brachyrhynchus. The sequence goes on from NC_137695.1 coordinate 100,037,016, forward strand.
GAAGAGCAAAAATATTGCTTATCTCTTTTTAAGTGAAACCTTCTATTAAGCGTTCTGTTCCATTTTGTGTTTTCTAGAACACTCGAGCATTACATCCTGTTTCTCCCAAGCACCATGATTCAGATTTTCACTTTCCGGTAAATTCCATAAATATTTGATAATCAAATACAACTTCTGTTCTGTCAGCTCTGCAGCCTTCCCCACTCTAAAGCCGCATATCCTTTCACTTTTTAGGTGAAGCAGGAAAGGAATTCACTTCCAACAGTTGCCCTGTAATTCTATTTTATAAATAAAAATATCACTTTGTAGCACACGCACCATTTTTCAGGACTCTAATATATGATATTATTGCTATAAAGTAAGCGATACAGAAGGTTTTACTTGTTAAACCTCTGTAACAGCAGGACAAATCGCAGCAATATAAATATGCAAAGGTTCTAATTAAAACAACCGTTATACTTTTTTCATCAAACCCTTTTTGCATTATTGTGCTAAGGAAATCTACGAGTTCTTAGAGGCACACACAGAGGAAAAATAAATAAATATTCCTTCAATGGCTACAAATTCGTCACAAAATCCACCCCCAAAAAGCCTACACTTGGACTGTAGGCTGCTTAGTAGACATCCTAGTGCCTCACTATCTGTTTGAAATACCGAGAATACCCACAAACTTCTAAATCCAGCTGAAGTCACTGGGAATAGGGCATTTGAAAGTCAAGATATTCCTTTAGATGCTTAAAAAGGATTCAGAAAGTAATGCCAGGTAACAAGATTTCATTATTTTATCTCCCATCTTTGTTACTTACAATGCAACAAAGCGACGTAAAAACATTTTTTTCATAATTAGTGTTTTTATTTAGAAAACTCAACAGTTAGGAACAAAATATTATCTTATATTAGACAATTTTCAATAACTTTCAGATTTCTAATGTGCCCAATTATAAAAGAAAAAGGACTACAGAATAAAGGTAGCAAATGCACAAATTCAATGCTGTTAAAAGGCAGACACATGAAATCCCATGTATCTTGTGCCATTTGTAAAAAGGTTGTTTTATTATCAGTGTAACTAATCACAATGAAGCCATCTCTTACAACCAAAGACATTATAATGAATTTTCTTTACAGCTACAGAGAAATGGGATTTGCTGTTCCATATCAAACTAGAACAGGCTGTATAAATTCTTCTTCATATTTACTGTTAAATGTAATTTTTATCTATAAAATCAGCCATGAAATATTAAAAACTGAAACAACAGAATTTATATCCTTTACTTAATTTAGTTTAAACGGTCTATTCACTAAAGAGAGGGAAAAAAGGTTACATATGTATTATAGCGCGCCCTCCCCTCTCCCCCTCTAAGCGTTTCCATTATAAACCCCCCAGATTTTGGAATTTACGGTCGGGCTGTAAAAATTCACTTCATACTCAGAGTCGGCACGCTTTCACAATTTTTTTACAAAATAAATACGGAGGAAGACAGGAGAGGGCCGCAAGGGAAAAAGAAAAGCAACTGGACGGGAAACTTAATGGCCTAGCCGCCCAGACGCCTGGGTGAGGGCCACGCGGCCTCCCTGGTGGCCTGCACACCTCCAGCGGTGAAACTGCCCTGGAGGAATGGGCAAAGGACGGCTCTGGGCTCCCTCAGAGGGTTGGGGAGCCGGGCATCACCCCGGGGAGGTGAAGCAGGGACCCTCGGTGCACCTCTGCCCGGGAACAGGAACACGGAGGCTGCCAGAAAGCGTCAGAAGTTCATGCGAGCTGAAGGGCTAAAGGGTATAAACAAGGGTTTATTTCATATAGAAATACATCTATAAATATAGAAAACAACTTATACATAAGCAGGTCCATTCCAAAACGAAGCACGAAGTAAGTCAACAAGAGACAAACAACCATGGCCTTAAGGTTTATGCTGCAACCCAGACCATTTCCAACTACCAAAATCTTATTTTCAGCCTGGAGCACAGCACAAAGCACAAAAACAAGCTGTACCTCAGCTCTCAGGGTTGCCATTTTGCCAGGAAGCACAGCCCTGCCTCGGTTCTCACAGGCAGAAAGATACTACTGCCTACACACACCCCCGCCACACACTCAACAAAGATGCATGAGAAGAAAGAACCACAAAGTAAGAATGTTAAGGATCTACCAGACACTGATACCATAATTGTTCCAATGCTATAATTTCATTTGTAATATAGATGAATAGCGAGGAGCAGAAGAAAGACTCAGAAAGTTGCTGGGCCATGACAAACGTATCCTTGAAGAAAAAAAAACACAATCAACAGCAAAGGCGTGGAGTGTAAAATCAGTTACCTGTTTATGAAATTTACGACAGATGACCAAAAGGAAAAAGACGATGGAAAAAGGAAGGTCGAACCAGACAGCATGGATGTTCCAAGGGTTAGAGTTGTTCTACGGAACAAAAATCTGCACTTGATTTCCAAAATTCAACAGTCCAAAATTATTTAAGACTGTGTGCACACCAGGGATGTCAGGCACAACTAACTGAACTGCTCAACACCAAGCTTTAAAATGTCTGGATCACAAGTGTGATCTGCAATGCTGAGTTAGGTACTTGAATAAAATATACAGGGAGAAGAGAAAAATAAAAAGAAAAACAAACAACAACAACAACAACAACAACAACAACAACAAATGAACTCACATGGGACAGCCTCCTCCAGTGAGAAGAAAAGACAGCAAGAGAGTGAGCACGAGTCCTGAACCTAGGAAAGCCGAGCTGCTGGGTCAAGCAACCTGGGCAAAAAGAAGATGGCATTGACTCCACGGAGCTTCTACCACACTCTTTACCTTTCACACATCAGGAAAGCCTTGGTCCTGCACTTGTACCATGCCGGCTGACAGAAACATCCTGGCATCATGAAGCAAGCACCTAACCAAAGCCTCCTCCAAGCCAAATGGAGCTGCTCGATAATGACATGTCCCCTGCTTCTGAAACCAGAGCAGAGCTCCAAGTGTGCACATCTCATGCACAGGTTATTAAGTTTTCATGATGATTCACTAAAAACCACATTCTCTCTAAGAGTATATTTATTTTTTATGTTAAAAAGCATTTAGACACTAAGAGTATTTCTTTTAGAATTCATTATATTTATTTATTCTTAGAATTTATAGAAAAAAATGTATTCATTACAAAAAAGATATTGACCAAATACGAGCAAACACATTGTAGTTGCTCTCCCCTTCAGCTGTTTTTAGTAGAAAGACATTGAAAGTGCATTAGGAGCACTCTGTAGAACTATCTAAACAAATAAATATCTAAACAAATATTTAAAACAAAGACCTCAACAATATGCCATTTAGTAATAAAGCACACTTTACGAAGCACTGGAATTTGGGGGACTATTAGTCTTGAAAATGCCTTTAAATTACCCTTATTTGGAATGACTGGCATGACTGCATTATGTATACATTTTTACATTGCTTTATCCAGCTGACTAAATTGTTAAAAATAAACGGGACTGAGCAGTTTGACCTTCAGTGACTTCTACGTGTATTCTCAAAATTAACACAAGCACTGAATGCTACTAATCTTGAACTTCTCACAACTGATCAAAGGATACGGCCCTGTAACTCACTACAATCTAAAATGGTAGTGCTGAAGTGCGTTTTCAGAAAAGTGGTTTATAGCTCTAGATTTAAAATGCAAAGTTTCCATTATATTTAATAATTAAAATGCATGCTGTGTTATGGTTACATTTGGTGACTGGATTAGTAGTACCCCAACTGAGTTAAACAATGCCTTTTTCCTATTAGAGTTCGTATTACCATATCAGCTATTTGTTTAAGAAAAGGAAGAAAAAAAGCACAGCACGGAAGAAGGAATAAAAAAGAAATATGAATATCAAACATACTGGAAGACGGTGAGGACCAAGACAGTGAGAAGACCTGGTATCAGCAAAATCTATGCTAGCTGAAAGTGGAGAAGCTGAAATGTCTATGCATTTAAAGCATGAAAACTTTTTTTTTAAGAGAAAACATTTGTCATTGAGGGTTCTTGTTCAAAGTAAATGGTTTAAATCTCAGTCTGTTTTCCCGGATTCAGTCTCCACAAATTTAGGGAATACAGACATCACTGTCAAAGAGCGGACTCTCTCAGGCTGTCAACTTCTTAATCAGGGTCTGACTTCACTGGAAAGTGTGAAATTATGTAATTATTTATGCGTGGCAGTTCTGATGGTTTAGACAATTCCAGCACTCTGAACATCTTCTTTTATAAATCAAAATCCCTACTGCAATCTTATTTCAGGGAGAATACCATTCTTTCTTTCTGTGCTTTCTAGGTGGTTTATTCAAATAAAATTTAAATACTTACGTGGTGTATTTCTCCTCTCCCAAAACAGATAAAATCAACTTTTGAAATATAACTTACAAGGATGAAAATTAATTTAAAAAACAAAATCAGGGTGAAACTATGGCTACCTGAACTGAAATTTTCTCAGCACCGTCAGTTAGATCAGACGTTATCCAAAGCTCTGTAATTACAAGTCTAATGACCTTTGAAAACTTATAACAAATGTATAAATACACTGACCCCACACACAGACACATTCCTTACATATCTGCACTTCCATACAACATTTAACCATAAATTTCAGAGATTAACTTTTTATTATTATTATTATTTCAAGTATATTTTTAATTATCTTGGTATCAATAGCAGGTTTAAAGAAAGGCTCGTGTGCCTGAAAGCTTGCCTACCTCTCTCCATCTCTAGTAGCTGGTCTAAGGTACCACCTCTACTTGCATACCTTCTACAAAATTTCCCCGGTAGGGTACCCCTTGGCACAGGGCATACACCCTTAACATACAAAATAGAAAATTCCCCATTCTCTGACCAAAGAAGTCTCTGTTCAGTGCTGTACCTCAGAATACACTGTGCCGATACCAGCAACATCTAAAATCATAACGAAGGTAATAAGGAAACAAGAGAAGGCATCCCTCCAAGTCAGCCTCCACCTGCAAAGCTCAGCATGTTTTTCACACGGAAGTGGAAATTGAGTAGCCTGAACAGAGCTGGCAAAATGCATTCTCAGGTGTTTTCTTGTCCTCTCCAACCAGCTGTCTATCATACCTAATAATCTTGTGCCCAAGGGGGATTCCTGGGTTGCAAGACAAGGAGCTTCTTTCATCCTATCAGACGTCTGCTGCGGAGCTGCAGAAGGGATACCTCCAAAGTCGGACCTACGCTCCCTTCTCTTCAGTCTCTTCCTCTCCTTCCTTCCTCCCTCCCTCGTTTTGCCATCCCTATTGCAAACTCCCTGGGTGACAAAAAGAAAATCAGACAGGGAACAAAGCCTACACACAACCCTCTGCAGGTATCATCAGAGACACACACAAAGAAGTCCATGAAAATAGTTGTCAAGAGGTTTCAAGCTACCTAGATTTAGAATGGCTCTCAAACTCAGGAGTCTGTAGCTTTGACAACTGAAGTCTAATCACAAGCAACAACAACAAGAAAGAGATGTTTTTTCTTATGGCATATCCCTGCGAAGCTCCTGGTACCGGCAAGGAACAACACCATATTACAAAACTTCTGCTCTAAAACTGAGCTCTGGGGTTTTTTGGTTAATATTTAGACCAATAAAAAAGTACAATTTTATTTCTTTGTTTTTATATGCACAAATTATGAGACGGAGGGCTTGTGTCAGGTTCTGATTTTGATCATTTTGACGCAAATTGAAAAAATTCTGTTAAACTAAATGGAGATACTCCGATTTATATTCAGGTAAATGACATCAAATTCTAGTCCCAGGTTTTCTTTCCTTCCTGATTAAATTACATTAATGTACACTCAAAACAAAGCAACTACTGCTAGTCCTACTGTTTTCTTGAGCAGAATAGCTTAACCATTAACAACAGATCACACGCACCTATACATTAAGTCATCAGGGCTCTTCCATACTTCTGCTGTTTTTCTGAAGCCTTGCCAACAGCGACCAGCATTACAGTGCGTGGGCACCAACAGCCTAAACATGGGACATACCTGAAGCTGCTTCCTGCAAGGAAAGGACCTACAGGCCACTGTTTTTCCCTAAAATACTTTGTAATAACCTGATACCCAAATGAGATATCAAAGAAAAAAACACCCACAGCACTCTGTTCTTACACAGAACGCAGCAGAAAAAGGCCCAAATACTAAATATTGCATCTTCTCATTGTTAAAGGGTTTGACATGGTATTTATCGCTATATTACCCCTAATTAGCGGTTTAAGCTTGTTAACAAGAAGAGTTCTTTTCATTTAAGATAAACAGGAATTATCTTCCCATTGAATAGGTAAAACTTGTAAATAGGACAGCTCATAAATTCTAAGATGAGAGTAACTAGGAAACTATTCATTAAGGCTTGTGTTATAAATTCAAAACATGAAGCATAACACGCTTAAAGAAGAAGGTTTTATTTTTAAAAGCATTCATTAGGCTCTCATCTCCAAGTCTCAGACTTGTAAATAATTTAAAGTGAAAATTTGAACAACAGGGAGAAAAAAAAACAAATGCAATTCAAATCATTCCATTGTTATACCAAGAAAACTGAAAACAATAGAAAATAAGTAGGCAAATTTTGAAGAAAACATCCATAAAACATTTCTACAGAGTGTATCTTTGAACTTAGATATTATGCCACCACTGGATCCAATCAAAAAAAAAATTAGCTTTGCCTTAAAACAATCAGGTTGTGCCTAATAAAGGATACGTATGCTAAACTAGTAATTTTGAGTATTCAGTTCACTTTATTCTGCTGCTGCCAAACAAACAAAAAAGCTGCAGCTTATGGATGCTTTTAGATTTTTCATTGTTCCCTTTTGACTTTTCAGACACGTATATCCTATTAATAATTTAAATGACATAAAGAGGGGTGAACCCCCTTCCCTGTAAAGAGTAAGATATATCCAGATTTGCCTCACACGGGGAGCATGAAAAGGAAGAGCCTTTTACTCCGCCGGCATTGAAAGCTGGCAGCGAAGACAGATGTAACAAACCTAATGAAACAAAACACAAGGATCAGTGCTGTCCCTCCCGCATATCCAGCGTCCCAAACCCAGCGTCAACACATCCCTGCAGAAGGTGTGCTACGCAGCAAGGAACTAGGAGTGAGCAATTTTTTTTCCTTTATTGAATTTCTAGGAGTTGGCTATCCTTTTCCCGAGTACTTGGAACAATCCAGCTGAAATGTAACACACTCCTTCACTTAAAGATCCGATGTAAGAGAAGCATGCAACAGGCAGTCCCTTCTCCTCATTAGCAGGCCAAGGGACTGAAAACTGTGTAAGTGTTGCAGAAGTGTTGTGGAAATCCACACCACGTTTCCCAGGGAGAACGATGCACGCGTACGCTGTGCATCACACCAGTCACTACTTCCAGAAGCGCCGAGCTTACTGCGCGCAGCACATGCTGTGCACCGGCACCAGTAAATCTGAGGCTTGCAAGGCACGTAGGACTCGCTGTGCAGGCGCAGAGCGCAAGCAGTAAAGCCGGCAGGGCGCGAGTTACTCGGCTGAAGCACGCAGATGTTACTGCCAGTGTGCTGGAAGCACCCAGCGTGCCCGGGGGGAGCTGAGGCGCCAGGCAGCACGTGAGCAGCGACTGCGATGCCTCCTCACTGGAGCAGGACCAGCTAGCTCACCCCGCTCATGCTTTTCCTCAGGCACAGAAGAGAAGCGGGTGGTGCCGGCGTGTTAGGCACCATCCTTACAGGCCGGTGCAGCGAGCATCCTCCTGCCACGGCACATCTTAAAGCCAGCTCCGGGTGGAGTACCTCGTGTTTCACCAAACATCTTCTGCTAACTTACCAAAAGCAAACGAGCCCCATCACTAACCTGCACAGGATGGAAACGGGCAGGCTTCCAGAGAAGGCCCAAACGTAGAAACCTGTCTAGTATAGTAAAAGTAGACAGCCATGCAGGAGCTTTTAAGGCAATCCAAACGGTACGCAAACTGTTCCTTTCTTTGTTTTAATCAGGGTTCTTCTGAAGACCTCCATGCTTTCAACCTTCTTGCTTAAATGTTTCCCACAAAGTTTTTATCACACATTACTGTACAGATTCCCAAACAAACAAACAAAAAAAATCACATGAAACAATTACTTACATATAAATTGACGACTTTGTGTTACTATTTGAAGAATCATAGAATGGGTTGGATCATTGAAATTAATTTTAACATTCATACATCTTTGTACCTGTATTTTGAGAGAGACTTCTGAGATGACAAAAACTTGGCTAAACAGCAAGAAAGTTTCTTTTTAACTACAATGAAACAAAGAAATACCAGACAGGAAAGCATCTATAAGCATGTTTGTAGCAAAATGATGTAGTAATCTACAGAGGTGTATACACCTGGATCTAGACACTGAAATACTGCACACCTTAACAGCGCTGCGTACTTCCTCCACGTCTATTACAAGTGCCACGCACACATAACTTAAGTCTCTTCTCCTGTGAAGACAGGCTGAGGGAGCTGGGGCTGTTCAGCCAGGAGAGGAGAAGGCTCCAGGCAGGCCTTGTAGCGGCCTTCCTGTACCTACAGGACAGCTGGGGAGGGACTCTGTGTCAGGGGGTGTGGGGATAGGACAAGGGGGAATGGCTTTAAACCGGAAGAGGGTAGGTTTAGATTAGACATTAGGAAGAAATTCTTTACTCAGAGCGTGGCAAGGCCCTGGCACAGGCTGCCCAGAGAAGCTGTGGATGCCCCATCCCTGGAGGTGCTCAAGGCCAGGCTGGATGGGGCTTTGGGCAACCTGGTCTGGTGGGAGGTGTCCCTGCACACCGCAGGGGGCTGGAACTGGGTGGGCTTTAAATTCCCAAAACATTCTACAATTTTTAGACTTCAAAAGGCATAGGTAATTAAAATTTCTGCTTGTACTGCTAAGGACTGAAGAGAACCAGGAGCATTTGGAACCTCCCAGCCCAGTTAAACATAACCCAGGAAGTGGTCACCCAGCAGCAGGACAACAAAAATAAGTTGGCAATTAACAGCTCTGTTAATGCAGCACTGGAAGGCAGTCCCGAGCCTTACAAACAAGCACTTCACTTTTGGAACATCACTGCCTGTTCCAAATGGTGCTGGGGTTCTCTCTTTGTGAAGGAACGCATAGGTTCGCTAGCTCTTGCTGTAATTTTCTTTCTGTAAAGCAAAATACTCTTTTGGAGTTTCTCTAGAAATTGCAAGGACAACATTTTTATATTTTTTGCTTCTTCACTGGTTTTATACATACACGTTAACAAATCTATTGAACTTTTGTTTTAGCAGAGACCAATATGACAAAAATTAAAAAAAATAAATAAATACCTAGTTTAGAAGAAAAATAGGCACAGGTGTTTTTCCTTTAAACTTTTATAAACTTCTTTTTAGTGCTGTTCAGTGCAAAGGCAACAGACCAGAGACCAAACCACTGTGGCACTACCGGAAAGGTGTCCCGTTAATCCGACACCCTGGGCCAGGCAGCACGCCCGAGGTGAGAGGGAGGCGCTAGCCGGCAGCTCCGCACGGAGGCCAGGCACCCAGCGCTTCGGCTCTGCCCAGAGCGCTCAGCACCGGCCCGAGCACTGCTGCGGATGTACCGGGAGCGACAGAGCGACTGCGTGACACAGCACCCGAAGTCCTGGCTCAAGAAAACTCGAGAGAAGAGCAAGGTCTCAAGGAGACCAAACAGGACCGGCGCCAACCCAAGGGCGCACCTGGCCTGTGCTGGGAAGCCCCGCCGTGCGTGGGAATGAGGGAGGTGATTTGCAGGGTGTAATTATAAGGTTGGATGCGTTTGCATGGCGTTTTGATGCAAATTTCGGAGGGGGGGCAATCTCCCTCTCATTTCCCTAACAGAGAAGGGTTCTCATGATCATGACTAAACTTTAGCAAAAACCTTGTACATCTGCCCTTGGGTCCCGTTTCCTCCTTGGTCACAGGACCTCCCGGCTCACTTTGAGCTTTACGAGGCCACCTCCCGTGCAGCCCTACTCCTAATTCACTCTCTCAAAGACATCCAGGGTTAATCCCGCACCTTTAATTAACACTGAATGCAGCTTGTGAGGTGTGCTGTTCAGTTCCTATGCGTTTGCGTGTTCACTACGAATGGCCATCCTTTGTTCTGCTCATTTCACACCGTTTTTGGGAGCTCGACTTCCAAGTCTATGCTGCTGGCGTGGCGCTGGGTGCAGCTGCACCTTACACAGCGCAGTACCGGGCTGCTCCAGAGCCACCGAGGCTGATGCAAAACAAAACCTTCAGGGGGTAGAAAAACTGGCTAGCTGCTGATCACTAACTTGCCCGAAGTGAAAGTACCACGTCGGTTTAACTCCTCAGATAATACAAGGCACAGAAGAGAGATTCCTATGGCTCATAGCTAGTTCTGTGGACAACTGAACAGCTGCTCTTACTAACATTAAATATATATATGTATACACACACGTCACTGAAAGAACTGCAGCCACTACAGTTTGTAGAATCAGGTCGTCATGTCTCCCTATCCGTTTTTGGTGCTGTGCTCATTACAAACGAATAACCTATACTCCAGTAGGAGCAACCTAAAAAGTGAATGCGGTAATTTTAACACACACCATGATGCGGCATTCACTGGAATGAACAACTAGGCCAGACACATCTTTAACCAACGTTTTTATTTGAGTGATAGATCACCCAGTGCAACCTTTTTGTTTCCCCAAGGACAAGAACATTTACGTTCTAAGCCACGTTAGGAAATTCAAACGTAGGAGCCACTCACCAATTCCAGTTCAACCACATTTCATATGCCAGTTCGTCCATACATTTCATCTCATGCACAGAAACACAAGCCTGTTGATATTTAAAAAGATCAAAAAACAACTAGGCAAAGCAGTTATGGTTGTTTTTTTTTTCTAATGGTGTACGCACTAATGCAAAAAAGCTGCTCTTCAGCACAGAATGTTTTAATGGAGCATTGTGACTGAAATCTGTTTCGCACACATTATGTCTCCAAGTATTTTTCCACAAAAGAGCTTAGGCTTTAGGAAACTTTTACAACTGAAAACTTCCATGCAAATAAATTAGAAATTATTGATGCCATTAATATACAGTATTTCCTACAGAAGAATGATATTAAAGGATTAGCTCAATGTTTTTAACTCAGGTCATTTGAATTACATTACCCAAAATGCTAATAAAACTGACATGTTTGAACATACAGAAAAAGTCACAGTCCATCATCAGGCTGTCACGTCAGTGCATTTGACTTTTTTTTTTTTTAATGTATGGATTATACAATTACTGCCAGGCTCCATATTTTATATATAAAAGCTACAATCTGATTATATGTCCATGTTGAAATAATTTATGAAATAAGGGTGGAACGACTGTAATGTTACCTCTGTGATGAATGTAACTTGCTGTGAATACTCTAAGAGATTGCAGGAGAGACCAAACTGAAGCCTGTAATTGTCTTCATCTTTCATGAAGAGGTGTGACCTGGGAAAAATATAGATCCCGGCATCCAAAGCTCCAGCCTCCTGCAAACATCTTGATTACTCGAGTTCTGATATAGGACTGGAAAAAGACAATTTATAGTCTTCACAGGCTACACCTTTAGATTAATACGGTGAGAATCACAGCAAATTACATCCGTTGTTTAAATTATACATTTGTCTGTTATTGTTTCGCACCATCAGCAAATCACTGCCACCACGACTACCCTTTCAGTTTTGGATTCCCGTTTTTTATTACTCCCTAGGTGTCACCATCATGCTCAGTATGGTGCAGAGGAACACAAACACATGAAAAACTCAAGGTCTTGCTAGTCTACATCAAGGTAACTACAAAAAAAGAAGAGGGAACAAGCAGTCAAGAATTAAAACAGTAACTATACGAAGCCTTCCCTCTTTTTATCTTCTCAGGAAGAGTGGTTAGGCATTGGAACGGGTTACACAGGGAAGTGGTGGGGTCACCGTCCCTGGGGGTGTTCAAGGAAAGGTTAGGCCTGATGCTTAGGGACATGGTTTAGTGGGTGACATTGGTGGTAGGGTGATGGTCGGACCTGATGATCTTAGAGGTCTCTTCCAACCTTAGTGATTCTATGAACTCTGAGATCACCAACAGATACAGCCCAGAGATCACAAATTAAACGTGCACATCATTTTTCAGATTGTGGAGTTAATTAAGGAGGTAAGACGAGCACTGGGGTTCTCAGGCCATACAAGTTATCCGAAGGAGCAACAGGAAACCTATCACCCCCGATCGAATTAACCACAGCCACAACCTATCCCCCGACGGCCACCTGCACGCCAGCTCCGACTCGGCGACCGGTGCAGCTTTTCACCCGGAGATGAGGACCCTTTAGGAAAGGCACTCGGGAATCCCCAGGGCGCTTGTACAAACCCCCTCGCCTCGGCCCAACCCCGCCGGCCCCCTGCAAGGCCGCCGCCGCCCTGCACACCACAAACACCCGCCTACAGCCGCGGGAGGCGGCCGCGCCCCAGGGACCGACGCGTTGGGGATCTGTAGCGGAGCGAGGTGGGCAAACGCCGCTAAAAAGCCACTTTTTTGCACCAAAAAACCCTCCTGGGGCCCCCTGCCCTCACGGGAGCCGCCGCTGCGCCTGCGCAGAGCCGCGCCCCGCCCCGCCCCGCCGGCGGGCACGCGCACGCCTAACGGCCGCCGCGCGGCGGTTGGGGGCCGCGGGCCGGTAACCGCCGCCGCGCGCCGCAGGGCGCCCGCCGATGACGTCAGCGCCCCCTTCCCTCTCCCTCAATTCTCCCCCCCCCCCCCACTCAGGCGCATGCGCACCACAGCGCTGGGAGGGGGGGCGCGCACCCCGCTGGGGGCTCTCGGCGCCGCTCCCCCCGCCCGCGGCCGCAGCGCCAAGGAAGAGCCCAAGCCCCGGCGGCCAATGGGCGCGCGGGACGCTCGCCCCGCCCTCCGCGCCGCGGCCAATCGGCGAGCAGCGGGGGAGGGCCGCGCGACGCGATTGGCTCCGCCGAGCGGCGCTGGCCTCCCGCCCACCGCGCCCAAAAAAACGACGGCAGCGCAGAGGCCCAAAAAGCCCGGGGGAAGGCGCCGGGCCGCGCGCGGCCCAACCGCCGCCCCGCCGCCCCGCGCGTCCCGGGGCCGCCTCCGGGGCCGGGCCGCCGGGCGGGGGGGACGAGGCAGCCGCGTGCCGGCCGGGCGCGCTTACCGGCGGGGGGGAGCCGTCCGCCTCCGCGTGTGGCGAGCTTGGTCACCAGTGGCGCGCCGTAGATTCGCCGCCTTGCGTCACGCCGCAGGGAGGGAGGGAGGGGGAGGGAGGGGGAGAGGCCCCGCTCACGTGACGCGGCGCGAGGGGCGTCGCGTGGCGCGGCGGGCGCGAGGGGCTGCGCCCAACGGCCGCGCCCAACGGACGCCGCGCGGGGAGGGGAGGGGGCGCCGCCGCCATTTTGTGACCCCCGCCCGGACAGGTGCTGGGTGGCCGCCCTGCGCCATGGTGCCCAGTGGGAGGCGTGCGTTTAAAAAGTCTCCCGAGGGACTGGTCACGCTGCTTTTGATTTTTTTCCGGGGATGCAGTTTGGAAAGGAAATGGTTGAATAAAGAGGTCTTGGGAAGCAATCTGTAAAACATCTTAGGTTTTGTGACCTGGTGAAGAAAGCATAGTGCTAAAACACTTCGCAATGTTTCACAATACTTCACAGTATACACCCATAATACTTCATATTCGGCCCCCCTCCCGTTTTTTTAAACTAAGTCACGCGATGCATATAATACCAAAATTAAAGATGTATGGCCTAAAGAGCCTAGACATCTGTGGTGGAAGGCAGTTGCTTCCCAGCTGTAAGTAGGAAACCATAGTGCTAAAACACTTGATATTCCTCCATAATACTTGATATTCCATTCCTCCTCCCGTTTTTTAAACTAAGTCATGCAATGCGTATAATACCAAAATTAAAGATGTATGGCCTAAAGAGCCTAGACATCTCTGGTGGAAGGCAGTTGCTTCTTCCCGGTTGTAAGTAGGTCTTAACGTTGTAGTTAAACACCATTTAGCATTCTTCAAAGCTGTTGTGGGTGTGTCAGGAGAAGAGAAGACACTGCTTGGAGTTTCACTGGTGTTTTCCAGCCATACAGCGCACATAACGCATAGTCAGACTTACTAATTTGGCCTAACAACTCACAGTTTCCTTTGGCCACCTAGTCATCGGCTAATCTGTTAGCAGCCTGACACAGCAGTGCAGGGGCTGGGGCGTAAAGACCAAGAATGGTTTGAGGATGAGCAGTCACTATGCGTAGCCTGAGCCGTATGTTCCAGCCACGCTGGAAAAGTCTGAAATGAGTCAACAAAGTTGAAAGTATGGGAGTATCTGTAGGTAATGTGTAACACAACATAAGAGGAGGATCTCTTTTTATTTGTCCAGTACCTAAGGACTGTAGTACGTATTTTAATTGTCCTGTGTATAATAAATCTGAAGAGAGGAAGATTCCCTGATTTCTAGTATGGGTACCTTAAGTTAGAAATATATATTCGCCTTTATAAGGACATTTAAGAACTTTCATGTCATCGAAAGAGGCTATGGAAATCACTGGCAGTTTAAGAATGATCTAATTAAGAACAATCTAATTGATAACAGTATCCTTGATTATTTTTTTTCAGAATGGGAAAATGCGTAAGTCAACCTTTTGATGTCCCTTAGGACAGCTCAGATTCCCCGCATTTTAAAAGTTCCTTCTGTACTCCTAAGAATTTTTGGAGATTTTTGGAAATCCTCAAGTAACATCTGTACTTAAATATTTGTAGTATCCAGAAGAGCACACCTGATGCAGCAGTTCTTTCATCATCTGCTTGCTGAGGGTGGACGTACTGAGGCAGAGAGCATGATGAGAACTGGAGTTTTATAAATCTTTCTAGCAGAATATGAAAAGGTTGTTTAGGTACAGCCTGAAGAGGGAGCCATTGGTATTGTAGAAGCAGCAATAAAGGCAGAATAGCTACTAATAAAAGGAAAATTACATCTGTAACAAATGTAATTACTTTTTGTAATTTCAATCTCTGTTAAATGTTTACAGGCATGCCTACAATTAATATTCTGTTTTAGATAGGTAAGTAATTAAAGTCATGCTGCAAATTTAAATGCTTGTTTTTGTTCTGGATATTTATTCGGGTTAAAATATATCAAACTAAATAAGTCAGGGGTTAATCAGTTAATAAAAATCTAATTAGTTAATAGCTTAGTTTATAATTTGTAAATTATAAACTAATAAATTGATTGTAAACATAGAATTTGTTTGTTTTCTAACCAAATCTGACACTAGGAATGATTCTGTAGTTGCTATATTTTTTTGACATCAAAATACTGATCATGCTAGAAATGCTGCTTATTTAAAGAGTAGTACCAGGTTTTTACTTAGCTGTGTAACTTCACTAGGAAAGGTAGACAGAAATTTCATATTCTGGTACAGGAAAAACAGCTCCGTGTCATTTAGCACGACAAAGGCAATCACAGTAATCATAC
Organism: Anser brachyrhynchus; assembly: GCF_964034855.1. Classification (NCBI taxonomy): domain Eukaryota; kingdom Metazoa; phylum Chordata; class Aves; order Anseriformes; family Anatidae; genus Anser; species Anser brachyrhynchus. The sequence continues at coordinate 100,052,479 of NC_137695.1, forward strand.
TTACCCACTTTGAGTTACGGGTTTTCTCGCATATCACACGTACTTAGAAAAATCATCCTGTGACTGGAATTTGGCGATGGCCACGTGGGTAATGTCGGTGACAGGCCATCCTGAGGGCGCTGAGCGGTGTCCACAGGACAGTCAAATGGGCTACAGCAGTATCCATAAGAGCTTGTTAGCCACCAGTATTTTCTTCCAGAGTGGCAACTTTCTGAAGAATATCTGCATGTAGTTTTGTCCTGTCTGTGCAACCACAGCCACAAGAAAACATCAAACAGAATATCTAGGATGTAAACACCAGGATCTTTTTTTATGTCACTTGTCCATGCATCTGTACATATGTATACTTGTATACCTTCCCTTTTTTTAATCCAAAATGTTTTTCTCACAGAAAAGACAATTAACCCTTGAGAAGCCTTAGCAAGTGGTAGCTTTTCTCTCACTTGAAAAGCAGGACTAAATGTTTTCCTCGATTTTTTTTTTTAAATTCATGAGTTATTGTGAGAAATCCTATTTCATGTGTATTGGTGACTGAACAAAAGGGCCTCACTGTTCCCTTCTGGTTCCCTTAAGCAAACGCTGTCAGAAGTTAATTAGATAAATAAATGTATACATTCTTAAATAATCAAACTGAGTGACACGCTTGTCTCAATCATGTATTATGTGTTGCACAAAAGTATTCCCAGATAGGCCCAGGAAAATAAAATACTGTGCTTAGTTTTTTTAAGATACTTGGACGCTGACTGCTCGGAGGTCCGAGGCTGCGATGTGGGGAGCACAATGCTGTGCTCTGGTCTGGTCTGCTGCCCGTGCTGCTCGTGCTGATCGCTGGCTCTGGGCACTGCCCTGTCAGAAGGCGACTAGGGGAAAGGCAAGTAGCTTTCTGGCTTGCAGATATACAGGGCAGCCCAGCAGCCACCTTCAGCTAGGGCTGGCCGAGGGTGAGATCATGGCAACCCTGATGCAGGTTTGTCTGAAACTGCTGTGTGGCTGCCACTGCAGACGCATCAGGGGCAGCCAGGCTGGCATTTCAGTCCCTCCTGCCGTGTGTGTGAAAGAAGGGATTGAGCCTGCACCCCGAGCCCAGCCTGGCGCTGAGATGCCTCACAAGGTGCCAGCCAGCTCACACTGCTTAAGGGACACATGATCACACCTTCATTAAGGGCTGCATCTTCCTACCCACAGTCTTCTGTCCTCCTGTAGGTTTGCAGCCCAGTTGTGCCAAGTAAGTACACCTGAAGTACAAATGGTTATCCATTTTCATGGGACCAAAGTGCATACCTGCTGCTTTATACCTTTTGTTAAACTTCTCTATTTTAACGTAGAGAACCTGATGTCAACAAGTAAAATGTGATTAAAATTATGTGCTTTCTCCACCCTTTCCTGATGTCTTAACTGCAATATAAATGGTAAAGAGAAAAGAGAATGCATGGAGGCTTTAATTAATACTCGGAGGTGATCAATCTGAATTTCTTGTAATTTCATACAACCTTGAAAAGGAAAATTTTCAGCGGTTTCAAGAATGCTTTTTTCAATGACAAAATCCTATTTATAGCAGGTTTTCCTGTTTCAGTTATCAGAATTTGGAGATAAGAAAAAGAAGGAAATGTTCAAAGACCCCTACCCCCTAATCCTAAGGCAAATACTTAGGTTCTCAAATTCTAATAGAAGAGAGTAACCATATCTGCAGATCCTTTCATGTGGCCCACGAGAAGCATCCTTGTGGCCTCCTGCAAGGAACATTACAGGCTTCTTATTCAGATCTTGAAAAAATGAAACAACATTTTTCCAAATGTGAGGAACACGGTAGTTTGTATGCTACAGAGAAGTGAAGCTGGATTTCTACAGGCTTTACACTTATCCTTTTTGCTTTTATATTTGGATGACTGAAGACCTCACTGTAGCTAAAGATGACCCTTTCTGTTGCAAAGGAATGACAGTATCAACGTGTACTTTTCATGTTTTGGTTTTCTAGCAAAATTATGATGTTAATAAGCTTGGACTGACAGCTTTAGAAGTTACCGCTGGAATATGTTTGTCCTTAACGTGCTGATCCTGCAAGTGGTTGTACAACAAACCACTGAAGCGCGCAACACAGCAGCCATGGAGAGGTGTCTTCGCAGAGGCACCTGAGGAATCAGGCACGTCCCTTCAGTCAGATACTGAATAACCTGGAGTTATGTTCCTCTGGAGCCACTTACAGTACAGCTGAGAAGCGGTGTGAGATGTACGTTAACAATGATTTGTATGGTAGGTATATGCTTATCTAGAACAGTAGTCAACTGGCTGTCTACTCAACATCTCAGTAGTCAATACCACAAAATAAATACTAATAAATGGTCATATAAAATAATTCTATATAAGCGCAGACGGTTAAAATACTTCTGCACACTACAAAACTCTCAAATGTTTATCAGTTAAGGAACATGACCATTTTTCATTGCTGAAAAGGATGTACCTTGTGCAGCGTGTACTTTGAAGCTTAAGCAAAGTTTTGTTGTTGTTTTCTCCTCCCAAGGGTAAAGTTTCTTAGCAAGCAGAATCCAAACTCAATGCCTAGTTAAGCTTTGCAAACAATTTTATGCACCTGTTTGATTTAATTCCACGAAGAACTACAGCTGTTGTTTCTGCCTTGAGGAGTAAGTGAACATGACAAGTTTCACACAAAGAACCTGGGGGGAATTATATAATAAAACATAAGCGTGTTTTCAGAAAGTATTTGCATGTTTTAACGCTGAGCAAGAGTAGCTACAGTGACTAGGAACCACCTCCATAATCCCCCATCGTAAGCAACTCATTCCACATGGGCTGCAGGATCTGGTGGAAGGATTTGCAGGACCGCTGATCCTCAGGCAGGTTTTGAAGGCCCATTACATTCAATGGCTCTTTCAGTTGCCTCATTAGAAACCAGTGGAAATATCCAAGTGACTTCTATACACCTTGAGAAAGAAGATTCAGGCCCACACCTCAACTGAAGAAAATCTGTGGGGAAAAAAAATGTACACCACGCTTGCATTGTTAGCAAGCCAACTTGAATTTGCTGTTGTATTTTTCTGTAACTTAATGTTACAGTATCCCAGATGTGGCGGTAAAATTATTAATATCTCAGCTTCTAGAGGTCTGGCTAAGTTTATCCTAAGCAAAATCCCATTTCTTTCAACTGAAAGCTAGCAGTCCGTGGCTGCTTCCACCTGCCATGTCTGAGCTAGCGCGGGGTGTGCCGCTGCTGTGGTGCTCCGAGCCATTTCCCCACGCTGCCCCACAGCCACTGCTCGGCGCCTGCCCAGAGCTGTGGCACTTAGCAAGCCACTGCGGGAGTCCTCCCCTCCCGGGGTGGGTACCTGGCCTCGATAACGTTGGTATGGGTGGTTTTCTTCACTGCTTTTTTCCGAAACAGCGTATAGGTTGGGTCTTTGCCATCACTGGGCATAGAACAGGGAAGCAGAGAGGGAGATGCTGTCTGAATGTGCACTCACCATGATCACAAAGCATCTGTCTGACCTCTCCTCAGTCGTACCTGTGCTATTACACACTCAGAGTCCCTATATTCTCCAACACAGGAAAAGCAGTTACCCTATATTTATCAAAATGACGTCTAATCCCGTAAATTCCATATGCAAGTTTTGCCCACACAGGCACCCTTCACACCTGAGCAAGGAACGAAGTGGAAACGAGACAGGGAGACTAAAATGAGAAGATTGTGCTCAGAACTTTATTTTGTGGATCAGTATTTTAACTTCACACGTTACTTGCAGGTGGAAGGTCACAGCGGGAGCCAAGGGACTGTGGCTCCTCGCTGGCACTGGACACTGTGGCACGGTCTCCTTGTGTCACCAGTAAAGGGACAGTTGCTCAATCTTCCCTGTCCAAACATGGACTATGGCCATCCTTAACTAGCAAGGCATTTTGTAACATTTTGTCAAACAAGCTAAATGGCGTATTCTGAGAGGAATGACTAGCGGGAGTCAAAGTCAAGCTTCTTGGGAGTAATGTTTCTTGAAAAAAAAAAACATAGCTACATGAGTATGCCTAATCTTCCACTTTCAGAGCAGATGGTGACCTGATTAGTTCTGCATCTCAGGAGGCTGCTCATCTCTCCATGCCTTCAGCTCCTATTGTCAGCATCCTATTATTTCACTCGTTCTCAATGGTTTTAGCTGACTGCCACGTATTTTAGTTTTGCCTTTTGAGACATTATGTAAGGAATAAAAACTGTGTTTATCTAATCTAAAAAAAAAAAAGCAACTTTCACACTTAACTTGAAATTTAGCCCACTGATTTTAAATGAACATTAAAGTGTTCCAATTTCTCCTTTTAAAATAATAATCAGTAGGAAAATATAATCCCACCCTTGAGCGCTCGATTTCCTCAAACACGTCTTACCTGTGCAGTCTAGAGGAGGGAAGAACCGGGACAACATACCAGGGAGATAGACCTTGACCCTCCGTGTACAGGTACCGGGTGCCATTAGAGGTGCTCTCGGGTGCCCCTCCGCTGGCCACACTCACACAGGCTTGAGCTGTGCCTGTCGTCCTTTGGGCATACCTCTGCAGGACATCCCCAGTGGCATTAGGCGTCCAAGTCTTGGCTGTTGCTGTTGGACATGCCCATGAAGTTGTTTTCTTCCTGTCTGGGTAGGTTTAATCAGCAAAATGTCCTCTTGATACGGTTATTCAGAATATGATATATGAAACAAATGTGGTTATTCAGAACACGAAAGAAACAGTACTTAGGTTTCACTGTGAAGAGGTAACCTGAAGTAAACACAGATTAATACTAGAGCTTAAAAATGTTCTAAAAAATAATCTAGAATAAAATTCACCTCTTTTTGGTGTCCCTTTTCTGTGACTTCATGTACACTGCACTAATAAAGATACTAGCTTTTGTAGTTTTGCACATAGACAGGCCAAAGCCAACAGCCCTCATTCAACCCTTAGTAAGAAAAACCTGAATCGATATGATAGAAGTGGCAGATAATGGTACAGACCTTAGAGAAATGCACACCATTTTTTTTTTCCCAAAAGACTGATGAGATGCTGCACAACAGTAAAAAAGAAAAGCCAGAATGACAGGTGGATGCATTCTTGAGTTGAGAGGGAAAAGAGTAGTTCTGGAAGCCCCTGTGGGAGGGAATGGCTCTCACGATGCTTTCTTTTCTGGCCTGAAGAACCTGAAATCAATATTTTGTGTTATTTCTCCTTTTTGGGACTGAAAGATGTTCTGCATAATTTATTGGTCCCAGTGAAACATACGGTTTTATCTTGATGGTAAGTGGCTATTTCAGATCTGAACCTTATTTTAGTGTGCTGCTCTGATAGTGTTTGTGCACATAAAGTGATGCCATCTTTGTTGATTGCGCTTTATTTGTTGTTCCAAATAAATAGCAACAGAAGAAACTACATATGACACAATCCCGCCCTAAATTGTTTTAGGATTGCTGTGTTTTTCAAAGCACTTACATTCCTGGAAACACAGCCTCCATACCTCTGGCATGAGGAAATCTACCAGCTCCACTATCTCAGCGAGCTTTCTTCTCTTCTTCCAGAATTGTCGTGTTTAGGAGTAACTATTTCTTTCAGTGATGTTGAAGTCACTTTTGAAAGCCACCCAAACATTGAGACTCTACAAAACAGGAGATTGCAAATAATGTTTTATCAACTGTACATCTTCGAGCACTTTGGTAAAATTCAGTCCTTTATTGGTCCATAGCTTTTAAGCATGGACCAGCGTGCCCCATGTGCAGGGCAGAGCTCCTTACGTACTGTCTTGTTCCCTAATGGTTCGAACAGGCAAAGGGAGCTGAGAGATTGCCGAGGGCCTGTCCTGCAACTTGATGATGTGCAAACTGGAGTCTTCTGATTTTAGGGGCTCAGTCCTTGTCTTCTCTTGGAGGTCTTTAGGCACAGGCACCAGAAGTTGCACTTCAATTGTGTGGTCTATGGAGCCAACGCAAGCAAGAGATCCTGCGCTGGGCGCTCCTCTTTCCCTCGAAGGCCTTCAGCAGCTTGTGAGCTCAGTTCTCATCAGCTGACAGGGTTCCTCACAGCCCTGGGGAAGTCTGAACGTGGTGTTTTTTGAGAACACAATGTGAAACCTAACCATCCAGCTCCCAGGAATTTCAGGGGAGTGACTGAAAAACAAGCTTGTTTTTTGGTTGTGTTTCAAATCCAGCCGAGGCTTTTCACCTGATAACTTTCCACATCAGCAGATTTTACAGGTTATCTGTGGCTTGATACCCTGCTCTGAAGGCTCCACATCCACACTTTATGCCCTTAAATACCTTTATTCTTGCTTATTTTTCAAGAGAAGGAGCAGGAGAGGAAGGAAAAATACCAGCCAAGTTCCTTTACTTAATTAATGTCCTTTGTGGTAACAGTAGGGATAACACTACTGAGCTTTTGTTTAAATCTGGTTCAGTCATTTTTGTTGTGTGTGAATTAAATGCATATCATAATGAAAATCACGTTTTGAAATTGAAATAAATATTGATGTGAATTGTTTAATATTTGCTAGATGTTTTCCCTAATCAGCAAACAGAACTTTGGAGCTATTATTGTAATTTCAAGATACATCGTGTGCATTTGATTTAATTATCAACAAAAACTGATGCTTTAAAAGGTAACTAATAGTTGCTAATTTGCTGGTAAAACACCCTTCTGATGGCAGATTTTGGCCAAAACATGTTTACAAGTTTTTTGTTTTGTTTTGTTTTGTTTTTTTGGATAAAAAGAAAGCGACATTAAGGAACACGTATTATATAGTAATTCCTAATAGTATGCTCACAACACAGTAAGAGGAAATTAAATGTATGAAAAAAAAGCAGAATCCAGACTGGGAATATTTATTCACTGCAGTTCTACTGACATCAATGATTGTTCCCAGAAGTAAATGTTCATAGGCAAGTCTTTGCATCAAATGAAGCAAGCTCACCGTATTGCATTTCCTATGTACACCTTCTGTGAAGGACAGGGAAGAGTTGAACATAATAGCGTATCTTTATTCATAAAGTTCTGTAGTGAAATTTTGTATACAGTTAGGAGAAACAAGTGGTGTGAATTGCTTGTATTCAGAAACTGGAATATGAGCTAGGTGGCATAAACATGGGCATACTACAAAATAGAAATAAAGTAATTTTAATGAAGTAAATGTCAAAATTCCCTTTGCCCTAAATTTTAAGAGTAAAATATAACACATTCTACTCCACAAGAATGAATTATCCATAGCTCTGTTTTATAGCATCAGGGGTAAGTCCAATTAACTGGCTGAATAACAAATGCATGTCATTTAGCAGTACGCCAAATAATAGCACAGCATTTATTTTTTCCACAAATTCAGTCACATAAAATATGTGATTTACATGTTTTTCCAGACTAGGAAATTAGAAAGCCTAAAACTGAAAAAAAAATAAAAAAATAAAAATTAAAAAAAAAAAAGTGCTTTGCTAATTTTGTTACGATGGTCTATCAGTTGTTAGTCTCTGGGCTGGAAGTTTCACGTAACTGCCCACGTAGCTTTGATATCTCCAGGAAAAAGGCTGCAAACACTTTGGTTCCTTCAATGTAGTTGTGTCTGTGAAGAAGGAAAGAAAGAGAATGACGTCCTGTTAGGCCAGTCTGCTGTTCAGTTAGTAGCCTAGTCCAAGGTTTGAGTATATTCAGGCGAGTTTGTGAGACTGGCCACCAAAAAGAACTGACAAAAGATCTCATAAAAAAAAAAAAACACCAATTTATTAGTAATGAGTTTAGCATGTGGAATCACTCGTCAGCTCCTTACTACTGTCCTTCATCATGACTTACTCTAGTTCAGGAGAAGGGTATGAGGAAAAACACCTCTCCAAAAATGAGAAGAAAAAGTCTTGTGTTCTAACTCCCCATTCATACCTGTGACGATGGCAAATTTCTCAGAGTCAAGAGCATAATTATCACAGCCCAAAGAAAAGGACAGAGAGGTGACTTCATTTTACTCTCTGATGTGAAAAGTACAGATGTGGTTTGCTCTCACACATTTACATTGCAAAGAACAGAAGGATGAAACAGCTTCCTGAAAAAAGGACAAAGTGCTCTGAAATTCTGGATACCCTGGAACCGGCACACCTTTGCAGGATTCCTTTGCAGGATTCTCAGAGAAAACTGTTTCAGTATAAAGTACGCTGATTACTATCGTCTGTAACTGAAAGTTTTGGGGCTAAACCAAGGGGGAAAAAAAATCGTCTGAGAATTAATTTTAGGATGAGCTTGGCAAAACCCAACTCAGAAACTGCAAGGGCAGCACTCTAATATTGATATAGTTACACTAGTTTGGCTCGCTGTAATATAAATACACTTAACCATCAGCCTGAGTACATCTGACTGCAACACTTCAAAATGGATGCTGTGGGGAAAAGTGCCCTTCTACATCATCATCTTTCAGACCAGAGGCAAATTTCACTGGCATGGCAATGAAAACTGCCACTGTGATGTACTTAAAGATGGAGTAGACATTTCATGAAAAGTACATATAGCAGTTTGTGCTACATTTGGAATTCTGCTTTCTGCATGGCAACACAACAGGTTTGCTGGAGACAGTAGTTTGGGACTGTCCACTGGAGAACAAAGGTTCCCATCCATCAGTGGTTATGTGTGAGTACCAGAAGACTTCAGTTCTCCACCCTTCCCTTATAGCACAAATGAATGAATAAAAGAAACCTGCTTATTTTCTCATTTTGGGAGTGCTCCCCAGCATCGGCCGCTCCAATCGGAAACATTATCACCCTTTTCTGCGTTATGGTCTGAAACAGTCTGGCAATAGGAATTGTTGAACCATCCCGAATAAAATCTGGATCTTCTCCAAAAACTGAAATACATGCAAAGAATTAATTAATTCATAAGTGAAACAAAAGATGTTTTCTTCTGTTACCAAATATCTGTAATCTGCTCAATCATGAAGAGCTTCTGAGTAGAAACTGTAGCTAAATGATGTCATGGATCAGTTGCACTCTACAAACCTCTGGCTTTGTAACTGTACATGAAAGAACTAAACAAGTTTTTTTTTTGTTTGTTTGTTTGTTTTGGCTACTCCTATTAAATACACCCCAACTCAGCAAGATGTGGAGGCTGAGTTGTTCTGTCAAAATCAATGACATACATAAGGGTACATGACCATAACACTGAATCGGGAAATCCCTTTTTTCTTAATGGATGAGCACAGTTTCCCTGCAGACTTGCAGACACATCAAAAACTAAAAAAGAAGAAACATACCTGTTTTTATTGCCCTTCTTGCTGCTTTATATAGTGGATCGTTAACGTCAGCAACCCAGGGTTTCGCACCCAGTGGCATAGACACTTTGAGTTTGTTTGGACTGTTCCTCTTGGAAAACACATTCTTCAAGTGCTCCTCCACCTACAAGGCAAACACCTTTCAGTTAGATGCTTTCATCTTCTTGAAATTGCTCTTACGAACATCTAAATGCTAGAAACACTCAGTTTACTACTGGGGTTGTAAAGTTGTGAGGTGCTAAGGGGGACTTTAGTTCACACAGTAGAAAGAACCTGGCTTTGGCTTCTTACCTGTTGTTTCACAACTGAAAGGTCCATGTAGGGGACTTGGCGAATTGAAAATTTCCCTATGACTTTTGCTGGAATGACTGTTTTAATTCCTGGTTCATGAAAAGCTCCTTCAATCCCATGAATAGAGAGTGAAGGATAACGCCACAGGTGCAGAAGTATCTCTTCCTTCAAAAAAAAAAAAAAAGACAAAAAATAGAAGAGGGGAAGAGGGTGACACTGGAACCATTCACAACTGATAGAGTCAAAGTGAACACACAAGCGTTTTCCATCCATGTTGTACTTGGAGACCTCTGTATTTTAAAGATACTCGATTTGTAATTCAAACTAATCCTGTCTTTTCATTTAAAAAAATACTATTCCTTTCAGTCAACATTAGCTTCTCTGTAGAAACGTTTAGATTGAGAACAGCTTTTCATGCACAACAAGAAATGTGAAGCACTATTAAAAATATCGTAGCAGTGATTTTTTTAGTGCCAAGTAAGATCAGAGCAACTGATTGACCATCTACGGATCTCAGGGTTTCTACAAGGAGAAGCCTGTGACCAGTTTAGGCAGACCCCATTCAGTTGATACAAGGTGAGAAATCCTTCTAATGAGCAGTTAAAGAGTAGGAGAAGTAAGAGGATAATATTCAAGCTGATGCTTTTTTTATGTTTCTGGAGAAGGTAAGAAGGAAAAAAAATAAAAATGAAAATTCTTATTCTAAAGAAGGAGAGACAGTAAGAGGACGCTTTTTTTTTTTTTTTTTAAAGTAGCTTTGTAAGCTGGTCTGTGCGCAGAACCCCAGAGCGCTACTCCTTTCTTTGTACTCCATTTTTATGGCATTGGAGCATTATGTACACATAGAATTTGCACCACTTCACCCAAATATAGGTAAAGCATCAAAACTCATTTACTGTTGCATTATACTTGCACATTACAGATTATTACAATCTAGCTTAGGCCAATTCAGAAGCTTCTTCATGGAAATAAAAGCATTCACATTAGAACTAATACCAGTATAATTATGTTAGTAATAAAAAATGAATCACTCCTCCCTTTCTCCAAGCTGCGAGCCTTTTGCAAAGAGATTTTTCTAAGCCAGCCCTCACCTGCTGATTTTTATTTAGGAAATAATTTTTAAATTCTGGCAAAGAAAAGCTTATAGCTTTGGGTGTTTTTTTGGCATGCTCAACAGACACCAAGATCAATAAACAAAATTAACGAATGAAAACCACCCAAAACACACCAGCCTAAAGCTGCCTCCCATTTTTCAGAGCTGAATATAGTTTCTTTCCTACTCTGTAACCTGTATGCAGGGTTTTAAATGCTTACTTTCTTTGGTTGGTTAGTTGGGGTATGGAGGGAGAGGGTCTGCATTACGAGAGACGGGGGAGACAAACGCTTTGATTTGCTCATTTATTATTCATATCTTGGATCAACTTGCCCAGATGTTGTAGCTTACATTTTCAGCAGATTAATTTAATTTACCTTTTAATGCTCTATGCTCCTTTATTTTGCCATTGACTGAAATTATATTTCAGTTTGGCTTTGCCCATAAATGCTATGAATGGGTGATTTAAATTATTTCTGCTGTCCTTTTATACAGATCTTATTTTACCTTGGTACTGTAGAGGAATTTTTTCACTCCACTATTATTTTTATGTTCCTCTAGATCATATTCAATGGATTCATACAATTTCCTCTCCTCCTCTGTCAGGGCAGCAACACTGTCATAGATTCCAGGGATCTGAATATGACCTGTGGGATCCACAAGGCTATCTATGAAAGAAGACAAAGATATCATTAAAAGTAGGACCTATTTTTTCTGCTTGGCAATCACACTTTTTCCCTTCTACCTAACTCTAGAGTTAACCAAATGAGTAACCCTAACAACTAACTCCTAACAACTCTAGGCAGCCATCAGGTTGCCACACGGAATTGATTGCCACATTGAATTGATGTATTTTCATGTTTAGTAAGAAAAGCACTGAGCTACTGTTTGCCGTGGGTCAGCCCAGCTGCCGGGATACAAATCTGCATTAAAATGTTAGGTTTTACTACCTGTGTATGTAAAGTAATCCTTAAACATCCTTGATGAGCATCTGAGTATTAGACTGAAAACAGCTCAACAAGCACATCTGGTCTTACCAGGGACATTCCCTTCCTCAGCTGCTGTCACCATAGCTGTGCTGAGATTTGGAAACCTGGGAATCACGCTTCAGTTAGACTTGACTTACTCGGGTCAATTAAGTATGGCACTGATCTTCATTAGGTTGATTGCTAGTCATTCCCCAGCTACTCCTGAGCAATGATGCACGTTATTACCCAGCAGAGCTACCAGGTCCGTCAGCGGCTCGTGAATGATGCCTCCAAAAGTTCCAGAGTGAAGGTCCTTGTCACCACCCTCAACCTGTGCCAAAAACATGGCTTAGATGTAAATAGTCCCTACCTCATTCTTCCGCAGGTATTTGTTTTCCACAGGGACTGGTAGCTTTGCTTTTTTAAACGAGGCCACAAATAAATGGAAAGCTATTATGAGTTTCTATTCATGAAATAGGAAACATCATGTCAGGAACAATCTGCTCCTGGTAAAGAGAAGATAGGACTTTGTTTTAACCACTGGAGAGAGAAATTCAGCTATCTATACTATTTACTGGCATTTGAAAGCAAGGATCCCTCTCCATTTCCTCTTTTGCTTCAGTAAGATTAAATACATCATAAGTGAAACACTTGCATATTACTGTTTCTAACATTGCAGAATAAATGCAAAAATCTTCCTAACAAAGGCAAGAAAGAACCTTACTTGTTTTACATTAAGAAAATATATGTCCAACCTTAATTCCAGATTGCAACAAATAAGAATTTAGAAGCATCTCAAATCACACAGCTTTAGAACAGAGAAAGGCATTTGCTTTATTAAATGGGTTGTTTTTCCAGACACATTTGCATACTCAGGTTTATCTTAAACTATATTTGTGCAACAAACTTGTTTATTCTTCTCTAAACCTCATTAAAGGCAACTGTCTGGTAGCGGGCAGAGATCATTTCTGATGTTTTAATATCATAATTTGTCTTAATCTAGACTTAGATAAATTGAATCGAGGCTGCTGAGGTTGCTTTGGTTAAAAGCAAATTTCGTTCATTTTCAGACATAAAGGTTAATGTAGATTTTTCCTTTAGGTCCCTAGTTCTTTAATCTTCTCTCTGAATTTCTTTTATGCTTTAAGTTTCCAGATGACAAATTTCTCTTCATTTCGCAATAGCTCACATTGGCTGCTAAATATACTGCAGTGCACTGTTACTTGCTTCTGCCAATGGCTGGGAAAATTTTGCACAGCTTTTAAACACAGGGATCCAACTAAATTGAGTGCCTCTAGGCAGAGATGTTGCACTAAGCAGTATCTGCTGCAGAAGGGCAAGAACAGCAGAAGAAATAGTGTTGGAGTGCGGCGGGGAGAGGTGCAGGGACAATGATGCAGGAGAATGGAGTTGATGTGAGGAAGGGGTGATGAGGGAGAGGGACAGGAGAGTAATCGGGTAGGAAAGAGAGCAAGAGGAGAGAGTGGAGATTTCTCCTGAGTGGAGAAATGATGATTGAAGAGAAATTAATGAAAGCAAATTAAGGCTAACGACTGAAATGAGGAGGGAAATCTGCACAATCAAGGAAGAGTACGAAAGACCTGCATTTGTAAATATTCAGCTTCCTCTCAGCCTTTCTCTGCGTGTAGAGACAGATGTGATCACAGGAGCATCACTGCTCACTGGTCAGAGGCCTTGCCAGCTGACGTGAACCTGTGTCTCTTACCTCCACAAAGAAGCAGGCGTTGCCCCGTGTCCCATATGTGAGGGCAGGCTTCTTCTTGCTGAGCCAGAGGTTGTCCGAAATCACAATGTAATCAACATTTGAGAAAAAGCACTGTTTCTCTTCTTCGAGTAGCTTCTCTAGCCCCAAAGACCCTGCTTCTTCCATACCTTCAATAATAAACTTGAAGTTTACTGGTATAGCCTGAATGAACAGCAGAGAAGTCTGGGTAAGGAACAAGCACTTTCAAAATTAAAAAGGAATATTTTTTAAAAAAAAAAACAGACTGACTTGCAGTATGCAATATATTAGGAAAAGAGAGACATAGGATATACATCTTGTTTCAATAGAAGGGGTATTGACAGATACACACATACAGTTTCCCATCAAAGTTTGTTTTTCTCTACTTTTTTTTTTTTTTTAAAGGAGAATGTAAAAGCAAACACCTTTTAACTTCTGTTTCCAGAAAACTTGCTAGTCTGTCATGGGATTTCTCTTTGGTACTATTAAATACTTTAATTGCTTTGGAAAATCTGTGTAAAGGCAATGGCATTTTCACAGAATATTCCCAGCCTCTTGGATTCCCGCTACTAGTGCCCATGTGGGAAGCACTGGCAAAGGTCCACTGCTGTTGTTTGTTGTAGGTAACACACGTTACCTATCGCCAAGGGTAGTCACCTGCTGGTAAAAATGCTGATGGTGATTCCCTGATAGTTGTCTTTCTGGCACTCATGAATCTGTAGGCCTGCTAGCTCATAAGGATGCATTTCCAAGAGTAACAAAGAGAACTTTTATTGTGGAATAGTGAGAGTTGGAAATGCTGACATGTCCCATAGGAAAAATAAATTTGAACTTAGCTTCCCATTCCAATTCATTTTCTCATTGCAGGCTTTAGGAAGCTTTCTGTTTTAATTCAATTCTCAGATTAAACCCAGGAACAAACGTTTAGAGTTAAATGAACTTGTGCTATGGATGGGTTCACTGATGGTTCTTCAAATGGCCCCAGAAAATTTAGAAAAACAGTTTGTGTATATTGCCTGATGGCCCGTGCTGTTTTCTAAGGGAAGATCCCCAAATGACAAATATTTATTTTTGTTTACTTGTTAAAAATGACAAAACAGCTATTAGTGATTTGAAAAAATGGAAAGCTGCAGAAAGACAGACATCTGTCTGTGTTTGTATATTAGGGGCACCAAGGTAAATTCAGTACTACTGATGCAAGAAGACCATTAGTTTTCCAGAGGCTGCACAAAGTCTTTAAAAGCCAAGACTTGCAACTCAAACTGTGCCATGTCATAGCAGAGGCAGAAAACTGTTTTTCATCAGTCTAACAAAATGTACTGTGTAAAATCACCCTAAAGGGTGTTCGCTGACCGAGTAACAAACTTAGAGTATATGTTGGTTTAATTTTGCACTGGGGATAAAACTACCACAAAAGTATTAAACATTCAGATTTAATGATAACTACGTTGGCCATTGTAGGGTTTAGGCAAGAGTTTGATTCTTAGACCTATGGCAGTCTCTAAGCAAATATATTTGCACTTGGTTAACGCACCCACTCAAAGCATTTTCATTGATAGATCTATTGTTGAAAGAACATGCCGTTAGGAATAAGCATTTTAGGTACTTTCTTCATGCATACACAAACTGAAGGTAACTTACAGGTAGCCAAGGCCAAAGATCAACAGAATTAAACAGTGCAGATGAGATTTCATCACCATTCCCTGATATATGTTATTTTACCATTTTAAAAACTACCAAGAAAATAGGGTATCAAAGCTGTATAATGTATGTAATATAAATTAAATGCTTCCCCTAGTTTGTTTTCCCTTGCAGGGCAATGACAGCAAAACCATTTCTACATTGCATAAAGGCTACTCAATATAAAAATACTTGAGTATGTATTTGTACTGGAGTGGAACCAGTGCCCTGGATATAGCATTAGAAATAAGCTGATATTTCAAAATACACATAGTCTGTTGGGGCAGAGAGGTATTATCTATGTCAAAAGAAAGTAAATGCATTCCTCCAGAGAGGTACTATAATAATAACTAAATAATTCCTCACTGATACCTACTAATTTCAAGGCTCTAAATGTTTCCACTGCGTTTATCCAAGCTAAGACTGGTCCTTTATTATCTGTTGCTCCACGGCCATAGAGATTTCCTTATTAAAAAAAAAACAAAAAAAGATGAAAGATTTCAAGCAATCTTTGAAACTCCTCTAGTCACTTCAAAGCACTCAGAAAATTCCTGTTGCCACAGAAGCTGTAAAAGAGGTGTGTCAAGAGAGGTGTCAACAGAATCAGAATTTCATTGACTTGTTACAACGAAGGCGGTGGTGGTTTCCCAGTGGACTATACTTCTTTTTGTTTTTTTATATACATCATACAGTGGTTTCTGCTACTTGCCAATTTCTGGGTTCCACTTTTGTTCTTAAGAGCTGTTTCATAGAATCATTAAGGTTGGAAGAGACCTTCAAGACCATCTGGTCCAACCATCAGCCTACTACCAATGTCACCCACTAAAACATGTCCCTGAGCGCCAGGTCCTACAGGTATAGGTACAGAACATTTTTTTTTTAGCACTCAACCATACAGCTATATACAGGAACAGACTTTGGTTTCATGTACAGCAATATATACCTATGGCAATTACCACTGGAGGCAGAAGAGTTACCCCAATAAAGGTGTTTGGAACCAGACCCAGCAGATGGGAAAGGGTGACTTAATGGTTATAGTGTGGGGAACCAGGATCTCTGGGCTCTTGGCCTTACTCATCCTTTAACCTGCCATCCAGCATTTGTCTTCAGTGAAAGGAGCTTTCCGTGCTCTGCTGATTGCAGGGGAAAGATTGCTACATGAAGAAGGGCCTGACCTTCTTCCACCCAAATGCTCCTAAGCTCCAGTGTGGTGGGTGGAGGTGCTAAAGGATTATGAAGCAAGAACAGAAAGGGTGAGGAAGGACAGTGGTTGATCCAACAACAACCTTAAAGCAGAAATGGACTCTCTAATGAACACTCTGTAAAGTGACATTAACCTCACATGGCTTTTCCACACCAAATATTAAGCAGTCTCGCCAGTCACAGCATGACATCAAGATGTAAAGCTGCAGGATTTAGCCCACAGATTTCCATGGGAGAAGTGCTCGTGCTGTAGTTAAGTGTACAAGGAAATTCCTCCTACTGGAGATCCCCGAGTCACATATCCAAATAATGACACAAAAACTATGACCAGGTACACACCATCAATTTCAGTCAATGTGTAAGGGTCAGTTTTCCATCCATCTTCCTTTCTGGCAGGCTGCACATCCACATGGCCATAGAAACAGACAGTGGGGTTTTGTGGATCCTTGCCAAGCTCCCCGAGAATAACAGGCGGCAGTGGGAGGTGCTGGCCATCAGGAAGCTATAAAGTAATATTAAAAAAGCAATAAAGGAAAAAAACAAACCTTTGAAAACTTGCAAATGTTGTAAGAAGAACTGGAATTCTCAATTTTGAAAATGTTTCTGCCTACTCAGTTGGCTCTAATTTGATCAGGTCCTTAAATCTGATTTTGAATCCAAATCTAACCTACCCAGAGGAATTAAGATTTTCTCCACAAATGCTTAGGTTGTGCCAGGGCTTTATGGAGTTCTTCTAATGTTGCGCTGTCATAAATGCACTCTTTAATAAACTTTTACTTCCCAGCAGTAGAGAAGGCAATGTCAACTGTGTGCTATAGTGACAAAAGCATATGCTGTGGCATTAAAATAGTCAAAAGCCACACAGAAACTCATGTGGGGTTGATTTTGCAACAGACAGATGGCAGGAGGCCTGCAACTTCAAATAACAAAACAAAATAAAGTTTTCCTGGCAGGATGCGGGAACAGCCATTAAGGAATGTTTTTTAGGTTGAGGTTCCAAACTAATCCTATAATTTGTAGGTATGCAGAACAGATCTCCACGTTGGCCGAAAGAGGCTGGGTGTCTCACAGAAGAAGCAAGAAATAGGAAGTAAAAAATGTGTATACTCCTTTGTATTCACAATAATATCGGTCTGTATCGGTCTGTTGCAATACCAAAGTATAGCAGCTTCTTGCCCAGCAATCAAAGGAAAAAGTCCGTTTTGTGAAACAATATTTTGGCCCTAGACAGAGATGTATCTCTGGTGTCTGCTCCAACAGCAGGTCATCCATTCCTTGCTGTTAGAGACACAGGCTGTTGCTATATAACTTGTCAACCATAATTGCACTTGTGGTCTCCTAAGTCTGCTGGTAATCAGTGTGAGGAGGGGCTGAATTCAGCAGGTATCATGTGGCTGTGGGACTATGGATAAATTGTCATCTAGCTACCAAAAATACCAGTAAGTCATAAGAGATATATGCATATACATAGCATTGACAGTGGTAGGCAGAACATGACATACGTGCAGGTATGACATTTTAAATACAAGAAAAGGACAGGCACCTGATGTGATCCCAGGTTTACTGAATTGACAGTGGCTCCCAAAGCTGCAAGTTTGCCTGCTGCCAACGCCATCATTCGTATGACTTCTTTCCTCAGGGCTGGTTGCACGGAATCGCTTTCCACAGCCACCCATTCCTGGAGATCCTGTGCAGGAGAACAAGTACAGCTAAGTAAGACAATTGGTCTAAAACCCAGGAATCTGTGGTTGGCCTGTGGATATGTAAAGCTTCTTAGTGGAAGACGGTTTCCCTTCCATCCTGTCACAGCAACATCATGGAAGCTGTATTTTTCCACCTGATAAAGGTTTGCCAAGAGCCAGGATCCCCTTTCTTGTGCCTACAGCGTACACATCAGCTCATCAGAGCCCCCAGCACATCATCAGAGCCCAATGCTGTCACTTCTCTGCAGAGCTCCCTTGCAGACAGAAGCAGGAGCTGCAAGATCTGGCTTGCTTCTCCCATTCGGGTGCATTTTGGCTCGGTGGAGCCTTTCTGTGCCCACACCTGGAGGGTCCCCACAGCCAACTGGTCTATGGAAGTCCATGCAAATCCCACTTCCAACTAAAGTATCCCCAGTACTGACTGTCCCCTTGCAACCTTGCTTAGTGGCACACCTGATGCCAGATCCCAAACCCTGCTGTTACCTTAGTGGCAAATACTCATCTGGCATGGGGAGCACAGGCCTCCGGGACATTACAGCTGCCCTTCAGACATTTCCCTGCAATAAAGTTCTTACCTTAATGAAATGACTTTGATGCAGATCAATATACTGGAAGATCTCAGTCTCCAATGCTGAGGAGGATGGGGAGGACATTCCTGCCTTAAAGAGCAGCTCGAGGGTGAGGTGGACAGTACCTGAAAGTTAAAGATAAAATTCAACATTAGAGACATCCTGCAATTTGCACTTCTGTTCATTGCTGAAAACCATAGACAACTGCAAAACACTGAGCCTTATTTAAATCTCATTTAATTCCTTCAGGCCATGAGAAAGGATGCCTGAGACATTTTACCACATAAAGTCTGGAATCAATTCATAACTAATTTTCTGAAAGAAAAAAAAAAAAAGTGGGGAAAAATGACCTAAGAGTAAATAGCTTTACAATTTCTGCTTTATAAGGAAATAAAGGGAAGTATTTTCTAAAGAAATTTTTGCTGCATCATTTCTCAATGCACAAACCTCGCACTGCGCATTCTGCAAAGGCAGCTGCAGGGGAAGACTTGCAAACACCAACACGCACCATCTGCCCAGGGGACTCATCTTTCTTCCTCTTCATTTCCAGAAAGAGAGAGAAAAATGGATTCACTGACACACGTTGTGTGTTTCACATGAATAAGGGATAGCAATCCCAGTGCAGGAGAGTGGCTCCAGCAAATAGCTTCTGCAGTTGAATAAGAACAGCAGCAATACCGAAACACTTGATAAGTGCAGAAGTCATTTAGTGCTTACAAACCTCTCTGTGCCTTGTTTTTCACAAGATGAGTGAAGATTTAAAAGCCATAGTATTTTGGTGCTTTTCTTCCTTTCTGCAGTTTTCCTTTCTTGTTTCCCTAAAGTGCCTGCTGTAGTTCCTGAATCAGTGTTAGCCAAGTAATACGTAGAGGGTGGGGCTAAGTTCAGAATAGCTGCTGTATAGGGCTGTGCAATGGGATGGATCCCAGGGTCAAGACCCAACACGCTGACTTTAAAAATATTCTGTGCTGGGGATGAAACGTGCAGTTGCAGGTCCATACCTAACTCCTTAATTCTGATGCATCGTTAAGATGATAGTCTATAGCAATAATAATATTTTCAATTATGTTTCTCTGACAGAGAAGGAAGATGGAAAACCCGTGTTATGAACAAGAGGAGGGAGAGGAAGTAAGAAGAGTAGGGGAGTGGAAAGAAGAACTGGGTTTATTCCACCTGGGAAGCAAGCACTCCAGCTTGGTAAGGCACTCCAGCACCCAGTGACATGGTGTGCTTCCAGCAATGGACACAGCCACTTTTATTGCAATGGTACTTGAAATGTGCAAAGATTAAAAAAAAATTAAAAAAATAAAAAATCTAGGGTAAGCAGGCTCTTTTAACCCAGTCAGGTAGTTCATTTCCTATACTCAGTTACTCCAAAGAGTCTGGAGGTTTGATCTTTAAAATCAAACTAGAGCCAGCAAATCTCTAAGCAAAAAAACACTTTTGTGGTTCTACTGTTGACCTAAAAGCCTGCAAGACCTGTTTTTAAACAGTAAGGTGTTTGTCCTCTTGTCAAAGCACATTTACCTGTAAAAACTGCAGATCAGTTTTGCTATAGAGACAAACGAGACAAAACAGCTTTGTGAACACTCCCTGAAACACTGCCTCCATCATAAACTCTGGGAACTTGGTGAAGGACAGGTCTAGAAGTTGAAGAGCGATTATGGAGATCCTGGCTGCATGAAGTTTAGGCTGCATTTTCCAACTTTTCCTTGCAAGCAAGGTTACATCTACCCTGCCTGTGACACAGCTCGCTCTGTGAAGTAAAGCTCTGAGAAGCCCCAGTGCACTGGATCTGATCACCAGAGTCCAGTTCCTGATGCCTGCTGACACTGGAAGGACTGGTGTTGCAAGAGACCAAAAGCCAGTTTCACAGTAGATAAAGCTGCAAAGCACAGATGCGGAGATGATTTGTTGATTGAGACAAGACAAATCCAAACCTAGGGGATTTTAAGGGTGGAGATATTAAGCACTGAAACATTACATGACACCAAGCTGAGTGGTGCAGTTGATACAACAGAAGGAAGGGATGCCATCCAGAGGGACCTGGACAAGCTGAGAAGTGGGCCCATGTGAACCTCATGAGGTTCAACAAGTCCAAGAGCAAGGTGTTGCACCTGGGCCGGGGCAGTCCCGGACATGAGCACAGACTGGGAGAAGAACTCACTGAGAGCAGCCCTGCAGAGAAGGACTTGGGGGTTCTGGTGGATGAAAGGCTCGACGTGAGCCAGCAGTGCGTGCTTACAGCCCAGGAGGCCAACTGCGTCCTGGGCTGCATCAACAGAGGGGTGGCCAGCAGGGCGAGGGAGGGGATTGTCCCCCTCTGCTCTGCCCTTGTGAGGCCCCACTTGGAGTGCTGCGTCCAGGTCTGGGGCCCCCAGTACAAGGATGGTTTTAAACTAAAAGAGGAGAGATTTAGATTGGAGGTTAGGAAGAAGTTCTTCACTGTGATGGTGGTGAGGCACTGGCACAGGCTGCCCAGAGGAGCTGTGGATGCCCCATCCCTGGAGGTGTTCAAGGCCAGGCTGGATGGGGCTTTGGGCAACCTGGTCTGGTGGGAGGTGTCCCTGCCCATGGCAGGGGGTTGGAACAGGATGGTCTTTAAGGTCCCTTCCAACCCAAACCATTCTGTGATTCTGTGATTATTTAAGTGTTAAGATGTTTGGGGGGGGGGAGTGATAATCAAAGTACCACCTTGTTTTAACCAGCAGCAGGTCTGAGGAGAGCAAAGGTTGTCTTTATGCTGATCTTTATTGCAGACATCATAGCTTCCCCCTCAGAGCTCCTTAGGGAGCTGGTCCCCACATGGGGAGAAGAGGATGGGTCACAGCCTGTCTTCACAGCAGAGGTGCTCCAGCCCTCTGATCATCTTTGTGGCCCTCCTCTGGACTCACTCCAACAAGTCCATGTCCTCCTTATATTGGGGGCCCCAGAGCTGAACACGTTAATGGTTGTTAAAGTATCCAAGTTCATATAATGAGTAAGTTTTGGTTTCTCCATCATACGTGATTTTCCCTCTTTCTTCAAATATTCAATTTTTCTGAATTCCATGCATTTTCTTTCTAAAAATAATGAGTACATAGTTTGCAGCTTAGAGTGACTTGATGAAATGCAGTTCTTTTAATATCACATGAAGGTCAGAATCACAAAAAGTTGCTTTTACGTGGGGACAAGTGCTATGGTGATGGTATCCTCCTCTGCTTATGTTACATGCAAATGACCTGGAAAGATGCAGACAAGAGACATATGTCTTCAAGTCATGTTTCATTAGCTTTTAAGCGCTTAAGAAAAAGAAAGAATGAACATTAAACACTGTGGAAGGAAAAAAAAAACATTCAAGCAAGTAAAACATCCTAGGAATAAATGAAATAATTATTTGAGATTTTCCAGAGATGGACTTCAATAAAAGTTTATAGAACATCACAAAAAATGTTGCTTTCATAACAGAGACAAGCATGAATAGTGGCAAAGTTCAGAAAATGATTGCAAGGAGATACTTACACAGTCCTCTGAAGTAGCAGGGCACACCAAACGCTAACAAGTCAAACAAGAAATCAGGTAACAGCTATGTTGTGCTGCAGTTCATGGAGGGAGGGAAGCAGCACGTCAATGCATTGCTCATGCACAAACAACGCTGATGGAAAGCATTTGGACAGTATAGGGAAAAGTTTGTGTAAGAAAGGGAGTCTGATAAAGGAGTAGAAAGATTTCAGGCAAGGCTAAAATAGCTCAGAGTTGCAAGGAGGGGAAAAACAATGTGAAAGGGTGATAAAGCCTGCAAAAGAAAAAACATCAAACAAAGACTTCAGTGTTCAATTTTGAGTGTATTTGATTTGTTCTCATTCTAAATTGCAGTTGCTGCCTTATGGAAAAAAAGTAATATGACTATTTTTAGAAATAATGTCTGACAGTCACACAGTTTCTCTTCCTTCATTCCTTTGCAATAAGAACATTTTGTGTCTCACTTCCTTCCATCTCACTAAGTACTGTTAAAAGAAAACTTAGCGTCCTTAGGGGATGATTTAATAAGAAATTTAGGTTGATTTTTTTAACCATGATGAATCTGTGATATATCAGCTAAGCTTACAAAGATTCAAGAAGCAGCTCCTGAATGTGTTTTACTGCCCTCCTCCCTCTTCCTGGCACGTATATGTCTCAGGTTGCAGTCCTCCCTGAGATGCTGAGATACAGCATTTGACTGGGGCGTGGGGAGGGATTGCCAATGAAAGCTGAACATTTTGCAACCAACTCATGGGAAAATAAAGTCAGAAATCACCTAGTTTGCCAAAAATGTAAAGAACAATTGACATGAAAAGAAATAAAAATGCGTATGGTGGTAGGAGCTAACTGATCGAACCGGTGGTAGTGGGCTCCCTCAGAAGAAACCTTCCCTCTACGGAAATGGCATTGGGGAAGATAACTGAGATACCCGGGTTTTTATTTAACTTCCTTTAACAACACTCACCGATAAGTGGCCTACCTTTGTCAGAATCAGGCAATCAAGGCTCCGTTTCCTCTCCAGCTAAGGGGGTGAGGCCCTGAGAGGTGGCAAATTGAGGCGGCAGCTCTCGAGCCAAGCCCTGACCACGAGCAGTCGCTGGAGCTGTAACGACCAGAGGAGCTGCACAGGTCCGGACACAAGCACAAAGCCTGACCACAGTTGGAGATGGTTACAGAAACAGCATCATGCCCAGCAAGCTGTGTGACAGCAAGGACTGGGTTTGGTGGAGAGCGCAGGTAAAACCTGGCACTGCTGGCAGATGAGGGTGCAAGCCCCAGCAGCCAGCTCTGGAGGAGCGTTGCAATAGGAGCTGCCTCCAGGGCGTTTCAGAGAACGGCAATGACAGACACCGCATTCCTTGACCAAGTTGACCCCTCAGAGAGAAAAACAAGACCACAGCCCTGCTTTGCTGTATTGTGGATGATATTAAAGAAGAAAATCCTCACCTCTTTTTGCCCTTGTTTTGCAGCTGCTGCTATGGCTGGTGATGAGACACTCAGCTGGAAAGATCTCCTCTGCCACCTGCAGAACAGGGGTATTTTATCTCCGTTCGCCGATGTGTTCTGCAGTTCTGAAGGGCTACTTGTGAGTTAAAGATTAACTCTTGGCTTAGACGCTTAAATCTGCTTCTCTATCATATAATAATCCAAGCAGGGTATCCAAATCACTACCACACCAACTCAGCAGAACTTTTCCCGTTCCCTTTCCTCTTCCTTTCCTCTCTGGCCATTCTCTGGAAGTGCCAGATCCTAGCAGTAACCTCAGCATCAGAAAACACTCAGGCGATGCTGATAAGTATTGCTGCTTTACAGAGGTTTTTTAGAGGAGATGGATTTTGTTTGTTGCTTTTATTTGGAAAATGGAAAGGAAAAGTGTAGATTTCTCTAAAGGGGAAAAGTTTCTCCCAGGCAGCAATATTTCACTCTTTGCCCACTGAAGAGAAATAACTCACTGTTTTTCTAATAAATTTTTCTGAGCTTGTCTGCTCATTGGTCTGCAGTCAGATAAACACTGGTTTAAGAAGATCCTTGCTCTTTTCATAGAAAAAAGGTTCATAGGAAAGAATAACAGGAGGTACAGATGAGTGCTGAACTACACATGCTAGCATGTAAGCTGAGCTACTAGTCTGGTTCTTAACGCCCCTAAAACACAGCAAGTACCAAAAGGAAAACCACAATACACATAAAGAATATTTACTATATTCTGACTTGCTGGGTGTTGTACCTACTTAGATGGGGATATTTTCATCTTTTCGATGCCATATCTTCCATACAAGAGGGCCTCTGAACTTATAGCAAATTTCTCATTTTAGGTGCTGTCCTTATGCTTCTTCATCCATTTTGGAAGTGCTGCTGTCCCCATGGTCAGATTCAGTACTAACATTTTGTATTAACAACCATCAATCTTGCAAGCAAGGTCCTATCCCAGAGCATTACAAAGACCTTTTTATTTAAGTATTTTTTCATTTGTTTAAGTATATAAAGCTCATTTGCAAATGAATTCCAAAGTTGGGGGGAAATTAAATGTTTATTTGCATTTAAAATATTTCTATTTTTACATAAATCCTGCCTTCCTTTACTTTACAACTGTTTCTCACTGGAGTTACTCCTGACTTACAATACTAGGTGTAAGATTACAAATAGGTCAACTAAATTTGTAGTCATTTAACTGCCTATTTATCACTTTATACTACTGAAAAACAATATGATTGCTGGGAGGAAGAGTGATTATTACTTTGTAACTTATTATTTCTTTGCTAATTGCTCCTTATTTTATACCTTATAACTCGGAACAAGGTTTAGAGTCCACAGTGTAAGAGAGTTATTGTTTGATGGTCGTTATCCCATTTATGGAGTATCATAAACATTGACAACATCGTTGAGAAGCCTTTCTACATACGGGCGGTTTTATCTCCTTCATAAAAACACTGTGATGGTAGCTTATTAACTGCAAGAAAGGCTAACCTATGAGGACAGGTAAAGAACTCTACTCGAATAGTTTGGCTAAATGTTGACACAGATACCTTCTCCTTGGAATACAGTAAGTGTTTAAGCAGGAAGAAATTAGTTACAGGAAATTAAGAGAAGAACTAAAACAGCAGGATAAAGAAAAGGAGCCCTGATGTTTTTGTTTCTCTTGCCCTTTGAAAAGGTAAGCTATCCAGGGCAGAGATGGTCTCCTGCTTTGAGTTTCTCTTACTACATTAGGACAGCAGCCTCACTCGTTAACCAAGTGTTGATGCAAATAAGAGTAACTTCATTTCAGTGGCTCTTCAGCAAAACTAGTGTGCCTTAATTGTTACCTTAATTAAAAGTATCTTACCTAATAACAGTAGTAAGTTTGAGCGAGCAAATACATACGAAATATGCTGTGGGGAGGAATACTTCATTGGCAGAGAAATTATATGATGGTTTTCAGCACTGCCTGTCACTCTCTAAGCAATTACCTCCAGCTCCAGCCGGCTATTTTTCATTTCTTGAAGGTGTATTTCAGGAGAAGTGGGAAGATATTGTAATGTCATAATCAGTGGTACCTGGTTATTATTGCAGCCTACTGTCATTTCTCAATATACCGCCTCCATAAAACTGAAATTATCCTTGTCTCCTAGTAGTGTAAATGTGGAACGGAGAGGCCCCTCCACACAACTCCCCAAAATATCTCTCCCTTTCTAGGATTTCTGTGTCTGTTCCCTGTGTAGCAGCAGCAAGCCCTTCCACCTCCTCACTCCTACCCACTTCATGCTGCAGCTTGAGGAGAATTTCCCAGCCATCATCTTTGGAGATGATCCTGACCGATGCCAAAATCTGAGACCACAATTTAAGCAGTGCTTCCCACTGCAAAAAGCTGTCAGACAGGGGAATGGGATTGCACTGGTAGGGAGGTGATGAATCCTGAGACACTGAATAAACAGTTGTTACCGGAGCATCGATAATCCCACCTGGGTATGGCTCTGGAAGGAGGTTAATTTAGGAAAAACCTTCATACCCAGGCAGCAGGTCACATAGCACTTCGTGAAGGTTACAGACTGTACTCCGTGTGAAGCAATGGTGCTTAGCACCTTCCAGGAACAGGGCCACCAAGGTTCAGGACACTCTGAAACACCGTGTTCTCACCACACAGCAGCCAGTTCAGCAAGCACTTTGTACACAGATTTCGGAGTATGCGGAGTTTAAATGACAGCCTGGGGAAGAACAAACAAGTCCCCGGTCAAGCATCTTTTCCACTTCAGTGCATTGAATGCCGGGATAGGAGACTTTCTATTTTTTCCAAGAGCAAAACTGTAAATTTCTTTAACAGTTATGCAAAAGTATTTTCAGATATTAATCACACTGAAGTGATGGCAAGAGGTTATTCCAGTCTTGATATCCTTCAGACAGCTTTGCTAAGCCAAACCACAGCAGCATTCCCCTGAGGGTGATTAACGCCCTCCCTGCAGGTGAGGCTCTTACCCAGTAGATAACTCAGTCATACCCAGACAGGAGCTATGCACTGGCTAGAGTCAGAGGCTGGCTTTACGAGTTTGTGGCATTAGTCTGATGCTAACCATGCAGGACGTGTGTTTAGGCAGCTCTTCGCACCACCATCTTCCAGAAAGAAACTGTCTGTGGGGCCCGGGAGTCAGCAGAGGCAGGAGACGAGTAGCTGAGGTGGTGGTGTGCACCGTGCCCCTCTTCCCCCATGCCTTCAAGGCTGGAGTGCTGAGGCATTAACCCGCCGTGGCACTTTGCTGATGTCCGTGTCCTGGCTGGGTGTCCCAGAAGCAGCAGCCTTTGAAGAAAGCCTGTGAGTGTTTTTCCATTGCAGCCATCCCATCTTTGAAGGCAACTTGTGAGAGTGCCAAAGCAAGCAGAGAGGTTCTTTTGTTAACAAATAAGATTCACTCTAAAATAGCTTAAAAATACAAGAACTGTTCATACGCGTATGAATGTACACATGTATATGCATATGTGCATGCAAACACAGCTTGCATCTCATGGCAGCAGATGTTACTGTTGGAAGGTCTGTGTGGCTGTAACCTCCCTGAGGAGAAGCATGAGATATTTCACAGCACCTCTCTTCTATCAAAGTGCCCCTGTTTATATTAAGGGTAAAATAAATGCTGCTAGAGCCCAGAGCAGACGTGCACGTTAAGTTGAGCCTCTGCACCAGTGATGTGTTATGCAAATCATGCCATCGACGGCCCATTTTTGTGAAAGATGTGATATCATCTCAACAAAAGCAAAGAGACAGATAATTACAAGACTGGTGCCTTTGGTTAGAAAACTAATTCATATCTAGACACCTTATTAAATGCCTGCACGTAGGCTCTGAGCCTTCTAACAAGTGAAGTGGATCCATGACAAGCGGATTAGGATCTTTGGATGAGGTGCTATAATCTTAATTACAACTTCTGTGGAAAATGGGCCCCTACTTGTTCCACTAGGATTTATAGTCTGGACTTAAAATATTTTCCCCACAGATAAGTATTTTTTGCTCTGTTACAGTCTCTCCAAGCCGAGGAGAGGCTTCTTATATGTTCAAATAGCCTTCCAATAAAAGTGCAGCATGTGCCTTGACATGGCTTAAAAGGCAGTGATGGCTTTGCATTTTATGCACTAGAGGAATCTGAACATTTAGAAGTGATGGTTTCATAGCTCTTAGCTTCCAAGTGAATCACAGTTCTGAAAATCAGTTTTGGATATAAACCATTAATCCAGCCATTAATCCTGCACTCCGAGTGCCTAAGTCCTTATATAAGTTTTGGAATTTTGGTTGAAATAATTTAAATAATTCATGAATATGCATAAAGTTTGTATCCATTCACTGCACTTCAGAGGGAAGGAAATCACATGTTGGTTACACATTGCCTGAATGACAAGACTCTTGCAGTTAAGATGAGTAACACAACCCTGGCTTTGGTTTTCATCTTTCTGAAGAGGGTTTTCTGCTCAGGGCCCCGACTACAAGGTTATAGTTACCTACCTTTGAGAGAAGGTGCTGTCCTGCAGGTGGTCTCTTTCTGCCACGCTGAGCTGAATTTGAGGCATCAGACAGCCCTCAGCTCGCTCCCTTAGCTTGCAGAGCTGCCTGACTGCTTGGATCCCCACCTGGCGCATCCCCACCTGCTGCAGGGCTCCAGCCTCTCCTGCAAGGCTCTCACCCAACTGATTAGCATCCAGGCCCCTTCTGGGCTCCAGCCCTTCCTGCCACCGCCATCAGCAGCTTGCTCTGAAACCTAAAATTTGGGGAACAGAAAGCAGTCATGTGGCCAAGCACAAGGATGTGCGAGAGACAGAAGGACAAATACTGAAACACATCAAAGGAAAAAAGGAAAACTTTTCTGCCACAGAGACGATGCTATGCAGCCAAAAGGGCCAAACATATCCTGGGCTGCTGCTAGCTGGTCAAGGGAAGGGATTGTCCTGCTCTGTTCTGGTGCAGCCTCATCTTGAACACTGCGCACATTTTCTGGCGCTACAGTGTAAAAAGGACATAAATCTATTATAGAGCATCCAAAGGAGGGCTATGAAGATGGTGAAGAGTCTAGAGGGCGAGACTTATGAGCGGCTGAGGTCCCTTGGTTTGTTCAGCCCAGAGCAGATGGGGCTGAGGGGAGGCCTCATGGCGGCCTGCAGCTCCCTCACGAGGGGAGCGGAGGGGCAGGCGCTGAGCTCTGCTCTCTGGGGACAGCGACAGGACCCGAGGGGACGGCATGGGGCTGGGACAGGGGAGGGTCAGGCTGCGCATTATGCCTTTATCAGAACAAAACCTAACATTGTGGTTAGCAGTTTTTTGTAGGTCAAAATTCTGGATTCCAGAATAGCACAAAAACTTATTCCTCTTGTGCTCTTAACTTTTCCATGGCACCTCCCCCCTTTCATGCTATAGAGGTTAGGATTGCTTTTTTTTTTTTTTTCCCTTCATGTTGATAGCTATTGGAAACTGGCTAGGCAAGTAGATTTCTGCAACAAAACCTACCTGAGAAGCACAAACAAATTTTACATGTAATTTAGGGCAGGTAAATAGGGACTGAAGATAATGGCATGATGAGATGCACCCAGATTTCCCAGCACATTTAGAGAAGCCCAGATATATTTATAATGCCAGCCTTTAATCTCCCCATTGGCAAACAAGTCAGCTTTCATTTATCTGATCATTCACTGTTGGGGCAAAGGAAAACTGACTATTAAAAGTATTGTCAGAGGCAGAACAGGTCTCCATTGCCAAAGCAGTAATTACGTGAAGAACTCATCTGTAGGAATCTGTCACTGGAACATGATGGACATAAGAAGATGAAGTCCAAACTGTCCGTTTTGTATCTTATGTGGGTGATTTCACCTGAACACAGGGGTGCCACAGCTACCTAAGGTTTTTCAACAGTGTGCAGCATTCCCCACCACATGTAAACACACCTGTTATCTATCTAAACTTGCTCCTCCTTAACTAGGAAGAGAGAATATACTCTGTGGAGATATTAAAAAGATAACTCATTTAGCTGAGGCTTTATGGGGATTCTGCAAGAGAGAAGCAAGTTTTTTCTCATAAATAGTCAAATTTCAAAGAGCCACATCTATAGCAAAATAAATAAATAAATAAATGTGTCAGCCTGAAGTAGCGCGGCTGATTCCTTTTGAATTATCTCAGCATGGTGTCATTTTATCCGGAGATTTCATTCATTGCTGTGACTGGTAATTGGGCCCTAAACTGGATAACAGATTTAGTGGGATCAAGCTCTCAAATTCAGAGCACCATGAAAACTTAGTTTTTCATCTTTAAACTGAAAGACAAATGGATGTTATCCAGGTGACACATGCCATTTTAAATGCTGAAGTAAGGAGTTTACAGGATAGGAGTTTTTGGCATTTGGTGCATTTCTTGTTAATATTAAGATACAAGTCACTCCTTGGCCTTGCCAATCTTGAAACTCTGAATATTGATGAGTCTGAAAAATGAGTGACAAAGCCAGAAAATTTATGCATCATTTGCCAATATCTGTTTTACCTGAAGTAACCAATTCTCCCTATTTATAGACTACAAGAGGCTTTTGGCTTTTTTTTTTTTTTTTTTTTTTTTTTTTTACCATTTAGCTATGTTTGCTAGTTTTGATTAGCAGAATAATGTAGAAGGTTTAAAGGACTCAGGATGACATGCAAATTATATCAATACAGATAAAAGCATATTTGGAACAGATTAGTTACTATCCCTACTTTTTCATTATATTCTTATCCAAAGTGTGTGAAATTAAGATTTACTGTCTCACTCTGTTACAAAGCAAGAGAGTTTCCCAACAATTATATTACAGGTTGAAATCCCTGTGCTCTGTACTTTTGATTTAGATCCAAAAGTAAAGTAGGCTCTCAGATTCATAGAACACTCTCATCTTATCACTCCAAACTCTTACATTCAGTAATTGCAAAAGACTAATACAGTGTGCCAGAGTGTTAATTATTTTTAATGAAAGCAGAGTGCTTTTGAATTTAGATGATTAGAAACAGGTACATACATCTAAGTGTATGAACAGATTACTAGGTACCTCTGTATATATTAGCCTCACTTCTGTGAGGATGTCTGTGAATTTAAGTGAATGAAAAGACTGCCCCATTGGAGACTATGTGCTATCGAAAAAAGTAAGTTAGTATTCCAGATTCCTTGGTTTTAATTTTAGTGTTAAGTCTCGTTATTTTCAGAACCTTTCCTCTACATCCTTAAAGAGTTGTGACCCATCAGTGGCAGAGATTGAGTCATTAAAACTTTCTTCCACATAAATCAAATTACAGGAAAGAGATAGCGGAGTATTTATTACTGAAGCTCTCTCAGCTTCCTCTAATGAGGTCAGAGAAGCTGAGCAAGTTTTACATTTGGAGCAGATAATGCTAATCAGCTGTTACTGAGCACTGCTTCAAGGTGACTGCTGTGTCCCACTAAATCTGTCATATTTGCTCATAGATAGTTGTGGAACTACAACGCATTAAAAAAGTGAAATGTATCAGCTTAAATATTAATATTTTAGGTTGATGACTCAATTACTTGTCATATCATATAGGAACACTTCCACAAAGTGAGCAATGTAATACAGGATATTTTTCTATTAATTTAGAACTCAGTACATCCCCAGTGCTTCCTTTTCTATGGAAAAAAATAAACTCAGATGTGTTTGCTGCTCTTTTGTGTATTTCTGTTTTAAATCAATGCATGAATTTTCAGTTAAAAACATTTGATTTTCCCCGTTTCTCAAATCCCTCCTCAAAAATCCCTTTAACTTTAAAAAAAATAAAGACTTCTGAGTGGATTTTTTAAGGGTAATTAAACTATCATCTATGGGTATCAGACAACTCCACATAAAGCTTCCAAATATTACATGCAGCTCTACAAACCTAAAGTTCATAAACAGACAAATTCCATTAAACACCATTTCCAGATCAGTGCAAAGGAATGTCAGCAAACTAAAGCCCAGAAGCTAACAAGTTCTGGCTGCCCTTACTTCAGGGACACATTTATACATTTATTTATATGTTTCATACAAAGCCTTTGACTGTATTTCTGACACCCACTCCCTACCTCTTTCTCTTTCCAGTCTGTTCACATTCAAGTCCTCATTATTGACATTTCGAGATTGAAATTGTTGTGGGACTATTGATCATTGGTAACCAACATGTGCCTGAGCTTCTGAGGCAGATAGCTTTCCACCTTCTTGATATATACTTTTGAATCCAGTCAAAATTAAGACTGCCTTAAAACAACCATGAGCACCACTGTGCCTCGTTGCATAAAAGTTTAGGATATGGTTGACAATGCATAACAGGACATTTCTGAAAAACAAAGACTCAAAGCTGTGTAGAAATGAATGTGTTTAAGGTGTTTTTGTTTTTTTTAAAAAAAATAAGTAACTCTACTGTCACTTAATTAATCCTTAGCATGAAATTTAATTCCCTTATATACTTTAGCAGCTATCTTGAAATTCAGGAATTAGCTACAATTTTGCATATATGAAGACTTCAGATTTGCTAATTGCTTTTACTTACTGTCCAAGAGAACAATAAAAACAGTTCTCCGAAGACTCACCTTTATATCAAGACATTTAGCGTGTTTATTTATGTAGACATTAACAGTGGTCTCCAAAGGATCCTTCCTTAAATGCTACTCGTATGCATTGCTCACGAACCCAAACTTTACTACGGCTAGTCCTTCTGTACAGACAACTCGATTGTGATTGACCGCTGTGGGGCACATGTATTCAAACAGCTAACACAGAAGAGGTGGCTCTACACAAAGACTTTAAGTATCTTCCTGAAAACTGAACATATTTCACTCTCAAATAGTATTTGGCCACTTTGTGCTGCGGGTGAGCTTTGTTGCTACAGATTATAGCTATACACTTAAAGTTATCTTGGTGGAATTCGCTTCTATTTTTTGTGGAGACCTCTGAGGATGCAACAGGTCTCATGATTCACAGGAATTGCTAAGAAATGATGATAAAATAAGCTGTTCAACTGAATTTGTTACCTCATTTTTCAGACTAAAAGGCAGAAACATAAGAGGTCCACGGCCTGTCTTCATGATTGAGAAGAACATAAGCCTGCCCAGACAGAACGAGGACACTGCATACAAACATGCCAGCATTAACCGGCCCGTTTTGTTGGCATGCATTTTAAGCAGTCCTCAAGAAATCTCAGAATCTCTAAGGATATGCAAAATTAATAGAAAGATGAATATTTAAAAACACTAGAAAAACATGCCTTAGCATTCAGGGTTTGTCATAACCTAACGTCATGATCTGGAATGGTATAATCAAGCTAGCAGGGGATAGAATCAAAATTATCCACTAATAAGCTTTTCTGTGCAGACTAAGCGGATTCTCGGAAGAGTGATTTAAATCCTCTGCATAACTTTATTAATTATGAGGAAGATGATTTATTCAGATTGACTCCTCGTAATGTAAAAGCATATTTAACACATTTAACACACGAATCTATTTTAACGGAATGAGTTCAGATGACAAAAAAGTTGTTTTTAAGCTAATACTTTGACAGAATGAAGAAACTCAGATTCTTTATCTAGATCACCTGTTATCTCCACTTCACATTGCTTCAAGATCAAGACCACAAACATGATGTTTTTGAATATAGTCCGTCATGTAACCTTATGGAAAAAAGTTTTAATTTAGTTTCCACATCAAAATTCACTGTGCTAAACCAAAGGCGGCACCTTGTGATTGATAAGCCTAAAATGGATTGCCACACAGTTGATAATCAGAACTGCATTTTTATTATGCAGTATGCTTCCCAGTACAGCAAAAAAAATAAAGAAAATTGACTTTTTAAAAGACATTTGGACTTATTCATTTAGTGATAGTTTGTAATAGCTCTGCCTACTTTGGGTACGTACTCTCTATCAAGATGCACTGTCATGGACTTTGCTAAAACACAAAACCTAGTGAGTAATGAAATACTTGCCAGAAGTCTGCACTTCCTATTTTGCAGTAATTTCACCATGTGGACAGGTGACTGTAAAATACATATTGTAGATCTCCTTCTATTCTTGGTGTATTCTTGGTGTAAGAGAAATGAAAGTACACACCAACTTGACTTGAGAATAGCAGCATGCCCCTGACCATGAGATTTCCTGATTTCTAATCAGAAAATGAGGCTGTTATCGAACATTAGGAAACAGGGCAGAAGAATGCACCTAGCTCTTCCAAGCCTATAGATATTCTCTTTGTTGTCAGCCACCTGTCTATGAAGTCACCCTTCCCTTCTGCAAGTAATCCTATCAGGTCCCCAGAACTGATTTTCAGGTAACTGTTTCTGCTGACTTAAGTGGGGAAAAAAGTAGCTAAATGATGATATACAAACCTTCCCGCTACCTTTATTAAAACTCCAGTTTTTGAGTAAAGCAGTGTTAGGCAATTCCATCAAGTTTGTCTGGAAGGAAAATCTGGAAGGAAAACTGAACGAGAGAAGATTACATTGGGGGAGGAGATGAGGCAATGAGGAGAAAGTACAAAGGTGATCCAAGAACTTCCACGTTAGTATTTGAAGGAGTTTAGCATGGTTTGGCTAAACAGAAAAGCTCACCAATTTAAGACCATGTGGCGTCACCATGACCTCATTGCATTTGGGTCAACAGGCAATAAGCTGAGCTCCTGCCTTATTGAACTGTAACAGCCAAGTAGTAGATGAGTAAAACCAGGGTGTAAAAACACATTGAAACAAGAGTAAGCAGTAAGCTAAGCAGGCACACATTGGTACCCCTTATTGGCCCAACCAACTTTCAGACACAGATTAGAGAAGTGAATAACCCCATTCATTTTGATAGTTTTGCTTGTGTTTTCTTGTAACTAGAAAGCTGGCACATTTCTTCTCTGCTCAGAAAAATTGGAGACTGTAGCTGCTCACCTTTGTAAAGTTGTTTCAGGCATAACTCTGCCCCAAACTATAGTGAGTAGAGGTAATGAGCATGAGGAAGGAACTGCAAAACCAACAAGGATGTTTTCCAGTACTTACCACATGAGATATTTAGCACAGTGAAAATACACAGCAGCTACTTCGTCTAACCAACTCTGCTCCTGGTGCTACCTCTCCCTAACCAGAAACTGGTTTGGCAGTCAAGCCACTTCCCTTGGGAGACTTTTAATGAAAATATATTAAGGGACATTTATACAAGCGTTCGTGTTAAATGTTAACTGGAGCTGATCAACCTTTCAGTACACAGGTAAAAAGCAAAGGTGTAAAGTTCTGCGTAGAAAATACCAAGCAGTCATACACCCAGCAGATGGTGCTACAATGTTGTGTTTCACTGATGCTTTTTTTTCCCCCCATGTTTAACTGTTTCACATTTTATGTAGTGTCAAACTTCTGTCTTCTGTGAATGCTGCTATTGAAACAACTTGGGCTACTGAGAACATAAGCAAACCCTTTGTGCAGTGCACAAGCATGCAAAGATGTAGCAAACCACATTTCTGCAACAGAGTTTCCCGTAAGTCTTCAAGGAGCTAGTTTTGAAGCAGGTGATTTTGAAGCAGGTGAAGCAGGCAGACAGCAGAAGCAAGCAGGTGCCGCCTGTCCTTTTTGCCCGCACTGTCCATTCAAGCCACATACAACTACTTCTGGGGTCTCTTTAGGCTGTGACAAGAGACAGCAAGCTTTACTGTTGAGATAACACAGATTCCCAATTTTAATATTATACATCTAAACAAAAGTGAAGTCCCTGTAGTCTCATGAAGGACGCAACACTTTAGCAACTTACTCAACTGCTTGAATAGGCCCCTTCATTTTGCTCAGACCAAATCATTTTAATCTTTTTTCGCAGGAGTCTGACACTCCCCACATGATGAAATATTTCTGCTGCCTATCCAACAGGATCAGCTTCCAAGCCTCTTCCACAAACCCCTTAAGTTACTTTGCTCTGTTTTGGACATTCTTCACAACTCTGCCATACTGTGATTATTCAAGAAGTGTTGGATCTGGTGCAGTATATTCAGTGCAGAACTTGAAGAAATTAACTGGTTCTCAGAACTACAGCTACAAGTGACATTAAAACTACAAGCATGCTTGCTTTCTGAGCATAGTTCATGACATTAACAACTTTGACTGCCCAAATAAGCTTCTCTACACATTGAGAAACTAATAGCTCAGCCCATGAAGTAAATTTTTCTGATGCTTTTCAAATTCATAAGAAGATAAGCAATATGAACTCATCAGTTGCCATGCAATTATCTTCTCAGTTAAGTTACCCCCCTTTAAAGTATGAATTGTCAATTCAGTAACTGAGGAAGCTGCATTAAACATAGACTGATTGGACTGGTTATCCCATGTAACATCTTGGTCTCCACATACAGGTGACCTTTGAACATGTAAGCATGCCAGCCTCATGCACAAGCTGCAGGTTATACCAGACTCGTTCCACCATCACTGGCAGGTGAGAACCTAACAGCCCACTACCCAGTGTTTCCAGAGATGCTTGGTGCTTGTAAGTACTGACATGGCCCTGTGACATGGGTCTCAGCCTGTACCCCAGCTGCAAGTGCAAAATTTAATGATACTAGGTCTCAGGCCATCAACTTCTATAAAAAACATAAGCAAGCAAGACAGAAGTTTTACAGTGAGAACTGAAGCCTCCTTCCTGCCCCAATAGCCATCCACAATTAAGACTCCAGATTGAGCAACAATAAAAGCCAGACAGACAGGACATTCCTGCCCTCCATCCCCTAGGGAGGAAGCAGCAGATGCTGCTCTGTTTAGCAGTACACAGGACTGCACAACTGCACCATGCTCTTAAGCAGTTCCCAGAGCAAAGCATCATCACTTAAAATAGCTGCCTAGCTTAGCCTGCTACCACTGGTCAGGCAGTTGAACAAGTGAGCCTAATCCAGTTCAGACCAGCACATGTAACAGTTGGTTTTGACATAACAGCAGAAGTCTTGGAGATGAGTGTTTCCCATAGACACCCTGAAGCTGAATATCAGTCAGCAGTTGCAGTGAGTGATGCTCCTCTCTCCAGTTCCGCCTACAAATCCCACTCCCTTTCACTATCACTTGTTTTAGTGTAATGTCCTGGCTTACAGAGCCCAAACTGAACACTTTGAGCTTTTCTCTCAGTTGAGCAGGATTCTGCGACATCAGCTTCAAGTCGGCAAGCTGTTACAGAAGCAAGGCCTAAAAGTACTTCGGAATAAAAACTTTGTTTCCCAGGAAGTTTGTGTAGCCATGTTGTCCATCTACTTCTACAGAGATAGAAGAGCTCCTCCCAAGTTGCTTGAAATTGTTTACTTTTCTTCCTAAGTCATTACTTAAACCTTAGAAACAAAGAGCCAATTGCTAGAGCATGATTTATTGTCCTTTTTAGGGAGTACAAAGGCAGCTTTACAAAAAACAGCCAGTAGTCATTACCCCAGTGAATTTTGTTATAACCTAATTCACTGTAAATCAAAACCTGAAGGCAGGTATAAACTGTAAGAGCCAAACCGCTCTCCCAAATCACTCAGAAGCCTCACTAGAGCTTGAACACATTCCAGTACAGCCCCATAATCTATCACTTTGACTATTTCCAGGACCCATCCTGGAATAAGAACCTTACACTTTACTGACAGTTGTGCAATTGATGTGGCTGCTTAAGCAGCAGAGAGCAAACAGTTCCTCCTGCTTTTACAGGAAAAGTAGATGAGTACAGCAAACCACGACTTTGAAGTGATATAGAGGGGACTAAGATGCAGTTCAGGACTACTGGCCGGACCAAGAGTAGTCTGTGTCATTTGAAGCATTTAAAGAATTATTTTTGGTATACAATGTTCTTTGTTTCTCAAGTGGAACCACATGCTTCCCTCTTCCCCAAAGCACTGGAGTGTTGGTAGATTGGTAGAGAAGGGAAGCCGTAAGAATTGACAGTTGATGCTGTTTCCTAAGAAAATTCAGGCTTCTGATTCACAAACCAGAAGGCATCCAGCTTAGTCCTTCAGCTGGGAAACTTCATAGAGGTACGCACCAAGCATCTTCACCCCCTGGATGTAGTTGTACCTGCAGGGAAGATCACTTCCATTAGCATGTCTTAGCCTGCGCTGTTTCACCAGTAGCTGTTCACTTTGCAGTATCTGTCCTATGCAGCCAACAGATGCTACAGGAACCACTGCTGCAGGACAGAAATGCCACCCTTGGGGAAGGGGAAAGTAGTCCAGCTTTGACAGCAAAGTACAAAAGCATTCTAGTTTCAAATGTGCGTAATCAGAAGTGGTAATAAGGTCAAGATTCAGCTACAGACCAGTTACCACAACCACCCACTCAGTCATCCTCTGATGAGGAGTTGCACTTTGCCTTCCAGAGACTCAAAGAGCCCAATCCTCCTTGGTCTTCTCCAAAATACTTGAAGACCCACAGTACAACTCAGTGTTGCAGAGATAAATGTTCTTACCTATTTAGCTTCTCATTTTGAGAGTGTGCACCATCATCTGCAGCTCCAACAGGAAGCAGCATGACATTCTTGCCTGTTGCTTCTTGAAAAGTAAGGGTGACAGGAATGCTTCCTCCCTCCCTTGTCAGGTCTGGATCGACTCCAAAAACTAAAACAAGGGAGATACTCCAGTCAGTTTGGGGTTGCATTTGTTTTTCCAACAAATTCTTAGTGCTGCTTAAGCAATCAGGTACCAAACATTTCTGTATGGTGCTGGCCAAACAAACAGCTCTTATTTAGCCATACAAAGATCACACAATCGTGGAATTTTACCCCCAAAATTGTGTTGGAGTATTAGTGGGGTTTAGTTCAAGCAGTTAACACTACCTGAAAGGCATTTGTACTCCAACGGAAGTTAGATTTGCTCTAGTTCACCTATTATAACTGATTAAGAAAGACACTAGAACGCCTAAGCTTTGAGGACTTTGGCTAAACAAATGGTCTCGACTGCTGACAATGTCATCCTTACACAAAAGCAACACTATACCAAAAGGCTTGTTTCAGTATAGTAGGAATGAGCTTGAGAGTAACTTCCCTTCTATCCTGTACCTCAGAACTAAGTTTAAGCACTGCAACTGAAATGCTTAGTTACTTAGTGAGCCAAATCTACTACCTATGTGCAGACAACCATAAATGTTCTGCAAACATGACTTCTGCAGTATTCCTCGAGGCACTGGAACAAGAGCTCTTTATTCTCCCCAATACCAAGCGGAAAACCCACTGACCTGTCTTCATGGCCCTCCTACCAGCCATGTAGTGTGGATGGTCGAAGTCAGACACCCAGGGTTTCCCACCATGGCCTAAGTACACTTTGAATTTGTTGGGGCTCTGCAGCTCTGCGAACTTTTTGTTCAGGTAGTCTTCAACCTATAGGAAAAATTGAGAAGTCTTACTGTTATTCACATGAGCACCGGTGAAGACAGTGTATTAAAGGCATATTAGGAACTTGCAGGTCACTACTGCTGTACAGCAATAGCTTTTCTATAGCTATTTCATATTATTACTATGTAGCTCTGTGGTCAGAACCTCCCTTTAGGCAAGTAATAGCATTACTGTAAAACAGTCAGCCATTATGTCGGACTCTTACACTTTTGAATATGCTCTGGTGGCAATGCAAGTGCCCTGCAGTTAAATCAGCTTTCATTCTTGAGCTGTCTTCAAGTTAGATGAAAGAAACTGGACATCAAGGCCACTATTTCAACTCCCTCAAATATCTGAGCTCAGGTGCAGAACATGGAAGACCGTAGCAAAGCAAACAGAACTGCTTCAGAAACCAGAAAACTTCTCCCAGACACAGAGAAAGGAAGTCTAGAGACTGTTGCTTTGAGACCAAAGCATCTCAACATACATGCTTTGTGACTTCTTCAGGAGTCATGTTTGGCACAAGCCTGATTGAGAACTTGCCAATCACTTTCCTAGGAATCACAGTCTTTGCTCCAGAGGCTGAGAAGGCTCCTTCAATTCCATGGAGAGACAAGGAAGGGTATCTCCACCTGTGCATAAGGATATCTCTCTGCAGAAGAGAAGACAAAGATGCAAGGTTACATCAGATTTGACAGAGCTCCCCCAAAGTAAATTCCTTCAATCTATTAAAGACTTGCAAGTAGTAGTTCTTTCTCACATGGTCAAATGCACCTCAGTCATGATCACTCAGTTAAACAGCCATTACTCCTGTTAAGGATGCATTTTGATGCAACAGCTGGCTTCAGCACCTTAAGAGATTTTTCTGTAGCCCTAGTTCGGCTTTCTCCCACTTCTATGGAACTTACAGGATAATCAGTCTGCTTCCAACAAGGACAGGAATACCATTTTAAGATGCTCAAGAACTACAGGATGCACACTAGAAGCTCTGGTCCGCACTGCCTCAGGTCAGGCAGGTACCTTCAACAGTCACATGCTGACAGATTACAATTTTTTTTATTTTTTAAGTCTCTCCATTGCAGACTGAGGCACAGTGGGCTCCTTTCAGCTATTCATATTATCATCTGCACTAAACTGACAGAACTCTGGGTTCATTG
Source organism: Anser brachyrhynchus (assembly GCF_964034855.1). Classification (NCBI taxonomy): domain Eukaryota; kingdom Metazoa; phylum Chordata; class Aves; order Anseriformes; family Anatidae; genus Anser; species Anser brachyrhynchus. The sequence goes on from NC_137695.1 coordinate 100,092,426, forward strand.
ACATAAGTACTACTGCCTACCATCACTAGGCCCTTTCAGATACACATTTCCTCCTTGCTGCCTTGGACACAGTTGTGTTGAATTCACACTGCCAGTGTACTGGACATTTGTGCCCTCTACAGACAGCTACAGTATCTCAAAACTGAACTGCACTGCAAAGATTAGGGATACTTACAAAGTGTGGGCTTTAGCATTAAGTTTTTGTTCCAGGTACAACCTGCTTCTAATCTCCTTTCAAGCTGAACCATCACTGTCCAAAATGTTCAAGCACATTGCTTCTCACCTGGAGATTACAGCCTTCTTGTATCTCCCCCTTAGCCCCAAGTCATCTATTGCATGCATATAGCTTAAAACTCTGTAAACCAACCCAGGATTTCAGTCTAGCTAAAACTGAACAGCTTTAGTGCAGTATCTTAAGTGACAAGCATCTTACCAGCTCCTCCTTACAAGTTATATTTCATCCATTACTTTATAGGACGAGGCTAAACAAGGAAGCCTGTGTGCTCTCAGTTGATGTAAACCTGAGCATGCAGAGACAAGACTAAGGATATAAAACTGTTACTTAGGGCTGCTTGAGTCGAGCCTGAAGTCCTCTCCTGACAGTACTGTGACGGAAGACAGACCTGCACATGTAAACTTGTCCTTTACAACACTTTTAGCATTTTATGATAGATGCATTTACATCTGTGGCTTATCTCTGTAAACTTAGTGTGCAATACTTACACCTTTAGACTCAATGCAGTTAAAAGCATTTATTTGGACAACTCACAGGATGACAATTCGAGAAGTACAGACAAGCATTTAGCAAACTTGAGCCTGGACAAAGATTTGGGCAGCTACCTAGTTCATGCCTACAAGACAGTCTTTGCTTGCCAGGTCTAGGAAGATGCTCTGCACATCAACCTTAAGTTCACAGCCACCCTGTTTTCTCACCTTATGAGAAGTCCTATCTACAAACAACTAGATTTCTGATAACCCACTGCACTTCCCACATAGATGCAGGAAGTCAGATGGTTTGTGTACATGCGGTATCTGACCTCTGGAAAAGTTTCTCCTGTGTTAGCTGTTCTTATCAAGTCTTAAGAGAACAACACTAGATAAGGGAAGTTCTGTACAGATTTGAAGTGTTCCTTATGCACAGCACGGAGCAACTAAGGAGCAGCTTTAAAGCTGCCTAGACTGCTTGCCCAAAATACAGGATAACCTACACAAAGTTTCCAAGCACACAACACTTTGCAGAGGAACTGCAAGTATGAAGTATGCAGTCAGCTGTGCAGTATGAGAAGTTACCTTCAAGGCAATCTCATGATTTTAAAGAGATCACATGAATTCCCTGCCTACCAAATTACTTGGTAACTACACAAGAGGCTTGCTTGTCTTCTACCAACCCAGATGTCTGAACAGACATAACCAGAGCAGACAGCAATACAGAATACCTTTGTATCATGCAGTAGTTTTGTTGCTCCTACATCTTTTGCATATTCTTTCAGGTCAAAATCAATCTTCTCATATAATGCCAGCTCCTCATCAGTAACAGATGCCACTGCTTCATTAATGCCTGGGATGAGGATTTTTCCTTTCTTGTCTATAAGAGAAGCTGTAAAAAAAAAAAAAGCACTTAGGATCAGCATTCAGCCAGAAAAGATGTCATTACAGGGAGCACTTTCTATGGGTGGTAGGAGTCAGTTTTCTGAAAATCTACAGACTTAATAAAAAAAAAGGCCTCCACCTCCCAGAGCCTGTTCCTCTAAGCATGGAAGGCACTCATGGAATTTGCAGCTATCCAGAAATCTGCACTTCCTTGCACCTGGATTCTACTGCTACATGTTTAGCTGGTTGTTTGAAGGCAGGATTGCCCAAGGAGTTCAATATGGCATCTGTAGAAGAGTTTGCAGGAGAGATGATTTAATTAACATTCAAGTTTCCAACAAGATTTTAGGAGAAGCTAGGTAAGATCTTCCTCATATTTCTCTATTTAAGGGATCTGCCTGTTTTAGGAATACCTGGCAAACAGCTTCACAGTTTATGGCTTTGCTAGTGTACACAGTCCTTAGGAACTCCTCATTGCTAACTCAAGCTTTAATGGGCCTTACTCCCACTTCAGATGCATTCAGTGAAACCTGCTTTCTTACCCATTAGAGCAATGAGATCTGTCATGGCCTCATGTACTGAACCACCATAAACTCCAGAGTGAAGGTCCTTATCACTGCATTCAACCTGGTTAGAAATGAAATTCAGGTGAATCTTACCATGGAGACATTAACAATTGCACAGAAGAGATCTCTATCTCTTTTTTGCTGCATTTTAGGATGCATCTATTTTTGAATCCAGATCACTCAGTTGTATGTTAAAGCACGTGCTTTTTATCACTCTGAAGTGCAAGCCCTTAGTATACTGACTGTTCCAACCCTGGAGACTTGTGGTGACTTTCTTCACCCACGGAAATATCTGGATCAAGATATCCATGCAATGAGATAATCACCCAGTGAAGCTGCTGGATAGCTGAAAGATCTCCCTTCTACCCAACTATCATACAGGATAGTAAAAGGAAGATATTTAGATAATTACAGTAGAACCTGTTCTACTCAGTCAATTCTACCTTTTCTGAAGAAAAGCTGTTGGCTTGGATAACCCGGAGCTACCACTCATCTTCTCTAATAGAAAACTCAGCTCAGTAATACTGTTTTGGCAGTGTATTCCAGAACATACCTCTATGAAGTAGTAGCAGATACCCCTCAAGCCATAGGTGATACAAGGCTTTTTCTTGCCTAGCCAGTAGTTGTCAGAAATGCAAACGTAATCAACATCTTTGAAGAAAGTGTCTCGCTGAGCAAAAATCAATTCATCAAGGCCTTCTGATCCCGATTCCTCCATACCCTCTAGGCAGAACTTAACATTTACTGGAAAATCCTTTGAAAATGAAAAAACACAGATTAAATATGTGAAAACATCTGATTCCTTCAGTCATCAGTAATTCTGATCTGCGATGTACAGAGCAGAACAGAGGACAATGGTAACTCAGTTTTGTGATGGTGGAATCTGGTAATTATATACAAAGTAAGTTTAAGTGCAGACTGTGCTTAAATTAAGGACGCTTATGCCACTCTTTATTTGATGGTATTCAACCTCTTCAAGAGTTTTAAACAAGCTCTAGAACAACTGGTTCCCAATCCTCTTAACTGGGGAAAGCCTTCAGAGATCAGTTGCCAAAGGTAAGTCACAAGGCTAGAAAATCTAATATTAACCACAGGAATCGCATGCCACAGTAAGCATCAGAGCTACCTCGTCTGACCAGTCTGCCATATTCTATGCCTATGCAACACTTGAGAATTGCTAGTTCTTTACCCAAGAGCAACTGGTCTTACAAGATGCTCAGGATATCTGCTTTATTTCTGATTGCACTTTTTCTTTAACAGAAACAAAGATCCCAGGTTAGCGTTACCAAGTTAAAAGCTCTCCTCAGAATTCAGTGGCAGTGAGACGTTAAGCTCTGCTGAAGGCCAAGCTAGTTATGTATGACAACCTCACATGAAAGAGCACCTTTGATTATTACTCCTGCTCCATATGTATTTTCCTTCCTACGTATTTCATTAAAGCAAAAACATTTTAAGTGCAAGCCAAGCATCCACAAGACCAGCTTTCCAGAAAGACAACTCAACCCTACCGGGAAGTCAGGGAATTTACATGACTGTTGCATCATTCCTCCAGTCAGCTGAATAAGCAGCCTTGCCTCAAGGCTTTGTGGCTCGGATAACATTTATTGCTAGACTCAGCTGTATGTAAAAAAGCAGAATATATATTGGGCATATACCTGGTTCGTTTGTTGATAAGCCTCCAAGGCATTCAGCCAGGCAAGCACTGGACCTTTGTCATCTGTTGATCCTCTTCCATACAGCTTCCCTGCAGAAACCAGAGATGAATTAACCAGTAAGGAGAAAAAATAAGATGAATTTTGTCATTTCTCACTTGCAGAAGAAAGCATCCTTTCACATACATTTTTTAGCCCTGCTTATACTAACTTTCACATCAGATTCTTCTGAAGTAGCAGTTTCCCTTCCCATTTTACACACCAGTGCAGTGGGATAGGTACAGGACTGCAGCAGTTCTCCCACAAAGCTACCCATCTCTTCCCTGAGCAGCCCTCTGCATAGAACAAAGGCCTAGAAGAGATGCAACTGCCTCGGGCTAAGTTATTCCCATACCCTTTACAATAATTACATTTTCCACAAACACTTTAGTAAGGGTATAGAAACAAGACACCTCTTTTTAAGAAGTCTATTCCATATTGCTTCAATTCAGTAATTCTTTATTTTGAGAATAAGGCTTTAGAAGCTAGTGACTAATCACTTCTCTGGCACCCAGGAAGGACTTCAGCCAAAGACAAGTTTTGCAGGCTGTGGGGAAGTCCCAGGAAACATAGCACACAGGATCACAGCGAAGGCAGATTGTTGCAATAATTCATTAGAACTGTGACTATGAGCCCGATGTGGGAGATGTAACCACAGTGCCAGAGCAGGCCATGGAGCCTGCAGGGTAAGCGGCAATTGGCAGATCCACCTCCTGCACTGCCAGGCTGCACGGAGATAAGCCACAGCCTGAGGCAAGTCTGGCTCGTGCTATCAGAGGAGATAATCTGACTTAGGGACTTGGACTCTGTTACCCATTACCAAGTGCCCTGCTAGAAACACTAGTTACCACAGATGCCTCTTCTTGGCAATGATTAACGCTTACACAACCAGAGTGGTTAATGTCCCTCTATTTGTATGACCTTTGGCTCTCAACACTGAACAAATGAAACAAAGAAGGGGCTGTTGGTAGCACCAGATTTAAACCAGCTTTTAAGAAAAAGTTTTAGTCTGCTCTCGGCTACATGCTATTTCAACAGGAGCTACTGCTTGATTTCTTCATCCCCACTACAGGAGACAAACACTCCTCCAGGCACTAGCTGTGACTTCTGCGTACTCCTTGTAGCACAGTACACAAGCACAAGGCAACCCATGGAGGCTGCTGTACCGCTCCTGCCTCCAGACATAAGGAAGCAGCATTGAGCTCCTGACCCCTGTAGTGGTACAAAATCCCAGCCTGACATGACTTCACAGGCTGCAAGTTCTGAAATGTACAAAAACCCAGCTCTAGGAGGCTTTCTGGCAACATGGAGGTCAGTAAGATTTGTTGTAGCTACAAGAGAGCATGCAAGCACCGCCTAGAATGTCAGGAAAAAAACACAAGCCCTAAGAGCAGCTGAGATTTTACATCTCTATTGTTTACCATTTTCTCCTGCATCTTTTCCTCACTGATATTAAATAAATGTTAATTTCTGATCTTATTCTCCTCTGACATTTCTATCCAGGGTATGACTTCAGAACAGTTAAACACTACACATGTTTAAGAAGTGCTCAATTTCAGAGAAGTCCACAGCTCTCACCATCTCTTTCTACCAGTGTGAAGGGCTCACTATCCCAGCCATCCTCTAGTGCCGCCGGCTGAACGTCCAGGTGGCCGTAAACACACACGGTCTTCTTGTGTGGATCTGAGCCAAGCGTTCCCAGAACAATTGGAGGCAGAGGGATCTCTGATCCATCAGGCAGCTAGAAGTAGAAGGCAGGTGTTTTTAAACACAAACGTGGAATGTCAGTGGCACATTTTTATCAAATGGATACTTGAATGTTATGTCTATAAGCTCATAACCTCTGCAGACAGATAAACAAAACTAAGCTACTTAAACTGACTGCCAGAAGCAGGATGTGCCAGTGAAGGTGTTACAGAACCACATCAGAAAAGTTTCTTGACCATTCCCCTAACAGTTAGGGTTTCCAAGCCTCTCAGCACTCCTTTTAACCACTCCTACACCAGATTTTGGCAGAGCAAGCTGTCTACATGCCAAACTGCCATATCTAACGCTTACCTAAGCATAAGTGCTGAAATGCTTTTAATAGTGCATTCTGCACTGCTTTTCACTGCACTTTCATCCTGTCTACATTACAACTCTCAAAGACTTCCTGACAGTGGTATCACCAAGGACAAGTGCCTAAACTCAAAGTCTGTGTAACAGCTGTATTTCTCTGCCTACTGTTAAGCAACTGGCAGGGTAGTGCTGATGAACTTCGTTCAAAAGTTCAAAAGCTGAATTTAGCTTAGTTCTTTGGAGTACCCCATAAGCAATTATCCCCTGATAGTCTCAGTCAGCACATATTCCATTTTGGTGAACGCATGCCTAGACATTGTTCAGCAGATTAAAATCAGAATCAGCTTTGACTTCTGGGCTCCAAGTTCAGATTTTTATCAGCGGGTTACACGATCTTTGGCCAGCTGCAGTTTTAAGTCATTAAAGCAATATTGCCAGAATTTACAGTTACAATAATCAGTACTCGGTACAAACTGCTGCACAGCAGTAAACCACGCTGGATCAGGCAAGTCAGCCAGTTGCTTTACCTTGCTCTTCACTGATATGGCAGCAACAGTTCTTTCCCAGCAGAAAGTTACACTGATGACAGGAACAAGATTGACTCAGTGAACTGAAACACCCGTGACAGGATTTTAGGCTGTGGTTAATAGAGCTAGAATTGTCCTACAGATTCTCAAGAGCCTTCTCCTCTCAAGAGGGGGCATGAAATGAACCGCTGTCCTGCTAGAAAGAATTGTATTCCAGTTGCCAAATGCAAGAACTGCTCAGAGGATCCTGACATACTTAGATTTCCCCCAGCAATCATTAGCACCAATTACAATAACCATCTTCTAAAGCTTGCAAATGCTCCCGATACCTTTTGAATATCACTGACCAAATGCTAACCTAACAGCTTTGGTGTGGGTCTTATTCTGTGAAATATAGTGACCGGGCACTTCAAAGGAGAGCCCAGGAGAGCGGATGGTTTCTTCGGATGAAGCTCTCGCTCAATCACATTTCTCGGGTGAAGAGAAGCGATCTAGACAGCCAAAAATAAGGAAGGGATTCACCTATGAAGTATCCATCTCTACCTGGTAAGGAAAGAGTGCAATCTTTTGCTAAATGTAATAGCCTTCTAGAAAGAGCTGCCTAGAAGTCTTTTAGACCTGAAACTTCTGTCAGCATCTTCACAGCCTATGGGCCTAGGGGCCAACACCAGCCTGGTGTTAAGAATGTCTAACATTTCTTTGCTGGTGCTCTGTTTCTGCTCGGTCAGAAAGGTATTAAATACATTTAACATGTAATACAACACAATGATGTAATTGATGTGGATCCCAAAACTTTTACTAGTAACAGCAAAGGTCTTAAAAGGATGCTCAGACTGGGTGGCAGGAAAGACTATCCCACACCAAGAGGCTATTGCCTTTCTAGGCCACTACTCACAGGACCCTTGGGTGGTGATCCCGACCAGAATATCATCATACCTCTAGGAATTAGTGACCCACACAAGAGTTGGCCTGAGTACACCCAAGCTTGTGCTGTGACACACAGCTTGGCCTTCAGGCCTGCATCATGCTGTGCACATCCCTTGGCTGCGGGATAAATTTAGCCAGCTGATTGTAGCTCGCAAGGCAGTTCCTATTTGGCACTGGCAATTACACCACCTGCATGTCCTTGTCTTTATCTAAAAGCACAGCAAGAAGTTCTCATGTGAACATCCCTTTTGTTTGCCACTGAAATCAATGAACAGAGTTGTTTTCTTTTTAAACCATTACAGAATTTTCAAAACAAACCAAATGGGGCAACATTTCCATGGAGAGAATCTGCACAGCTAAACGGATACCTGTTAGATGCTGCATGGTTTGGGTTCCCAACATCTGAAGGGACATACAACACTATCCTCTTTCATTAGAGTAGCAGCTCTAAAATAACATTTTAAATAATCCTTCACATAGTCTGAGTGCCTTTCCTGCTGCGATCATAAGAAACCAGCACACCTCCTGGTGCAAACCCACCTTGTCTTCTGAACAGACGTTCTGCTAAGCTGCCATGGGGATGCTCACGTACCTTTTGTTTGCCAATATCCATAAGCTGGGTTGTGCCTCCCAGTCGCTCAATATCCTTTGCAGCAACCTCCATCATGCGTTTGATTTCACCCCTCTTCTCTGGCCATGCTGACACACTCTGGATTGCCACCCACTCCGCCAGCCGCTGTGGGAAGATGGAGAAGGTACAGGTTTTACTACACATCATTTATGGCACAGGATGCACTATAAACATCAAAATTCAACTAAAATTTTAGTGAAACAAACTTGAGGCAAACCAGCTCTGTCCTCTCCTCAAAGGAGTACTCTTAACACTCAAAAGCTCTCTCAAGTCTCCCTTTCCTACAGTTGCCCTCCTGCCCCACCAGTGTAGTGCAGTCTGCAGATACAGAAGGTAGACTTAAGAGTATGGCAGCATATTTTGGTTCTCTAGTTGCAGCTCTTTAGGCATCCCAAACCAGCTAATGTCTACCAGGCTTCTCAGGCCTCCTTAGCTCTTTCCCACGTGACATCAGTGAGAGGAGAGGAATTGCCTGGCAGTTGAGCACTTGGCATATTTCTTGTCTGGTAGGTGATAGTGCTGTACAGCTGATTCCTTCACAGGTTTGGGTGAAGGGAATTACAAACAAGGTACAATTAAACCATAGGTTAAATGCCAAAGTGTAGAAGTTAACCATCCCTTCTGTCCCTCAACATGAACAGTTTAATTTGAGAGAACTTTATTCCAGCCTTCTTTATATTTCCTCTCCCTTCTCAAAAGAAAAGGGATCTAGCCTGGCATTCAGGAGCTATTGGTGTCAGAAGTTTCCTACTTCAAAGTCACTTACTGATTGCATTACACATTAATAGAGCATTTCCTATTAAATCTACTGTGGAGACTGAAGTCTTTGAACAGAACTAAACCTTAAACAGTTTTCTGTCTTGACCCAAACCAGTCATACCCTTTGTCTGATCCCCCTCCCCGCTGCTACTTTACTTTATTATAAATATTACACAGGTGTAACTCAAGCTTGAAGCTGATCATCTGTCAAGTTTTAATATCCCACGACTGTCTGTATCACAGGACAACACTGAAAAAAAGCTTACCTTAACATAGAGGTCTTGGTGATCATCAATGTATTTAAAGAGGGTGTCGAGAGCAGACATCTTCTAAGCAGAATGCTGTTGCTGCAAATTCTGTGACAGAAAAATAATTTAGCCTTCAGAAGTTTAAGAAGCGATGACTTCAGAAGACTTTCACCTTTCAACTGCTAACACCACACACCAAGCCATGTGAATATAAAACTTGAGGCCACTCCCTCCTTGGAAATCTGAGTGAAGTGACCAAAAAGCAAATCCAGCCTCAACAGCACTGCTTCTGCCCCTCCCCAAGCTAACTCTGGAAGCTGCAACTGAGCAAGCTGGTCTGTAGAGATATTTCATGACTTCACTGCAGAAGCACAGGCAAAATGTTACTCAACTGAAACACTCTGAAGATGCACGTTATGGTATGAGTTGAACTAGTGGTGTGCCATAGCTTGAATAGTAGCAGCTAGGTCCAAGTACAACATTTTTATTTGACCTCCTGTGCAGAGCACTAAAAGCAGGCGGTTTAAGAACTGTTTTACTCACCCTTGAAGTCCTAAGCTGCCACTCAGCCTTCCAAGGGAGGTCAGGGTGAAGCCACGGGAACAGAAACCACCCCCAGCAAGCTACCAGCAAGTGGTCAGTGCCTAGCTCAGCACTACCACTTCCTTGTTCTGTTTTTTAGTTTCAGCTGAAATTCACATGAGAAAATCTAAGACTTATTCTATCTTCCTTATCAGTCCAAAAGGTTTGGTGCTACAGGAGACATGCTGTCCACTGAACCAACAAAGCTTAAGCTTAGTTCTCAAGTTAGAACTAAAGCTACAGCGCCTCCTCCAAGTCAGGAAAAAATGAGTTTTACAAGCAAGCCCCTGGACCACAAGCAGAACCCCAGCACTTGTGCACTATGCTGAACAAGTGTGCTCAGCAGCACCAGCTGCTGCAGGTCAGGAGTTTGTTCAGTCAGCTTAATGCCACAGCCTTTAAGCCTTTCCACTTCCACACAGAAGTCACAAGGCAAGTATTTCGCTGTTTGTTTTAGGATTTCTGGAACAGCTGACTACTCATACATGACTGAAATGAATACTACCAGGTTGTCCCACACAGCATACTACAATGTAAGCACATTCTACTGTCCCAAATCTGTGAGACTTATAGAATACATTTGCTGTCAAACAGGACTGTATTTACACAGATCAATGATGTCCTTTTACTCACTGGAGATGGCTTCTGTTTTGCCTTGCCATATGCATAACGGGATATGGCCATAAACAGCATAAACACTGAATTTCAGGCACCAATTAAACTCAAATCTCTTCCTTTTCATGGAACACTAAACTGAGAAAAACTAAACTACTGGATCACTCAATCAGTCTCTAATAGCCATGAATGGGTTCAGGCCTAAGAAAAACAGTGCCTTTAACAGGATTATATAGGCACTACCAGGTTAAAGTGACACTTCTGAAGCCCAGTCTCCCTAAAGAAGCCATCATCCTCACTTACAGCTGAAGCTCAGGCAAGATTCAGAGAAAGCAGCACACAGGCACCATCGCTGTACCCGACCCTCTAACTCTGCTGACCAGTTTCTATAGCAGCATCAGGACTCTAGCTTCACAGCAGACATCAAACAAAAGCTGTTATACAGGCTGCTCTTCCGTCCAACACAAACAAGAACTGCGCTACTTATTGACTTGGGGACTACTTTAAGCATCACCTTGAATGTAATTAAACGTTCCTAAAAATTCAAAGGGGCATTGAATCATCCCAGTCTGCTGAGCTGTAGCAAAGGCCTGTCCCAGAAAGCTTCAAACCTGGGAAGGCAGACACAGCTTGCTGCACAACACCAGGCTGGGACATAAGCTCCCCCGCCACCCTTTTAAAAATTAGGGTTAGCATCTTCTGCAAGTTCCTTGGACTAGAGAGCACGTTTGTTGCCCACATGCACGACGCTCTGCACCTCCACTTCCCCCGAAGCACCACAACCTTTCCCTCACGAAGCAAGACACCGCGGCGGTGCCGCAGGCCCTCGCTGCGCAGGGACAGCTTCTCCCCCCTTACCCGCAGGCAGGGCCAGCGCCGCAGCCGAGCACCTCTGGCCGGCCTGCAGCGAGGCCTGCGGCCCTCACCGCTCCCTCTGCCCTCCGCAGCCCCCCGGCAGCTGCGGCACGGGCCCTGCTCCTCGGGACGGGCGCGCCGCGAGGCTCCGGCGCAAGACGTGGGGACGCGGCCGGCCAGGCCCCGGGCCGCACCCCCCGCCCCCCGGCCGCCACTCACCGCCTCTCCGCGCCCCGGCTCCTTGTGGGAGCCGCGGCGGCTGCGGCGCCTTAAATACCCCCGGGAGGCCCCGCTCCCCGCGCGGGCGGGCGGTGGCCAATGGGCGGGCGAGGAGCGGGAGGCTCGAGGGTGTCGCGCGGGTAGGGGCGGGGCCTGTCGCGGGAGGGGGCGGGGCCTGCCGCGGGAGGGGGCGGGGCTTGCCGTGGGAGGGGCGGGGCCTCGGCATCGTATAAAGGGCGGGCTGGGGGGTGAACACAGAGATAACCAGTGATAGGACTGGAGGGAAGGGCCTCAGGCTGTGTCAGGGGAGGTTCAGGTTGGAAACGAGGAGACATTTCTTCTCAGAAAGAGCAGTCAGGCATTGGAACGGGTTGCCCGGGGAAGTGGTGGAGTCACCGTCCCTGGGGGTGCTCAAGGAAAGGTTGGACCTGGCGCTTAGGGACATGGGTTAGTGGGTGATGTTGGTGGTAGGGGGACGGTTGGACAGTTGGAGGTCTTTTCCAACCTTAATGATTCTATGATTCTGTAGTTTTTTTAAAAAAAAGGTGAAATATGAGAATAATATGTGAAGAAATTCAGGGGGTGTTGGCCAGAGCCTGCCTGGACAATTGAATTATTCCAACCAATGTCAGGAGTGTCCTTAGGAGCTTCTTAAATTTGTGATTGAGATGGATTAGATAGATTTAGATATGGTTCAGGTGGATTAGATAAGGAAAGCTTAATGCAGACATATAAAATGCAGAGCTGAAATAAGAGCACCTAGTGAAGAGTTTTCTTAGCTCCTAGCAAAGGGAGAAAGGCATAGGGTCATTTGAGGAGCAGGGAGAGAAAAGCTTGGGTAAGATAAGGCTTGCTATTAGTCTGCACCTAGCCTGAATGAAGCAAGGCACTGAAAGTTGGGAGCTGCTGAAGCTGCTTCTGTTCATGAGTAATTGAATAGCTCTGAAACGTATAGCTGCTAACCACGTACGGACATAATCATTTGGAAACTAATGTTATTTTATAGACATTCTTAAAAGTGCTGTAGAAAGGGTAGTTGGCCTAAGGCTGCAGTAAAATACTTGTTACCTGAGTTACTGAAGGAGGTTCACCACTCCGTCACACCTGCTGGGTAGTATGAATCTCAGTGCCACAAATATCAGGAATGAGCTGATAAAATTTGCTGAGGGCGTAAAGCTGGGACTTAGAGTCGATACAGAGAAGGGAAATGGAGCAACTTGGTGACCCTGAGGACTGCAGAAATAAAAATAGGATGAAATCCAGTAACTTGGAGCTCATGAGTTAGAAGTGACTGGGGAGAGGGAGGCAGGTATCGGCTCCTTGCACAAGGCTGTGGTGAGTGCTGGCTCATGTGGCATATGTGCCAGGCACAGCCCCGGTCACCCATGCAGGTGACTGGAACCAGAACATCAGGCCTCCACTGGGGCCACCGGTCTGATCAGGGAAGTGGGGAGTCTCTGAATATATCGTCTCAGACAGCCTGCAGAAAAGGCTGAGGAACGGTACATGGTTGCAAGCGCTCTTTGCATTGGGTAGGCACATAAGAAAATAGTTCACAGCCCCTGGCTGTAAGGGCCCCGAGCATCCCCTCCTGACCCATGGGAGCTGCCGACTTGCCCCATCACAACCCTGCCTGTGCCTGGCCACAGGGCGTGTTGGTATGGGGGCCTGTGGGCACATGTCCTGCCCTGTCCCCAGTGTCCCCGGCTACCCTGCTCCTGGTGGGGCAGTGGGACGGGGCCTGGCTGCCAGGCTTGCTCTGAGGGACCCCACGGAAAGACCCCACTGCTCCTGGTGCCTTGGCCAACAGGGAGCCCCCAGCACCTCCACACCCCACTCTGGCCTGTGTTGGTGGAAGAGCAGATGGCCAAAACTACTGCACATGGACAAACGTGGCTTAGGAATGGGAGTAAAGTTTCTATCCATGTGTGTATTAGGGAAAACCTTGCACAGGAACGATGGGAAAGAAAAAGAAACACAATAAAAGGAACTGCTTCTAAAATGTGGTTTGTTGCATTTTTGAAGGGGATTAAGTGACATAACGTGGGATGATTCTTGGTGGTCTCTTTCCAGTCTGGTGTTCTTATATGGAATTTGTCTTTTGGTACTTTTCCTCCACATCCAAAACAAACCCCACAATCCAGGAATACAAATAAAGAAAACAAGTCACAATAAAACTTCACAGAAACATGCAGTGAAAATACTATGTATTGTAGAGTTTTTCGTATGCCTATATTGACCTAAAACGCATGAGGGATTGTGTGAAGATCAAACACAGAAATGAAGTAGTGCCTTACCCAAGTTAAAACAGCAAAAACATTTTTGAAAGATAACAGGACCAATGATGACCTTGAGGGCCTTGTAAATTGTCTGTAAGGAAATGCAGATTTGTTTTACAAGACTAGTAATTTGGATACAAAATATATATATATACATATATAAAAAATATTTGGGAATTCAGGAGAAAGGAAGGTTAGGAAAGGAGACATTTGTGAGGAAAAGTTTAGAAAATGAGTGACAAAGCGTGATACTTTATAAAGAAAATGCAAGGATGCTCAGCCTTCTCTGTTCTGGCAGAAGCCATCTAAACATCTAAGCTGCTCTATTTCTTCTTCCTCATATGCTCTGTATGAAACAGTGTTGTTCTAAACAAACCGTTCATTGATACTTGTGCTATTGCTTTTGAATCACAGAGGCACAGTACATATGAGACAGCTGAAGCAGCAGTAGCTGCACAGGTGAGGGGCCAAAACCGAAGCCCTGGCCTGAGGACAGAACAGACGTGTGAGTTGGCTCTGGGGGATGGCTGCGGACTGGGTGCTGCTGGCTGCGGGAGGCTGACAGAGATACCGTCACCTTAACAGCTGTGAGGGTCCTTGCTGAAAAGTTCCATGGGAGACCACAAAATGGACCAGAGAGCTTCTGTAAATGCTACACGAAGCATATGAGTTCTCACTCTCATTTCTTTTTGAATGAATTTCAAGCTAAAGTTATATATTAGCAGACGTATGGCATCTAAAAATCTCACATTTCTCAATTTCTTTGTCTTTTCTCCTAAGTAAGATAAATGAAAAACAGTTACTTTAATGTGCTTTTGAGGGGAGAAGAGGAAAAAGCATAGAAGGCTGTAAATTACCTGTCTTCAGTCTCTATTTATCTTGCTATTTCTCTCTCTGTCTTCCTCTTTTCATCTTTATCTTGATATGGTTCTGCTTAGGTGGGTTGCAAGCCCAGCTTTGTAAACATCAGACACTCACATTACATTAGGTGGATTGTTAGATTGAAAGGAAAGATTATGTTTCTGTATATTATACAGATTAAGAGAACAATGCAGTTTTGCTGGATTTACTTGCTTTCTCACACACAATAGTTTTTGGACAACTGACAATAAATCCAAAACACTAGGCAGGTTGCAACTGATATTTAAGGAACTCCCCACTGATGGCTTTAATCCCTTCTAAACTTCAGTGTGTCCTATTTATATCACACCCACGTACATGCCTCTGTGTGGACATTTTGACTCCATTAACATCACTTGCCTTGAATACACTAATCTGAATAATGACTTGAAAGCTTCAAGATAACACTTTTTGCATGGTTTTCTATCATTTCATGTTTTTAAACACATAAGAAGTCAGAGTGTGTTAAATCTGCAGATTGTAGGCATGGGTGTGTGCTAGTCAAGGTGTCATGCCTTGAACCAGGTGGTTCATCGAGATTTTGTCTCTCTGTTTCTCCAGGTGCTTCACAAGGTAGGTGGGTGTTTCATACAACCACACTTCATCACAGACCTCATGAAATCAGCTTAAGGGCCCAGAGCACATTTATGAAGTAGAGGAGAAGTTAATTCTCTTCTTTTAGGACCATGATCCCTGGGAATACCTCATTGTCACTGTCTTTAAAAATGTACTTCTCTTCCACTCTTCTGGAGTATGAAAGATATCACCAGGCTGTTACTGAAAGTGCATAGCTAGCTTGATGGATCTATAAAACTGATGTACGTCAACACCTTATACCAACCCTTGCTGGGTTTTGTATCCTCTCTGCAGATGTGCACGTTAACACACAGACTTTTTGGGATGAACTCCGCAGCCTTCTGAGACACATAAGTTTTTCTTCATAAATCGTTTCTGCCCTCCCCCATGATACAAGAGAAATAAGACGAACTGGAACAAATTGGGTGTGGACAACAGGTCTGACTGTTGGCAGAGGGCCACCAAGATGGTTAGGTGTCAGAATGGAAGGGGCTGAGCACTGGGACGGGTTGTCCAGGAGGCTGGGGAGCTTCCAGCCTTGGAGTTACTTGTCTGGGAGCAGTGAGCGCTGGCCGCAGCAGGGATGACCCAATGCAGGCCGTGCCCTCACTGTGGGGCACAGTCCCACAGCATCTGAATGCTGTGGACCCAGGGGCTGGTGATGGCCTCAGACATGGCAAGCAGTGAGCCGAGCCAGGCCCAGGGTCTGGACAGTGTGTCACATCAGGACCAAAAGGGAGTGGGACCAGAGACAGGGCTGGAGTCAAAGGTGCAACAAGGGTACACAGCCCATCCAGGGGACAGGGCTGAAAACAACCAACAGTATATGTATGTGGCTGTCAAGTCCTCGAGGTTCTGCCAGCTCTGCCCACCTTCACGGGGCTCCCCCCACCCTGCCCACAGCCCACAGTTTCTGGGGAGCCCCAGGTGTTGCATTAAAGGGTAAAGAAGTTTGGCAGGACCTAATCCCCCTTGAGTTCCAGCTTGTCCTCGGATATCAGAGGGGCTGGGGGTGGCTAGGCTTAGATTTTGAGTGATGCCCAATTCATCACTAAAGGTCAGTCACATTCAATATATTGAAGTACCACAGTCACAGATGCACTCATAGTTCAATACACCTTCAGTCTAGTGGATTAATGACTGGTGTAGCTTACTGAAGCAACAGGAGTACAGGTTCTTTTGGATAGCCAGTGATAAATACACTGTCTGCAAAGCAAGCACAAATACCAAAAATATGGCTAACACAACCAACTACATATAAGTTAACTTATGAAACAAATCTATAGACTGTTAGGCTTCCTGTGGAAGCACTCAGTATAACCAAGGGTTTGAATCTCACCCAATAGGTGTCCCTATGTGGGGTAAAAGAGGTTCAGCCTGTCGATGGATCCAAGAGGCCAGCAAAGTCCTCCTGAATTGTCTGTGGTGGTATCTTCCCTAACATTTTTCTTCTCTTGAGATATTTTTATACTATTTTCTTACTTTTAGGTGGAGCTTGAGTGACTCTAGTCTTACATATCTTTGTCATAAACTTTTTTTGGTTTTGCTTTAAGCATATACGCTTAGAGAAATTCAGAGCATATGCTCAGTGAGGGGTGCTGGCACTTTGGAGGTGGGTAGGCTTTGGGATGGAGGTGTGTTTTGGCATTATTATGAGATTATAATGAGCAAAATTCACCCAGAGATCATGATTTTTTTTATCAGTTCAGCTCAAGGCCAGGGTCTATCATTTCCATAGTACCATCATGTTCCCCATCCCTACGGTGATACCACAGAGCTTGGCTGTGGTGTCTTCACTCCACTCCACCCTCAGTGCTATTTCTCATAGAGGCAGCACACCAACACTGGTGTTGCCAATATCTAAGGTTGCAGGGTTTGTTGCCAAGGGGGCTATCATGGAACAGATTCCTTGCATATCTGCCACATCTCACACTGGAAGTTTCCTCAGTGCTGAACCTTTTCTTAAGATGTGGACATACCTTTAGTGTCCATGAGTCACCTCCAGCAGTTATTCCACACAACACCCAAAGGGATACTCTGGCCCACATGGTGCCCTGACACCGGGGTCACCAAGAGACAACCTATCTACCACATAGGTCTAAGGTGCGTCCAGGAGGCAGTGCCAGAGTTTGGGGCAGGCTTCTGGACTGTGTGATTGCCAAAATCCCTTGCAACCTAAATTAATTTGGTGTCCAGGAACCTACAATCTGACAAGGCTTAAGTCAAAGACTCACAGAAGGCAGAGCCTTGTTGTGTGATGGAGGCCTGTATATATAAGCTGGGTTGTCTTGCTCTGCTAGCTGTTTGTCAGTAAAAAGAACCGCAATTTCTGGGGGACTTAACTTCTCTCTGTGCCTTCTGATGACAACATCTATTTTTGTCCAGCTATGAAATCTTCTCTGGGACTAGAGCAGGCTACTGCTTGTGTTGGACCCAACAGAAGGAGATAAATGGGCCAAATCCAATGATGGAATTACACACATTTCTGTCAGGTTTGCCTTTGTTGACTAAATGTGAACAGAGCTGTATACATCTGGAAATTGCCTTGCTGCTGACATTCCAGCAATGTAAGCCTCACCTATTACCTCTGTTTTTTCAAAAGCAAGTGGTAGGAAGAATGTGGCCTCAGAGGCCAAACTCATTTAGAGAAATAGCACTAAACTAAAACAAATTAAAATATCATTTACTGTCACAGTTTTCCAGTCAGCAATCCAGCACTCCAGCTCCAGAAATAACCTTGCTGTGGTCTCCGAAGAGGCAGGGCTGTTTATGTGATGAATGTAATTGTAGAGTGATGAATATTTAGGTATGTTCATAGCCTCTCTAATCTATATATGCACGTGTGCCATGTGGTAATTAATGAGTTGGATCCTCACAAATTTCCTCCAACAAAAAAAATTCTCTTTTTATGTGGCTCCACAGCCCAAGTAATAACAAATACTAAAGGACCCTTCCACCTCTCTCTGCACCTTCCCTTCCTTTGCCCCGCCATTTATTGCACACTTCTTTTTTTCATCTCCACTGTCCTCTCACTAGACTGAGCTTGCCTGGTGGAGGGTTGATACTGCCAGGGCACATATCTCCCTGTGACTCCATGCAGTCCAACCCCAAACAAAACTGTCCACACTAACCCCCTGTGAAGTACACAGCGTGCAGTGGTTCTGTAGCTGGTAGATGAACCTGCATGAGCACAGCACTGTGTCGGGGTAGCTCTGTGCTGCTGTGCTAGGTTGACTTCCTGGCCTGGTTGGCACAAGCCTGAGGAGCTCCACTCAGTGCCATGCAATGGTGTGTTGTAAGTTGCCTGGGATTCTCAAGGGTCTTCTTCCTCACTGATCCCTGTAAACTTTTTCCTGTCCCCAGCTTCCTTTCTCAGTGGTTGTTGCATCAGACATTTCTTAAACTCTTGTAGCCCCTGCATGAACGAGGTTGTAACTTTCCTATTAAAAACCACAATCAAAAGCTTGTTGCTACTTCAGATCCTTTAGTGTCCTCACAAAGTACCAAAATTTGACTACTCTAAGCCTTTGGTATTTGCCATCTGCTCAACTAAGCCTATTAAGGACAACACAGATCTTGAGTCTCTCATCTTAGGCACTGTTTTTACCAGCAAACCATGAAAGCACAAAGCAGAACACAAGAGTCCTGCTATCCACCTATGGATAACTCCTCACTCCTCCTTTTCCTGCCTTTATGCAAGGTGCCTTTTTTCCTCCCTACAAGTGCTATTTTGCTGAGTCTTTACACAATACTGCAATCTGTATTTTCTGTATCCTCTTGTCAGGTTGCAGCAGTGATGTGTTGGAAAAGTAGGTAGCTGTTAGGAACCCAAAATAAACCCATAGACTGGCTAACCTGCCTACAGGCAGGAGAGGCTGTCTCAAATTAGGAGAGTGGCAGAGAGCCAGACAGAAAGAAACTCTCCTAAATTTAATGAGCAGATTGGCCAAAAATGAATGTGCTTTTGGCAGCATGCTCCACATTGCACTGCCCTAATGTCTTTCTATTTTGGGGATCTTAGGCTCGGAGAGGGCAGGTACTGTTCCCTCTCCTGATTTTGAAGCACAGATGAAAGAATGGTAGGAGAGGCTGTTAGTAGATTGCTCTTCCCCAACACCTTGGAGGACTCACAAACTGCAGAGCCAACATATCTTGGAAAGTCATTGAGTGGGCATGCCAAATGATTCCTTGTTTTGCTGAAGTGTTAGGCCAGCTGTGCCAGTTCTCTAAAAGGAGTAAAATACGCACAAATGTCCCTTCTTTCAATGCCTGTTTCTCTGCCTAAGAGTCACTAAAGCACTCAGTGCTTCTGTCTGTGTGTCTTGATCCTCAGCATTAATATAAGAAGCCAATGGCTCAAATGGGAATGGTGGGATGTGTGTCATGTAACAAACAAGTGTAATACGCAGGCAAGCAAAGGGTCAACAGCCTGGCTCGATGTGGTCTGACTGCAAATGAGAACCACAGCCCTTGGAGACTGCCTCAATCCAGAACTTTTCTTTGGAATGACCGTAGAGCCCAAATGCCAAAACCTTTACCCTTTTGCAACTTAATCTCAACTACTTTATTTTATCCTAACTTTTCATCCCAACAGCATGCCCAGTTTATCCACACTGAAAGTGCATAGGATATGCTGTGTGCATGTGTAGATGTCACTTTCAATTTCTGGTTGAGTGTATTTCGGAGTGTTGGGAGACTTTGTTTCTGTCTTTTATAACTTGTTGATTTGCCAAAGTGAAATAGAAATATTAAAGAACTTGGCCAGTGCTGCATGTTCTCCTAAAGGAAATGAAGCTTAAGTGCTTCCCCAGATGGAATTTTCCTCTAGTGTTGCAGCTCTGCAGGAGTGTTCTGCAGTCTGCTGTGGTTTCCTTGTGGTTCCTTTCTCTGCGCTTGCCCCTCACTACAAGGACATCGAGGTGCTGGAGCGTGTCCAAAGAAGGGCAACAAAGCTGGCGAAAGGTCAAGTGAACAAGTCTTACGAGGAGCAGCTGAGGGAGCTGGGGTTTTTCAGCCTGGAGAAAAGGAGGCTAAGGGGAGACCTTATTGTGCTCCACAATTACCTTAAAGGAGGCTATAGCGAGGTGGAGGTTGGTCTCTCCTCCCAAGCACCAAGTGATAAGACAAGAGGAAACAGCCATAAGTTGTGCCATGAGAGGTTTAGGGTGGAAGTTAAGAAAATATTCTTCACTGGAAGTGTTGTGAAGTATTGGAAAAGGCTGCCCGGGGAAGTAGGCTGTCCTGGAGTTCTTAAAAAAAAAAAAAGTGTAGATGTAGAGCTTAGTGACATAGTTTAATGCTGGACTTGGCTGTGCTAGGCTAAACATTGGGCTAGATGATCTTAGAGGTCTTTTCCAACCCAAATGATTCTATGATTCCTTTCCCCATCCTTTGGTGGATCTCCCTGCTTCCTGAACTGAGGATCACATCCAGAATAACGCAATCCCTGTTTTGAGAGTCTTGCTAGGAGGGTTTTTTTGGTAAGAATATGTGTGTTTCTCTGCACAGAAAGGGCTAAAAGCACAATTTAGGTATGTACAGGAATCAGGAGGACATGAAAGCAAGGAATATCAAATATTTTCTAGTAAAGTGTAAACCTTAGTGGAAATTGAAAATAAGTCCCCTGATACTTGGTCAGAGTTAGGCCTCTCTTTGCCAGAAGAAGCCTCTTGCTAAGGGTTGTGGAAGAAGGTATTCCTTCTACAACGCATAAAGTCCTCTGAGGAAAGACGTGATTGACAGATGCTGTTGATGGTAGATAACTAAACGCTAAGAAGGATAGAAAGGGTCAATCATTGAAGAAAAAGGAGAACTGTAAAAATAAAGTAAAAGGGGGGAGAAAAATGGGGTCATACAGAAGAAAAATGATGGAAAATGGCAGATGGGAAAAGGATAACAACATGGCACTTAAAAAAAAATACCAGTTGCCAGTTGCCAGTTAAATTATTAGAAGTTCTGCATCAAAAACTTCATTACATAAAGGCATTTTTCAAGCTTATACAAAGTTTTGCTTTTAAGAAAAAGGACATTCTGATTATCAATTAAAGAAGTGCAGATAAAAACAACCTGTGTGCCTTTCTTAAAGTTGAAAGATAATCATAATGCCAAAGCCAACTGAAAACTATGGGATAACTCCTGCTAACTGCAGTGGCCATTGGCTCCAGCCCATAACAAATAGTATTTGTTCAAAAGATGCATTGTTGCCCTATAAAGTATTTCTCAGTCAATTTAGTTTCTCACCAAAAGACAGCTCACAAAAAGCAATGCGGCCTGGTAGGAAGAGATGACTCAGTACCAGATTTTAAAATAGCATAGGAAGGTAACATTACATCTCTTGAAAGACCCGTCTACAGACTGAGCCATACACACCAGCTCAGTTTTGCTGAGAAACAAATTCTCCTCTCTGTCTGTTCTCAGGAAATGAATTGCAAGTTGTGTATGAAGATGGTTTCTGTGGAAGAAGCTGTGGCAATCAACTTCTGAGCCTTCTCAGCCATAAGAACTCTGCAGTGCTGTGGCAGTCCTTGTTTATTATTTTGGCTATTGATAGCTATGCAGCCATTAACCCCTCATAAATAGACCTACCCACCAGAATTTCTACTCAGGATCTTGGAATATGTCTCTATGTAACAGGAGGGACCTCATAAGGCAGTGGTATTGCTGTGGCACAGACAGCTAGACAGGATTGCTCACACTTACTTCTTCCCCAGGAGTAACATGGGGGAGTTCCTTGCACTAATGAACATTTAACTTTGGTATAGTTGTGAGCTATTTGTTGTAAGCAGTGCAGCACCCAGCTTGTCTACTCTTCCCTAAGCAAATGTCATCCAACATTGGATGCATGTAAACTTACAATATATTACCTAAAGAAAAGCTAATTACTTGCAAGGACGGGTAGAAAATTGAATTTCACTAATGGATCGTTTTGCAGCTTGCGCCATGCCCAGCCATTCGTCATTCACAAAGAAACTGCAAAGAACAGTTTCAAGAAAACAACTGAGAGTAATTAAGTTTTACAGAACTGACACCGCAAGTTATCCATGATACTGCTGAATCCTCTTTTTTTTTTTTTTTTTTTCCTTCTGTTTATTATTTGGATTTGTAACAGAGAAATCAAGAAATGGACATACCCACTTGTAAATGAACTATGATCTATCATATGTGATGGCTACAGCCAATTTAATTTTAAAACATAGAGTACTATAGTAGTACACAGCCTTTGAGCCAAAAGAACAAAGCAAAACAATCAGAAAAATGCTATAAATTTAGATTTCCTTCTCTGGATGGAGAGAAGTGACACTGGTTGACTCTGGAAGGTCTATTTACAGTTTACAAAACCTTACGTGTGCAATATCAAAAGTATCCACTTGGTGGTCACTTGTGCCTTCAATAAAGATGCTTTTTGCCATGTCCAAGAGTCAGTCGTGTGCTTTCCATTGCTCTAAGTAGCAGGGAGCTACTCTCCAGCAACTCTGGACACACCTGGGCTGCATTTTCAACGCCACAGCAAAAGGAGATGCAAGTAGGGGGGGCTTGGTGACCCTAGATCAGTATTGTCAGTGAAACAACTTTAAAATCAGCCTGGTGCAAATTCCTAAAATAAACTTATTTCAGAGGCTCTGCAGACATAGAACTGGGCTGATTTTAATCTATATGACAACATGGTAACTTCCGTGACAATATCCATGCCTTAGAAACATCTTCTGGAATACATAAGATACAGGGGAATGTATAATGTAGTCATTGGACTAGAATAGGTGAAAATGAACTGTCTTACACTTTTGAGCTACCATATATCTAAACTATTGCAGCCCTGTGAGTCTATTGTGTGAAATAAACTGCCTGTATGAATGACTTCAGATCAGTAGCATAAATAACAGCACAATGCAAGAGGCCACAGGGAATCAGTTTATTAGAAATTTTCTTTTTTCTTTCTATATAACCTTAGCGCAACTTCAAAGTATTTCTCGGATTGCTTCAGAATCTCATAACGGAAGGCCAGAAAGAGCCTTCAGTAGCAGAGATTCAGTTCTGGTATAATGAGATCACTGGGCCTGAACTTGGTGCAAAGCTTAGAAACTGCATTTAGAAAGAGGTGACAAGAATTGCAGCATTTTCCTTTCTTTTCTCCCTTTTGCACAACCTGGACAGACACACAACATGATACATACTGGCAGATTCCATTGGAAAGCATCCTTTTATGATAGAAAAATTGTTCTCAAGTCACTGACTTGACTTCTCAGGTCAATGCCTTGACTCCAGTTTCTGGTGAGGACGATTCCACTTACAATTCCACTTTTATAAGTGAATGATGGAGCTGCATCTTACTGTTAATTAAGCTATTTTTCCTCATCCTGACTGGTAGAGTGAATGGACAAGAAATGTAGTAGAGAAGCAGTAGGCAATACCGTGTTGAAAATAATTTTTGATATATGAACAAAAAAATCCAGAATATTTATGCATCTTTGTTGTTCCATATAGTCTGAAGAATTACAAGTAAACAACAATCTGCCACAGTCGCTGCCAAGGTATCTCCCTGGCTTCTTCAGATGCTACTGTTCCCAAATGAGAGGGGAAAGTTGGCATGAGGTTAATAAAGAGATTAACTGGAAATGGACATATGAGAAGAGCAAGACAATTAAAATTTGCAGTGTGAAATCTAGTAAGTGGTAAGAAGGAAGAAGAAAATAAATGCGTTTGGCTTTCATGGGCATCTATGCCTAAGAAATATCTGCAGGAACTAAAAAGAAAACAGGACAAAACATATTAGAAATTCCTTTTAATGTATATACCTGGGAAACCTTTCTCTGACTGAACACCTTCTCCTATTTAAATCGGTGAATCGGTCTAGGCATTTCCCTTGCCCACAAAGCTGTACTCTGTATTTTATATTATGCCACTTCTCTGCTTCTGGTTTGCAATGTGACCCGATAAACTCACTGCACACTGATGCGGTAAAACTTCTGTGAGTAGCTTGCACCATATTCTTTTTGATTAATGGCATAAATGAGAAAATACATTTAGATTCCTCTGGTGAACTCAGGACTCTGCAGGGGGATTTCACTGCCTAAAGGACATGTTCAAATGTATGTCAAACCCTGTGATGTTTTTGCAGCTACTCAGCTCTGCCACAGGAAATCAGAAAGAAATATTTATATGTTAAAATTTAATTTAAGGTATATTTGAACAGCACTTGAAAGTTTCCTGAGCTTCCATTTGTGCCCTACAAAAGACTGGCAGAAATGTACCCTATTTCCATCGACAACTTGTGCTAATGACAGAAGGTGATGAAATCGATCAAACAGAACTATAATTCCTAATGAAACAGTTTTACATTTCATTAATTTGAGTGCCAAGGTAGTTCTTAATGATCGATTCACTTTTTCCTTTTAAACCCTCAT
This sequence comes from Anser brachyrhynchus, assembly GCF_964034855.1. Classification (NCBI taxonomy): domain Eukaryota; kingdom Metazoa; phylum Chordata; class Aves; order Anseriformes; family Anatidae; genus Anser; species Anser brachyrhynchus. The sequence continues at coordinate 100,116,850 of NC_137695.1, forward strand.
AGTGAATTAGGTAGCTAGGCAAATAAGGACTAACAGCCTGATATAACTTGAGCCCGTGCAACACAGTTTCTGCCTGAAGTCGATGAGAAAAATGTGGGCTCAGCAAGATCCCATGCTGAGAGGTCCTCATGGTCCTGGCTTGACTGAGATGCCACAGGTGGAACCAAGCCAGGATTATTTTTGCTGCCCTCTACGAGGCTAATTCAACTTCTACTAATTAATTTCCATGAAGATTAATTCTCAGTTAAAATGAGAAGAGGGATATAGCTTCTTTCAGGGATACAGGAACACAATGTCAAATTGCCACATTTTAATACGTAAAGGAAACTAAGTTCCTCTAATGCAAAGGTGGTTTTTTTTCATAGTGAAAATTGCTACATGACAGAGAGACACTTAGATTTATATTTTACAGTGGATGGGCTGGAACTGACCCTGTTAGTCAGAAGAAACCCCAAACTACCTTTTAATTTTGCAGCTGGCAACAAATTGCTATGAAGGGCTCCTGGTTCTTAAACACCCAGGCTTTTAACTTTTAATGAATCCAAGTTTTCTGGATTGGTTCTTGTTCTTATCTAAAGACATGTGTATATGGGTGTGTATATGTATACACGCAGGTATGGGTAGGTATGTGCGTGTGTACACACTCACACATTTACTACTGTTGTTCAACTTTTCACTCCTACGAAAGCCAGTGGGATATTCGAAACTTCAGAGACTGAAAAATGAGGTACAAACCCTTTCCATTGTCTGAAGGCTATTTCAAAACCTCTTAGAAAGACAGGGTGTTCTCTGCAAATGCCTCCAGTGGGATTTACCATGAAATTAAAGCGGTAAACAGTCTAGTGTGAGTGCTGCGTACCTTGCATTTACTGCATCAGGTTTCTTTCACCTAACACTTTTTAGCTGTTCTTCTTCCGTATTCCATTTCTGCTTAGAAATGCCATAATTTCATTGGTATCGGTAATATCACACTGCACCCTTGGCGTGCAGACGTGATACAGCTGAGCCAGCCGTTGTGCCCCACTCCATCCCTCCGGGCCTGCCCCACGGCACTGCTCCCTGCAACAGCCTCACCAGCGTGCCCGGCTGCATCCTGAGGCACCCCGACTTCCTAACCCATCTGAAAATAATCGCTGCGGATATCAGGTTTACAGTTTTCTGCTCTGTTAATGAGTTCAGTAAATACACTGGGCAGCAAAATGCATATCTTGCTAGGGGAAGGGACTGGACTATGCAGCCACAAACAAGGGGAAAACAGGGAGGGAATGGTAGAGGAGAGGAGGGAACGTGCTTGGCTCTGCCAGCAGCAATTAGAGCAGCTCAGCTATGCCGCCTAACCAGAGCTGAAGTCTCCACATTTTGTTCCCAGCTCCAAGTCAGAAGTAGTTAAGATTTGATTTCAGAACAACACAAGCAGTGCACGTACAGAACTTTACAGATGTGAAAAGGTAATACATAATAGAAAGATAATACATAATGAAAAGATAATACGTAGTGGAAAGATAATACATAATGTCCTTTAGGGTATACCAACACAGAGAGAAATCAAGAGGCACATTTAAAAAAAATCAAATGTAAAAAATACATAGTTTTGGTAGTGCCTAAGCTATTAAACAGGCAGCCCAGAACCAAGGTGGGGGGAGATACTCTGGTGCTGAGTGACCCTGTTCTGTGTGAATCACGCTGTAGCCCCAGTGCTGCGAAAGGCACCTTCCTCTAGGTAAAAGAACCGGGGAAGAAACAAGAAAATACAAGAAGGGCGGCCATGGGCAGGTAAAGTGAGATGGAGAGAGAGCAAACCACTAACGACAGACGTGGCCAGTGGCAATGATTCTGCCTCTGCAACACTTTGGAGACGCAAGTGTTGTTGTTCTCCCCATATTCTCCTCCCCACTGCCAGACCTAGAAAGCTAGAGTAATTCAGCAATGTGTTTATCTTTCCATTTTCTTTTCTGCCATAGTCTCCCGTATACTTGAGAGCTCTATTTCTAGCACTGCTCTGCTGTGGAGGGAAGAACTGAAGTGAGCACGCAGAAGGTGTGGATAGCAGCAAGCCTGCTGCCCCATTGCTGTTCTGAGAGGAGAAATTCAATACCATCAATTGGCATTTATTTCTTTTTAATTACTTGTACAGGGAGATGTTTTTCATGAAGCTGGACACGAGGGTACAGAATACATATCCCTGGAGTCCAGCTCTCCAACAGTGAGCTTATCACCTTAATCTGTTAACAAAATGAGCCCCAGAGCATCTTACAGGAGGCGCACATTCAAACAAGCCCACTGAATTCTTTTCTGGCTCCCCATCGACAGGCCAGGCTCTGCTGTTCTCACTCATTTGTGTAATTTACCCTCCGAGCGGTTTCACTAATCGCGATTCATCTTCCCGAAACAGGACTGCAAGTAGCCTGGGGTAACTATCTGCACGAGGGGAAAAAAAAAAACGAATCCGGTCCTTTTTTCACCGTATCTGACAGCAAACCTGGATCTGTGCATTGAGTGCTGTGCGTTACGCTGAGCAGAGTGCTGTGATGGTGTGATGGGCTCTCAAGGAGGGAGCGAAGGGAGGAAGAAGAAGAGAGCCCAGTGATCTGAAGAGAGGCAGGGAGTGCCTGCACCTGGGCTGAGGAAAGGACGCCAGGACCTCGTGCGCTGCGCAGGCACAAACGGGAGAAAAGCGGAGAAGTTCCTGCAGAATAAACAACTTTTTTCCTTTTTTTTTTTTTTTTTTTTTTTCCTCCTCATTTAACGGGAGCCTGGCACGGGAGAGAGCAGCCAAAAGAGGGCGGAACTCCGCTCCCCTCAGACCCACCGAGGCCGGCACCCCGAGGCGGGGGGGATGCGCTGCGGGGCCGGGGCGGGCGGCCGGACACCGCGATGAGGGGCGCCGGGGGCTGCTGGAAGCGGCTGCGGCTCAGGGGCCGGCGGAGGAGCTCGGCCGCCGTCCTCCTGGCTTGGGCCGCCTGCTGGCTGGGGCTCAGCGCCTCGCTCCTCGCCCTCCTCCGCCGGGGAGCCTTCCCCGGGCGCTGCACGGACGAGAGCGGCCGCAGCATCCTGGCCAGGCTGGTAGGTGGAGGGGCAGGGTGGAGGGCGAGGGAGGGAGGGAGGGAGGAAAGGAGGATGCTCCCCGGCGCCGGGATCCCCGTCCTGGGGTAAAATGAGCAAAAAGCAGGTTTTAGGGTTTGCGCTGGGAGCGCTCGGGAGAAGAGGAGCAGCGTGGGTTAAGGCGCGCAGCGGGGTCTTGCTTCTTAATTCGGGCTTTTCGTGGCGCTGCTGGTGAGAGGGGAAGGGAGGAATGCTGCTGGCAGTGAGACAACGGGCAGCGAGCAAGAGCTGCCCCCCAAAATTTCCCTCGGTTCTGTCTGATAGAGGAGGAGCGATCACAGGGATGGGGAGTGGTGCTGCGCTGGGTGCCAGGCTGCAGCCGGGGGGAAGGATCCTGCCCGTCCCTCTGCGAGGGCACAGGACGGTGGGGAGCCCCCGAGCTCCATCCACTACCATCAGAAACCAGAGCAAATGGATGGATGGAGACCTGGTGCTGGGTGCCTGGAGGAGACCTGGTGCTGGGTGCCTGGAGACCTGGTGCTGGGTGCCTGGAGGAGACCTGGTGCTTTCCCTCGTGTTTGAAGAGGATTAGGCACAGCTGCAGAAGCCCAGGCAGAGCCAGATGTCAGGCACCAGCTTGGGAAGTTGTCTCCATTGGTGTGTGGGAAGCGTGGTCTGGAGGTTGTCTTCAGAAGGTCCTTCCAGAGGAACGGTAGCTGAGAGCGCCGCGTCCATCTGCTTGCTTCGGTGAGTCTCGGACAGTAGCACCAAGGTTTGTAACCGACAGGCTTCCCGAATGGCGTTAGAAAGGCACTGTCCTAGTGAAACAAGGAGCAAACAAGCTCATATTCGTCAGCCCAGAAGTAGGTCTTTGTACACCTTTGCAGCACTGCGTGAGTTTTGCAGCTCTTCAAAAAGTGCAGTTGGTCGCGAAACAACCGGGTGGCTTTAGCCTCAAATCTTCCACAAAGCAAAGTCAACTTCCAAGGGAAACTATATTGCCGGTCCTCTGTAACGCATTCAGCAGGAGAGAAGATGAGGAATTATTTTAAACAAGTGGGTGACAATTGCACGGGTATATTCTCCTTCAGGTGGTATTTCTGAGGGTTTATTTCCCTCTCGTAAGTAAAATGTAGCTCTGTGTAGCTGTGTACTGCTCTGGGAAGGACAGAGCAGCACGCTGTGTCTGACAGAGGCAGCTTTCAGCTCTCCCAAGGACCACTTGCTGTTCCCTAACACCACTCTCACCTTCTTTTATAACGAACAAACTAAATTGCGTAGTGATCAGTTTTGATTTTTCTCCCGAGAGTTCCATTAATTTTGCTGCCTCCCCAAACCTTGATTAGCATAGCATTTACATAGAAGAAGTACATGATTACAAGACAGGACTCGTTCTCAGGCCTGATTTACACACAAAGTGGCAGTGGTACAGCAAATTATTTAAATTGATATAAATTCTAGATAGAGTTTACATTAATTTAAACTTTTACATGAATTTAAACCCATCTTTTTTAACTTTTCTTGGTAAGTGAACTAAGGATATGAAAAATTACACAGCCAATTTAAACAGAAACAGATGAGTGAGTCCAAGCCTCAGTAATGCTGTGTTTTTGTGTCTGTCTCATCAACAGATCTCAAAGTGCAGCCATTAAATAGAGGTGTCAGTGTGACAGACCGTTTCTAGAAGACTTCTTTGGACTTTAATTCTCCTGTTTATCAGCAGTCATCGTGGTGCTATAAAATCTTGTATGGTGAAGTCTGCAGTTAGTGCCAAGTTTCCTGGGTTGGTAAATTATAAAGAGAGCATCTTTTTGTTGCAGGGTAATCTGACTCACCTGGCTAAAAGTTTTCAGTCCACAAAAATGGGCTTTAATAAAGTAAAATAGAAGCTAATAGACCGGGGAGCAAAGCAGTAAAGGCTATGCCAACAGGATGGAAGACTGTCCTGTGAAACTGCGTGACTTTGGAAAGGATGTGGGGGTTAAATAATTGCTTCAGCATGAGCTACCAGTGCAGACTGTGCCTAAAAGGCTGATACGAGCTGTGACTGTACCCCAAAAGGAGAATTAGGGAAGGGCTGCTGCCTATCTTTGCAGCACTGGACCATGGCACTCAGTTCTGATGTTTATGCTTCTTAAGATCGGTGGGGGGAAATTAGAGAGAGAAATGGGGAGAGAATAAGAACACAAAAATGATGGGGTTGAAAAAACAGCTATTATAGTGAGAGGGCTGAGGAGCTAAGCTTACTCAGCCTATCATGCATATGGCAAAACATAAAACATAAGGTGGGCTGAAGTACTGAGGACATAAAGTTGGGGTCAGTCTTTGCTGGCCTTTGAGGTTGTAATGAACAGGAAAACGAGGACATTTTTAAAACCACTGAGTGAATTGCAACTCACTGTATTCTGTGAGTAGAGAAACCCTCGAAAGTTGTTCAAACTGCTCTGCTGCTTTTTTTTATTAGTTGAGGAAATCTTTCTGAGATTCTTGCTTGCATTGGTGACCAAGAGAGAATGTTATTTCTTTAGGGCCAATCTGTATTTCATCACTGTGAGCGTAGGAACTCCTTGGGCAATTTATGTTTGCAGAACACTGCCCAGGTTCAGTGTAAGAAGAATCACATTCAGAGACTGTTTGTCAGATACTGGTTGAAATGGAACAGGAGACAAGTCCCAAACGGCAGCCAGTTCAAAAATGACTCAGCTCCTATGCCTGCGACATGTGAGACTAATTTTTCCATGACTTTTCCTCATTAATGCCATTAATAATGACATGATGGCAGCACAAGAAAACAGGCTGCATGTTCACATGCTTGACTGCAGGTCTTCTGGGCACGGCTTCTTCTAGACGTACATGCCTATGGGCCCTCCAAGAGTGAATGTGGTCGATAAAGGACCACAGTAAGACTGTCCACAGGGGCAAGGGTTCACCCATGTGGACCCAATTACAGGACTGCGCCCTAGTTCTCTTAATGTAGCGGAACAAGGATTAAGTTGTGGTTTTCTCAGTAGGAGAGCAAGGGTTTTAAGTGTAATTATATTTAAGCTCCAAAACAAAATGAAAAAAAAAATCCTTCTGCTTGTTATCTTTTCTAAAATTGCCTGGCGTTCCAGGCAGCAAGAGCTGCTAAACTGCTTCCGCTGAGAAAATTACATTTCCTACTTAAAAAGGTAAAATACATTTGTATTGCATTCATAGGAGCAGATTTTCAAAAGCAAGATCATTGATCTGTGTGCTCTGAAGTCCATGGGCAGCCCAGTGAATCTGCTTGACCGTGCTGATGCAGATGTGGATGCAGATGTGTGCATCACACACGTGCACCCCCTGGACTCAGGGTCGGGACATTCATGCCAGAGTTTGCCTTCGTGGCTCCCCTTGCTGGCACTGAATATTTTCTTTCGGGCTGTGAGAACATTGCTTTATGCCTGTCTGACCAGCCCTTGGTGAGCCGTTTCAGCCAATTTAGCTGAAAATTTAGCTAAGTTAACCCTTTCCTGCACCATTCCTGGATTTTAGATTTAATCCCATGCCCGCTCCCTGGTGTGTTTTCAAACTCTGGGCTTGGAATATTGCCTGGCATCAGAATGCATTCCCCTGGTGCACACCTCAAAGGCTCTTCTAAGGAAATGCATCCCTTGAATTGTATGCTCGTGTTTCCTGTTTATGTAGCAGCAAGTCACAAACGAGGCAGGGTTAGGCAGACGTTGCAAGTACTCCACGTGCAGTGGGAGCTGCCAGCTCGCTTAAATGAAAGCTCAAATGCCAGAAAGCAAGGAAGGAGGCTGACACTGTCAAGCCTCCTCCCAACTGTTTGGCTTCCTACACCACCACGGTCTGTTCCCCTTCCACCAGAGAGCGGTGATCACCCCTCTGCCGATTCCCCCAAAGCAGTCCCTGCAGCTGCACTTCTGAATGCCCTCAGGAATATAGCAACTGCCTACACTCTTGGACGCGATGGTATGGAAACAATTACGGGTTGAGGGAAGGCCTGGTGAGGGAATCCTTGCAGTTCTCTTATGAATTTACAGTGGCCACTTAACTATCAAGCAGAAAAGTAATAGTGTCATAAAGCATGTACAAATTTAAAATTTCTGAAAGTTCTTGGTCCAAGAGGTACCAAGTACAACCTCTTTGCTTCCAGGCACTGCAGAGGGAGGTTCTTGCAGCTTCCTTCAGGGCATCTCGAGCACAAGGCTGACACATGCAGGACTGCTGAGGGTCCCAGCGATCCAGCTACCCATCCACAGCTGTAGTTTAAGTGGGGATGTCTAAGTTACACTGTGCTGAACCTTCCAGAGAAGTCCTGAATTATGTAAGAATTTATCTCTGTGCTTTAAATTGTTGAAGCCCAGAATCATATAGCATGTACAGCACGTATAAGCGCATGATATGAGACAGATGTGCTCATATAGCACAACTAAGTGTGTTGAAATTTTGTCCCACTGAATTCCTGTGTGGCGAAAACTTAAGAGTAACTGGTCATCCAGTCCATTTCCTTGTCTGGAACAAGGCCTGCCCTTCCCCATCCCAAGAACTCCTGTTTTGAAGCAAGACTCCCCCCTAGCAGGAGGTCTCCAGGGACTTCTGAAAAGCTGCACAATCACCCATCAGGTACGGCAGGGGCGTGTTTGTGCTATGAGAGCTGCTGCAGCCCTCTTGAGCTTCGAACTGAGTCTCTACCTTTCTCCTGAGTGGTCCGTGGGCATGTGGTCCTGCTATGGTTATTCTTCTCTTTCGCTCCAGTGTCTTGACTACAGCAGCGGAGCCCTGACCGGCGACCTCTGTGAGGACCTGTGCGTGGCACAGAAGCTGGTGTACAAACACTGCCTGTACTACGACAGAGGGAAGAAGGTGATCCAGGCTGACTGGAGAGGCCAGCCCATCATCCTGAAATCCAAAAAGGAAATCTTCTCCAGCTACCAGCATCTCAGCATGCTAGAGGAGGTGGAAACGCAGGATATCACCGAAACGGAGCTCCTGCTGATGGCAGCCTTGGAGGTCAAAAATGTTCTGGGTCTGGAACTGTCCAACAACACCATGGGGCCCCTGTGGACAAGGAGGAAGGGACCCCATTGGAAAGCACAGGTGGCCAGCATGTGGTCCTTGCTCCAGCAGGAGGAATATATCTTCTTCAGTTTGCTGCAGGACTTCAGCAAACATGTGCTGCGAATTATTGGCTCTTGTGGACACTTCTATGCCGTGGAGTATCTCACAGCTGGACACGCCTGGCACAAAACTCTTTTTCCCTTGGAAGACATGGTTGGTCCCTCCCTCACTGGCCACAGAAGCAGAGTGAGAGCCATCATTGACATCGCACTCAGCTTTCTGGACATGGTGCAGCATTTCGATAATGATTTCTCTCACCGACTTCACCTGTGTGACATCAAACCAGAAAACTTTGCTATCAGGCACGATCTCACGGTAAGCTGGGGCTTTGGGGCTGCGTTGCAGCATTTTCAGGTCAAGTTCTAGACTGGAAGGGGCTGTGTAAAAATGACAGTTCTCTCCTCATACAGTTTTTGGCCAAGCTTTTGCAAAACAAACGCATTTTAAAAGTGACAGGGGAGCCTTATTACTACTTTTTGTCATTGTAATATGTGCAACCACATCTCAGAGCACTAGATCCTGCTGCTTGTTTTGGGGGCTGTTTATTTGGTTCTGATTTGTTTCACCTGCTCAAAGGTACTGACACTGACGGGGTCGTATCCTTTGGACGTGGTGAGGGATGCCTCCCGAAGGCAAGGGGATCTCAAAATCTGTAAATGAAGCTGTAACCTGAGTCCTGGCAATTATTCCTGGCAGCGATGCTGAAAGGAAAGCTGTTAGAGCCTGAACACTAAGGCTGGATTCTCTGGCCTGACACAAGGGGAACTCCCCGCATACAAGCGTACACATCTTTTTGCTTTAGTGTTCAGATTATCCAATCTGGAAACGATTCGAGGATGGTGAAAAGAAACTCCCCGGTACTGTTGCTGTTTGACTTTCCCTTGTACAGCTGTAACTCAGAAGCGGATAACTGTAAATGTTTTCTAAGGGGTGATATAGCTCACCACCATATTGCTGAATATGCATTCAGTCTGCGGACAGAAATTCCACGGGTTTCAGTGGGAATTGTGTGTATGGACTGGAGCCACCGCGTAGTAAGCTTTTGAACCAGACTCGCAGTTTCCAGTGACGTCGGTGGAGTTTCTGCACTCCGAGTGCATACAAAGTGTTGTCAGGAGCTCGAATGCTATTATCAGCACTCACGGACACTCCAATCTTCAGAGCACTAGATAAACATTGCCTAAGATTATAGCCATTAAGAGCAATTAGAGTGCTTCCCCTTCGCCTTCCCTTCACTTACGTTGTTTATTCAGGTGCAATACAGCAGCAGAACAGGGAATGGCTGGGGAGGTGTAGCAAGAAACTAAGAAAAGCATAACAGTATTTAGGCAAAGTGGGATCTGACAGAGGTTCTTCAAGGCAGGCTTGCTCATCCTTTTCAGCTCTGCAGGCTGTAACTGCACATGGCTGAGCACACGCTAGAACATCTGCTTTGCTGCCTACTTAGAGGAAAATGATTGCACTTAGGAGAAGAGAAAGGATATTTAATGTGTCCTCCATTACCAGTCCCTTTGGTGAGGCTTGGTTTTCCAGGAATCTCTCATGACTTCCGGGGTCCAAAGAGACAGCAGTCACCTCCTGGTATACAAAAGCCATCTAATTTAGTATTTTCTAGGAAAAACAATTACAAAAAGAAAAAAAATAAAAGAGCTGCTGCTCACGCACGGGTCTCCCAGTTGTACATTAGGTACAGGTCATTATGTGATGGTATCTCCAGCTGTCACCCTTGTGGGCTGAGAGGCAGGAGATGCCTACAGCCAGAAAGCTGAGGGGGGAACAGAGATAGCTTCTGATGGCTGACTGTGGGAGGAGGCTGAGAAGTAGGAACTCTAGGCTTCTTTGTCAATCGTCTCCAGAATGGGGACACAGCAAAGGCAGCTTCTCTTCTGTTCCACATCCGTTTTAAGCAATTTTTTGCATGCTTGTTTTTCATACTCTCTACGGGATAAGAATAAAACCCCATAATAGTACTGCTATTACTCATCCCAGTAATGATACTGCTAACACCCGAAGAAATGTGCCAGGAGCGCAACAGTTTGAGAATTGTTTTCAGCTGATGGGGACGGCTCTCCAGCCCTTGCTCCAGCCTTCACATGCTGTTCCTGCAGTGTATGGGTGTAGAGATCACTGCCTTGGTGGCTCATCCAGAATAATTTTAAGATGCCACGGAGCTATGTGAGGGGCAGAATTGGAAGGTCTGGGTGAACAGGCAGTGCTCAGGGAGAGTTGCTTATTTTACCAGCACCTCAGAGCTAGAAAGATTGCTGCACCTTCGACATAGCTCTAAATCAGGTCAGGAGCTAAGCTGGTTCCTTCCTGCATTTCCTTAGGACTCAATACCTTCATCATAATTTCCAGTCATTACAAAATCAAGATGTAGCTGTTTACATGTTGTGTCACCCAAATCTATCTGTAGAGCATCTGGTTGGATGCCCAAGCATTTTTGTAACAGATGAACTTCAGTGAAACAACTGAACCCTTTGGCAGCTGCATATTTGAGAACTAGGGCTCTTTTTTTTTTTTTTTTTCCTCCTTGTTGTCAAAAAGGAAAGATTGTCAAAGGTGCTCAGTGCTGGCAGAGACCTACGGGAAGCTGGTGCAGTGACCATAGGACGGGGAAAATGCTTCACCGATTTTACTGTCTCTTTGCCTTGCTACAAGAATCTCCAAAGAAGTTCATATCAAATCTAAAGAATGTTTAAGGAAGTAAAGAAAAAAAAAGAACAAAAACTGCCTTTCCAAATGTGTGAAATTCCTTAGGCCATTTCATGATTATCAAGCTCTCCAAGAAGCTTAAAAATACATGAGTTTTTAAGCTATGCCTCATCTCTTTAAGATTTCCCCTGGGGGGCAAGGGAGAAAGAAAAAAAAAAAAAAGAAAAAAGAAGAATGAAATGAAGATTAGATGTTCCTCTTTTGCCTGTGGAAGGTTTGCTTGGCCTTCTACCAGACCAGACATCTTTAGCTGCTGGGGTTGATCCAGCTGATGCTCCAGCCACACAGTTCAGCTTCCCGTGTAACTTTGGAAGGTTGAATCTCAAAAATAAGACTGTCTTTTGGACCCAGTTAACTGTGCTTTGCCCAGGTCCCTGTAAAAAGTATTTTAGCCCCTATGAGAGTCTCTGAGTCAAGGTTCTGAGTGTTAAGTGTTAAACATGGCTCTGAAGGCGTGCTGGTGGCTGCGTTCATTGCACTGAAGGGAGACTGTGTTCACCCAGAGCTTGTCTCTGGGCAGCTGCCACCCCATTACCAGCTTCCCTTCTTCCCCTGATTACTTCTGTGATTTTTTGCAGTGAAGCATTCATGGGTGAAGTGACACTGACAGAAACTGAGCCTGCAGCCATTCAGTCTCAGAGTGGTTTCAAATCCAGCACAGGCAGCAGGTGTCCAGACCTCTTTGTGCTGCACAGTCAGTGCTTTGCAAGCCTCGTATCAGGGTGAGAAAACTGATTGATCCCTTCAGTCCTTATATTTTCCACTGAGAGCAGACGAGGCTCTGTTATGAACCTTTTACTTCTGGACAGGCAGAGCAAGGTCCTCACACAATAAATGACAATAACTGCAGCAAGCACTCCCAACTTTCAGCAGCCTCAGGGATCCATTTCTACAGCTGCACAGGTACAGCTGGATGCAACGGCAGGTTTGGAGGAGCCGTACCAGGGGCAGGTACTCCTGTGCATCGCAGCGCTCCTCTCCACAGCAGCAAAGTTTAGTCTGAAAGGTGAATTGCGAAACGAGACCATCTGGCCTGCGGGTAATTTGCAGCATCATATAATTAAAAGGTTGAGTTGCCATCTGCATAAACTGCAACAACAAGTTAATCAATCTTCAAGGTGGATAGTCCTGGTTTAAGGCAAATCAATCCAGTTGACCTCAGGGATGCATACTGTCCGCATATAATTTTCCCTTTCCTGCTGTGGTAAGCACTGGCCGCTTTTGTTTAAGAATTGGTATTCATTAGACCACTGCTGCTCGGTTACGCTAAAGAAAGCCTTTTCATTGAGATTCTGGTTCACCACAGGCACATGATCTCAGCACAGCATTTCCAAGAGAAAGGAGCAAAGGAATGCTTGCTCAGCCCTGTCCACAGTCTATGCTGTGCTGGTTTTGATGGGTTGTTTTGATCCACAGGTGGTGGCCATCGATGTGGATATGGCCTTTTTTGAGCCCAAAATGAGGGACATCCTCGAACAGAACTGCACAGGAGATGACGACTGTAATTTTTTTGATTGCTTTTCAAAATGCAATCTGAAAATCAGAAAATGTGGAGCACAGAGAGCCAATAACAACTTGCAAGTGAGTAGACACAGCTGCTTTATGCATCCATTTCTTTTACAATCACATTGACTATAAAACGTCTGGTATGTACGATGACACCGTGCAGTGCAGATGGACACGTTTTTAAATGTGGCCACATGAGTGCCAGTCCCATCCAGAAATCCCATCTTGGGGCAGACAGACCTTTATATTCACTAGCATTTATTTGCTGTGTTTTCATGTAGCAGCTACAGAAGTTGTTTGCCCAGTGCCTCACATGTGAGGAGAGGCAGGAGCAGGGCGTTAGCATTACTGCCTCCACTAACAGTGAAGTCAAGGCTGTCTACCTGTAAGCAGTAGGAGGCTGTGGCTGCTGTTCTCCACTCTCCAGACATAGTATGGAGATGGAACAGAGAAAGGGGTCCGTGGGTTTCCTGGCCTCGGATTGAGGTGTCCTACAACTCACCCAAATGGTGCTGCTGGGATGTGCTCGCTCAGCACAGAGGCTGGGGGGCACAGCTCGGCTGCACTTTGCTTCCCAGCCTTCCCATCCTCACCACTTGTTATGCAGAAGAGCAAGAGCAGCCTGAGCAGAAGGGAGATTCCTCATCTAGAGAACAGCCTCTGTACAAACTCCTTTTCTTTATCTTCCTCTTTGAATGGCTGAAGGCATTTTGGATTCAGCTGCTACAAGAGTAGAGACATTTTGCTTCAGTCCCGGGGAAGCGGCAGCGCATTAGTTAGTTACAGCTCCTGCAAGACAGCAATCTGCTCTTTTTCCTCAGGTCATCTGTGACAAAATATTCCGCCGATGGTTTTCTCCCAGCCTCAGAGGGCCGCTGGTTTCCTTCCCCCTGCAGCCGCAGCTGCAGAAAGCTGTGCAGGAGTGTGCAGAGCTGGGGCGTGTGGATGCTGCGGCGCACCAGAGACCCCTGAATTCTCTCTCCGAATTGTACCACCTGCTTCGGGTCAGTCAGCAAGAACTGCTGAGGGCAGAGTAGACACAAAAGGCACAACTGCGAAGGCCACAGCACAGCCGGTGCTAAGGGACACCGCGTGCGAGGCAGCCTGTGTTTTCTGTCCCCCTCCTTCACCCCTCCTGCCCACTGCGTTACATTCACGGTGTGCAGATTGGTTTTCTGCTGTGCAAATGAAATTCATGGCTGCAGGTGCAGCACGTCTTGTTAATATCCTTTGAAGTGTGAAATTGTTTTACATTACCTGATTCCACTCTTGCTTATTTTCCCGAGCTAGTGCTAGTGCATCTGTCTGAATGCTGGGCATCCACTCACGTGTGGGTGGTGCTCTGAAAACGCAAACAGTAAGTGCAGCACATCTAATATCAATAATTAACACAGTGGATGGTTGGGTGTGGAGAAACATGTGCATGATGTTTATTTTTATTTCACTGTAGAATAAAGATTTTAAAAGCGAGGACAGAGTCTTCTGTATTAAAAAAAAAAAAAAAGTTCAAGTAGGGAAATGCATTGTTACGTGTGAAGGGTTGCTTTTGTACAAAGCACTCCTTTCTGATGTCCCCAAATGCATTTTCTCTAGTGTGCTGTATTACTTGTGCCATAGCTATTTTTCTGGGGAGAAATTATATGAGAATGGGAGAAATTACGTACTCAGGGCTTTTCTAGAGCAAAATAATTACTCCCGTGTTTAGTTCCCATGTGGATACTCATATTCTGCAGTGGAGAAGTATGAATAGTCCCACTGAATTTTACCACGTGAACAAGACCTCAGGCACTTGAACATCAGAGCGCTTGATAAGAGGCATTAGTTTGCCAGAGAGCAAAATTACCCAGGAATGCCAACAATCTGTCCTTTGCACTGAACAGAACAATACTGAGACCCTGTGATTTCTTATGCAGTATTTTTTTTTAATGAACAAAAGGAAAAATTCACAAGAATTTCTGATCTTGCAATTGGTTACAAAAATAAAGGTTCCTAGATTTGTTAAAAATCATTAACTTTTCCTTTAAAATTTCATAGCAGCGTCTGGAGAACCTAACACACAGGTGCAGAAGACAGTGTATATTTAGTCTCAGTATTGGGTAATACACCCTTGAGCTCTTTTTGGCATGAAGACCTTAAAAACCCCACAAACAAAAACAAACCAACAGCCTGTGACAGCCCTCAGCTCAGAAGGACTCTTCAATGTTAAAACTGACCTTACTGTTTTGTGGATGTGAGACATGTAGCAATGCCTAACCTCTTTTATCTTTATATCCCTCAGCATTATGATGGTCCTGAAGCCTGGGAGCACTAATTCTACATAAACTTTCTATTTCTGGGCAGCAGTAGTTCTTCACAGTGATGTTTCTGAAGTGACTGCCTGTGACCAGAAAAATGTGAGCTGTTTAGGAGGACTTGATACTTAACCAAAACTAGCTCAAATTTTCAAACTGGCATTAGTAAAAACAAACAACAAAACCATTTCTTGCAATAAAATACTGTAATTTTAAAAACCACTCAAGTACTGAAAAAGCTTATAGAGAGTAGAAGATCATCTGCCTTGCTTGGGGCTGTACTGAAAGGAAACTGCTGCCCAGCCAGAACTAGAACCAGAGCTCCTGACGCATCAGGTTGTGTTCAGCCCACACTTCTCCTCTAACCTGGGAGACAAACAATGTTTCACTATTTTAAGATCACCCTTTGCAAAAGCAGGAAAACAAAACGGAATAAGAAGAAACCTGAGTTCCACAGAAAGTCCTGCTACAAAGTTGTGAAACTGATAGAGGAGAAAATGTTTAAGGATAGAATTAGGTTGTGGGAAAGGGCTGGGGACAGATGAAGTATCTCAGAATCACAGAATTATAGAGTCACAGAATATCCTGAGTTGGAAGGAACCAACAAGCGTCACTGAGTCCAACTCCTGGGTCTGCACAGGACCACCCAAGGTAGAGAGAAGATGAGCAAAAAGAGACAAGGAAGAAACAGGAAAAAATAAGTCTCACTTCGTGAAGACTTCGTTTATGTTTCAGTTTGTTTAAGTTTGAATAAACTGGCTTTTAGTCTGGGGAAGAAAAGACTGGGTGAGGCTGCACCTCAAGTGCTGTGTTCAGCTTTGGGCCCCTCAGTACAAGAAGGACATCGAGGCCCTACAACATGTCCAGAGAAAGGCTACGAAGCTGGTGAATGGCCTGGGACACAAGTCCTGTGAGGAGCAGCTGAGGGCACTGGGGTTGTTTAGTCTGGAGAAGAGGAGGCTCAGGGTAGACCTTATTGCTCTCTACAGCTACCTGAAAGGAAGGTGTGGGGAGTTGTGGGTCAGCCTCTTCTCACAGATAACTAGCAATAAGACTAGAGGGAATGGCCTCAGGCTGCACCAGGGGAGGTTCAGGTTGGAAATGAGGAGACATTTCTTCTCAGAAAGAGCAGTCAGGCATTGGGACGGGTTGCCCGGGGAGGTGGTGGAGTCACCGTCCCTGGGGGTGTTCAAGGAAAGGTTGGAGCTGGTGCTTGGGGACATGGTTTAGTGGGTGACATTGGTGGTAGGTGGATGGTTGGACCAGATGGCCTTGGAGGTCTTTTCCAACCTTCATGATTCTATGATTCTATGATTACTTCCCCATTTCCCTGATCCTGTTAATCATTTCCTCCTTCCCAAGCCTACCGTAAGGTAAAAGGATGCATAATGCAGACACTTGATGCTTTGTAGCAGTGTTGCACTCCACCATGGCAGGGTTCCCCTTCCCAATTTCACACTTACATTTCAGTCATGTCAAATTTCTACTGGCTGTGATGTTTCAGTTTTAAAATGGGAGGGGGGAAAGAGGATGTAGTGAAATGAAACATGGTGGCAGCAAAATGCAGGTGGAATGTCACTCCATTCAGAAGATCCTTCTTCTTGGTGGGATTTAGGAAGGGAAACTGCCTATGAGAGCTTTCTCCAAACCCTCTGTGGTTTAGCTGCAGCCACCTCCACCTGAGAGGGACTTCCGACCCCCATGCCACGCACTTTCCCAGATCATTAAGTTTCATTTCTTCTTTTCATGATACAGAGAGCAATCCTAATGAACACTGCCTCAGAAACCTCTCAGTAATAACACAATAGGATTATTTGTATGTGGCTGGGTTGTGAGGGTGCGTATCACTTACGCAGCCAGTTCTTTGGTGAAGGGGGAGACGAGGCGAAGCTTAAGAGATTGTGTGAACACAGGCCTTGACCCTCCACTGTCCCGTGCACCTTGCAAAGTCACTGAAACCTGGGGAATGGGAGAGAAAACTGCTGCCACTGAAGCCAATGAAAAATTCCAACTAGTTTAGCAAAGGTACCAGTGACCAAAACAGGAATAAAAGAGCATAGTTCCTTTTTCTCCTTATGACAGAAAGAAAACGAAGACACTGGTTTACTCCCATTTACCTGAAGGAGGCGGATGCAAACTACAACCATTTGAGAATGCACTATTTTACACCCATATTTTAAGGCAAAAATGAAGAATCATTAGCCCAGTGCTCCCTTCTGACAAAGCCCATTTCAAGCTGCCTTGGCAGCAGTGGCTACCAAAGCCGGCCCTGGCATAAAGAGACAACCAGCTGGCATGCACTTGGAGGTTTGGCCAGGCCAGATGGGCGCTGAATGGAAGTCCTGCCTGCTGCTGGGCCTTGGCTGCTGGCACAGTCTGTGGCAATGCAATAGCCAGCGCGGACAGCTGGGAAACGCTTCGCTGAAACATTTCTGGGGTACCGGCAGAAAATGAAACTTTGTCAAAAATGATATCACGCCCTACAGGAGTTTAATAAATAACAATGATGTTTTAAAATCAATTTTGAAGGTATCCAATATATTCAGTTTTCACAGTTTAAGTGGAAGAGTCTAAATTATTTTCTCAATTTTCGTTAATTCATACTGAAAAGAGTTGCAGAGCAGAAAGATGAAGGTAGAGATTAATTACAACTTAAAAAAAAATAAGTTCTGACTGCTCTATGCAACGAAGCTTTTTAGTACCTTCCATGTCTTCTCATGTTTACTTTTTATCTGAGTTCAGATGAGAAATTTTATGAAAGCTCAAAATTCTTTGTGGAGGTTTTTTCACCCATCCCCAGTGGTCAGGTCTGGAAAAGAGGAGGTCCACAAATAGCTTTTTAAGTCACCTTTGCTTCCCACTTCATTTCTGCATACGGTTTATGACGTTAATTTGGGCTGCAATGGTTTCTGCTTGGTTTCTCTCACTGTCTCCAAAGCAGCTACGTCTCCATACAAAAAATAGGTCCTCTTACATAGGCTCACTAATAGCATTTGGCTGTACTGGAAATGGCCACTCAGCCCAAGTCTGTTCCCTTTAAATTGATCTCCGCCCCACCTCTTTGCCTGGTCAGTCTGTTCCTGAATCCTTTCCTTACTATAAAAGTGGCACTACCTCTTAATTCATTTGTACCACTTGCTGCGTTAGTGCCTTACTCAGCAATTTCCTCACGTATTTATGGCTCTCTGTGAAACAGGAATGACATTAAGTCATTGTTTATTCCTTCTTTGCATCTCCGTTAACAGCAGGTGTTTCAGCTCTGCAATAACCTAAATACACTATCTGCTCCCACAGTTTACAAGAGGTGAGTACGGCTGGAAGTCCACTTCCTAGCCCACTTGCCCCAAAGGGTTTCCATGGTCTCCCTTGTGCTTTTGGGGTCGACATAAGGGTGACTACCCCAGGACAGCAGGTCATCACTATAGCCAGTTTTTCATATAAAGGCTGCCGACTCCCTAGTGTGAGTTCACTGAACCCCCTCCACTGACAGTGTTCAGATACATTGCGTGAGGCAGCAGTAGATACAAAAACAGTTATTTGGGATGGGGGAGAAGAGAGGGAAGCGTTTGTTTTCTTTTGATTAGAAATACTGAAAAGACAATTGCTACAGGTGAGAAATGGGATCAGGAGGTTGAAGGACTTAGGGACTCCTCACGGATTTTTCTTTTTCCTTGGTTGAAAGTGTGGACCCCAAATGCCCTTTTCATTTCTTTTGTAATTATTACATTTTTAAAGGAATTAAAGCCATATACCATGCCACCTGTCTCTCAGCAGTTCATACTGAGGTATGCAATGGGTAGGACAGTGATAAATTGCAGCTTTTAATGAGTATCAGGCTGGGACATCAGAGCCTTGTGCTTCTAATAACATCTGGACACCCAACTCTAAAAAAAAACAGAACCGGTATCAGTGGAAGCATGGAACCAGCTCAGCGACCTAGGCAGATGCTGTCAGAAGCCTAGAGCAGGCAAATGATGAAATCCATCTGTTGGGGCTGATCCGCAGTGTGTTCAAGCAATAAGCAGTCACACGCCAGGAGCCGCTGGCACTGTCACCTTTCCAGATCCTCAGTGAGACCAGGAGAAAGGCTTGCACTTTGATTAGGCTTTCAGTGGCAGAAAAAGGCTGAAACTTGTAGGGAATGGAAGAACGAGTTGTTTGGAAAATGAAAATCCAGGACAACTAAGCTCAGAACCAAAGCTAATAAGAGACCCTGTCCTGAAAAATCAGAGAACATCAAGAAATTGGTTGTGAAAATAAAATAAAATAAAATATCCCAAACACTCCGACTGTATTTCTTTAAAATATAAAGAACAACAGCATAGGGGGTGCAGTAGTGGTATCTCCAAAGTAATTCATTGTATGTGTCTAAAGGTCTATACAGCAGACATAACACAATGATGTCTGCAGTCAGAATAAAATAATTTAGTGAAAGCTTTTAGAAGTATGATTTACATACATGCAGAAAACTGCCCCAATTACCAACAGCCTATACCAGCCAAAACAAAACAAAACAAAACAAAACAAAACAAAAACAAAAACAAACCAAACCAAAACAAAAATAAAACAAAAACAAAAACAAAGAGAAAAAAGGGCTTTTCTCAATAAAAGTGTTGTATGTTTATAAGTTACAGCACGGCTAAATGCTGAAATCTCTAGAAAGGCTATGATCCACAGTCTTGTGGGGTTCTTTAAAGTTTTGATAAACTAATATCCTGCAGGCTTGGGCTCCTAAACAGCAGAGTGATTGCTGAGCTCCTTGAAAGCTCTGGGATTATTTTGGCCTTCTGAAATATACTTTGAGCCTCTTGTTCTTTAAACTGCAGGGGCTTTTTCCTACACTACAAATGTGCATAAGTAGTGACGGCAGCCAGAAGGATCTGCATGTGATCCAGTGCATAATCACTTCCACAAGCATCTGCTGCTAGTGCTTTCAAGGTACACATAATCCAAGCCGGAGACTATTGCGAATACCTCTCATTTTCCCTTGCCGGTTCCTTAACGGTTTGCTTGTAGCTAGTTAGAAACAGAATCGCCCCCACCCCACTTAAATTGGCCATAATCTCTCCAAGATTCAAGCTGCAGCAGGAAAAGACCAAACTGCATTGAGTTCAGGATGGGTTCATTCTCTTAAAGGTACGAGATGTAAAGTTGTGGGAAAGAACAATAGTCAATTTCTGTTTCTAAAGAAGAGGCAGTCTGGCTGAATGTAAGTAGCTGAAAAATGCACGCTTAGATGTTTCAACCAATATACCATGCACGTTCATAAATTAACATTCATCTGTATTTGCATAATTAAAAGACTATACATCTTTTCCATTCAAAAGAAAATAAAGGAGAAGGTGTTTCCTACTCCAAATTTCACATTTTCCAATTATTTATTTTCCATTTCTATGTAGGAAATTTGAGGCTGTATCCATATTCTTAGGAAACAGATTTTTTCCATTACGCTAAGAAAGTTAATAGCTGGAAAAATAGTTTCCTTCTTTTTTTTTTTTTAATCTAGTTCAAGTACCATTCTGACCTTGCAGATGATAGTTATCAGTGGCTAAATAATAATTACATGAAACAAGGACCTGATTAATAGACTGGATATATAGCAGGTAAGTAAAGATCTGTGTAATTACTCCAGTGTTCAAAATTTAGCTTTTAATGTGATCATGCTGGTAGTATCTGATTCTAGATTGCATACATACAAATAAATGTTTTGCCAACCCTAGGTACAGAGTTCAGATATGCTTTCAAATAGATTAAGGGTACAACTGGCTCTTGGAAAACTGTGTATCCAGACTGGAACACAGAGGAACAAAAAATAACCCTGACAAATTTACATCTATGATGCTTCCTCCAGTCAACATATTTTATTTATTTATTTATTTATTTTGGTGTAGTAAAGGCAGCACGTATGCACATCGACACTCATGCATCTATTCGATGAACTGCAGTGTCATGTAACATGTTCAGTGAACATTGCAAAAACACCCAGTATTTTTATTTTTCCTACTATTTTCTATGTAAATCAGGAAAATGTGAGAATAATCAGTCATATGAACGAACATCACACACTACTCAGAAATAATGAAAAAATAACGGAGCGCTTAATCAAATTCTGCATTTTTGCCCACTGATTTCGTTACGATTTTTTTTACATGATAAAAGAGTTAAATTTTTGGATCAAACTCATGTCTCCAGCTCTTAGAAGACATCAGATGAACGGTATTATGTTAGCCAAAGCAATATTGCTGAAGAGGCATTAGTTAATGCAATTCTATTGCATTATATACAGTATTTCCATTGTCATTTCAGTAGATACCTCTCTAAAACAAGAAGTAAGGCCAAGACTCGGCCAGCAAAGTGACAAGCACCACAGAAATGCCTGCAATGGGACTCTATATTAAATAGCAGGGAGAGACCTTCAGTCCCACCTCATTCTTTTTGAGTTTGTTTTCCCTTGTGTATGTACCTAGATGAACTCACATGTGGTATTAGGCATGTTTCAAGGGGATCACCCTTTACACCAGCATAATTCACTGTCATGTCAGTGTTTGATCTTGATTCATGTCAGCAGGACAGCAGAAGCCCCTTGCATTTTAAGTGGGCAGAGGTAGGAGCAATATGAGCTACATACCCATTTAATATATGCAAGAATATGGAGGTTTCACTGCAGCCCAAGTGTTCCAGAGCTTTATTTCTTTCCCGAGCTGGAAAGGGTGACTGACACAAGGACCCCAGCAAAGCCCATCCCCGTCACTGCCACACACTGGCTCAGCAATGGCATCAGGCACATCGGCAATGGTGCTACAGCTCCGTTCACACCTCAGCCACCTCTTCTCAGCTCTAGGAAGGGGCAAGGAGCTCCAGAACACAGGCTCTTCTTTTCTTCTCTACCTGGAACGACGAGCAGGTAGACCAGGTCAACCCAACCTGTTGGTTCAAGGCGGTAACTCAGCCCCTTTCCTCCTCTTCAGTCACTCTCACAGCTGCGTAGCATTGTCCAAACTGAGTACCCAGTCATTTTGTCACCCACTTGTGAACAGAAGGTGGTCCTTGGCATGGTGGTCTGCAAAGTGAGAGGGCAGCAGTGTCCTGGTACCTGGGACACGGGGCAGAGCTGTTTCTCTCAGGCTGACTCCACTCAAAGATTTCTTGGGATAATTTCCCAAACAGAGTCACCTAAGAGCACTCATAAATCTTGAAAAAGCCTCACATGTAAAAGAAATAACATGGAGAAGACAAAATCAAAGCATTTACAGCGAATCTTTGAGCAGAAACTGAGATTCAGGGCTGGAGGGTCCCAATAGTGCTGACAGTGAGCATTAACTCTCGTAGTTCTTGAGGGCAAGTTCGCTAGGAAATAAAAGCCTCTTCTCTGCTGGGTCTTAACAGGCTGCTAAAGGGTGATCCTCTAGCTCAGTTCCCAGTCCTGTGATGTCTCCACCTGGAAAGCTTCTTTCATAACTTTCACAAATCGGCACCCTTGTAAGCCAGCGAAGGACTGGAGTCTCAGAGAAACGCTGCATTCATGCCAAGAAGGGCAGTGAAATAAAACAAAGCAAATGCAGAGCCACGGAAGTGCCTTGTGGATTGATTTTGCCCTGTTCCAACAGCTCCAGGATTTTGAAAGCCTCGCACAAACATTGCTGAGAAAACCCTGCTATCATAATGTAACCCACTGCAAAAAGATCGTAGGGGTGAATTTAACACCATCTGCTTTCCAATGTGGGAGACATAAGATTCGTCTGAATACTCTCTATGACATAAGGCAGCTTTTCTGGAAAGTGTGAAGGAAGTGAAAGAATCTGCTGGGCTCCCTCCTTTCACATTTCAGGCGGCAAAGCACGGTAGGGCTATGTCTAATTTGTAGTCCAGGAGTTCACAAAACTGTCAGCCAGGTCAGATGCCGTCTCTGGAAGCGTGAAGAATTACAGTGGAGGCACACACACCTGCTAGGGCATCTGGATAAAAGCCTGGTAGCTGGAGTGTGCAACTACGCAGCCATAAATATTTAAACGAGCTACTCTGAGGATACGTCCTCAGGCTGCAGTTCTGCCGGAGCGCAGAGCAGAGCTGGAGCAGTGACGAACCGATAGGTGTGGGTTTTTAAAGGTTGTTTGTATGCATCTCTGTGGACAGTTCTGGGACTATGAAGTGCTATTAAATGAAGATAATGGTGTCTTTTTATTAGAAGAAAGCTGTACCAAACAAATAGAGCCTCTCTCTTGCCTAAGGACAGGGAAGATTTTTATGAGAAGAGGCTGAGTACCAGGCTTCTTTAGCCTTAAGAGGCTTCTGTCTACAACTGAGGGGAGCACGTAAAGAGATGGAGCCAAACTCTTCTCAGAAGCACGTGGTGGCAGGACAAGAGGTAACTGCACAATGAGGAAAATGGGAAATTCCAACTCAATATTAAGAACAAGTGTTATACTGTGAAGAAGGTCCTAAAGATGTTGTGAACTCTGTCTTTGGAGGTATTCAAACTTGCCAGGACAAGACCCAAAGAAATCTGGTCTAACAGCCTGCTTTGAGCCAGAGGTAGGACTAGGTGACCTCCACGTCTCAGTACCTGCACGCATCCTATTCTAAAATGTCAGCCACACACGTTAAAAATCAGAGAAACATAATGGTCTTTCGTAACTGCTATTACTCAAAATACCCAGATGTTTCTTGCAACTGTGGATATTTTTTATGCAAGGGGGGCAAAAGCACATATTTGGTCTCTGCCTAGCAAGTTCTCCATCTGAACTTCTAAGACAATATGGCCACATTTTAAACATGTTTTTGCTTCTTTTGGGCTAAATGGATAAGAGCCCCAGTGCTAGGTGCTGTGCAGGACCAGCACAATGTCTGCAATGCACAATGCCTGAATTTGCAGTTGCGTTTGGACCCTTCTACACTGCTCTATAAAAGACCTTCACGGACAAAAGTGGATATTGATATCATCTATATCCGCTGCAAGACCTCAGTGTGGAAAAAAATCAGAATCAAGCCCAACAGTTTGGTGTCCTTTGGTGTGACTTAGATACATCCTCCCTAACAGAACCTCGGTGCTGAGAAAATCCCACTGCTCCTTGTCTATCTTAGATGAAATTGGAAGATATAGGATGAAAAGAGACCAGTCAAACGCTGGAGGTACAAAGATTTTAAAAGGTAGCTGTCAGGTAGCTAGCAGAGAATTACGAAATAAATTCTGTAGAAATAACATAATAAATGTTTTTCAGTTGTGCAGATGAATAAGACGTAGCAGGATTCTAAATTATGTATCACTCGTGTTAGAAGCTTCAATATTTTCTCCCCAGAGAAGCAGTATATGTGGCAGATATAAAAGTGTTGGCTTTTTTTGTTTGTTCGTTTGCTTGTTTTTCAAAGTGTTACACCAAGTTTCTGATTTCAGCCACATGTCAGAGCTGGGAAGAGATGGGCATGTATCCATCTTGCCTTCAGGCCAAGCCATTTAACCAGAACTGGGAATACGGGCAAACTTTCTCAACCTCCTTCTCCCCAGTGTAATTGTGTAAAACCACACTCCGCAGCTCTCTCTGTGAAAATGACCAGTGAAAATATCATGCTGCACGTGTCCATTTATCAAGTGGGAAATTATTTTTAATGTACTCTTGAGGAAAGGTAACAGGTAAGTACCAAGTGTTCTCACGGTCGTTATGCAGGGGCATAAGTCAATCTATAAATCAATAGCTGGCCCAATGCCATTCGTTTCTGAATGGAAACCTACTATTTTTGCAGAGTTACGCTCATAGGAGCTGAACATCAACGCTAAGCACTGTGTAGCTATTAGGAAGAAAACAGGCATGACAACACGAATCACGGAGCCCCTGATGAACATCTCCGCACATGGCTGCTTCTTCTAATCAGCAGCCGAATTTAATGAGACACCTGCAGATTACAGACACTCTTGCTCCAACATAAATTGCCCTGAGAGCACAAAGTCCTCTTTTACAAATATTCTTCAGTAAGTCGTAAGCCACAAAGAGTTCATTGTCACTAATCACTTACTCCTCATTAATTTATAATTGTATGAAACCATATTCCCCCATACGTGACCTACAACAGATCTGAAGATTAAGTCAGAGGCTGTTAAGACCTCCTAATTAGCGCAGTTTTCAACCCTTTAGTTTTCACTAACAAACCAGGGCTGGATACCCAGAAGCTGACTCCTTGCAATGCTGCAGATAGAGTAATTCTTTGTCAGCCTGGCCCGTACCGGGTGGGTGAGGGCAGGGAGTGAGTGCATCCTGCAGGTCTGCAGGCGGCTCAGGCTGGCAGGGATTCCTCCTCGGCTCAGTGCCGCGGTGCTCCTGGCCTGCCTTCTACTCCCACATCGGCCAGGGGCAGCTCCTACCTTCAGAAAACTGAGAGGCAGCCCCTCTGAATCCCAGAAATCATAAAGGTTGTGCACGCCTTGTCCTATGGTTGCCTTACTACGAGTGCAGAAAGGAGGCAATAGAAGCTTTATTTTCCATTTTATGTTCTTTGCCGCATAGCAGAAGAAGCAAAAAGAAATCCGCTAAAGATAGAGAAAAGAAAATTAAAGAAAATTAAAAATTAAAGAAAATTAAAAGAAAATTAAAGAAAATTACAAAAACCGGCTCATCTGAATTAGTGAGCTCAAAGAGAAAGAAAAAGCATGTTGCAGAGAATTAGGATATTTTCATCTATCGAGCAAGCAGTTGGAAATCACTGGCGTGAATTGCTGCACCTGTGGTGCGCCCTGGGCTTTGTTATCTTTGACCAGAACATGGCAATGCCGCAGCCAAAATCCTATCAGACTTCTCTGCGTGCTCTGTTCAGTTGGTGTCTCAGGCTTCCAAGGAAATTGGCTGAGCTGTTTTGTTACCATTGACAAGAGCATTTTGACTTTTGAACATCTGTGATGAATATTTTAAGGATCTTTGGTTTAATTTTTTGGTAACCTGTAAATGTCTGATAGTTACCATAAGACTTTCCTTAGAAGAGTCCTCAGAAATTGTTGTCATGTTGTAAAGTGTGAACGGTACTAGCACAAGCCTGCTGCTTGTAGGGGGGAAAAGAAGAGCAGTAGATTTGTGGCAATAGTTAGTAGAAGAGCATTAAATTGCAGCATTAAAAAAAAAAAGTAATAGAGACTTCATCCTGCTCCTCTTTTGTTGTTAAATATAATCTGCTTGTCAGTGTCTGCCTCTCCGACATTTCATATCCTCTTCCCTCCATGGACAATAGCTGCATTTCACACTGTGCCAGCTGCTGTAAACAGACCCATCGCCAGTGAAGTTAATGGGGTTGTGGTTTATTACGGTGTCTGAGAATCTGGCAGAGAACATTTTAAGCTGTGGCTTCTCCTGATTTATGAAATGGGACATGTCAGGGAGCCCCCCCTGCATCAGACAAACTAGCTGTCCAACAGCCCTTGCTATCAGGAAAGCTACAAATGCTCTCACAAAAGCAGTCCTGGTGGAGCCACAAGTATTTTTTTCTTACCAAAAAAAAAAAGGTAACAAATTTTTATTCCTCTAGCATTATTCAAGAGATTCTGATCATCAGAATAAAAAACTGTCAGAATAAGTTTGTTTGGAAAACCATTTTTTAAATAAATTCAACGGAACTTTCTCAGCTAACTGTAGCGTAAGGGAATCATTTTAATGGGATATTCATTAGAAGGAACTTCTTTTCAAAACAGTACTAACCATCGGGAGGGGAGAATTAGCATTCAGATCTCCACTGGCTGCAGTCTGTCATGGCTCTGATGACAGACCAACATCTCGCTGAGGGCTGCAAGTGGACTTACACAGTCAAGTTGTGTTTGCACATATGCATCGTTATCTGCTCTCTTGTACTTATTACCTGTTGCCTCAGGGCAGACAAGAATGGAGACAATACTTTATCTTTCCCTCCTGTAGAGAAGGAAATTTATTTTGAATAATGAGAAACAAGCAGGTGACATCCAACACCAAACTTCTTGAGGGTCTGCCTTTCTTAACAAACAGTACCAAAGTAGCCTACAAAAATACTGGCTTTAATCAAGCCTCAGTGATGCAAACCTCAGTACTATGGCTAGGGGGTGTCTCTACGTGCTCATTTCTGGCTAAGCAATGGGCAGTCTCTGTACCTCCTGCACCCCAGGGCCAGCCCAGGGGGTCCCCACTGCCATCGCAACTGAGTCGTGGCTGTGCAAGGAGTTAGTTGTATTATGGGCTGGGATATCCTGATACAAAAGTTGACAGGCTGATGCTCCAGCTAGGTACGTATGTGCTTCTCCAGGCACCGAAGGAACTTCTAAGCCTCATCTGAACTGACTTGTTGAAGGACACAAAATGCTTGGAGGAAAGTTAAGAATGAAACCCCGATCAGTGGGGTTGTAGACCATCACTTTTAGCCCAAAGGCTCCAATTCTTGTCCATGCCTTGCATTCCCACCCTGGGTGACATCCTGCCTGCCCAGCCTGAAGTTCCAGCTGGTGTTGAGTTTGGTGGCTGTAAAGCATCAACCATCTCCATGGTTGATGCACTGGGATAAAATCAGGCGATGGGATGTCATGGTCTGCAGCACTGGGAGAAAATGGGATGTCTGTGAAGGAAACGGTGCCCGACACCTCTCTCCTTCAGAGCCTTGGGGGGAGAAGAGGAGCTGCAGCCATGCCTCTGCTACAGCTGCAGGAACTCGAATTAGATTAAAAAGGTTAGCTCAGACATTGAAATCAGCCTCCCTGTGACCAAAGTCAAGTTTGGTGCAAGTTCACTTACTTCCCTTTTCAGGCTATAAAGGTGAGGTGGCATTTGGCAGTGTTTCAGGAGAAAGTAGGTGGTGAAATGTGTTGACACATGCCTACAGTGAGTACGGGTGAGGAATTAGGTGAATAAACATCAATTACGCGCCCAGGGAGCAGTGACCCTTCTTACCATTGGTGGAAATCACAGCAGGGAAGGCTCAAATTGATTCCATCAGGAAACACAGAATACCTGAGGGGCACAAGAAAAAAAATGAAACTTAGCAGGAAATCTGTTCATGCTGAAGCCACAGAGTGAGCTGGGGAGCCGAATCACTCACTGGCATGGAGCAGAGCCAGGGAAAACAGCCAGCAATCTACCAGACGTTATGGAAGGTTAGAATTGCTCTGAAGAAGTGCACTGCTTCTTAGGACTGGGTTAAAGGGCTCTTTAAGTGTTATTTCTTTTGTAACGTTTCCATAGCTGGCTGCTTGGGGATTTTCTAGTGACTTTGTAAAGACTGAGACATACCAATCAAACAAAGCAAAACCTTTCGGGGGGAAAAAAAAAGGCAAAATAAAAACAAAAACAGCACCTGTATTTGCTTTGAGAAATATCCACAGAAACAGAAAAAGAGAACTGAACTAGTGTACATTTCTGGCCAAATTACCTATAAGGCTTAATGTCTAGGATCTGCTGTTTTGTGTCTGCTCAGCAAAAAGGATTGTTCTGCAGATGCCAACATTTTCATACCTAGGAGTAGTACTAGAGAGTACATTAGAGTACATACCTAATGTGTGACCTGCCTCAATGTGTGTGTCCCCTCAGTTCCCAGACCCTTTTGCAAAACCGGTGTTGCAGAAGCCCCAGCTCAAGCAATGACTTTCGGAGAACAGATTCAGTATTTGGGCAGCAAGAGGGGACTTTGAGGTGCAGAATCCCCAATAATATTCAAGCTTGCTCTGCTGCTGTGAAAGATGCTCACTGTGCTGCATAAAACAAACTCCCAACTCTAGTGCCGCTCTTTATACTATTTAGAAATATGGGTATGCCCTCCATTAACAGAGGTGTGAATGCTTTTGAAGTAATTTTTAATAAAATCTTCACGGATTTCAGTATTGAAAAAAAAAAGCATAACTAATTCGTTTAAACATTTTATTTGAATTGGCATTAACAATGATTCTGGCATTTGTTGTATCATTTGGCTTCTTCTTTATATAAAAGCTTCCTGTTTCATTTTGCATATAATTTTATTTCAATTACTGTAATGTCGGTTGCAACTAAACACTCACATTAAAAAATCAGTTAGCCTTGAATAAGTCCTTATAAAAAACCCTCAGCATTCTGCGCTGTTCATTCTTGATAATTGATGCATTAATGCACACCTGATTTAAAATGCATGGCACAGACACAAATTACAGCAAACCAAACTGCAGTCAACATTTCCACGGCTCCGTGCTGTGTGGTGTGGTGCTCACCAGCTGTAACCCAGGGGCTGGTATGCTATGTGGAAGTCCTCATTTAATTTATTCCGAATGAATAGGCTTCCCTGGGAGCCGGGCAGGAAGCTTGGTGTGTTCACTGGCAGCAAATGTCACCGCAAGGCTGTATGAACTCAAAAAGACCCAGACTCTGAGGTCCAGTGTGTGAGTGACCTGATTCCCAAACAGCCCCTCGCAACAATTACATCCTCCCCTCCAAAACCTCATCAGGCCATTATGCGTGGAAAATGAAAAATATGCTTTGTTCTGTATTTGACATGAAAATGATTAACCTTCTTCATATTCCTTTAAGTTAAAGCATGGATGTGGAACCAGAGAGACTAAGATTTTAATCTTTTTACTGAAGTAAAATAATTAAAAGACTTTCACAAACTCGTTTATTTCCACATTAAATATTCTGTTTCAGGCATGCTTGAAAAGTGTTTCAGAAGTTGGCAATTTAAAGCAGGAGGCTGCATACTGATAACAGGGGAAATATCTCACTGTGACTTTAGATCACAGAACACGCGAAGCAAAGGAACGGGAAGCAAAGGCACCAATTTGTCTTTCTAGTTTTGAAGCAACTACCCCTGGTTAGAGTGCTAGTCTGAAATCAAAGCACGTGCTTGCTTGTTCTACAAGAGAAACGTTATAAAAAGGGACTGAAAGAGTTGTAGCTTCTTGAATATCTCACCAACAATAACCTAGTGTGAAGAGAAAAGCTACCGAGGCCTTCCCCTAATTGCCATTCATTACATAGCGCCGAGAGCTGTGACACTGGGTATTTTAAAAACCGTGTGACTACGAGTGCCGTGCTTGCTGTCGGCATTTTTGTGGTTGCCTTGTGACAGAGCGGAGCTGCCAGCCTTTGCAGAGCTCGCCTGGGCAGCACCTGCCTGCTGGCCTCACTGCGCTCACAGTGAGGCCTGGCAATGCTTTCTGCTCTTAGACCTGACCTACTGACAGCTCAGTTTTAGCGAGTGCTAAAAGGTTTTAGCACAAGTCAATGCTTAGATGGAAAACGTGTTTGGGGAGAACCGGCGGTGACTTATGGGTTAGTCAATGTCACCAAGGGACGCTCTGGGCTGCAGGGTAGGGCCTGCCCGGCGGTGGGCAGCCCTCCTCAGTGGGGCTCCTCTCGGCTTCCCTCTGCTGTGAGAAATTTTCACCTACGGATGTCTCCTGGGACACGTGGGCCCATGATTTTCTTGGCAGCTTTTCAAAACTGGGCTCTTCCAAGATTATTTCCACCCTCGCTCAATATTTGGACGTTTGGCAGACTTGGACAAAAAGATCTGCAAGAGAATTTAGGGTTCAGACAGTCACATTCACGTTATCAGTACTTTAATTTGCCCTGCACTCAGACATAAACCCAGAAGGAGCCATTAAATACTGCAATCTTTTGCAGATCACAGGCCACTGACATTGATACAGTTGCCCTTTGCTGAGGCCCCAGAAATGTTTGTTTGATTACTCGTTTCATCCATGTGAGATTTGATTGTTGATTTGAAGACATCCAGACATGGCAAGTCCTCTGCTTCTCTTCATAGCGTGTTCCAATGGCTAATCACTCTCATTTGTTTCTCAATTAAATCTGTCTGACACTGGCTTCCAGCCATCTATTCTTAATATCTATTCTTCATGAAGTAAGACAGCTTTGAGGAAGTCAGGGTCAGGCATTGGCAAACTATGTCCACTCAAGCAAATGCTCTGCAAGAATGTATGTCAGCATTTTTAATGATAAGCTCTTTATGTAGTTGTTTAAATGACCCCAAACTTAAAAGAAAAAAAAAACAGTAAATTTAAGTTGCGGCATTTCAAAAGGCACTGAGTGCTATATGAACATATGGTTTTATTTTAATATTTCTCTAGGCAGGCATTATCACGAATTGGCAAAATACAAAAAAAAAAAAATGTGTATTTGTCCCTCTGCTTTGTATAATGAACATCTGCATTCTTTTCTCTTTATGAAGTTAGAGAAATTCGCTGTCTGAGGGGTAGGTCAGAACAGCAAGGGAAACTCAAAAGACATTATCAGCTGACCATCTGACTGACTAAAGAGAACGAAATGAAACTCAAAACTTCACCTGTCTCTAACAAAATTCACAGGGAAAATACCTCAAAGACCTAGCTGCGGTATTCAATAGCTCTGTTTTCTTCTCTGTGTCTGTTTCTTCTTGCCAACTCTACCTTAAAATCAAGATGGACAGAAAAATTGAGACCTCAGATTCTACTTTAGTACTAAAAAGTACTAAAAGTACTAAAGTACTAAGTTCCTAAAGTACTACTTTAGGAAGTTACCGTTAACTTTCTGATATAAGTGTCAGAGTAGACCCCTATAAAACATGCCAATGAAGATGTATTTTAGTAACTGAGACATTGATCTGACTTCTTTTTGCTGCTCTCCACCATGCAAGAGCCCCGCTGCATGTAACCGGTCGTCCCGAATGGGTCGATTCCACAATTACCATTAGTATGGTTATCTGACTGTGCCCTTTCACACAACTGAATGAAATCAGAGACAATCCACATACATTAGTGCTGTACCTTTTCTGCAGGGTGTTCTGGCATCCCATTAAGTGCTATTTCTAGAGACTGCCTGCAGCAGATTTAAATTCTGCTTGGGTTGAATAAAGGGAAGATAATGTTACTTCAATCTCTTCAAGTCATCTGGGTTTTGTTTTGATCATATTTCAGGAATATTCACATGCTTCCCGTACAGACTATATGAATATTTTTGTAACATAAATTTCTCCTTTCTAAGGTCATTTATTTTGGTTTCAATGCAGCCATGCTGATAAATGGGAGATGAAGGGGCATGAGAACTTATTTCCCCATTTAATCACAAACTCCAAGCCATAAAATGTACTCCCCAAGTACTAAGAATAGTTTTGGGCCAAATCTTACATATGGAAATTCCCATGACTTTTAATTAGCAGAGTCAAGAACTGTAGGGTTGGTCTCTCAGGCCACCTCTGTACCCCTTTATTAGGTTATTCCTGAGGCCAGAGCATTCCTGTATCCATATCACAGCTCTTCAGGGCACTCTGGCCGACCCCGAGCATGGGGTCTGCCCCCAGACCCTTGCAGCTCTCTCTCAGCTTGTTTGTATTACACACAGCCAGGGCTTTAACTATTTGGCCCCCCATTAATTGCTCTGCTTGGTTTACATTACTACTTACCACTGCCACTTAGCACAAAAAGAGAAGGGGGAGAAAACGAGTCCTGAGTGGTCTGGACTAGCCACCAGCCCTGCATATATGTTACTCCCTGGCAAAGCCCCAAATCCAATGGTCTTGTCTAGGTTAGGATGTGCTTTTCTTCCCTCATTCCCACACATTGCTCAGACCTGCTGGTACCCACGTTTCCTCCATCTCCCCCTCATGGGGTGCTACAGGATCACTTTCCCAAATGTCCATGTACACAGCTGGAGGAATCCACTTCTCAGCAGTGACCACTGAAATTTGGGCATAAAAGGATGCAGGAGCCAGAAGAAAGATGGTTGTGCAGCCAGAGGAACTGCATCACCCATCCGAAATCAGCAGCACTTTCACCTTTCACCCTGGAAAAGCCACTGCTCTAGAGGACAAGTCCCAGGGTCCCTCTTTCAAAGACCCTTCAAAGCAAATCCTGCAAGGACAGAGAATTGGTGAACACCTGGATCCTCCATGGGTCATTGCTTGGGCTGACGCATGTGTGGAAGCCAAGGCGGGGTGTGAAAACGCTGACTAGCGACAGAGATTTCTGGCAGTGGAACTAAGAAAACGTGTCAGACCGGGGTGGGAGCGAGGGAGGGAGCGAGCCCGGTGGGAGAGGCTGGTGCAGGCTGGTGTCCCTGGGCATGTCAGGCTGCTCGGGAAGGCGTTTCCGGCACGTACTTACGGGCAGAGCTAGCTGGTGCCTGGCCCAGGAGGGGCACAGCAGGGAGGAGTTATAAGGAGAAAGTGAAGGAAATCTAACGTTTATGACTGTGAGTGAAATACCTTGATCTCACAAGATCAAAATGGGGAAAAGGAAGGTTACCTCAATTCTTGTCAGATTCTCTTTCAGAGGACACCTGGCTCTGCCACGGCGAATGCATTCAGTCACATCTCTCCTATTAAGCAGCAGAACGAACGACCTAAGCTGTACAAAAATCACTGCTGGCCCAAACTTGACACACCAGGAATGAAAGCCAGCCTCATTAACTACTTTATGTAGCACGTTCCCAAAAGTGCATTATTCACACTGGAGTCCTAAACGCGTT
This sequence comes from Anser brachyrhynchus, assembly GCF_964034855.1. NCBI lineage: Eukaryota > Metazoa > Chordata > Aves > Anseriformes > Anatidae > Anser > Anser brachyrhynchus. Next base: position 100,149,932 of record NC_137695.1, read on the forward strand.
GTAGTTTCTGAGGCAGAGGTGGGGAGGCCTTCCCTGGACGGCAGGCACAGAGCTATGTGTTTGGCCTGAGCGTGCACAAACTTGTGGGAGAGGAGGGGCGGATATAACACAGAACTCAATATGATTGATTAACTGGCTTTAATAGAAGCGCCGTCACAATCATAAAGGGAGACATGATTTCATGTACAAAGAACTCAGTGGAAACCAGGTGACCCAGATGCAGTTATAAATCTTGATGCTTACCCTCCCTCTGCTCTTATCAGAAGCCGAGGCCTCCAACCTTGCGTCCCTCCTGCCTGCCTGAGCGCAAGCAAAGCAGAACTGCAAGCAGCACACCCGCGATGCCATGTTGCCTTCAGCTTTTTACAGACCTTCTGAGCTTACGTGACTGCTATTGCCAAAACTGGCAATAAAACATATTGTATCTAGAAGGAATAGAGAGTTACTGCATAAATATCTTACCCTATGTTCACAAAAATGAAGCAAAAAAATAGTTGGTGCTAAATCTTTTTGGGTAATGAATCATATTAAAAGACTGCTGCATTATTATTCTGCATCCCTCTCGCTGATCATGCAGCAAGAGGCATTTACAGCCGAAGTCAAGGAGCTAAACTTGCGTCAAATATCCCTCGGGTACTGTGTGAAACTGCACAATAAGTGAGCATTGCAGTAACTTAAACAGATCCCAGCTCTTCAGAGATGTGAAAATAAAAATGTTGTGCTGATAAAACGTAGCCCTGACAGGTCTATAGGCTCTTCACAAAGTCTGATAGCTTTCTTCTAAGAGTAGCCGTCTTAAAAATTAGTGATGCATTTTTCCAGCGTTATCCCATTACTGATGCATAGCTAAGTAAGCTTGGATGAGGTGCTAGCTGGGCACGCTGACGGGCGCGTCCCCGATGTGCTGCAGGGTGGGCTCAGTTCTGCAAAAAGCTTTCCTTCTGCATTTTCATTTTTCTGCTCAATCTACAGAGACCTTTTGTGAGATCTTCCAGTTTGTGTTCTCCTGTTCGGTTGCCAACACGACTGCTTTAAATCTTGATCTTGGGTCAAAAATTGCATATGATGCTACAAAAATAGATCTTTTTCGATGAAGTTTGAAAAAAAAAACAAATACATTAAGCTACAAGGCAGAAAGCACCTTTTAAACTTTCCAGTTTAGACAGCAAGTGTAATATTTGAAAAAAACTGATCAGATGACAACTTTTCTTTATAAAGACGCAAATGTATACACCAGTCAGTGTTGAAACTCCCAGCGTAATTGTCATGATAAAATAAACACCCACTGCGTTAATGTCACCGACTCACAATGCAGAAAGTAAGTAGCTTTTAATTTAGATTCATTTAAAATTAATTAATCTCTGTAGTCACACGTCAAAGATGTAAGCCAGCTTTCTAAAGGACTGTCCCTGTGATTTAAGACAACTTCTTGCCCACTCCCACACCCCTCCAGCCCAGAAAGAGCCTGGGAAAGGAGGTGAGAACCGCGCTCTGACCCGGGGGTCGGCAGATTTGGCTCTGCCGGAGGAGTGCAGGACGTGAGGGACTGCAGTCCTGCGGCCCTCGCCCAGCTGCGGCCTCACATTTCACCAGAGCCAGGCGTTTCAATAGCCAGTGGACGTAGGCACACCCAGTATTCCCAGTAAGGCCGAAATCCTGAAACCGAGGGCTTTTTTTCTCCTTTACATCTGAATGGTGCTTTACACTGCTTGGGTTTACGCTACTAACATCAGTCGATCCCTCTCTAAATGAGAATTAATGAAGATGTATGTTTATACCAAGCTGGGCTGGCCTGGTGCCCAGGGCTCGGGAGCCATGCGCTTTCCATTACTGGAATGCACTCGCTTCCACCGATGTCCAGAATCCTGATTCTATTGTTATTCTTTCCAAATTAGATAAGCTGCAGAGGCAGAATGGCCAATTAGTACTAGAAGCCTGGAAAATAATAACCCAAGTTCGGTCCACAGGACCAAGTGCCCGCTTTCTCTGGGTGGCATTTTAGCGAGGACGTTCCTAAAGGAGCTGTGAGACTTGATATAAGCTGAAATGCCTTTGTCAGCCTTCAGAGAGTCTGATCTCCCGGGAAATAAAACTTAATGCAACAGAGTCTTACCTGAGTCTTTCTTTCAATATAAAGAGCACTACATAAGGTATCTGGTTAACAAGTGTTTGAATTTACACAAATTTTAGTTCTTTACAATACCAGTCATATCTGCGACAAGATACACCAAAAGCTCTGGGAGAATATCTGTTTTACAGAGGGTCTGTTCTTTTTTCTTTCTTTTTTTTTTTTTTTTTTTTAACATATATATTATTTTCAATTTTATGAATGGCAGAGAAAAATAAATTCATTTTCTGATTTTTTTTTTCTTTTGAAGATAAGAAGCACACAGTATCACTTTCAGCAAAACCATACGCTGATATGCAGCTAAAGCCAGCTAAGCGCTGGCAGCCAGTTCCCATCTGATGGAAATGGAGCTTTGTGTCGTGGATCCTGATGGCAAAACGAAGATTATCCCTCCTGCATCAGCCCAAGGGACCCAACAACAGGGAAGGACCAAGTGCTGCTGGCCAGTGTGAACTCTGCACTAAGGAATGTTTTTTTCTTACCAGCATGTTTTTGAACATCAGTAATGAAGTATAGTGTGTGTATTCACACGTGCTCTGACACACACATCCACACACACAGTATATAATTTGTGTGTACACACATGTTGGGCTGCGCTCACACTGCAACAAAACTCCTAGAAGGGATTGTCTGACAAGGAGATCCACCCGGCAAGATCAGACATATCAGCTGCTAACACGTTTGATTTCTCTCACAGGTGCAAGCTTAGATCTTTTTTACGTAGAGTCTAAAAAGAAATTTCTTGTCGCTGTTTTGAATAACAATACAATCGTTGCAAGAAGCTATGTGTGTTCCTGACAGAATTGCAAGCTCTTTGGGAACAATTTTCACATATTTTCTAGCAAAGTAAGACTGCTTTGTCCCAGAATCTAATGCTACCCTGGGGGGATTAAGCTGTTCAGAGTTTGCATCCAGTTCTGCACAGATCCCAGGGAAAACATATTTGCTCATCCTGGCTGCAAATTTTTAGGTGAGAGGTTGAGCCACTGCTCTGCGTTGCCTGTGGGCTATCAAAACTATAGTTCTGCACGAAGGCAGAACAATGTATCTTGATCACAGCTGCAACACATCATTTTCCGCAACGAGTAGGAGTGACGCCACGAAATTCTTCATGGTTCTCTACGAAGCTAGGACAAGCGTGTTGATGCAGGTCAGCACGCAGCCCAAAGCCCTTAAAGTGCTCTGCGCAGTAAAGTACTTTGTGGTACAGTGCCGTGGCACTTGCAGAGGCTTTAACCTGACTGTCACTGAAACAACTATTAACCACAAGCTGGTACAAAACCTGCACCAAAGGAACCGAAGAGCAGCTGTTACAACCACTTGTAAAATAACTCGTAACCTTCTAAGTCTAGGTTTGACATGGAGCTTGAGCACATGCCAATTTAAAGAATGCAAGAAGTCCCTTCGGCTTACATCTGCGAAGACTATGGAGGAAAAGAATGACTCCAACATATGAAAATATCCAAGATAAACAAGATCACTCTGTAGAAGTTTATGTCTACTAAATAATGTAAATTCATTACAAATACCTCAACTGTAGTTTTCTGAATCCTCTAGTATTGTGGCCAGAGATTTCTCAAACGTAAATCTGAATTGACTCAGACATAGAACCAGATCATTTGAAAACTGGTAAGAGAGCTATAAAAAACTATAAAACCCAATAACCATCAAAGGGCAGGTGATATCTTCTGCCATTTAACCTCTTACAAGTTTTTCACACCTCAGGATTTCTTTATCCTTTTACATTTCTATTTGCTGTGATGTACATTTGGATATTGTGGGGCAGGTGGGTCTGTCTGTTCCTTTAACCTTGAGAAATCCAACCTGCAGACATCTCATGTGGAGGCTCCAGCTGATCCTAGGTAGCGAGGGTTTCTGTGCTTTGACAGCCAGGCGTGCCTGCCAGAAGCAAGGACATCTGCCCAGTTAGTGAGAATGGATTATACGAGGAAACTGAGACAGGTTCTTGCCACCCCTCCATGTAAACAGTGAAAGGTAAGGCAGCAGCAAAGGTCCCTTCAGCATCGATAAATCCTCAGAAGGCAGCCACAGCACTGTTCCTCCCTCACCATCAGCAGCATTTCCACCAGCACTCCCACACCCCGTGTGTTTCCACTCCATATCAACACCTTACCACGCTTTTATGAGGAGTGGGAGGCAGGTGGGTCAAAGAAACAGGTTCCCTCCCACACCATAGACTAGAAAGGATTTGGCAATTCAGCACATATGAATTATTCAGTAGTTTATTTTAAGTGGAACAAATTGCATCTACAATAATTGTGTTTTCTCTATTTAGAGTATTATAATAGATAACACAAAATGATGCAAACATTTTAAAATACAAGAATAATGAAGAATGGCTTCCACTAATAACAAGACACGAGGCAAATGTTGGCAACAGGCAGCATTTAAAAAGCAACAACAGGAAACAGATCAGATGAAGCACTAATTTACATGGCATAGCAGAAATGCAATTGCTCTACCAGCTTTTCCATATTGTCAGAAAGAAAAAGAACAATTACATGTAGTCAAACCTATGTAGGAATAACTAATCCACAGCATTTGACAAGTAGCTTTGTGTACCAATTTCCAGAAAAAAAATAAATATTATTTAATGTCTTGCTGAATATATATTGCTCTTTTTGTATTATTTGTATTATTTTGTATTTTTTTTTGTATTCTATACAAGAAATTTATATATTGAAGTGACCACTTTCTTTTAAACACTGGCACCATTAAATTACAGCTAAGCTAAGAGTTAACATTTGAAAATAATAATCATTAAAAAATCTTGTTGTTGTAGTAGGGAAAAATCCTAATTTGAAACATGAGGTAAATAAAAACACAACTATGACAATATAAAGTTTTCATAAAGCACATAAAATTTCACTGTACCAATTCCTTTAGAAAAAAGGTTTTGCAGATGTATATCCAAAGCAAACGTTATACTGCAGTTGTATAATATCTGAGTTTACGAGCTAGTGTTGTGACATTTGCTTCTTAATTTCCATGTAACACAATAATATTCACTTAAAAACAACAATTACAGAACAACAATCATATATATATATTTATAACTACATCTTCAAGTAGGTCTTTGAAGATACATTTATTTTGATAAAATTACTCAAGCGACAGCTACACATATTCTGCATGAATTGCTAAAGAATGGTGTTATGAATTAGGCTTAAAAAATCTTTCATACAGTAGTTTTATCTTTGAGAATGGAAATTCATTAAAAATTATAACAAGAGCTAAAGAAGCTGGAATCAAATCCAGCTTTAAGATCATTCCCCTAAGAAAAACTGCAGTTTAGCTTCTAACCATTTGTCAAGGAGAAGTTATTTTGGAATGTTTTACTGTGGAAACAAAGAGATGTAGATATTGTAGTAAAGAATTAGATATAATTGTTTCATAAAAAGATAGACTTGAAACTTCAAAATAACTTGGAACAGTGATTAAGTATGTAAGCAAGTACTAGGACAGACATAATGTGATTCAAGGACTCTAAGCAATTAGCTGAATTTACAAATCCATTCGAGGACTATTAACCTGAACTGTCTGGAGATGAAGCTGATATATGGATTCACTTGACTGCATGTATTTAACTCTCCATTTTTCATCCAGAAACAGGTACCAATGACACAAAATAAACAGAGCAAAGTTCACGAAGCTCAGAGATCCTCAAGTCTGTTAATGCACTCCTGGAAGCCTGAATGGAGGAAAACACAGAAAAAACTTAAATCACAAAAGAAATCAAAAGGCAACTCAGAGCTGTATGGCTAATACACAAACAAATGTTGTATTTCTGAATCTGTATGTTAATTTTCTTTACAAAGTTTGTATCTAAAGCATTCAAGTTCGCTGTTTTCACAGTTTTACACAGCAAAAGTAAAAAATCTGTTCTTGATAAAGCTATGGTAAATACAAACTATACTCAGCTTTATCTTTCCTCTTATGTTTGGGTCTTTACGTTTAAATCCTTCAACATACTGTTCCTGCCATGCTGGAAGGAGCAATTTCCATTGCAGAAGTGTATTCACACCTTCTTAACTAGCTGAGATCAGGTAACCCAGTCACATTCTTAGCTCTACAGAAAAGTAAGTGACAGAATCTGAAGAAATCGTTCTTCAGCATTTTAAAATGGTTGACCATGAAGTAAATTGGATTAACCCTAACCTGGAACAAACCTGCAGCAATGAAAAATGGAGGGGATAATAGCAACAACGTTATGGTAGCATCTACTTTTTGGAGCATGGCTCAAGTATCTAGGTACCAAAAACTTACTAATGCACGTAGTCCATTTCTGATACTAGATCTGATTTGGAAATAAATATTCCTTCATCATAAAAGAAGAAATTGCTTGTTCATTGAAAGATTAAAATCTTTCAGAATCTTTTTTATAAAATGAAAACACAAATATTTTCACCACATATAGTTTCCACGTAAATGTTTTCAAATTTAAGTTGAAAGTGTTTCTTCATAAAACCAGATCATGTAACATTTATACAAAAAAAGTATTATTTTAACTTGATATTTCACATCAAGAAAGCACTTGAAAGATGGCTTTGTTGAAATTTCTGTACCATATCCTTCTAATCACAAGAGAAATTCCTAAATATTGGCTTGGGACAATCCACATTTTAGAAGAAACAGTCTAATAGAGCTCTAGCCCTTATAGAAAAAACTACTGAGTATTTTACATAACTCCAGTTGTGCGGATCCCCTGCCTTCCTCTTGTGTTCATATAGTATCCTTACAGCAAAAGCAGCAATTACTTTCATGTAAAATAATATTATTGTTACTATAGCTGATGAATTTTTAGCTTCTCATTTGCTAAATGGAATTTGTCAACTAAAACCAAAGGTCTGTATCATTTGACAACACAAGGGTAGAGCTACAGGAAGAGTTCTGTAGACGATTGTCTTGGGAACTTCAGCTCTGCTATTTTGAATATGTCCTTCCCCAGAGACTGGGGGAACAACTGATATACAATGGATATATATGTTCCTCTGAGGAAATTTATCTATGCAAAGAATGGAGGGACATAAAGTACAGTTCTGAGACAAAAATGCATGCTAAGCTACTGGGCACGTTATCACTTCTGCTGAAGCCAAAAGCCAGCTAAAAGACATGCATTTTATATTTTACTTCTTTATAGTTGTATTTTTCTATTTGTTTTGTATAATGTATATTTTCATGCTGTTCTGTCTGTGTGATCCTTGTGTTTACACCAGTATTTTATTCTGAGGAAATACACTTCTAATTATTTCTGAAACAGTTAACTGCAAAAGCTACTGCTTCCAGCATATTTTACTCCTGGTAATGTGCAATAGGCAAAGAGATCAACAGAAGTAGCGGTTTTCATATGCTATATATATCCTTAATATTCAAAGGAATATTCAATGCAAAAGCTTGTTCTATCCTGCAAGACAGTTATCAACAACCATCTAGGCTGTGGGTTCAAATATCTGGCCACAAAACTAATTTTCATTCATTTTGCACAATGGGCCATTTCGTCCTTGGATTAGATCTTGGCACCACAAAAGCATCCAGCCACACTATTGCATATAATGATATTAAATAATATACAAAGCTTCACTTTAATGGTTTATGGTTTTAACTTTAGCTCGGGTTCAAATGAAAATCAGCAGAAAAAAAAAGGAAAAAAGATTAATTTTAGTCTAAAAGAAAATGAGCCAATCAAAATACAAGTTGAAGCCAAGTTCTCAGTACCACTAAGTACAAGATGCCTTCGTATTTAACATGGCTTGTTTCACAAAAAAAGCAAAGCTTTATCTGCTAGTGTCCAAAGAAACCAAGAATCCTGGTTTCTGTTACCTTCTTATTTTGCTCTAGAAGTTGTTTGTTTAGTAAAGCGATTCCTCTGGAGACATTTGATATCATTATCAGAAGCCATATGAATACAAGGAGCTATTATAGACGTGCAGTTACTTTAACAAAGAGAAAACTCCTTTAACTTTGTAATGAGCATACCGAGAGTTTTCTTTCAGTACTCCATTACATCCTAAATAGAAGGCTTACTTCTTTTGACTTTCTTTAGTTTTGAGGGACCTTCTTCTTTCTGTTAACAAAACAAACGAACAACAACAACAACAAAACAACAGGAAAGCAAAGTAGTAATACTAAGCTAGCAGCTCAACTAAAAAGTAGCTTCTGAGTGAAAGCTTCAGCTGAATGCAGTGTTCAGCAGTGTCCCCACTACACTATTACTATCCCCTTTAACACTTACATTTTCCTCTGGACAGAGGAGGGATCAGACTAATGAGCACGGAAGAGTCCATCCCTGCCCAGTCAAGTTCTTTTCCTGCTCCTGAGGCTCCAGCTGAGGCTTCCCTAGAGCTGTGCATCCACCTCACATGGTGCCAGCAGCAGCAGTGCTGCACTGGCGGTGTGGCAGGCAGCCAGCGAGGACTTGTCACCTCCTGCCACTTCCCTATAGCAGCTGGCAGGGCTCAGGTTGGTACCTGCGCTACTCGCAGCCTGCTTGGAGAGGGAGGAACAGCGCTGGGCCCTTGTGACTCATGACTAGGACAGGACAGTGCCCCTTCCCCATCTCAGCAGGGCTGCTACAAGCTCTGTGCTTGTCCAGCCTGCCTGGGCTGAGCTAGCCCTGTGCTTACACCCCCTGGTGGGGCTGAGGTTGGTCACCCGCAGTTGCAGGCAAAGGCCTCCAGAACTTCATTCGTATTATGGTCTAAGTCCCTCTTTAGTAGTCAGACACGTGGGGTTGTGATTCTTATATCCACAGCTATTTTTACGTGATGGTTGATTTTTAGTTGGCTTTTCTGTGTGCGTGTGTGTATGAGAGAGAGAGAATGACTCCTGGCTGCTGTAGCATCCGCAGTGACTGAGCTGTGGCTCTGTGAAAGGGCTTTTCCCAGCTGCAGTTGGCCTGGGCCAGCTCAGAGCAGCTGGGCGGTGTCCCCCAAACCACCTCTTCTTGTCCCTGCTGCAGCCTGAGCTCTAGGGTGCTTCCCTGTTCCTGCTGCGGGCCCTTGGGGCTGCTCCACTGGCCATTTGAACTGCACTCACAGCATGGACTGTGCTTTTTTAATCACCATTAAAATCCCCCAGAATTGTCCCATTTGGCTTGGAAAATGTAACAAAACAAAAAGATGGCAAATCAAATCTAATGTTAACAAATGCAAATTAAGTGGAATAATCTGATGATGGGCACATACTCTTAAGTATGTGCCCAGTTTAGGAATAGGTTTGACAAGTTTATATATTGTACCATGTGATTAGGCACCAGCAATTCATATTGAGCATGGGTAACGAGACCTCAAACGGTCATGGGATTGCTTGAGATAAAACATAAAAGGCAAGGGAATCTGGGTGGAAAGGGAGTAAAATGTAACTTTTCCTACTTCTGCCTTATTTTGTAAAGTAATTGCACAGTATGTTCAGTTGGCTATTAGCACAAATAATATCTACATATCTGTATAAGAAAATACAACTCTACTGAGCTTTGGAGATGTAGGACCCTTTCTTTACTAATCTGCCTCATTTCTAGGTAGTAAAAACATTAAGAATGTGGTTGTAAGGAGGAAGAGATGACTGATGATACAACTGAGTTTTAAAGACGTGATATTGAGAAACAGAAATGAAGCCTAGAGATAGGTAAAAGCAATACTTAAGAATCACAGAAAAAATATTTTGAGGAGGAATTTAAAAGTACGCACTACATCACACAACATTAGAGCAGAATCCAGGGGAAAAGGCATAAAAAACATCCAGTTGGTATTAAGAACCTATTCAATTGCTGCTGTTGGCTCTTGTTAGTAATACGATAACAACTGAAATATATTTAAAAATTAAGATTTTGTTTTTTAATTAAAAAAATTAAAATCCCACACTGAATTACAAATAGCCTTTAAGAGCTCATTTCTACCGAATAATGCTGAATTCAAGTTCTGAAGATGAGATATTTACATAGCCAATGAGAATGCCCATAATTCAATTAGAGAGAATCAAACTGTTTTCTGTAGAATCAGAAAATCTGCTTCAGAAGCATATTTACTTTACATACCATCATTGAATGCTTTCATTTTAGTATTACCTTTTGCAGGAGACAAACATTTTAGATGCATGTTTGAAGTAATATTAACATAACTGATGGTTAAGGTTAATTTCACCCAGAGTGGGCTCAAAAATATTTCTTGATTTTCCTACTTTAAGTGGAACATGATAAAACAATAAAACTTACATTTTCCTTTTTATCTTTTAATTCAAGTCCTCGTAGCCTGGGCTAAGGGGTGTACGTGTGGTGTTTTTTTTTTTTTACCTGTCTCCTTCTGGCACAACCTTTCTTTACTGATGCTTCCATGTTGCTCTCCTTCATTGAGCAAGTCAGTTTTGAAGCCAGTGTTTCATCACATCTCAGATTCTCTTTTCCTGTAAACATCTTAAAATAGAGACATTTGTACCTTTATGAGTAAAAAAAACACAGTATCTTGTCTATCAGATCTTATCAACACAACACATCCCGATCTGTAATTTCTATCACCACTAACACCAACATGATTTATACAGATAACCTCATTGCTCCTCAACCCAGGCATCATCTTGATAACCTTATTTATCCCATGTAGCAACTGCTGCATGTTTTCACACTCTAAAAGCTAATCTGTGACTGTCAGATGGTAATAATCTTATGCTGTCTAATTCCTGATCATTTGGCATTTAGGAACTAACACAACTGAAGGGCTGCACTCATGGAATGGCAAAAGATGTGCTAGTAACACAAAGTTGAGATGAATTACATAAATAAATAAAATTACACTTTATAGGTGAAGACAGTGATAAGCACAACACATTTGCACCCACGTGCTGAATCTGTGGGACATCATCCTCATAAAAATTGCACTGAAATCAGCTCAGCTACTAATTTTATTAAAATGCAGTCAGAATCATAGAAAAATTAGGCTATAAAGGATGCCTGGAGGTCATCTAGTTGTAACTTTTACTCAAAACAGAGATAATTTCAAAGTTAGATCACATTGCTTTGGCTCTCACCCAGTCACATTCTGAGAATCTGAATGGGTAACAATTCTTTTCCTTATGCCCAAAGAATCACAGAATGTTAGGGATTGGAAGGGACCTTTAATAATCATCTACTATGCCCAGTAGGAAATCTTCCTGTTGCAACTTCTCATTTTAGTTAAACTTTGATTAAACTTGTATTTGCAAAATCTTCCATGTTTGTCTATATGCACTGCAATCAGGTTTTGTATGAAGACAGAATGAACACAAAAAAATTTACCATACTACCCTTACACAAATCTTGACAAGCTGATAGTTTAATCTTGATAAGCTTAATTTCTTTCTTTTAAAGAAATTAAAACTAATTATTCCACTTTAAAAGTCCCAAATAAAAAAGTGTGTATCTCAGAGGACAAAGTAAATCATCCCTTTCAGGAAAAAATAAAACAAAACAAAACAAAAAAAAAAACAGCAGTGGCTGAAAACATTAATATATATGGTACAAATTTTAGAAAACTATATTGAGAATGTTGGTAGAGCATCATGAAAGTCACACTCTTTGTTGCTTATTGTTGTTTTTAGAATATACGGAATTTGTGAGAACCAGTGAGTGTGAGCGTTATTTACTGTACCTGTTCAGAGTTAGGTCTGGAAGGAAGACAGGTTGTTTTAGCAATACAGTCCTTAGAATTGCAAGATGCTTTACTTTCATCATTTTTGGCGATGCTCACTTTATCATTTAAGATGGATTCGTGAATATTTAACCCTGGTCCTTCATTTGTTTGTTGCTGTGATAAATTGCAATTTGTCATTCCATCATCTAATTTACAAATCTGCAAATGTATTTTCTTTGACTGGTGTTGTTTCTCTAGAACTTGTGTGGTATTTTGGCTTGCTAACATTTTTCCCCTTCTTGAACTAGAAGTAATAGATGCATATGTATTCAGGCTCGCACTGATGTTAGATTTCGAAAGCACTGGCCCAACGTTCTTCAGACAGGAAGGAGAGTTTGCCTTATTGTGACTCGCTTCACTTGAAGTGTGACCTGCAGCTGAGTTATCAGAATAAACAGAAGTAGTCATTTGTCCACCAGACTCTCTTTTCCACTGAAATACAGATACACCTTGTTTTACGTATGCTTTCTCAGTCGTTATCTGAATAAAGCTGCTGTGGGTAGGAATTTTGCCTGGCATATTTTGAACAGGTTTGTAAACTTGAGTTATGCTGGACCTGCAAACAGTCAACACAGAAGAGGAAGCACCCATATTTTTTACTGGTGAATGTCTTTCAGCATTTTTTCTTTTCTTCCCATCAATTTGATTTGTAGTCTTTCCATTCATTTGCATTAACTTTCCTTTGAAAATTGGTATAATTTTGTTGACTTTTTTGGGGGGGAATTCAAAGGCTGAACTTACAGGCATTCCTAAGGATTTCAGAACTGGTGAATTTGATACTCCTGATATTTGCCTCTGATTCATTGATTGCTCTTTTACTTCAACGCTAACCTTTTCCATACTTCTGCTGCTCGAAAAAATATGTGGTTTTGGCTCTTTGATCAAACGCTCCATCCAGTGGCTATTTTCTGTACTGCGTGGTGAAGAAATGCTATGCAAAGTCTGTTTCTTTGGAGGAGCCTGGGTTAGAGATACTACACAAACCATCTCATCAGCCAATTTCATATGCTTAGATTTTACTTCCTGCAATACAACAAGAGTTGTTAAATCGAATGAACTGGATTTAAAAATCTGATAGTGACACCTAATGCATCACTTTATGATATATACCTGATACACACGACAATATATTAGTGTATACATTCCCATTTTGAGTTAGAGCAATCTGTATTTTAAACAGTATTTTGTTGTCATTATAAGTGAAGATTTGTTTTCTCCTCCCCCAGCTGTTTGTTTATAAACTATGCTGGAGTATCGTATTTCTCAGAAGGAAAGACTTAAATTACAGCCATTATCTTGGTTTAGTGCTTTCCAGCTGGGTAATGCCCTTTTAAGGGGGGCTCTGCAAAGAGAGTTTTTCTGACAGTGCTCCTTGTCTTTTAAGCCTTCTAAGGACATTCCAAGCAAAAGAGAGTCTGGATATCTATAAAAACTGCAGAAGACAAGGAGGAGCCATTTTAGCTTTGATCACAGAAGAGCCATAAACAGGAACTGTGTTTTCAAAGAGGATTATACCATTTCAGAATCTCTGCAATTTCTGTCAGTATTCTTTGTTCAGAATTAATTACTTTACTTCTCCATTTACACACTACTACCAAAGAAATTTGAGTCTCAGCCTTTGCTAAAACCTCAAATTACAGGCATTGTGATTGCTTGCCTCCTTTCCTTTACTCCACAGAATAAATCTTACAGTTTTAGTGCTTTTAAATGCCTAAATCCATGCAATTTTATCCCTTTCTCAGTTTGCTTTTTAAAAATAAATTACAAACCGTTTTTTAAGTATCATTTTTATGGAAGAGGTGCGAGAAAGCTCTGGAAACCCAACTGCAAAATAAGGACAACAGAATAGCACAAACTGACAGCAACTAATTAATACTATAGTGCTAACTCCAACTTTTAAAAAAATGCGTTTATCATGTGAACAACAATATAACAGTGTCAAACAGAAATATATACGAGATTATGCATTTACTAAGAAGAAGAGAATTTGTAATTGTGAAAAGTATACCTCCATGCTATTACTGGGTTCTGACTATGATAAAGACTACTTCATACCATGAACAAACTACCTGTCATTAGTATGTTTATTAAAAAAAAACCTTACACGCACTGGAGCCCTGGAGAGTTCCTGTGTAGCATAAAGTGCTTTGCTTGTCATCTTTACTGGAAATCCACATAGATGTGAAAACTTACACTTCAGATCAGAAATAAAAGAGTTCAACACACTTTCTGAATCCATTCTAGCAAAATACTGCACTGGTTGACTTCGAATGCAACTTAGAGGGTAGCTGAATAGTGTTCAGGGATACATAACACAGTTCTTTACATTTCTACAATTACGAATCTTCTTCCTTGGGAACTATAGATGTGTCTAAAGATTTTTCAAAAAGGTGACCAAAATCATTTACTTTCTTAAGGGACTGAAACTTATAAAGTCACAGGACTTCACTATCACAGAATCACAGAATATGTTTATACCATACTGATCTACTGCAATAAAGATTACTCAGTATAGGTAATCTTCAGTCAAGTATTTCCTACCAGGAAAATTATCTTTAAAATGAATCTTTGTTGCACATATTTTTACAGGAACCATGCACAGTATTAATTTAACTGTTCCTTTTATGCCACCATTTATAGTGGTATCATCTTACTATTACTCAACACTACGACAGACAGACCTGAATAAATACTTTGTTCCAATTTGTCTAATGAAACAATTCCACTGACATCTATGAAATTATGGAAGGAGAAAATGTGATGTATTCAAAAATGAGAAGTTAGGTCTTAGATAGTAGTAGAGGACATATAACAAAAATATTTGCAAAGGATACGTAAAGAACCTTTCCCCTATCGGCTTGAAGTAAACACTCAAGTATATTTTTCTCTCTTCAAGATCCTCTGGAAGAATATATCCATACTAAAAAACAAACAAACACTAAAGAACACTCAGAAATGGGTATTACAAATATAAATTCAATATACACAAAGAAGGGAGGGAAAATACATTAACAGTGTATGTTGTTTTTACCAGATTCTTCCAATGCATCTGAAATTCCTTATATGAATGGAAAGGAGATTCTGGAGGAATTACATGGCTGATGTTTATGATCTGACCCATTTTCATGCTGTGCACAGGTAAAGAAGAGATGTTTACATAGGATGTCTTAAAACTCAGCTGAAAATACACTGGACTTCTCAAAAAAATAAATCTTATTTTTGGCATTGAAAGTATGTGTTATTATTAGGTTAGGAGAGCTAACATCTTTAGCTCACACTGTTTATGACAAAACAATAGTGATGTTTGCTGAAGTATGGAAAAGAGCTTGGAACCTACCAGTCTGATTTGTCTTATCTGTAATGCTCACCACCAGTGAGTACAGAACAAAAGAAAATATATCATTACATCTGATATAGTTGTGATGAAAATCACAGGTGAAAACAGAGAGAGTTCATGGCAAAGATGATTATTTTTTTCTTTAAATTGACTCTTTCTGCTATAATTATACTTGAGGACAAGTAACATTCTTACGTGTCACATTAGCAAAGAACTTACTAAAACTGAAATGATACTTAGGTGCGTAATTTATGATTCACTAACTTTTCTTTCACGTTTTCTGTAACATTGAAACCTAAAAGTAAAAGAAAACTTCCTGAACGTAAAATGGTCTATAAAACAGCTGTGTTCTTATCACTAGCACTAAATTTGCAATTTGCATGTCATATATTCCAGGAAATGTTTACTTCTGCTGGAATTTAAACAGATGCCTACCTTGGCAAAACGTAGCACCAGTTAGTTAATATGGAGTGTCTGTGAATAACTGTATTTTCATTGCTGTCAAACAGCTTTATGATGTTTGCTGAAATATCAAAATCTTCCAGCTTAAAACAGAAAAAAAAAAGTATTTGCAAATATCGCCATAGCAGTACAAAAGTTAAAATTTCAAAAAGAATTGTATATCACAATACAGTGAAGCTTATACATTATTATTCTACTATCAGGACTCACAGCCTGCTTATTTCGTAAGATATCTCATTATCAAATTGCACGCTATCTTATGCTAGAGCCTACACTGCCCAAAGTTATGTAAGTACAAGGTTTAAAGGCCTTAACTTAAATGAGTGAGATTTAAAATTTAAGTGCTTTAATAAATAACAGTACAGAACAAATTTCCCAAACTAGAACTGTCCCACTTTTATGCATTTTTTTTAAATTCAATCCAGAAACTCATGTTTGACAGTCTAGTAACTGCGTAGGCCACCCTTCCTAATCAAGTGCAAGGATCCCAGCAACAGAATTAATGAGACATGTAGCTTCACCCTGTGAGAAGTCACAAAACACCATACTTTTTCACAAAGGAAAAAAATCAGAGCCAATTGAACAGAGATTTCTCTTTCTATGGTCTATCAAGGCTTGCATTTATTCCTTGACAAGAATATCTAGCCATTTCTGTTTTAGAAAAGTATGTAAATGGTCAAACTGATAATGAAGTCACACCGTGATCACTTCTATTATTACTTTGTGTCATTTTGGAATTGGATTCATAAAGACAGCTTTAATACTTATGCTGTCCAACTAGCTCACAAAATAAATCTTATTTTTCTGTTCTAAAAAAGAAGAGTTAGGATTTCAGATACTAATTTTGGAAAGAAACCAACAAGCCTGACAAATATGCCCCTGTATGCATAAACTTATCAACAAAGGTGACGTGGCTGTCAGAAAGGACGGCCATTTTTCAACCTCAACTATGATTTATTAATTTATTAATTATGTTCACTAGCTGCATGGTACAGGCTGCTCCTGTATTTTGGTAGCTGCAGAGAAAATGAAGGAAATTCCAGAAAAAAGTATACCCAGAGGCCTTACACACAGTGCTGACAACTTACCTGCAGCTTCACTTTTAAGAAGTTACTCAAAACTGGTTGTGTATTACAGTGAGACTGTGAATGCCTTCTAGAAAACACTGCTAGAAGGAACTCTAGAAGCATAAATACAGCTCACTTCTATAATCTGCCAGGATTTTTCAAGAGGTATTTTAAGTAGTACAGAATCTGTTTTACAAAGACGTTTGGTGTGCTTCCTAGAATGCATCAATAAAGGTAGAATACAGATGTTATGCACTTAGAACAGGTGTATATGGTCAATAGAATCATAGAATATCCCAAGTTGGAAGGGGCCCACAAGGATCATCGAGTCCAACTCCTGGGTCCCCAAAGGACCACCCAAAAATCAGACTGTGATTACCGTCTTAACACAATCAGAAATAAGCACTTTTCTCCCCATCACACTAGTAGAATGCCACCTTACAGAAAAGAAAATAAAGTTTAGTATAACAAATACGGTCACAGAAAATGCAACTGTTTTATACCTCAGGGGGTGGTAACCGAATTGAGCAAGCCTCCACACTGATGCAAAGCTGTGTCTCTGATACATTGAGGTCTAGAACTAAAATAAAAAAGAAGTCCAAAGACTTGTTTTGAACTATAATACATCTGTTAGAAAGCTAAACCAAATGTTTATTTAAAATAACTGCTAGTCAAAATGCTGAGTTTGAAAATCAAAACTCAAGACTTCCTAAGCATGAAAATAAAAATTAATTGTATTTTAACTGTGGAAAAAATAAAAATAATCAGTTACAATCCCTACACCTACACATGAAGGTGAGGTGTATGGATCACATGGCTGTCCATGCAACTGGATGCTTGAAACCTATACACTTGATAAAAAATACCCATTTTCAAAGCAAATGTAGTTAATATAAAAATAACCATCAGCTGTATTCAGTCATCAAACCCAGTATTACACATCCAAAAATGGTCAGTATCTATGAGAAAGGCAAGCACTTATTGATGCTTCTCCAGAATATTCACCCAGTGTTGAGTAAGCTGTAACATGGGGACTGAATGCATTAAATTCCTGAATATGTAGTCCTGTTGCAAATGTAGACTTCAATATCCCAAAATGTAATCTTTGATTTTTATACTGAAAGTATAAATATAAATTTAATTTTGTATTTTCTGCAATAGCTAAGCAGCGTGCTTTGTGACTTTAATTTTGCAAACAAGAAACATTGTACAGTCAGTTTAGTTCATTTTCCTATCTATTATCATCGGGATTCCACATCACTTGCAAGACCTGTAATTTTAGGCAAGTGCATTTAATTGTAATAACCATAATGTTTTAATGTTAAGTTTCAATCTGTGGCCATAGATTAACAGTAGGAAGATTACTTTTTTTTTGGGGGGGGGGTAATTTTTCAAGGGTGCAGGTGAGCCGACAACTATTACATACAAAGAATCATCTGCCATCAAGTCTAACTTGACTGAGATTATTTCAGAATGAAAACCAAAAGGCATTGTGTTGATAACATGAAGATCACGACAGTATTTCTATCATGAGTTCATATAATTACACCTTGTTTACACAGGCTTACCACTAACAGAAAACTGTACTTACCCACTGCATTTTGCCTTCCTGTACGAGACAAAAAATCTTTACCTTAATAAATAAAATAGATAAACATTATTTTCTGAATTATATGTATGCTTAATGTCCTCATGCAAAAAATGGAGAAATCACATAATTTCATTTGGGTCGAGAGTGATGAAAAGTTTGTCCCTTTAAAGAGAGAGAAACCCTCCACGTCAATTAAATTTTCACTGACTCATTTGCATCTTAAATAAAATAAAGATATATGAAAGTATATTAATGGACAAAAATTTATACATAATTTTTTCTCCCCCAAAATGGATTTATATATAGAATTATTTTTAATTGACTAAGAATTAATACCTTTCTCAAGCTCAAAAGCAAACTTGTATAGTATTACTGCATATTTTACCATCTATCATGAGTTTTGCCCAGATTTAGCATAGATATGATTAGACAAGCTGTATGCACCAGGCACACATTGCTGTTAGTCAGTGTTTCCCTGAAGCCAGTTTTATATCAGCAACCATCTAGCCTTCTACTTCTAGCTGTTATTCGTGAATAAGTTGATTTCATTGAAAAAACTATAGATTTTGAAGACACTGAAAACAAAGACACTGCTAATATTGTGACTGGAAATAAGTCAACATGCACTTTTCTCAGTGTATATTTTGAATGATCTACACAATTGCTTGGCTTAGTAAGAGCACATCACAGTATCTGAAAGGCATATTTTTCCATACTTCCGCAATTCACAATTACCCTAGATAGGAGTTAGTGTAGAGATATTAGGCAAAGGAACTTCTAAATAAAAAGACAGAGCTTGGTAAAAGGAGATGGTCTGACAGAAAAACACTTCTGTGTTGGAAAAGCATGAAAACCAAGTACAGAAGTGCCACTGATGAAAGCATGAATTTGAAAAACAGGCCGAGTTTTTAGAAGACATTTACTGTCCAACAATATTTGGTTTGGAAATGATCAGTCTGGTATGTTGCATTCAGTTGAAATAAATATTTTGTCTATTACAAATAACAGGATAAGGAAGTGCAAAAGTGAATGATACGTCCTTTCAGACTGTTAACTTGGATAAAGAAACAATAAAAATGCAATCAAATAAAAAATAGAATAATGAAATAATTATGGAAATTATTAATATGGAAATTAAATTAGGAAAATAAATGCGATAATAAAGAACTGAAAATTAAATGCTTGATCCCTGGCCCAGGTGAATCAAATACCTTGCACCAAGAGATGACCAGCCTTGTTCCACATGGGTGCAAGTCTGGCTGTAAGCGTGTAGGAGAGGCAGCTTTGGAGAATAGTTGGACTAACTCTTTGTGGTTCTTCCAGCTAACATCAGTGAGAAAGGAAAAATAAAACATTTATCATTCAAGACATTTTTGTAAAGGCTTTAGTGGAAGTTTTACCAAAGATACTGCTACTGTATCGTGGAGCCAAATCCCAGTGTTACACATCTTTACTTTTCATCTACACAGCTACAAAGGACAGTTAGCACAATATTCAATGTAGGCATTTAGATTTCATGGGTCATCAGAGTAAGGTGTGCTACAATTAATTTGATGTTTCATAGGGCTGATAAAAGATCTGGGGTAAAGACTAGCTGAAGTGTACAAAATACTCTACTAGGTATGCATCTCTTTCCAGATAATAGCCACAGCTTCCCAAATGTACATACATTAACTCAACTGTCAAACTCGAGACCAGAGACATTCACTGGCAATCACAGGAATAACATGTGAATGTAGCTTTGTTCATCTAGCAGTACTACTTGTCTATTTGACTCTGTCCTGTATAGCCCGCTGTTGATATTTAGCAAAATTAAAAAAAAAAAAGGGGGGGGGAGGGAAGGGGGTTAAAAAGATCTAAATAGTACACATTCAAGAGGTTTCTAGTGAGATTCTGCAAGGATCTGCTCTTGCAGCTTATGGCTATTAAATATAGGCATTACTACACATATGGTGATGTTGGAAAATCTAATCATGACAGGTCAGTTACACAAATGAATATAAAACAGTTCTGTGAGGCAACCATATTTGAACAGTACATCTTAAAAAAGCAGAGATGCATTCACACTTCTGGAAGCCACGAGAAAACATCCAAATGGTTGTGCAAATAAATCACCAGAGCTACTGGCCTTGATTGCAATCAGTTGTGTTTTTTTTTGGCTTAGCAGTTTTAGTACACCCATCCATACATTCATCAACCCCTCAAACACTGCATACAGGATAGTAAAGCATATGAATAATGGTCTAAAACCAAAAGTTGTTAAGCTCTTTGGTTCCATTTCTTCTCTCTTTTTTTTTTTTTTTTGTTTGTTTTGTTTTGTTTTGTTTCTCTGAAACAATTCTATATGGGTTGGACAGAAACAAAATGTGAATGGGGAGATAGTTCAGCACTCTGAACACCCTCACCCATGGGACCTATAGGACACAGAAAAATGGGATTACACCCGCCAGGGAGCTCTTTGGTCTCTCTTTGGCAGGTCTGTCTTTGCCTCGAGGTCAAATATTAATGCTCCTGAACAGGATCAGGACTCCAATGCAGCAGAGGAAACTAATGAGATATAGCAGGAAGATTTTTATTAAACTTTTGACTCTGATGAAGTATACTTCCTATACCCAGATTCAGAGGAGACATTTTGTCTGTGGGACAGATTTTTTTTTCACCCTGAAAGTTGCAGAGCAAATTGCAAGCCCTATGAAAAGTACTCATCTCTGGTACAACAATCAGAAATGTGTAACAATCTGAAGAAATGTGACATCTTTCAGCACTTACGGTAGCTCCTTGTCTCTCTATATAGGCTTGACATATTCCTGATTTGTAAAATGGTATCTAAAAAAATAAATAGAATCCAAGTGTCTGAAATTAAGGGGTGTTTTATCAAATCATAAAGTAAATTTTGGACCATCAGTGTCTCTACTTTAGAAAAACATACTGAGGAATACTTAAAGAAAATATCAAATCCTGTTATTTTAAAGGAGAATGATAGGTAAAATAAGTTCAAGGCATTTGTCATAATGTAATCTCTTTTCCAGGTAAAGATATATTACCAAGCAAGCAAAAGACTGCCCAAATCAAAGTGGCAGAAGCTGCCCGTGCTGATCTCATTGTGAACTGAGTGGCATCTTACTGAATCCGTTCTGTTCCACAAAAGGTTCACCACCTGAAAAGGTCAATTTGTCAGAAGAAAAAATGACCTAAGCTGTCATCTACATCACTAAGGCATACGAGTAAAAGTTTGCTTCAAATTATGTAATTTTACTTATCCTTTGTCCTCAAAAAAAGCACGCTTTTTTAAAAGAAGCATACATTACATGTAACCATATGCTTATTTGCAGAGTGATTACTGACCGCCATTACAACGGAAATTTGGTTCAGTGTTCCAATAACTGGTGCAGAAAGGATGTCTTGATACAGGAATAATAACTGTCTACAAAGAAGGCAGAAAAAAATCAACAATAAACTTCCATACTTGATTCTCTCAGCCTACATTTCTTTTCCTTAGTCTTTCAAACAAAATACATTCCATTTTTGATCAGTTTTTGGTGGTTCAGTATACTATGTTAGACTAGTCCAAGTCACTTGCTCTTAACCCACTCACAACGGGTCTAAGACGTAATCTACAGGCCTTAGGCAAACTAGCAGATCGGCCCAAAAGCATTCAATTTGGCAGAATTTCTCATTTCTTCCCCTTACTATTACAGGGAATGACATAATGCTTTGTGAGCACTGAGTAGAGTACATACTCTTTTTGAGTATTCTGTTCACTCACTCTCAACCTACATAAAGCGTTTACGATAGCTCAAAAGATGCTACTGATTTGGCTCAATAGCAAAAATTTGGATGCTGTAAAGCAATCCAGATTTGCATGTTAACAGAAAACAATTTTAACTGTTTATCAGTTCCAAGCAGGTGGTCTTGTTAGTTTGAGATGATGACATTTAAAAACATAATAGAAAGGGTTGTTTCTTTTCCCAATAGCCAGCAAGTCCCCCACCAACGACTTAAATTACTCTGAACAATTTTATAGTGTTTACTATTTACTACTAATTATATTACAGTTAACTCTAGTAGTACTAATAAAATCTTTGAATAGCAACCACTAGCAGCTTCTGAAAATAATAATCCTCAGCGTTCTTCACCTGCACATTTTTATCTGTGTGCTCCTTGTCTCACTTTCTGGTAACTGGGAACTCAGTGTTATTGTAGTGGCACAGAGTTTTTGTAGCTCCGGCAGACTGACAAAGAATAGAGACTGATGCCTTGTGTCATTCATGTTATATTGTTGATTTCCCCAGAACAGCACCTGGGTCTTGAAATAAAAAATGTAATTCATTCTCATAAGGCAGATATTTATTTAAAGAACTTTATATGATATCAGGTAAACCAATAATCTGTTAATTATCTTCTGATTAAGATTAGGTAGGCAGTATAAGATAATTTGGTTGACTGAAACAGACTTTTTTTGTTATAAACAATGTATTATATTTTAAATATATATATATATATAAAAAAATATTCAGAGTAAAGATAATGATGAAAGCATCCTTTCCATCTTCTTCTGAGTCTATGTTTGAGCTGGGATCTATCAGGGATCCAAGAGCTGAGGAACCGTGTGAAACTCATCCCTTCCTGCCCAAAAAGAAATTTTAATTATTAGGAACTCAACAGAGATATCCTCCTCAAGCCACACAAAGACAGTGGCCAGTCTGGTAGAGAGAATGAAAACAATGGGAACAGGGATCCACACTGGAAATCTTTTCTTTCTTCCCACACCAGGCCCCCTTCTTGGGGTTACAGGAAATTTGTGTACTTTCTGCTTAAAACCACCTTTCTTCTCAAGTGTCAGGTGAACACCATGTTCTTGTCTATGTAGAACGCATTACCTCCTTACATCATACTGAAATCTGTACTAATCCAGAATCACATTACATGGTTAACAATGATCACACACAACCTGTTCTCCTACTCTTGCCCTCAAAGGAGGAATGTATGCAGAACCACATTTGTCTTGGTCAAAATTTTAGTTACACTCTAACATTTATCAAAAGATCAAGACAACATACCTGGTATTTGGAGTGGAATGTGATTAGACAGATGGTGGTTCTGACAAAGCTGTCTCTCACATCTTAAGCTTTACATTGTAATAGAAATTATTGACTATATTATTTGTGCAAGAGTATGAGGCGGTTTTGGGCTCAGCTACAATCATTATCCTGAAATGAATGTGACTGGATATTTTATGAGAAGTTAGAATACAGAGTGCATGTATGTTGATTGCCTTGCCACTGAAAAGACATGCCACAACTCTGTAATTTTGGGGATTTTCTTAAAAGCACCGGAAAGGAGAACCAGAAGAACCAGAAGTTCAGACTGAGAATGTGATCCTTTAAGTCCTTCTTGCTATTTCTCCTTCAAGCAGACTAAGGGACCAGACAGTGTAAACTGTTATCATTTCATAATGATTCACACCACCTTAACTGAGCAATGACTATTTCAGGATTATACACTGAGCAGAGACAGGAGTTTCCTCCTTGCCATAGATTTGTTCTTTCAAACACCTTTGGTGGGCCACACCTTGTGAGTGGGATGCAGCAGCACTAACAAATTTCATGTCAGTAGGAGTAACACGAAGTCATGGCTGTTACCTGGTTGTTGCATGCCTGCTGCGCAACCCTAAGTACTGTGGAGCAGGCAAGGCTCCGTGTAAAGGAACTAGAATATTTATGCCAAAAAAATAACAACTAACATTTCATTATTCAAAGAAAATATACCCCTTTACTATAGCAGCATTCTCAATCAAAGTGTTGCAAAGAAAAACAGGCAGGTTGAAAATCCGGTTGTTACCCAAAGTCAGCACAAGCAATTCACACCAAAAACAGATTAACAGATCTCCCACCAACTTCCAAACCTGAAAACTCTTTTTGGAAATGGACTTACCAGAGCAGTGAAGATAGGAATAAAGCAATTTTGTTGCCCAAATTTTATGAAGTCACCAGGTATTCACCTGAAAAGCAATTTTGTAAATCATGACTAAAAAATGATGAACTGGAAGCTTTTTGAGGAACTATGTCAAAGGTAACTTTGCTGTTCTGATTTTGCTTTGCATTGCTTACAGTGTAACACATTAAAGAGCTTTATCTCTGTCACACTCTAGAAAAATCAAAAGATTAGTTCTTTGTGACCATAATTTTAAAGATTTTTTCCCCCTTAAAGGAAAATGCTTTTCAAGTTTCTTCCTTCAATCATGAAAACTATATTTTTTTAATGGGGATGAGAGGCTCGAGAGATCTTTTCTCATGGAAAGGGATCTGTGGGTTCTGGTCAATAGCGAGTTGAATATGAGCCAGAAGTGTGCCCTGGCAGACAAAACAGCCAGCCATACCCTGGGGTGCATCAGGCATGGCATTGCTAGCTGGTCAGGGGAAGGGATTGCCCTGCTCTGCTCTGCGCTGGTGTGGCCTCACCATGAGTGCTGTGTGCAGTTTGGGAGCCACAGTATGAGAAGGACATAAAACTAACGTAGTGTCCAAAGGAGGGCTATAAAGATGATGAGGGGTCTGGAGCACAAGGCATGTGAGGAGCAACTGAAGGTCCCTGAGTTTGCTCAGCCCAGAGCAGAGCAGGCTGAGGGGAGGCCTCATGGCGGCCTGCAGCTCCCTCACGAGGGGAGCGGAGGGGCAGGCGCTGAGCTCTGCTCTCTGGGGACAGCGACAGGACCCGAGGGAACGGCATGGAGCTGGGACAGGGGAGGGTCAGGCTGGGGGTTAGGGAAAGGTTCTGCTCCCAGAGGGTGGTTGGGCACTGGGACAGGCTCCCCGGGCAGTGGTCACGGCACTGAGCCTGACGGAGTTCAAGGAGCATTTGGACGATGCTCTCAGACATTGGGTCTGATTTTTCGGTGGTCCTGTGTGGGGCCAGGAGTTGGACTCAGTCATCCTTGTGGGTTCCCTCCAACTCGGGATATTCTATGGTTCCGTAAAATGCCAGTCAAGATTACGACTTCATTGGATAATTCTAAAAGCCGTAGCTAAAGGCAAAGGACCCTTTCAAACGAACGTGAAAAAAAAAATCTTCTCAGATTGCAAACATAGAAAAGAAAGGCTGGGTCCTCAACTTTCATTAATGCTTAAAAGAATTCTAAATGGCCATCTGGGGATTTTTGTGGCAAAGATGCTGTAAAAACACATGCTGCAGTGCTCCAGTGATTTGCTTGCTGTTAGAGGACAACTCCCCTGTGGGAATGACTCACTGTATTCAGCATAAGTTAAGCCTTCCCACTGATCATAAAAGCTAATGGGACAGAGAGCTGATAAATGGTTTGTCCCTTCAGGGGAGAGGTAAAAGAGAGAGAGTAGTACCACTTAATACAGATGTATTAAATAGAAATCATATCAAATAAACCCAACTGCCTTCTTTTCAAGTAGCAGGTCTTAGGTGCGTAGGAGAAATTACATCTCTAGATGCTAGTAATCATAGCACACGATGTTGAAACCAACACTGAGCTCGTGCTAAAATGAACTTCAGTCAGATAATGTTTATCACTGTTTTTTATTCAAAACAGAAGGACAAATCACCGAATTTGTAAGCAGTATTTATTATTTTCATTATCGACGTGGATGATGGAATAAAGAGCCTCCTTATTAAAACTGAAAATGACACAAAGCTGTGGAGAACTGCAGTTACTCTTCCCATTTAGTTCACTGTAATAAACTGGAGACAGGACCTGAAAATCAGTTGGTATTCAGCAAGGAAGTATGACTTTGTCCTGCACACAAATAACCAACAGCACCAGCGCAAGCGCAAATCCACTAGCTAAGCCTCAGCTTTCAGGAAATGGATCTTGAGGTCACATTCTGTAAACTTTATGTCACTTAAGTAACACTGGAAACAAGCTCCTTAAAAACAAACAAACAAACAAAAAACAGTCTGTATTCATACTGGAAAGTGTAAATTGGGGTATTGCTGACCTGAAGTTGCTGAATGACATTCCTCAGTGGTGGTAACACCGTGGGGAGCTGCCCTGGGCCGAAAAGAAAGCAAAGTCACCAAAAACATTTGTGACCACAGCAAAGGGGCTGAGGTTTTGGCTTAAATAACACTGAAGGAAAACAGGGAGAGGCATGCTAAAGAAAGTTGTCATGAGGTGAAGGAGCTGCTCTCTGTGCCCTCGGCACCACAGAACGGGGGCCAGCAGGCATCGAGCAGTGCCATGAGGAAGCACCTGCAGTTGGAGGCTGGGCCAGGCTCCAGGGGCAACCCTACTGCTTGTAGTGGGTTTATGTGGCAAGGTATTGGTAGTGAGAAGCTGCAGGGGTGCCTTCTGTGAGAAGAATCCAGAAACTGCCCCGTGTTAGATAAGGGCCAGTTTCAGCCAGCTCCAAAAGGGACCTGCTGCTGACCAGAGCTGAGCCAGTAAGGGCTGTTGTTTGGGCCTCTGTGAGAGCAGGCTTAAGAAAAGGGAAAAAACTGCTGCACAACAGAAGCTGGGAGAGAAGAGTGAGAAAACGTGAGAGAAACAACCCTGCAGACACCAAAACCAGTAAAGATGGAAGGGAAGAGGTGCTCCAGAAGTTCCCCTGCAGCCTGTGGAGAGGCCCCTGGTGGAGCAGGCTGTCCCCCTGCAGCCCATGGGTCCCACACGGAGCAGATCTCCACGCTGCAGCCCGTGGAGGAGCCCCCGGTGGAGCAGGTGGATGTGGCCTGGAGGAGGCTGCGGCCCATGGAGAGCCCCCGCAGGAGCAGGCCCCGGGCCGGAGCTGCAGCCCGTGGAGAGGAGCCCACGCAGGAGCAGGGGGTCTGGGGGGAGCTGCTGCCCGTGGGGGACCCGTGCTGGAGCAGTTTGCTCCTGGGGGATGGATGGACCCCGTGGTAAGGACCCATATCTGGAGCAGTCCTTGAAGAGCTACTGCCTGTGGGAAGTCCATGCCGGATCAGTTTGGGAAGGACGGCATCCCGTGGGAGGGACCCCACGTGGAGCAGGGGCAGAGAGGGACCCTGAAGGAGCGGTGGAGACGAAGTGCTGTAGCCTGACCACAGCCCCCATTCCCTGTTCCCCTGCACTGCTCAGGGGGAGGAGGTGGAAGAGTGATGGGTGGAAGACGTTTTTAGAATTTTTTTGTTTCACACTTCTCTACCTTGTTAGTAATTGGCAATAAATTTATATGATCTCCCTTTGCTGAGTCTGTTTTGCCTGTCATGGTAATTATTGAGCGATCTCCCCGTTTTTATCTCAACCCTTGAGCCCTTCCCATCGCATTTTCTCCCCCTTTCCCTTTGAGGAGGGGTAGTGTCAGGGCGGCTGTGGCGGAGCCCAGCTGCCCACCTGAGCAGTACCACCACACCACACCGTACCACACCGCTCTCCCTCAGCGCCACGGCGCGGCGCCGCCGTGCGGGGAGGAGCGCCCAGAGGGCAGGAAGATGGCGCCGCCGGCCGCCTGAAGCGGGGCGCGTGACGGGGCGGGGCGTGACGGGCGGCGCCAACCGCCACCGCCTGCGGTTGCGATGCACGTGACCGAGTCACGTGGTGTGGAGGGGAGGGCGCCGACCGCTCCTGGGGCCGGGGTAGGAGGACCCTGTGAACACCGCCGCCGCCACCTCGCTAAGCCCCGCCCCTCCCCGCGGCGTCCTCCAACCCCCGCGCGGCATCCCGCCGCCTCGCTTGATAGGCGTGCCTCTCCGCCAATGAGCGGGCCAGGCGGGCGGGGCGGTGGGAGGCCCGGCGGCCGGGCTCTAGGCGTGCTGCGGGCAGCCGCGGGGGCCGTGTGCGCGGCGCCGAGCCTGGGCAGCAGCGGCCGGCCATGGGTGGCTCGGGGGAGGCTGGCGGCGAGGCGTGGCGGGGCCGCTACTACCGGCTGGAGGAGGTGCAGCGGCACAACACCAGCCAGAGCACCTGGATCATCCTGCACCACCGCATCTACGACGTCACCAAGTTCCTCGACGAGGTGGGCGAACGTTAAACGGCCGCTGGGGGCGACCGTTGGGGTGACCGGGAGCCGTCCGGTAGCGCGGCTGCCGCCTCCCCTTTCCTCCTCCTCCTTGGCTTTTCTCGCTGCCTTCCCCTGAGTTCCCCCCGAGGTTTCGTGCTCTTGTTCCTGCCCCCGTACGCAGGTCCCGGGCAGAGCCCAGCCGCGCGAGTTCCAGCTTTCTGAGGTAAACTTGGGCCCCTCTGGTTTTGTCTGTCCTCGCTAACAGTTGGCGTTCCCGCTCGCCTGATGGTGGCCGGTTCGTGTAATCATTGGTGGTCAGGGTTAATGAAGAAGCGCTGTAGTTACTGGACCGAAACAACCGAAATGTTCTTCTGTGTACGCTTACAAACGTAACTAGTGATTAAACTGATTTCACAATTAAGCGTGGCTAGGATTTATCCGTGATGTTTTGACGCTTTTCTCTCAGTCCCTTCTTCCCACTCTGCAAAGATCTGGCACCCGATTTAAAAGAGTTCTTGCAGTCTTACATTATTAACTTGTAGTGACACGGCACTATGTGAGCCTCTGCTGTGGAGTGGTCCTGTCTTGGTTTTCATGATTCTAGACACTTGAGCTTTAAAGTGGGGTATTCTGCAAATAGGAGTTTGCCGACGCTTAGGCTGTGTGCCGGCGCAGTTGGGTTGTGAGCCAGATCTACCAATTCTTTCTGAATTGGTTTTCATCTAGCCATAGCCCTGGTCTGGTGCATTACCTAGGTATGGAAATGTTTAGTTACACAGGCAAGGCTGATTTAACTCTAGAAGCCTTGGGGAAGAACAGTTTTTCGTGGAGCCTCTGAAACTGAGCGCTGTTCTTGAAGACTGGATTGGTTTTGGTTGGTACACAGTTCTGTGAGGTCTTCCAGATTTAAAAGAGAAACAAAATAGAAAAAGTTTGACAAAAATTCCAAGAACTAGTGAGCTTATGATTTAAGTAGCTGCACAGTCAAGCTGACAGTCCCTTTCGTCGTTCGGAACACGTGATGAAATTGATAAGTATTAGTTTCAAGTTTTGCAAGATAGACTTGATTTCAGCCCTCAGGAGAACTTGGCAAATTCACTATCAAACCAAAAGAATTCAGTTTGTAAGCAGTTAAGTAGTTTTTTTCTTGGACAGCTGTAGGATGTCTGATGTGCCGTGGTATACTGGCTCAGGCTTTAGCCTCACACTAAACAGTTTTTGCTGTGATACGGCTGGCTTTGGAGCTGAACTTCCTGGATGATATGCTAAGATAATAAAGGAGTGAGATAAGATTGCTTTGTTGAAAATGGCTATCTAAGTGCGGCTGCACTCCCAAGGAAAATTCTTGAATATCCTAGTGTTCATTGTATTGATTTTTTTTTTTTTGAGGGTGGAACCCTTGGATTAAAACATTTCATAGGGTACTTTGGTTTTTGCCTTTTTTGAATGCTTTTGATAAGTGGTTAACTTATAAAGTGATGTACTAATTCATTCTGGTCTGTCAGGCACTTTGAGGGATTTACACATGACAGATAAGG
Organism: Anser brachyrhynchus; assembly: GCF_964034855.1. Classification (NCBI taxonomy): domain Eukaryota; kingdom Metazoa; phylum Chordata; class Aves; order Anseriformes; family Anatidae; genus Anser; species Anser brachyrhynchus. The sequence goes on from NC_137695.1 coordinate 100,179,661, forward strand.
AGAAATTGAAGCGAGCCACTTGCTAGTGCATTCTGGACTATGATAAACACTTCTCAGGGAAGCAGGGATTACATGAGCAGTTTCTATAGCATTACTAGTCAAATTCAGCTTTACCTATTGGTTTTCTTGCAGGAAGTAGAAAAGCTTAAAATATTTCAAGAATTAATTATAGGCTATTAAAATAAGCCTAATAGTCTTCCAGAGAGCACTGTTAAAGCATCGATTCAATCCTCTTCCCTACTAGGAAATATCTAAGAGTGTCAGTTTACTGGAGAGTGAAGAACTGTGAACAGAAGCTGAGTTTACCAGTTCCATTTCTTAATTCAACAAAAAAATCTCTCCAACTATTGCATTAACCTTTGGAATTATTTTCTTTCTGCTTATGAAGTTGGAAACTTTACAGTAGCTCACTGTTACAGATACACTGGGTGTTTTCTTGCTTAATAATTGAATGTATGCTGTTGCTTTTCACTTCATTACAGTACTTAAAGGCTGTATTTTCTCTGTACAGCTGCTGTCTCTGCATAAAGCTTGCAGATGTTTAGGGGAACTCTTTTTTTTTTTTTTTTTGGGTGTGGGGGGGAGCTATCAGCCTTTGTCAACACTTGATTGAAATTAGTAAGTGGACTGGGAGCAGTGCATGCGCATTGGGAGTGGTAAGGCTGTGTGGAGACATCACACAGGGTGACCACATTGGCTTGGTTTTCTAAGGCCAAGGCTTAAAAAGATACTTTGAAATAGGGATGAAGTGCTGGAGAAGAAAAGGATTATGTACTTTGGCACTTTATCTTAGAGATTACTGGAGATGAAGACTCCAGCAACTGTTTTTTATCTCCAAATGTAGGATCTCTCAACCTATAACACAAGTATGTATCTCTGAGTGTTCTTTGATTATCCACGTTTATCCCTTAAGGCAGGAAATCCAGAGACCTTAGCTTTTAGGGTGCGCTATCTGAATGCTCTTGACATGAAAGAGTATTCTTGGGACTGGGAACTCGTGTATCATATTTTTCATTCAAAAGCTGTTGGACCTGTATTACAGAAAACTTGAGAAACCTCTTCATAGTTTCAGGTCATACATCCTTTAAGGAAAAACAGCTGTTCGAAGTGAATGCATACTGACAGCAGGATCTTATGGCTGTATCTGTCTGTATTGGAGATAATTCCATACATGTGTAATAAGAAATGTCAAGTAATGGAGTAAGTATGGTGGTATTGCCTGATAGTGTTTTTCTGTAGTTTAAGAAAGGAATTCCACTGTTCAGGACTGACTGACTGACATTGATCTCAGGAGCTAAATGAGTAGTTGGGCCTATTTAAAACAGGAATGAAATGATCAGTGCCCTGATCTTGGCTTCCTGTTGTGGTGAGAGTCTTCCCAATTGCTTTGCTGGGATCTTAAGTGAATTCCTAAAGAGAGGCAGAGAAACCAACATGAACAGGAACACCTCAGCCTCAGAGAAATGCTGTGTTCTGGAAACAAACTAGATACATATTTAATATTCATCTAATATAGTCCTTTTGGTGGTCTCAAAACTTGGATATACAGTTTATATAGTGAAAATGTGCATGGCCAATGTATTTTTTTTCATAATCTGAAAGCTTGTGCTTATATAGCACTGTTTCTAAACAGAATGGACAGCTCTCAAAAAACGTCTTCTGGAATGCTGGTCGAATAAAGTGCGGAAAAACTAATACTGTCTTACTGCATCACAGTGAAAAATGGTCTCTCCACCATGTGGAGATGGATTACGTTCATGTGATGCTGGGGAGGAGTGGTATAAGTTAATGAACAGTTTACATCAAAGGGTGCCAGTAGCGGCACGTTCTTAAGTCTGACAAAATACTGTGTGAGTTTTTACTGCAGAACCTTGCAGTCTAAGGATAAAAACTGGTGCTATCACTTCCTAAAGCTGTGGTGAAACTTGAAGGAGGACTTGAAAGTGCTCTGAAAAATAGCAGTTCTAAGTGTTCTTTGCAAAACGCACACTGCGAGCTGTAATTGTTTTTTAAGTGGGAAAACGGGCACTCAGCTATTGGGCACTTCATCTAAAACCCTAATGATGGTTTTCAAAACTGCAGACTCATAAAGAGAAGTACTCTCCTCTGCTCCTTAAATTTTATAAGTGCAAAATTTCTGTCCTGTAACTTGAATAGCTTACAGAAATATTTTGGAGGACTACATGGAAGTGCCCTTAAAGCAAGCATTAGTCTTTTTTATACAATAAAGCTAAAATTGATAGAGCACCTCTAGTTCTGTCTCTGCACCTTTCTGCTTCTAGTAGAGTGCAAAACTTGAATTCCTAAGGCTGCCACTGGTGGAGGCTTTCAGTTATCTCGCCTGGGACTTGAATTGGACCCAAAAGACTTGATTCCCCCAGTTTGGGGGGGAAGGGGTGATAAGAGTTGTGAATCCAGGTAGTTATACTTTAATAGTCTTGAACTATGACACTGAGAAAGTTGCATGACTGTAGCAAGAGGGAGATCTGATAGGTGTTCAGGATGAAGTAATTAGACTCTTGACCCAGATGATAACAGCGAATTTAACTGCTTAGTTGCTTCATCTAAATCTTCTTAACGTGCTGCTGTTAGGAATTAGCCCATGCTAGGTACTTTTGCTAGCTTTGTACAGACTTCTGTTCCACATGTAACTTAAATATGCTGTATTGGGATTGTCCTAGGAATGAACTAGGCTAGCAAAAGCTTTTTCATTTCCCTTGAACCACAATTCTGCCTGCAAAAATACTTATTTATATCACAGGATTTCAGTTTAGGAGTCATAATTGGTGCAGTCTGGGCTTCCAGTTCCAGAGCCTAGCAAGAGGCTTTTTATGAAAATGGAAATTCTGGTAGCAAGCTTTGTCATACAAAGTGTAAACAAAGGCCTTGTGTAGACAACCTTTGAGAGACTCATTGAACTACAGAAAATGCCAAGCTTTTGATACAAAACTAATTTCTTGGCATTTGTAAGGCTTTTCAGTTACTCCCTTTCATTGGGGAAGGCCAGGTCTTTTCACTAATTGCATGTTTTGCATGCTGGTTGTTTGCACAGAGGTTGTAAGTTTGCATTTTTAAAGCAGATGCTATCAAAAAGTGTGAAGTTTCAAAATACTTTTAAGTATGTCTAGTAGGTTTTTAGGATTACCTTCTGCTAGTTGGCTTAAGTTGGAAACACTGTGCATTTATCTTTGCTGTAGTCTTGCTGATGCAAGGGGAAAAGTAACATCTGTCCAGTTATGGTGGCAGAGGTCAGGGCGGGTTTCACCCCTTCAGCTGACACGTGTGATGAGTTGGTCATTGCCATACTTCCTCTGTGGTGACGCTCTCTGCAAAACTGTGGCATTGGAGGGATCAGCTGCTGGTCAGACTGAAAACAAAACCTTCAGAGAAAAGTTGGAGTGCCTCAGTGAGGCTGCTCCTGTAGCTACTTGGTTGCTTTGTAGCAGCACATGGGAAGGATTTGGGAATGTAGTGGATGGCCATGCTGTGGTCAGCAGCCTGCAGGTAGTCTGTTAAAGTACCCAGTGAAATGGCTTTAACGTAGATGCAGTTGTACTGCTAGGGACCCTCTTGTCTGACAGCTTGCTGCAGTAATCGATGTTGTATCGACTTGTTGGAGCAGGGCTCAGGTTCACCACAACGTACAAATGTGAACGTGCACGCTGATAGTGCTTTATGGGTAGTCGGACGTTTGTTCCTTTTGCTGGTTGTTGTTGTCTTGTTAGATAAGCATGTTTTTTTCCGAGGAGTTCTGCCTTCTGCTCAAGATTTCACATATATTTCATAATACTTTTAATGTGGCATTTCACAGTTTATATAGCATGACTCATTCCTCTGAGAAAGGTTTATTTTGGGGTGCACAGTACTTTAGCATGGTATTAAAACCATGGAGTGAATTTTATGAAGACTTAGTTACGATAGTATCTGGGAGAGCCTGTTAGATCCAAGTTCAGCTTCTTAAGCGTACTCTGGATTTCAAGGCACTGAACTTGAATGATCTCTCAACTTCTCTCTAGTCCTTTCCCTAATACTTATCAGAACGGATTCAAGGGCAGGATTTGATGAGCGTGCCATGTTTGTAGGCCTGTTTGCGTAATCTTTACTCTACATGCACTCTTTTTTTTTTTTTGCCCAGCTTCTATGCCTAATCTCTGTATCAATTGCTTAATCTTGGTTTTGCTTAGTCATGGTAGGCATCTCTTGTGCTTCTAGCTGTGATGTTTTGGCCTTTTTTTTTTTTAAGCAACTTTCTCAGTCTTTAATAATAAACTTGTGCCTTTGCAAACATTAACTCAAGTTTTGGAGTTCCGGCACAGCTGGAAACTGGTAATTATACTGTCTTCCTAATCTATATGAACAAACCTTACTTCTTTTTTTTTCCCCCTTAGAAGAAAAGGATTGGTAGGAGGTTAATATGGTAGATCTGAATTAAATGCGAACTTGAATTCCTTAGCCTGGTAGAAATGTTTATGCCATTTCTTTTATCTCCTTTGTAAATGTGGCTTTTCTGTTCAGTTGATTCTAAGCCTAACTCTAACAGAAGTTTTGCCTACTTTCATCACTTTAGATTCTGCAGTGAGGAGTGTTAAAAATGAAATAAGGCTTTGGAGACTTAATTTTCCATGTCCCTTGTGAGGCGTTAGAATTTATTATATGGTTGCCTTAATCCAAGGCAGTACTTATATAGTCTCAAATTGCTCATCTAACAACTCCTGTTTGTATAGAACAGTTTCATAGCTTTCCACCTACAAGTTGAGTGGTGAATTTTTTGGTACCTTAGTTACCTAACAACAGAGTAACTGCAGTGAGTTTTGTCAACCTCAAGTAACCAGAAGATACACTGTAACTTGCTATATATATATGGAGTTATTTAATGGACAGAAATGTGGAACTGCTTGCAATCCCAAAAGTGTATCCTGGGGAAGAATAAAAGTCAACGGATAGCAGGTATTTGGTTAAGGGAATGGTGGTGGGTTGAGGCATCAAGAGGTATGGGGGAGTGACTTCTCTCCATCTCAGTGGTTTTACCAGCAGTGTGGTTTGGGGATTCTGTGGTCTGCTAAAACAAAAATGCTATTCTGGTGTCTTGCATGAGCTTTCAGTGGTGCTTAAGCAGCTCCAAAGTAGCTGGCTTACTAGATAATCATGCAATAATTTCTTCTGGAAAGGATTCCTGGAGGTTATCTGGTCCTGCCCCAAGCTTGAGCTATGATTAACTAGGTCAGGTTCCTCAGGGCCTTGGCTAGGCAGGCTGAAAGGATGGGGATTGGCCAGGGAACATGCACAACTTGCTTGATTACCTTTGTTGTGAATATCTTTTTTTGTTATACCTACCTGGAACGTTCCTTTCTGCAACTTACACCTTTTGGCTTTTATCCTTCTGCTGTATAAAGCACTGTTTAGATAAAAATGTTTCCTGTTGAAATATGAGCACTGTGTAACTTTAGATAACAGTTTGGCTGCTAAAACACTGATACCAGTAATATTTTAAATCCATCCTTAGCTGCTGCTGGGGTAGCACCTATTACTGATCTGTCACTGGAGTAGAGACCTAGCTTCTTTGGTTTTGGCTTCTGAGATTGCACAAAGCTCTCTAGTTATTTAGAGGGGCTTACATTTGCTTTAACAGGTCTAGGGACTCTTTTTTGCAAGGACTCTTTTTTAAAAATATGGAAATGAACTTCCATTTTCAGAATGTGGAATGGTTTTTAATATCAAATTTGCATTGATTTAAAATTGCAGCACCCAGGTGGTGAAGAGGTCCTCAGGGAACAAGCTGGGGGAGATGCTACTGAGAACTTTGAAGACGTTGGCCACTCCACAGATGCAAGGACGCTGTCAGAATCATTTATTGTTGGGGAGCTACATCCGGTGAGTATGCAAGTGTACCAGTACGTAATGTCTACTATAGTGTCTTTGTGTCTAGTTATTTATCTGACAATTGTCATCAAGATAAAGAGAGCTGCTGTTTGGGTTGGATGCCAGCTCTGCAGATGTTTGTGGATAGACTTACTCTGAAGACGGTTGCACCAGTGCAAAGTGATCTGACTAGTATAATGTGAGGATGGTCATGTCTAAAACTTTGCTTCTTAAAAATATTTTACAGCTTAGTTCTTGAGTAAACTGAATGTGGAAATGTGCTGTTCCTGTTGTACCCTGTGAGCTTTATAATAAGACTATAATTCCTGACGGTGGAATGTTGGAATGTCTAGACCTCTTCTTAAGTCAACATGTGAAGTGATTACTCAGCAACTTCCCTGCTTTCATCATTGTACACATATGTGCCAGGCTTCCATTTTGATCTGCAAGCACAATCTGGATCTTTGCGCGTATATTTGGAAGATTGCTGCTGCAGAATTGTAGAATGAATAATGTTAGAAGGGACCATCTTGAGGTCACCCACTCCAACCCCCTGCTCCAGCAGGGACACCCAGAGCAGGCTGCTCAGGGTCACATTCCGGTGGCTCTTGGAGATCTCCAAGGAGGAGATTCTGCAGCCTCTCTGGGCAGCCTGTGCCAGTGCTCCGTCACCCTCCACAGTAAAAAAGTGCTTCCTGGTGTTCAGATAGGAAAATGCAAACATAATCTAGTTTGATGCTTTGTATATCATCCCTGTCTTTGGCTGCCCTCATTTTGTGCTGTATTGATGTTACCTAGTTGTCAGGTTTATGATTTGTTCCCACTGTCACTGACAGTTCCATCTGTCACTTCCTTTTTTTCTGTAATCTCCATATCTCCTGTACTTTTACCAAGCACCTGTTTGCTTCCTCAGTCTTTGGAGGGTATATTTCTAGGTACAGAGCTGCTGTAGTTGCCATGGCTGCCTCTTCTAAGCTCTCCTACGTGGTGGTAGTTGAAATCTACTTGTTGGAAGACCCAGGCAGCTAGTGTGCAGAGACTCTACCTGCCCATTCCTGCCTCTTCTCTTGTCCTCAGCTGTCTGTCTTTTCTGTTTTGTCTGTCATTTCAGGTGAATATCACTGTCTTGAGAATTACATTTTAAGAGTAAGAGTCCTGATCCTCTTCCTGTCTTAGGTCCTTTCCCGATGAATATTGCTAGTGTAGCCTTTCCTAGTACGAAGTAGTTCGGGTCTGGTGCATACTTGTAATGCCCCAGACTTGTCATCTCTTTCAGGCAGCAACTGATAACAGTAAAATTGTTCATAACCTGCCACCAGTCCAGTTCATCCTTGTTTGATAAATGCCCGTTTTCACTGAATATGAAACACGTAGTTTGATAGTTGTGATAAATAAAACACTGTCAAGAAGGTACACTGTTTCTTTTGAAATGAATGTGACTGTCTCAAGTAAAGCTTCATGGGTTTCTGAGACATCCATAGAATTTGGCCTAACATCCAATACAAACGTCCCAAAGCTAGTTAGATAATTTTGCTTGATAAATATGAGCAGACTAGGTAGAAGTAAGCTAGTATTACTGTAATCCATGTGTAAGCTAAGGAAACATGTACTGTTGAGAGACAAAAGAAATGCAAAAACGTGCACAAAAAAAATGTTTAAGACTCAAGTTTCACTTCATTGTATCTTGGGAAGTATTATTCAAGGAGGTGATCTTGTTTATGGTAGTTGAACAACATCTACTGATACCTCTTTTGTAAGTCTGTTTCTTAGGGAAGAATAGGTGTACACTAACAGAATAGAACTGTGAACTGAATTGGATGATTCTTTGTGACTTTTTTCATGTTTTGGGTGTTTATCTAAATGTGTTTTTTTTTCTCTCCTTATTCTCACGCAGGATGATAGAGCGAAGCTTCAGAAACCAACAGTAAGTGTTGTTTCTTGAAATGTCACATTATTTCTTTTGGGCATTGTGGATGGTGTATCTCTGAGTAAACGGTATACTCAGATGCAAAAATAAGTGTAGTGTTTCAGATAATAAATCTCTTAAGCTCATTGATCTGGCATCATAACTAATTGAACTAGTGTACTAATAAAATTAACAAATCGAGTGGTGACTGGAATTCAGAGCTTCTTCCCACCAAGAAAAAGATCTGTCATTCAGACTTCTTTTGAAATTCAGAATAATTTACACTTAAGCTGTACGAGCAGCAACCGTAAGTGCAACTGAGAAACAGATTGCCTAGTGCAAGTTGTAGTAATACTATCTCTTGACTACAGTAAACTCACAGAAACTTAGTAAATTGAAGTACTTAGGATTGTAGTTTGGCCCAAGTACAGTCAGTTGGAGTTAAGAGAGATCTAAATGACATCTTACTACGCTCCTGTTTGGCTTGTTCCCTTGTTTTAGTGCTGGTGGTCATGGTTATTTACAGTAATGAGTGTTTTCCAGCTTCTTTCTGGAAAGACAGAACACTTTGCTCTAACAGGACGTGTGGGCATAGCTGATAAGACAGTTTCACTTAGAACTGCCCTCTGGATGTGTGACAAACCTATGCGCTGGCCCTCTAGGAGCCTTCAGCAGGCCTTGTGCTTACAAACGTCATTTTCATCTTTGCACAGTTTAAAGCACCATGAGCACACAATTTCCTGTGTCATGATGTTTGAAAAACGTATTTTTGGTGACTTTATTAATATTTTAATAATATTTTGGTATTTTGGTTTGCATTCTTCCTGCTGCCTTAGTGTTGGGGGGAACCATTCCCTGGCCCTGAATGTGGCAAATCTGTTGTAGAAGGTGCTAGCCTTAATGGTGTGGGCAAGAGCTGCTCCACATGGTTTGGCTTTGGGGTTAGTTCTTCGTGGAGATGTTCACAAAAAACAATATGGATGTAATTACTGAGCTGTATTACTTTAAAATATAATTTGTTGTGCATCAGCCTATGATAATTTGGGCTTTTGAAAAAGTAGCCTGTTTAAACCTACACAGGATCCCTGTGAGGGATCTTTTTCACTCTTTGCCTTGGTATCAGAATATTTATAGCTCAGTCAGTTCATTTTTCAGTGATGGATCTTGTACTATTAAAGTACATTTTTGTTAATGCTTGGATCTTTTAAATGCAATTAGGCCACGTGCAGTTAGTAATACTCAAATGATTAAGTCCTCTTATAAACTGCATAAATACCCACCTAGGATTTGGTCTTGTAGTGGTTCTTTTTCTATGGAAGCTGAACAAGAAATACAAGTCAGTATCAAAAGCTGTAATAATTTGACAGCAGTTCTTAAGCAATCTGAAACACCACGCTAACAAGCTGAGTTTAATAAGCCTTGTGTGCATGTAAATCAGCACCTTGCTTCTGTGTAAGAAATTCTCTTGTATTCATTTGGAGTCTCTTTGATTAGATTTTAGACAAGCAATGGATCTTTGTCTTTTAGGCAACTATAACTTTTCAGACTGTAACCTGAGGTTGACGTTAACTTCATGGAAAACTTGCAGTGAACTTTCTTGTTTTGTGAAATTGCTTTCGATGCAGTGTTGACTGCAGAAACTGCTGCTATCTGGCTTATACAACAGTTCTGTTACAGCAAATCCAATAAAATGTTTTCCAAAGGCAATGCACAAAGTTGTTTTCAAAATTAGTTTCCCTTAATTTTTGAGAAATTGAAGGGCAATTAAGTATGGCGAAGGATGTCTGACTGATGTAAATATCTTTTTGTTTTGCTTTCCAGGAACCTCTTATTACCACTGTGCAGTCTAATTCCAGGTACAGTATGATATCTGGTATCAAACCTGAAGCTCCTCATGATGATGTTTCTGACACTCAGAAAGCTGAATAGCATTTATCTACAGAAACATAAATGTGCACGCTAAATCCTTTGACATCTCTGTTCTGTGTAAAGTCCAGTTTGGCATCTATGTACCATTTTACAAGCATGTTAATATCTAAATTTTTTCCCACACTGATGCGTACCAGTCTCTATCAAATTGTTTATGCTGTACAGGCCTTCATTTCTGGAGGCTAGCAAGGAAATAGAAGACACTTGCTTCCATTGCTGACTACTTCTGACATGGATTCGCTCACTTTTAAAATTTGCTACAATTAAAGGAAAAATCTGTCAGAATGGGGTGATGTGGAGAGTATGTTTGAAATTGCCTGAATAACTTTGTAAAGTTATGTCCTGCTGCCTGTTGCTGAAACCTCAGAGCACCATTCCATACTCTTTTGAGTGGGGAGTTTGGGTACTTGAAAGTGTCATATATTATGTCTTATATGGCTTTTGAATGAATGATATTCTGGGCAGCATGCCATGACTTTAAGCATGTCTAGAGTCTTAACTCTTCTAGTAAACAAACTTGTAAGCTCTAGTACAAAGTCTGAACAGGACAAGGTTTTTTGCTTGGCTAGAGCATTACTGGGCCAGTCCAGGTGTTCTGCTCTTGCCCTAACCTTGAAGTATATGTTGGGAGGGAAGGACTTTCTTTAACCAGCGACTTTTTTAACTTGGTGGTTGTCACTTCTTAAACTGCTGTTTCAAAAACTTCTTTCTAGTTCATGGTCCAACTGGGTGATCCCGGCAATAGCAGCAATTATCGTGGCCCTGATGTATCGTTCCTACATGTCAGAGTAGGCGCCTTACCAAGAACTAATGCAAGAAGAGACTGATCGGGGAGAGAATATAAGTAATCCTAGCCCAAGAAGTTTCCTGACGAAAGCCTGGTGTCTGAAGAAAAATTCAACTTTTTCAGAAAGCTGAACAGTTCTTCTCTGCTGTGCACTTTTCTTAATGTTGCCTTCTTATTTGCTGTACTGAAGTGATAAAAAGGCAGCATTTCTTTTTGTATAACAATTTATTCTCTAATGAATTATTTGATAACTGTATTAGTTTCTTTGTTAAAGTAGCTTTATATGTAACACCCTGATTCTGGTTATTTCTTTTTAACCTGTGATGGGGTCTGTAGGACTTTCTTTGCATATCAATTTTACAGCTTTAAATTACTACCAAAACTTTGTACATGTATTTGTCCATGTACGCCACTTAATTCAAAAATCATGTTGTCTTCTAAGAAGTAAATTTGAAATGCTAATTAAAATAAGCATACTGGGGAAAAAGCTGAGTAGAGTAGTGAGTATGTAAGGGCCTGTAAGTGGTTGGGCCGTATGTAATGAGATGATAGGCTATAATTAGGTGATTCTTTCCTTCCCTCTTGACATCTGCTCTTACAGTTGTTGTAGGTACTCCTACCCGCAAACTGTTCTGTTTGGTTGCCATTGGAAAATTCAGGCCAAATATGAAACCCAGTGTTTGGCCCAATAATGTTTGTCTCAGTTCTGTGAAAAGTAACTCTTCTGAGCAAAATACAAAGGCAGAAAATAAGTGCTGCGTGTAATTCCACTACAGGTAATGTAACTGCTACTAAGTAATACTGTTCCTGCCAACCACTCAGGTGACTCTAGAATTTGTTCTGGAACTTTTAGACTTTTATGTAATCTCCAACTTTGTCGTGGTACATTGTGAAGGGAAAAAACTGATACGTGGAATCTGTTTCTGACTGTTCTGGTGTGTGTTCCTTGGTGCTTTACTACAGAGATGACCATTTTCTATGCTAAATACAAGATAACTGAAAGTCTGCATTTTGTGGTGAATGTTTTGAGGCATATGTAAATGATCATGAATAAAAGTTTAATTGCTTACTCTTGCCTGGCTCAAATACTTTTAATTTCAGCGTTTTATTAAAGGCCTCAGAAGGGATCCTCTTGCATATTGGGACACTTTTCAGATGAACCTGTTTCACAGTGAAAGCTGGATGCTTCCCTTATGCAGGGAAGTTATATTTGAGAGGTGGGACGGCGTACTGTGGAGCACTCAGCACCGAGTAGCCACCGTTAGCAGTGGTTTGGCCCTGTAAGCTTTGCCTGCCTGACAGTGGCCAGGACTTGTAACGTCAGCACTGACCCTTGGCAGCACTGGGGAAGGTGCATTCAGTGTAAGCCCTGCATCAAGCCAAACCAAACTGAAAAATGGTACGCTGTAAACAACAGCTTTTTAATATATACATATTTTAGTAGGGAGAAGGGGGGAAGGGAAGTTTTGTGACTTCAGACAATAAGCAGATTCCTACATATGCACCAGGCAATGTGTTAGTCTTTTAAGTATTCTTTGTTGTGGGATTCCTGAAGTGGTAATTCCTTTACTGTTAAAGCAGCCAAGGATCTAATAAAACTCGGGTTCTTGCAGTAAACATCTCGCACAGCTTCAGTGGTGAAGGCATGTAGTATCTTACAACTTTGTTCTCTTCTGTCGGTCTTGATACAGAGATACAGGGATGTATGCTTAGAGTACACCCCATCACCTTCTTTGCTTTAGAAATTGAACTTGCAGTATAAATGACAGTAGTTGGGATTCTGTCCAGCGCTAATTTCTTACTCTGTCCTGTTCTTGCCCTAACTTTTCTTCCGGATGTGGTGTGGCTGAGCTAAAAGTTCAGGCTTTATCCACTTGTTACAGATGACTTTTTAAAAGGATGTATTAACTCCAAGTTGATATTTAGACTTGTAAACCAAGTTTGAAATACTGAAGTTTCTGTTAGTTTTTAAAATAACATTTAAGTTCACATGTCTGGGCAAGACAAAAACCAAAAAGATAAAAAAAAAAAAAAAAAAAGCTTAACCTTTCAAATAATTTTGCAAGAATTTCAGAATGGGATAATTATGTTCACATCAACAGATAGGGTAATGCAGTCAAAGTGCATCCATAAAGCAAAAAGCAACATACTTGTTGTGAGAGATGTGGGTTGTTTTTTTTTTTCTCTCTGTGTTATGCATGCTTTGGGAACTTTAATATGGTATAGCTCTGTTCGTGTCCCAATATTCTGGGTGCTTACTGGGGGCTGGATCACATCATGCAATCCCCTGGAGTATCTTTTCAAGCTCAGTTCCATCTCAAAGCAGTCTAGCTGGCACGCTCAGAGAATGTCCACAATGTGAACCAAAAATGCCATGAGTGGAGACAATAGGGGATACTTAGAAACTGATGCATGTTAAAAAGCTACTGTAGATGCATGCAGCTTGTTCCCTATAGTTGGTCTGTTTGTATTCCCTTCCATGGGTGCTGGTGTAAGCTGTTCCTGAGAGGTGAGCATTACTGTCGCAGGTTTTTAAATGTGAAATGATAAAAAAAAAAAAGTATTAAATTGCTTTTTTTATTATGGTAAGGCTAGACCTGCATTCCATAAGGGGTCATAGAGGAATTTTTATGAGACTTCAGCTTTTAATTGCTAATAAGAGAGGAAGAAGAAAGATGGGTGTGGTGAGGAATTACTGTGCTATTAAAAAAAAAAAAACACAAAAAAAAACCAGTCAAGTGAATTAAGGAGAGTCAATGTTTTCATGGTGTGACAGCAAAAAGAAAAGAATGAGCAGAGACTGATTTATTCTCAGAACAAAGCCCTTAGTCCCAAAATCCCATCCAAGTTAGTTGCTCTAATGATCTGGCAATTTCCTTTCATGCTAATTTTTGTTTGGAGAAGCTGGTTTTGGTGGTCGATGCTTTAAACCAGATGTCTTCCTATGTTGCTTACTTCTACAACAGCACTATTTATACTGCCTTTGTATCCTGAAGTAATTTCTTTGGGCCCTGCGGTTTTGACCTTAATTTGACTATCCTCTCTTGTTCAAAAGAGTGCAGAGTGGCAAGTGGGCTCCCTTCAGTGGAGACAATATCGTCTTCCTCTTGGTTTGTGCAGAGTAAAGCCAGTACACTCGTTCATTTGTTTCATCTGCTAAGATGGGGAAAAGAAAATGCTGTCTCTTTTGCTCACTGGCTTTGGCACAGCGGTCTAATGCCTTTCTCTTGCATCCAGCACTGTGCTGCAGTCAGGGGTTTCCAGAATGCCAGAGAGGGACTGGCCAGGGAGTAAAACTAGAAAATGGAGCCTGATCACAAGTCTGTAACTCAGTACATCTCTCTGCAGAGGCAAAAAAAGAAAAAAGGAAGTCACTGTTGGTTTTGTTTCCTGAATGTTTGACTCCTAAGGGTAAATGGGTGCTTATGAATTTCATGGTTGTGTTGACAAAACTGTTGCAATGTTTTTTGCAAGGCTGGCGGTGAAAATTATCATCTTAAACTCAGTCAGAATGAATGAGCTGAACACAGAAAAGGATTTCAGAAATAGTACAGAAGAAACAAGGAGGGGGAGGAAGCTATACTGTCTCCTTAGCTCTAATGACTGACCAGATCTGGTGTGAAGTTAGTAACTGATTGCAAATTTGAGTTCTACTTTCCTGATTTAGCTTTCCTTTTATGTTACATTACATTCATTCTCATGGTGAATTCATTATGTATTGAAATAGCTCACTTAGTGAACGACTTGGCTTATAAGTAGGAGGTCAAACAAGCGCACGAATTGATGAGAAATACTGGCACATTGCATCTTGGTAGAGGATTAATGCTGGATTTTCTCTTCTTTCTGTAAAGTAGTTAGACTTGTTCTTGATCTTCTTACATGCCAGAGTGTGCATAAAACAATTCTTGAAATTTTCTTTGCCAACTTTCTAAAACTGGGGACACACAATGCAGCTACTGGTCGCTCTTGGTGGCTGCTAACAGAGCTCAGAATAGATTAGATTGCACTGTAGAGTCTCATGTATAAGGAATAGATTTTGACTTCTGTCCTGTGTAGTATAACTTATAGAATCAGAGAATCATTAAGGTTGGAAGAGACCTCCGAGATCATCTGGTCCAACCATCACCCTACTACCAATATCACCCACTAAACCATGTCCCTACGTGCCAGGTCCAACCTTTCCTTGAACACCCCCAGGGACGGTGACTCCACCACCTCCCTGGGCAACCCGTCCCAGTGCCTGACTGCTCTTTCTGAGAAGAAATGTCTCCTCATTTCCAACCTGAACCTCCCCTGGCACAACTTGAGGCCATTCCCTCTAGTCCTATCACTAGTTACCCATGAGAAGAGGCCGACCCCCAGCTCCCCACAGCTTCCTGTCAGGTAGCTGTAGAGAGCAATAAGGTATCCCACATAATGCCAAGAGCAGTTGATTCTGTTCACTGAGAGAAAAGTAGCGCTGTCAGGCAAGAGGAGTTAGGCACAAGAAAACCGTAGGAAAGGGTTTTGGTATTCCTGGGTGGAATACCGCAAAAATCCTGTGGATTCCCAGTGTCTATGAACAGTATCCAGTAGCATAGTTATTGCGGAAATCTCTCCTTTTTCTGTAGACTCTGGTCCTTGAATAAAGCTGAACAACCGATCCCATTACAGGGTAAGAGTGCTCCACAGGAGCTCTGGAATTCCACCCGCTTAGGTCCTGGATAAATGTGGCCTCGTATTGTTTGAAATTACGAGGTTACTATCCATCAGCTGTGGGTAAATAATTGACTTTAAATAGAATATATTTTGGAAACTGCTTTGAGGACTAGGAGGAGGTAGTTAGAATGGAAAACGGTAAGCCAAGAAAGCGGAGTATTTTCCTTAATGACATTTTGAAAATAGGGAAGGATCATTCTCCTGTCATATTCAGCTGTCAGATTTCTGAGGCCAGTTGATGCTTTTAGCATCACTCATCATATATTAACAAGGCTTGCAGGAATGTCCTTAAGGGCATGATAGGTATGATTTCTATGTAGGTGCTGAGGGTGGACATGAAAAAAGAGCTTAGCTTACAACATAGAAACCCACAGGTTGGTGGGCTGGTAACTGGAAGCAAGCAAAACTGGCCTTTCATTTGTAAACTGAATGGATTCCCAACCTGTGTTTATTTGGCTCTATTTTCAGAGTAGGGCTGCAGTGAGTAACAGTCTCTGCACGGGTCTAAGGAGTACAAGCGCTTCATGAATAATAAAAGGAATATGGTATTTGAGCAGTCACAGCTTATGGGTTTAGAATGGGAAAAATCTTGTTTTATCTTTAGGTGATTCTTTTTGACCCTAATGAAGTAACAAAAATACTTGAGTAATACAGCTTATTATGTACAGTTATTATGTTGTCTTGGTGAGATCTGCTGTCAGACCTGAGGATATGGATGAACAAATTACTAGAAAACGAGCTAGGGTGTGTAGATTTAAAGCTAACTAGCTTCTTGGCAGCACCTGGGGGTGGGCTGCTCTTAGTCTTAGCTGAATATGCAAGATAATTTACTCCACCTTCGCTGAGGGATGTATGATCTTATGCTTGAGAAGCTCAACATCTAGTAGATGCACAAGTCTGACCAATAAGGCTTGGCTGCCTCGAGGTCCGATGGGAGGCTGGTGTCTCAGACCACGGATAACAAGCACATCAACAGGATCAGACTCTTCACAACTAACTATACTTTTTCATACACTAAGTTGGTGTTGGCAAATAAGTGTCAGTAGGTGAGACAACAGTCACTGGAGAAAATGGAAACAGACTTTGAAGCAAGGACGACCTACCAGGATTTTCTTTCTGAGCTCTAACTGCTAAGCTGCAGAGTATCTTACTCTCTTCTCTCTGCCGTGAATCCAGCATTGTTTTTTCTCTCACTGGAACAGACAAACTACCTGAATATTTACCCTGGTTCTTGGACAAAGTGTTACAGCTTGAGCAAACTCTGACCTAGTTTAGTGTGAGCGTGGATGTTCCTGCACCGTTCCCGTAGGTGTGACTTGCTGGGTTGCACGAGGCACAGGAATGCAGCTCCAGGCTTGTTGCAGGCTTCCAAGTGGGGACGTTTCAGTTCGTTCTTCGAATCAGCACGAGCTCATTATGAACCCCTTAAAAATAGATGACCTTCTTACTTCCAACTGCTAATCTGAATTTAAAACACACACTCATAGGGTTAGCACTAATAACAAATCACCAAACTGCATTACTTTTGTCCTCTAAAAATACACATATTTTAAACTCATCATTGCAAGGACTATGCTTTGGCATAAAACACTGAATACAAAAACCCTGTGATCCTGCTTGGAGCTGAACAGCTCTAATAACACTGCTAGAAAGGGTGTCAGTAATGGGGCCAGCAGGCAAGCTGATGAGTCTAAATTCCCTTTTAAATAGAAATTTCTACATGTCAGTGTTAGACTTTTTTTGTTTTGTAAACTACCAGAGCAATAAAAATCTAAAGTGTGGAATTGATTAAGACTACAGACTTTGTCTTGAAATTGAGAACAAAATGAGTGACCAAGCAGTGTGAGTGTTGTGACGAACTGCGGGTGCGTGCTCTGCTTCGGAGTGTTATTTTAAAGTAAACACAGGGAGTATGCATGTCACTTGGCACAGCATTTCTCCTGGCATACTGTATTCCTGTCATTCTGTCCCTGGGGTAAAACTTCCTTAATAATCTAATTTTGAATCCACTCATACAATGCTGTTAAAAGAAGGTTAAATTTGTTTTCATGTTAGATTTATTAATACAATAGAAAAGGACTTCAAAAATTTTAAAGTGTCATATAAATGTTATGAGTTCCAGTATTCTCTGATCATGTCCTGGCCTGGTTACTTTGGGAGACCAGTGTCCAGGAATGTCATGAAGAAAACAGGATTGTCAAAGAAATTTGGTTGCTACATAATAAAACTCTGTTTGTTTGTTTGTTTTTAATTTAAAAATTTAAATATTCTTTAAACTGAGACAACGGTGTCTATTTTAGATGGGTCAACACAGTCGATGCAATAAATTACTGCCATGCCACAACGTTCTGGAATAAGGATAGCCTTATTCCAGAAACATGTCTGCTTAGGCAAGCATATTATTTAGCGATTTGTTTCATAGATCAGCCGTATGTAGATTCCAAATCTATTCAGTAGCCACTCAGCACATGACAGAATTTCTCTCCTATAACAATATAGGGATTATCTTAATCAGTGTGTTGCAATATAAGCAATGTAAACAGAAAACGTTATCAAAAGTTTTACTGGCTTTCAAGTGGCAAAGACATTAACCAAAGATATCCTGTATACCCTGGCTATCATCTTCCTCCTGATTTCTCCATTTCATGAAGTAGTTTGAGTCTTACTATTACAACCAACATGTCCAAACTAGGGTGCGGGCATTTCATATCTCTGCCCTGATAATAAAAACTTCACAGGGTACATTCAGGGACTTGACAAGTTCAGATATCTACTCTGAAAGGCAACTGAAAAGTTCGCTTACATGTTATATGGTATTTTTCAGACTAGTACTCCAAATACTGATGCTGACATCCAGACGTTCCTCCAGTTTCTAAAAATATTGTACAATACCATGTCACCAAGCAGCTTAGAGATTGTGTCATAGTAAAATAGAGTTAGTGTAAGGGACTCATCAGAAGTCATTAAAGTATTGGCAATAGAAAAGAATAATGGAAGTAAGTGCGAGATTAGCACGCCTCTTGCAACACAGCGCAGAGGCAGCTGCGCCCCAGAGGCACAGTCATGAAGGAGATGCAGTATTTATTAGAAATGCTTGAGCAAAGTAAACAGATTTACTGAACTAAGGTAGAAAGGTCTTAAGGTTGCTTAATGCAAAAAAACGAATTGGACTATTGACCTGTGCTGTTGAAAGGACCCACATAATCCTCCTAATTGTTTACCTAGCTGCACATATATAGATGTATGTTAATAATTGAAACAGGGAAAGCTCTCATAAAAAAACAATTCTCGAGCTTGTCTGCTCACCCATGAGAAAGTAGCAGTGAAAAAAATTTCTTTTTGAAAATTTCTGTTCAGATTTTTACCTAAGAATGAATACCTCTCTTCTGCCTTTTCTCTCAAGTTCTTAATATCTTCTTCGGTGGGGCAAAACCTGTGTCTGGATTTTGTAGCCACGCAAAAGCATAGCATTCAGCCCAGCCAAGGTCTCAGCCCACAGAGCTGCTCTGTTGTCAGACAACACAACCAGCAAGGAACAAAAGGTTTTCTAAGAGGTTGAGGTGATCTATTTATTTTTTTTCTTCATCAAGATAAAATTACAGAAATATGTGCTGTGTGGGGTTACCTGGCTTTTGTCAGCTCTGCTGCTATGTTTTCTTCCTTCAAAGCTCACCCACCCATGGGTGATGCAGACAGAGCATGCCACAGCTAGGGGTGGCTGGGGATCAGCATAGGTACTGCACGCAGCCCTGCTCCCTCAGATTTACTACACCTTTAGTTCAACTTTAGGCAGAGGCCGATGAAAACTCAATACCTCTAAAAAATTTTGGGGCCAAGTATTTCTTGACTGTAAGTTTAAACTAACACACTCTGGCCTTACTGAAATGGCTTGGCTCTGAGTCCTAGAGGGGGGCTTGGTCTGTTCCTAGTGGAGTTTTTACACGATTCCCCAGTTGCTAGTGGTTTTTTGTTGTTGTTTTTTTAAAGCATTCAAGGTTCAGAGGAGGAAGAAGTACTGCACACCCACTTCAGAAAAGGAGATTTTGTGTTTATGTGCATTGAGTGAATGCTTGCCAGTGGCGTGTTAGCTCAAGGCAATTGCTGACTCACTCTGTGGCCAAGTGTGTAATTAACTACAGCTGAAGATTTTTAAACAAATGTCCAGCTGTAGAGGAGTTGGGTTATGAAGGTGAAGTTTCAGGGCTGTTTATTGTGTTTCTATCGTTTCTGTAAATATGTGTTTATTTGCAAGACTGCTTTCATAGGCACCCCTGAAAACTGCTAATCTCTCAGAGCACGTGCTTCTGTATAGGTTATGAGAGTTTCTTTTGATGGTGTGTTGGGATCAGCTGTGTCACGCAAGGGCATGTTCATGAAAAAAACTCCAGTGACCTTAGACATGTGTCTTTATGAAGTTGACTAAGGGGACAGTGTTTGCTGTGATCCTCTGAAGCTGAATAACAAAAAAAAAAAAAATGTTTTCTACAGTAATGAGGAATATAGTTACGCCAGGATGTGGGCTTAACTGGAGAGACATAATGAAGCTGATATCTTGAACGAGTGCAATGGTGTCTTTATTTTTCCTGAAAAAATTACCATTTACTAAAACATCCAAACCTGAAAGAAGTTAGGGAGGAAAAAAACTTTGGATATAGTGGTTGTTTTTTTTTTCAGGGTAACTACAGGTCAAAATCTTTCTTGGTCTTAGTAAGCTATTTGTAAATATGAAGTGTATAAACAGGAAAGTATTGTTTTAAGTAAACAAGGTTTTCTAAACATTTGGTTTTGATCCTTTTTAAAAGCTGTGTGGAGGGTGTGTGTGTGATAAAAATCTTTTTTTCCCTTACCTATTCAGTATAGTTTTTCAGAGTCTGTGTGGAATGATTTTTCGTATAAGTGGGTATAAGGCTTTGTTCTTGATTTTTTTTCTTCCTCTGTCACTGCAAAACTTGAATGAACCTTTCAACCTCTACCATTGCCCTACAATAGTACCACCAATCAATCTGTACGTGGTTATCCGAGCAGTTTACTTTATCGTTCCTCCTCTTGCCTGAGCCATCCAATAACCTCTTGTTTACTTGAACTTCGGCTGTCCTTCTGGACTGCGTGGAGGCAGTGGTCCTGGGACAAGAGTCCAAGGCAAAAGAGTTAAATTGACCCTGTTGCATGACAGCTCCACTCGGAGGCTCACTGCTTAATTAACTATTTCTGTTGCCTGAGAGCCATTGTCATGGTCCAGTGTCCAACTGCAAGGGAAAGCATTCAAACCACTGCATGCCTTAAGGCCTAAGCCAAGCCGAGAGACACCAGAGAGCAGGAGCCCCAGGGAAAAGTGAGGCTGCCCTGGGGACAGTGAATTGATTTGAGCTCCCCTCATGCAGCCTCTCTCCCATTTCATCCTTTGCTTAAGTGTGTCCACGCTTGTGCAAGCCCTGTCACACTCAAAATCCCGTTACAGGGGGAGGGCAGGGAAAGCTGAGATTTTTTGTTAGCATAAATTAAGTTTTGGCAGAAGGAGGAGTTATGCAGATTTTTTTTTTTAAACAAAAAAAAAAGGAAGGATGAAAAAAATAGGAATATAGCTATATATGGGAAAAGCCTCAATAAGAACAATACAGTTAAAATTGTTATGCATGCAGTGTCTAGGAACTATCCCTTTGCTCTGGTGTCCTGCTCACCCTTCCACTGCTCCTCTGGGTCAATGGCTCCAGTCTGGGAAGAGTGGGGATGGCAAGGTGTCAGCATCCCAAGTTCCTTGCTGGGAGGAGTACAGTTGCTTCTGGTTTCTTCCTCTTTCTGTAGGATCCTCTGAGGGTGATTTTCATGTTTCTTAACGCTACTTGCGCTTTCCTCACAGGTCTGCAATTCTGTTACAACTGAATTTACTATATATGGTGCATTTTATCTATGTTAGATGCTTCTTCTTTATTCTTTTTGTTACTGATAACAGGTCTTGTTGAGCTGCAAGGGCTATGTTTTGCTAGCTGACTGCTGCTATGTTGGCTGTGGTCCTGCAGCCCTCAGCACTAGCCCATGCCCTGTCTCCTGTCCTGTGCTCCCCTGTACTGTGCCTTGCGGGCTCTCCCCAGGCCCCTGCTCTCTCACCAGGCCTATGTTTCTCTGCATTGCATCATTACGCTAAGGTCATAAATATTTCATCCTACACAGACAGAGAAGCTGCATGCTACTGCTCTCTCTATAAAAGCTATGGTTATGTCATGTGAAGGTAAACAAAGCAAGTTAGGCGTAGCTACCCGCTCCTTAGAAAAAATTGCTGTTACAGCAGCAAATAAAAGTAATAAAAGGAAAGCTCCAGGCAGGTCTAGGCAAAGTCAGGCAAAGCAAGCCTGAAAAACCACAGAGCTGAGGCTCTGCAAAGTCAACATGGAGCCTGTGCCCAGTAACCTGCAACAGCCATATCATCTTCACGGGGACGTAGCCCACGGAGTGCCCCAGACCATGCATTTTTTGAACACGGGTACTCACGCCATCGTGAAAAGTTACCCCAAACCTAATCCTATCCTGGGCATACTGTGTAGACTGAAATGATGATATGCAGTGGTGTTGCACAAGGACAGAAGCACTTGGTTCAGCCTGGCAAGCCCTTGCCAGCTCAGTCACCTTCTTGCTTTGGGTTTGGCAGGTCTGAAACCTTACCTTGAGCCATGGCCCCACATGTACATGCCCTAAAATTCATTCTGGGCCTCTTCCTTTCTCTAGGGATGAGCCTGTGACCCACCGTGACCATGCCCCGTGGGGGTGCTGGTGGGGACACCTGTGAGGAAGCAAGCTCAGGCTTCTCCAGAGACCAGTGCAGGTCAGCCTGTGGGTTGACCAACATTGTCTTCTCAGCCCCTGTGGGTTTTGGCCCTGTGCCATCACTCACAGCCCCATCCTTGGCAGTAGTGCAGGGACCGCCCGTGGTGCTGGGGACCCTGCCTGAAGCCAGGCCTTTGCCTCAGCCTGAGGCCCATGGGGGAAGCCCCGAGTCCTCAGGCTGTCCTGGGCCTGGAGCCACCAGCTCATGGTGGCCTCAAAGGGAGATGAAATTGGTGGGAAAATGCTGGGCTTGGTCGGAGGTATCAAAGGGAATTTTGGCTGGGCCATAACAGAGGAGGACCTTTTCTCTCAATTTTGACTTACATGGGTCGTGTGCTGGGATCCCCTTGCCACATCAACTTTTGGCTGTGGTGGCCAAGTTTTTTCAGATTCTAATTTTTAATCCTGTTGGGTAAATGCATTTGTTTCACAATTAAGATGTAAAGCTCTTAGTTGTTGTTTCAGTAACTGGTACTCCTAACTTTATCCCTATTCTCATTCCTTGATCAGCCTGATTTTTAAGTGGGGGATATTTCGGAGCTGTTTAGAGTAAATAGGACTTGTCTGGGGATTTGTATTGCAATTTGAAAATTTTTAAAAAGAGGAGGATTATGTGGGTAAAAACAGTTTTTATGTTAGAGCTGTGGGTTGAGGTTTGAGAAAATTTTAAATTTATTGCTGTATGTTTTAGACTCCAGGTTTTCTGAAATGTGGTTTGATGGAGTGCTTCCAATTCACATTGATTGCTTTCACAAAAATGACTATCCTGGGCTACCATGAGTTCAGGCTAACTCTGAGTCTCTTCTGGAAATATTATCCCTTTCTCCAGGGGAGCAGGTTGTTGTAAAGGACAGCTACACCAGTCTATAGGTGTGCATGAGCATGATCTGAGAGCAAATTTTTTTAAAGTCTTCACCTTCAGGAAGTCCTTTGTCCAGGGCTCAGGTTAGCATTTGTGCATTTTGGGCTGCATTGGTGGGATTGGAATAAGGGCTGGGACAGACAGCGAGCTGATTTAGAAATCAGCATAGGACAATTTTGTGTGTGTAAAAGGTGCATGCCTGAGTTCATTGAACAGGAATTAAGCCTCAGTTAGAAGAATCCCCAAGGGATTAAGTGTAGGACTTCTTGCCATGTTCTGTCCTACAGCTGATGGTGTAAGATTATGGGTGCAATGGTGGCTTTAGCTTTTGGGTGCTGGCATCTTTCCGATGCCCAAACAGGGAAATGGCATGCAAACAACTTGGGAACAGGATGGCGGCAGGAAGGCACAGGCTGTACGAGGGCTTGGGCTAGGCTTGGAGTAAGGGCTGCCCTTGTTCAGGTAATGAGAAATAGGGCCTTGTTAAAGGATGGATCTTTAGGATCATGCTTGTCAACCTACTGACATGTTGATGTGTTGGATACTCTGCCAGGAGAACGAGGACAAGAGGAACTGGTGTCATTCCCAATTTATGAGAGGCCCAGGCTAACAGAGGGAAGTCAGCTGGCGCTGCAGGAAGGCCTGGTTTGTGGTCATCTCTGCACGGTGATGTCTCTCTTAGCTACTGCTCCGTGAAGGAATGGTGCCACACAAACAGAGACCATCCTGATCCAACACCCTCATCCTGTGTGCGTAGTCTGCCTGTTGCTGTCTGCGATGTACCACCCACAGCCCCTTAGCTGTGGAGGGCTGCCTGGGCTAGGTCTAAGCTGTGGTGACCTGTGTCCTGGTCATGTTTTATTTCCTACTGCTGCAGGAGTGATGGTGTTGGAAGCTAGATGAAAATATCACACCACGTCCAAACCTGAAGACCCTGAAAATCATGCTTGGGTATTGTTTCACCCTGGAGTGTCTTAGTATCCAGAGAAAACTCTTTGTCTGACTTAGATGTCCCAGTGCTAAACAGGCTGAGCAAATTGGTGCCTTTATCATATGAACCGTAACATAGATTTCCTTCTGTTTAAAGTCCCTCAAGTCCCTGTGGGCTTGAGGTGGGAGGGATGGCTTCAGTATCGTGTGAGCACATGTACAGGCTGAGGCTCAGCACACTGCACAGGTGGGGCTAAACTCTTCTAAGAGATGAGGGGTAGGTAAAGGGAGGAGGAACCTGGAGTCTGTTCCTCATTTGGGGACAAATGCTTTAATGGTGTGCGCTGCTGAGTCTAATAGCTCTGACAAACATGTACGGGTGGATTTAGTCCCGTTCAGCTGGAGGTTGCAGCTCCGTACCAGCTGCAGCTGGGAGCTGGTGTATATCCCAGTTTACAGATCAGATATTAGTGCAAATCCATCTTCGTGAGTGAGATGGTTGCAGTGGCCATGGCTGTTATGTAAGAATGGAAATGGGGTGGGCTCAGCAAACTTCAGCGGCAAAGAGAGGCCTTCAGCAGGGTCAAGAACATTTGAAATGACTTTGGCTTAAGCTACGGCAACCCTTGTTTTCCAGTCTGGTCCTGTATTTCACCTGGGTCCCACCTAGCTGAGAAATTTCACGTTGCTGTTCAATGCTCTGTGTATTTAAAACATTGACTGTGTTAGCGTTTTCTGAAACAATTCATATTTTTGGACAACTATATTTTATGATGCAAAATATCAACATTTTGCACTGTCTTTCAAAATGAACATGGAACACATCAAATACTGCAACATTTTGAAACTTATCTTGAAATGGGCATATGTTTTTTTTTTCCAATTCATTTTCTTTTTCTGCTTACTGACACCACTGAGCTGCTGAAAAGGAATTTCTTCCCCAGGTAATTTATTTAAAAAAAAAAAAAAGATGACTTTTACAGCTTTTTGAAAAGGTTCACCATTGATAAAGTGCAAAAGAGTTCAGTCCTTCCGGTAAAACTTTGGACTGTTTGATTACCAAATGTCTATTAATCAGTAAAGGAAGTTTTTCAAACTCTGTGTGTAGGAGACAACCCGAAAGAAAACATCCTGATACAATTTTAATGTTAGCCCCTGAATTGCGTAACTTACTATAACGCAATTATTATTATTTTTCCCTTAAAGGAAAAATGCATATTTTTTGTGATATTAGGGTGAAAGTAAAACATTGGCAATGGAGAAGAAATGAATCAAAGTAGATTATAATCCAAGCCCAGATCTGATTCAGATGAATGGGATGAAGTTTTTGCTTTTACATAATCTCTTCAGTTAGCGTTCTTAATTTATTTTGTAGATAAACTCCAAAAGTCCTTGAGCTGCATGTGCTCTGGATCTAAGACACTTGTTTGTTATGGAAAGAGCGTACATCTCCATCCTTGGAGATATTCACAACTTGACTAGACATGACCCTGAGCTATCTGATCTAATTTTGGAGTTCAGTCTAACTTCAAGGTTGGCCCTGCTTTGAATCAGGATCAGACTAGGTGACATCAGGAGGATCCTTCCAACCAGGGTTTTTCTATGAATTTCTCTGTATGTGTGCATATATGCATACGCAGACAAGTACAGAAAGAAGGTTACCCCTCAGCTCCAGTGTAAGCATTTCATTTTCACTGACAATAGCAGTATGAAGCTTGTTATAAGGCACTCTGGCTAAATCAGTGAGTGAAATATGACAGTCTGTTACCGTGCCCTTCCAAAGCAGATAAGTATGGAAAAGAAGCCATATAGCAACCAACTTGTGAGAGTAAAGGGCTACTTGTCTGGATTTCTGCAAGTTAATTTAATTTTCCTGGACATATTTGTGTCTTGGAGGGAAAAAACTAGAAAAAAACTCAAAGCCCTGCCTGACTGCACAGCAAGAAGTGACCTGCAGCAGCTGGGCAGAGGTGGTGGTCTAAGAGAGGGTGGAGGCAGGTTGTAGGTGTCTCCTCCAGCTGTTGCTGATAACCCCTTTGTGATTTCCCTAGTTTTTCTTTTCCTCCCTCTGTGCCTGCTCTCCTTCATCTCCTCATTTCTCTGCTAGTTGCTATTATCTAGGAATGGCACTTAAATTCCATAAAAGTCCTTTTTTTCAATGGCCAGAATATATGCTCTGTGTTTTCATGGCTGAAATGCCTGTTCATCAAAGAAACTACTGTTAGGAGAAAAAGCCTCCTGGGAGACATGATATACTACTGCATCTTGTTTTTTCACCTGCTCAGTATGTAATCACAGAGCTACTCCAGTTGTTGGAACGGAATAAGATGCTTTAAAATTTAAGTGGATTTTGACAGTAGTTGAAAACTGAAATTATAGCTATTATTTCTTCAGTCTGATCTCTGAGGGTTTGATGATTCTTAGATTCAGGCATTCATCTGTGAAGCCTGGAAATTTTTTAATCTAATGCTCAACTGCATGCAGAAAAGGTTGTGCAAGAAGATGGAAATCACTTTGCAATGAGTTAAAGGAATAATGTAATTGGGAAATGAACTATATAGAGATCAGAAGTTAGGGTGTTTCTGGCATAAAACAGCATAAACCTGTGCCAATCTAAAGATTTACACCATCTTTCAGCATCTGGGCATGGGACAACAGAGCAGTGAGGCAGTAAATAGTTATACTGCTGGAGATGAAAGGAAATACAGAAAGCAAGGATGGCAAAATGAGGATCTGTTTGCCAAGAAATTGCTCAGGATCTGCTGTACTGACTAAAATATCTTCATTTTTTCCTTCACTCATAACATACAGTTCAGGGGTTAAAATATTCTAATATTTAGGTGCAATATTTGAATGGTAAGGAGCATAAAGTTAAAAGAGAAGAGAAAAAAGTTAAAAGAGAAGAGAAAAAAGAAAAGAAGAGAAGAGAAGAGAAGAGAAGAGAAGAGAAGAGAAGAGAAGAGAAGAGAAGAGAGAGAAGAAGAGAAGAGAAGAGAGAAGAGAAGAGAAGAGAAGAGAAGAGAGAAGAGAAAGAAGAGAAAAGAAGAGAAAAGAAGAGAAAGAAGAGAAAAGAAGAGAAAAGAAGAAAAGAGAAAGAAAGAGAAAAGAAGAGAAGAGAAGAGAAGAGAAGAGAAGAGAAGAGAAGAGAAGAGAAGAGAAGAGAAGAGAAAGAGAAGAGAAGAGAAGAGAAGAGAAGAGAAGAGAAGAGAAGAGAAGAGAAGAGAAGAGAAGAGAAGAGAAGAGAAGAGAAGAGAAGAGAAGAGAAGAGAAGAGAAGAGAAGAGAAGAAGAGAAGAGAAAAGAAGAGAAAAGAAGAGAAAAGAGAAAAGAGAAGAGAAAATAAAGAGAGAGAGAAAGAGAGAAGAGAAGAGAAGAGAAGAGAAGAGAAGAGAAGAGAAGAGAAGAGAAGAGAAGAGAAGAGAAGAGAAGAGAAGAGAAGAGAAGAGAAGAGAAGAAGAGAAGAGAAGAGAAGAGAAGAGAAGAGAGAAGAGAAGAGAAGAGAAGAGAAGAGAAGAGAAGAGAGAAAGAAGAGAAAAGAGAAAGAGAAAAGAAAAGAGAGAAGAAAAGAGAAGAGAAGAAAAGAAAAGAGAAGAAAAGAGAAGAAAGAAGAAGAAAAGAAAAGAAAAGAAAAAGAAAAGAAAAGAAAAGAAAAGAAAAGAAAAGAAAAGAAAAGAAAAGAAAAGAAAAGAAAAGAAAAGAAAAGAGAAGAAAAGAGAAGAAAAGAGAAGAAAAGAGAAGAAAAGAGAAGAAAAGAGAAGAAAAGAGAAGAAAAGAGAAGAAAAGAGAAGAAAAGAAAAGAAAAGAAAAGAAAAGAAAAGAAAAGAAAAGAAAAGAAAAGAAAAGAAAAGAAAAGAAAAGAAAAGAAAAGAAAAGAAAAGAAAAGAAAAGAAAAGAAAAGAAAAGAAAAAAGAAAAAAGAAAAAAGAAAAAAGAAAAGAAAAGAAAAGGCAACAATTAAGTTGTGGCAATTCTGCTTCATTACAAATGAGCTTTTGATTAAGAGGAGCATAATTAATGCCAGCTACACACACAATACTGATTTCCACAGTGATTCACCACAGAAGGTCACTGTAAAAACAGCATGAAATGGTGTTTCTGGAGACGAGTTCAATTTATCCTGAAAAGGAACATTGAGACCAGAAATGGACAAACAGCCATACAAAACAATAAAACAGAGTGGCTCATACAATCCTCTTCTATTCTTTTAGTGGCTTGCCTTGACTTTTCTGTCAATGAGATAAAAAAAAAATATACTATGGTATCCCTAAGAAAATCAAGTTGGCTCCCTCGTTAGATGATCCCTCTCCTTCATTTCTTTCTTTCTCTCAGTGATGCAGCCAAGCCTGGGGAGCATCCTCATGTGCCTGGCACGTTCATGTCCCCCCCAGCAGGCAGCAAGCAGGCATGGGAACACATGAGGGGGCATCGAGGTTGTACGGCAGAGCACAATACATTTGTCTTTGCATCATCCCAGCTCTCTGCTTGTGATGCTTTTTCATTTATGAGCATTAATTTGCAAACCATTTTTTTGTTCCCAGGGACGCATACTTTAAAAGTGGACAGAACCAGGTGTCTTCAATATTTTGAAGGATGGTCAGCAGCCAAGTGAATGCTGGTGCAAGGGGGAGACTAGCTGGGGGAAAACCAACTGGAAATGGTTGTTTACCAATGTCTCAAAATGCTGCTGTTTCTTCCACGTCTGTGTTTTGAGGGCTGGTGGTGCACACAGGCTTTACTATCTCCTTTCCTGCGTTACCCTAGCTGAGAGAGCTTTCTGCCCCAGTTTTGATTTGGAGGCACTGATGCAGGGCAATTGCACTGCTAAGGTCAGCCCAGTTTGGAGCTTTCTTTTTCCTGGGAACACTTGTGTTCCAGCAACTTCCTCTGCATTACCTGGTGTGACCTGATGGGACTGGGGACAATTCCTCTGGGCACCCTTCTGAGAAAGGAAAAAACAGCCTTACCTACGTTGTACTCAGCTGCTACAACTTTTGCATCCAAACTCAAGTCTGTTGCGCATTTTGCAGCTCTGGAGAATAGTCTGCCTGCCTGTGTTACTGAGAAGAGCACTGTAATGGATTTCCCTCTAGTGATGAAATATGTCAACTACAGATTAGTCTATATATCTGCAGTCCTAGTATTGAGAGCAGGTGTTTCTCCCTTGCACAAAAACAGGCACTTTGGGAGAGAAGGAAAAGAAAATCAGAAGTTTATTGGATGTGGGATGCTATGCAGTTAAAGCACAAACAAGACCCTTTACGATAAAAACAAAACAAACAAAAAGAAACCTTTTCAAATTAAAGACAGAGTTGTGCATTAAATACACACTCGCAGCAGGTTTATTATTCTGGAGAAAAATTACTATCTCTGTCATAACTTGTTTTCTGGTGGAACAGATAACTTTTTAATCATTTCTTCTCTTGGTGTTTAGAAAATTTCTCATCTTCTCCAGGCCTGAGACTGACACAATTTTAAGACTTTTCATTCTGTAGCAGGATTAAAAAATTGTATCAGAAATAGATGCTCCGGGGCTCAAAACCTGAATGGTAGATTCAGTGTGGATTCATCTAATTTTGCTCAGCCAATGAAGAAAATATTTACTTTACCTGAGTGCAAAATGCAATAACCTATCTGTTGCTGTTATTATTTTCTATGGAACTGTCACTTTTGAAATCAAAAGTGTGTGTTATTTCCCCTAAATAATTTTGAATGTATTGATTGTTTTCAAACAAACTCAGCGGTAGGAAAAAGGTTTTGGAGATATTAGATTTTGACATCACTTGTAAAAAGAGGCAGCCAGCTACAAAGGAAAAGCCATTAATGGATGTCCTGATGGGTAGCAGTGTATGAGCAGTGTCTGTGTGGACACAGCGTGCCCGTGGGTAGCTGGCTGGGGAGGGCAGCCACACCTTCACTAGTGGGTCATGCCTTATTAGAAAGCACATAATTTACACCTTGCTTGGGGAAGTCTCTTGAGTGGATTTTTTTTTGGATGTAATAAGAGGAACAAGGTTAGAAATAAACATTTTCTGGAGATACGGTTCACTTTTATCGTGGAGATAAAAGAAAGCTGGTATGGCTGGGCAGCAACCACGGACTACCATCAGTGCACAGGGAACAGCCCTTTGTCTTCTGCAGGAAAAGATCAGAGGACATCTGGGGACTGCAGGTCAAACAGTGCAGTAACACAACAGCAAGGATAGGAAGCAATGCAAGAGGTTGCGTGGGTGGCTATGGAGCTGCTGTAGCCAAAAGGTCTGCAGGTTTAGATGAATGCCTATTCTTAGGCGTAATTTTCCCTGACATTGAAGTAGAGCCTAGACTAACTGACCTCTTGTGGTCTTTAACTTGTGGCCTTATGCCACATGAACGATGTTTCCTGTGGTTATATATTATATAACATCTAATGCCCAAGGAAGAGGTGCTTGCATTGCTGTCCTAGACTGATTCATGTAAAGAGTCAATCAAAAACGAAATGTAAGGAAATGGAGCATCTCTGCTCCTGGTTAATTTGACGACTGCAGAGAACTGAGACTAGAGTGGTTAAAAGATGGGTTAGAGACCAGAATTTGTAATGAGGTAAGAATAAGACACCAAGTAACTAAACTTTAGAACGGTGGAAAGGCAGCCGGGTTGGCATCAACGGCTTGTGATGATGGCTTATTAGAAATGCTTTCTTGTCTCCAGTCCCCTGGCTGCAACGGAGGGTTCGAAGTGCATGGTGTGAGGTGGGCAGGACAGTTGGTGTGGTTTAGGCATCCTGGCCTTGGCTGTGGTGATCCTTGAAGGTTTAGCCATGCGAGGCGCAGTGTGCCCCCACATCCCCCGTGCTCCCTTCAGCTGCCTGCCACGTTTGGCCTTTTCTCACACGACCTCCCCTTAACAACCCATGAAATCCAGCCATCCCTCCCCCGGCTCCCCCCGAATTTTTGCCGGTTCCTCTTGCTGTCACCTGGCACCTCCAGCCATTCCTCACGTCACGTCTGGCACTTTCTCCACGTCCTGCTGACTTCACGTCAGTGTAGGGCAGGGACCAGCTGTCCGCCTGCAGCCCTGGCACATCATCCCGTTTCTTCCTTCCGCTTCACTCCCGCAATGGCCTGCCTCTCCCCGAGCCCCCATCTCTCTCCACGCACATCGTACTCTTATTTAATGTGATCTTATCCACAGAATACTTGTGTGCGCAGAAAGACAAGCTTAACAAATATTTGAAGAGCATCCACTGATCTCATTATGCATATTGAAAAGCAGTGTTTTCGGCCATCCTTGGTAGGGGGAGGTGAGAGAAGGAGCAACTTATGGTTGCCAGATACCACGTACATCCTCTACATCGAATTACAATTAAAATTATATATTTTTTTTCCTAAACTTCATGCTTGGTGAACACGTAACACTCACAGCATAAACATCTCCCAAAGCCAGAAAGGTTGCAGAATCTGAGAAATAATCAATGTTACTTTAGCAAGGCCTAAAAATCATTAAATATTTAAGCCAGTCTCTCTGAGAATTTTAATTACATTTAAAGAGCAATTCTTCTCTTATACATGACAACAAGAATGGTATCTTCTGTGTCAATAAATTTGCATCTAGGCTGTATGTGACATCAATTCTGCATATTTTAAAAATTAAAATAAATGACTTCTGTCTTTTAGAGTTGTTAGCATCACAACACTGCTTAAAATAATCCCCATTTAACTAAATCATCTCCATTCCCTTTGATAAGATCACATCCTCAAAGGTTAATTTTAGATATATTACCGTACAAAACTTCAGGCTCTTTGAATTTTTATTTATTTATATATATATATATTTAGAACAGCACATAAAATGCATCTCTTCTCAGCTTTACTTACAGTAACCGGGGATTTTTGTGTAAAAAATCCCTAATGTAGGCAAGAACTGTAAGCTAAGAGCCAAGAACAAAACATTTTCTTTCCTGTGGATGCACCTGGGGTCAGAATCGATGTTACTTTGCAATCAGGAAGCCAGTCAAAAAACTCTCAAGGCACTTCACAGTTTTCAATCCAGTTAAAACAGATTAATGAAGAGCAGGATAGAACTGAAGGACATGGAAACATGGAAAATCCTCTGTCCTGTGTGGCCTGGAGATGCAAAAGAAGGAAGAAAAAAAAATGGCCAAAAATTTTACCTAATTTGACCATTATCAGGCAGGCTTTGCAGGGCTCAAGATGTAAGATCTTCTTGACCTTGTACATTAAGCACTTTTAAAATGCATTTGAGAGAAGTTTAGGTACCCAACCTCATTGCCATGCTTGCTTAAAAGCTGTCTGTTCAAAACAAACTTGTGGTTTCAGGAATATATAAACCTTAATTAAAAACTGTTTCAGAAGTTATATTTGAGAAGATTTTGATTTCTTTTTCTTAAATTGTTCTCTTACAACCATTTTGACTTAAGGCACACAGTAGCATCTCTTAAATCAGGAAACCTAGGCAGACTTCTGGATGCTTTACAGCTTTCCATTTTAGCAGCAAGGTGCCGAAGCAGCTTTGCTTGGCAAGGCGATAATTCCCACACTGGGGGAAGACAAGAAGAACAGACCACAAAAGCTTTAGATAAATACAAGAAGAAAGCTGTTAAATGCATTTCAGTGGACATTTACGTGCGTCTGAGCACTATAGGACATATAAAGCTGATTGTAAAAATAAACAGCTCCTACGGATGAGTCGCTTGTCACTGCGTATGTTTTAGCAAAGGGTGTGAAACAAAACAGCACTGAAATGTCTCCCCCAAAACTAATCATGACATTCAACTGAAGATTAAGATCCCAAATGCTCCTCATCTAAACTTGTTCCTGTTAAATAAGCTGAGAAATGTGAGATACTCCACCAGGCAAGTAGCTATCACTGTTGCCCTTGTAGCACAAGAAAGGAGCTATTAACTTTCTCGTAGTGAGGTTGGGAGGGATAATACTTTTCTGTGCCCAGAACGACCAAATCAATCACGTATAAAAAGAGGCCAGCAATTCTTTCTCTTCGGGATTCAATCTCTTCCATTATTTGCAGATAGCTAGCTGCCATCCCAGGCCTTGGCAGGAGTTAGGAGTGAACCAGGGCAACCCATCACCTCCGAGGGACGCAGCCGAGAGAGAGATTTTGTCATGCTCTCTTTGAGGAGACAGCATCCGTTCAGCCTCACAAGCAGTCCAGCTATAAGCTGTGATCAGTGTGAGCTGAGCATCAGCTGGCCGAGCACCACTAGAGACGAGATCCTGGCCTAAAGTGGCTCTTTGGTTTGAATCAGTATGGCTTCTGCTTGACTTTTTCCCTTTCTGTTATTTTGAAGGGGAAAAAATCCATCGCTGTAAGAAGCGGATGAGGTAGACAAAGCCCTGAGCAACCCAGTCTGCCCTGAGCTGTATGAAGTTGTTGTTGAAGAATTTTCCCACTGATTAAGAAAAATAATTTTTCTTTAAATTCCAATTAAATATCTTCTTGTGACCTTCTAGTGTGTGTTGCCTATAAAAATCCCCTAACTTTTATTTGCCCTTATTTAGTGGTTTCTCCAGGGAAAAGATGTTCCTTGTTTTAAGTTTCTGGAAAGTCCCTAGCTGTTGTTAATAAACATGCTTCAGATATTTTAATCACAAAATATTTTCTACTTGGTTCCTGTTTCATTTGTTTCCCTACATCATTTGTTTGGATATTGGTAGTGTTGGCTGTGGTCTGGGATGTGCTAGCTTCAGATTTCTTTCGTAAGAGTCCGTCTCTCTCTCTCCTGTGACTTCTGAGGTCTAAAAGCACAGCTTGCAGTTTCGTGACACAACTGAAGCTGCAACCTTACCTGTGCGTGCAGCGGCTCTCTGTAACACACACTCTGTTGTGCAAACAGAGTGAGAGGTCTTTGGATTTTAAATTCTTGGCAGTGGTCTGGATCCAGAAAGTGTTGCAGGGTCTCCTCTCTGCCTCCTGCAAAAGGGAGAGATGTCATGCAATGTCCACAGAGACTTTTGGGTAAAGCTGGGGGAAAGCTGTTGGCTAGTTTCTGCAGGTGCTGATGACCTCTTAAAATGAAGTCCATCTTGATTTTATCTGAGCTTTTGTCTATATGGTACAAAGCATTTGTACCCAGCTGAGAAAGTATGAAAGCCTGAGCCAGTGTGTGATCCAGCACAAGCCTGGCAGGATGCTAACTCATCCATGCTGCTTTAGCTGTCTCAGATATTGCAGATGTTTCCCCAGTACTGTCTTGTACAGTGAAGAAATCCTCAGTCTTGCATGCTGTCTCTGCCCTTCTAGAGGTATGTGCCTTCAGCACAGATGGGCTGACCATACTGTTCTTTTTAACCCCTTTTCAGTGTACAGAAAAGGAGCTGGCTGGTTTCAGTAGTTGCTTGTTGCAGCCTTCCACACAGCTGCAATTCAGGGAAACACCAATTCGGATTTGCCAAGCCCTCCGTTCCCATGTTCCAGTAGCAAAGCAAAGCAATTCTTGTACGTGTTTAATCATAAAAGAACACGGTACTCCCAGCTACTGCTTTGGAGTATAAGCATAACACATCTGCCACAACTGTAAAAAAAAACATTGAACCTTATGGTGAAAAAGGAATCAGATGGCTGTGCAGTAAGGGGTAGTGTCAAGATTTTGTTTGTTATGGCAACCAGGCAAGAGCTGAGAAAAAGTTTTAATTTGAGCCTCTTAGTAATGAATCCTCATTAAAACCAAAACCCAAACTAAAAACATTCTTTTTTATAAGGCTGCCACCTAACAACTTTCAATCTCTGCAATTCATATACCTAAAGACTCAAAGCACAAGAGGAGCTTGAATTTAATCCTTTTCCTTTGTTCTTCTCTGTGAAAGAAGGACGAGCATGGAGCCGCTTGCAGGTCAGTGGCACAGGACGATATCTGTGCCAGGGGCTGTATGAACAGCAGCAGGAGACCAAGCCTTTCACCTGCCTGTGTGCGGACTCCCTCCTCCCTGCAGAGATGTACAGCATCACAAGTAAGGGCAAGGGACTGCTGCTAATGCGGCTTAATTGAGAGAAACAAAAATAAAAACTGGATGAAAAATAGAATCGTATAGGTGAAAATATTCTAGATTTAAAAAGTTATTTACTAGTTGAAAATGGGTAAGTAAATGTGGGTACCTTTTAGGAAACTTGCTGAGAACTATACAAGTACTACAATTCATCTATAGTCTTAATATCTTCTCCTAACAGACCGAAAATTGCATTAAGAAATATTGCATATATTGTATATTTGCGATAGAGTCACGTAAATGAGTATGCACTTTCTCTTGCATTTTGCCATGATATGCTAACATATTTTGCATCTACAGTAGAAAAAAGGTACTTGTTTTGAACTAATAGACTACTTCTGCTTTAATGGAAAAGAAATAAAAAGTATTAGCTCTCAATATTTGCTGTATTTTCAAAGGTACACTCCTGATGGTTAAGGTGTGATACAACACATTTTAATTAGGATGTTTGCAGTTATGCTAACACAGCTATTTTAAATTCTTTTTTCCTTTGTTATTTAGGACTAGTGCCT
This sequence comes from Anser brachyrhynchus, assembly GCF_964034855.1. NCBI lineage: Eukaryota > Metazoa > Chordata > Aves > Anseriformes > Anatidae > Anser > Anser brachyrhynchus. The sequence goes on from NC_137695.1 coordinate 100,214,961, forward strand.
GCAGGCTGACTCACCAGAACGAAATCTAGGCAAGCCTGCAGTTACATATCTGGAAAGATCCCATCAGTCAGAGGCAGCGAAGCCATCAGGAGTTTTGCCGTTCACTTACCGACAACCCGTGAACTTTGAAAGACATTTCTTAAGTTCTCGAAAACGCTTGGGTGTATCCAGTTAAACAGCTCATTCCTTTGCCAGCCATAGCCCCTTTGCCATTAATCTCAGTTATAAATGAAGATTTGTGCTGAATCTGTTTCCTGTTCACACACAGAAACTTAGACAGATATTTGGCTGTAGCCAGAGTTAATACAGCCTCCTGGGGGCTATGTGAATTTGGTGTGAGTCATAGTTCGCTGACATTCAGCATGAAAAGAAAAATACTGAAAGTCTAACCAAGTCTGGTGGTCATTGGGAAAAGTTTGTACACTTGTCAGCCTTGCTTGGAAGCTGTTTTCCCTATTGTAGTTTGCAACTGCAATTATGTAAAAAGTGATGCATGATGTGGCTGAAGGCACTATGAAATGCTCTATCTGCTTTCTGTAAAGATCAGTTGAACAAGATAGGTTATGAATAGCAACAAAATATTGCTGGTTCAGCAAAAAACTAACAGACAAACAAACAAACAAAGAAAAAACAACCAACCACCACAGAGGTATTGCATTTCCAGCTACCTTTCATCTATTTTTCATTCGGGATAAAGTGCCTGTCACTGCAGTGCTGCCATGTAGTGTGAAGCATTAGATAACCAGGAAACAGTTTCAAAGCAAAGACATAATTCACAGGTCTGAAATTTTATGTGGTGATGGATCCCAAAGAAAATGGAGCATCAGCGGATCTGAGGCAGCAGGTGTCAGCGTGCAGTCAGTTGTTATGAACCCTCCTGCTGTCAGTAGACTTCAAGCCTTCTTCTGCATGTCTTGAATTCTAAAGAAATGACCAAAAGGAAGAGAATTTTCCATTTTAGGGAAGAAGTGAGCTTGGGAATATTCAATACTTCTATAAGAAAGAAGAAAGCCTGGCTCTGCTTCTTCAGAAATTGCCACGTGGCGTTCATTGCTCTGTGCAGCCTCAGAAACACCCGTGCTCTATGGCCAACACATGCGGTTCAGCACTCTCAGTGGAACAAAAACAATGAAGATTAACAATTAAATTATACTTTCAGATCTACATAATCATTATCTTGGCTACCAAAGAGCTATCAAAATGAAAATCTCAAGGTATCTAACCTATTTTTCCTACTTTATTTGCTTCTCTACTCCTTGAATTCTATTAAAATTGGTTATTTGAACTTTTCTTTCCATTTTGTTTATAGACTTTTCCTTTACGGTTAATTTTCATTCTTGTGGGTTTAGAGCAGCACTACTCTTTTTGAAGAGATATGCATAAATCTGTTCCTGGAGCCAAGTGATTTATCAGTTTTTATTACGCTGAGTGTAAGGAAAATCAGAACATATTTAAATTTAATTCAAAATGTAAATAGATAAACAAGGTAAATGAAAAGATAAATGTTTTCCAATAGGTTTGATTCATGATTTGTGAATAGGTGGTGTTGACATCATAGTTTGATTATGACATATGAAAATAACCACTTCTAAAAAATCAGTTTACAGAACCAGAATATCCTGAGCTGGAAGGGACCCACAACGATCACTGAGTCCAACTCCTGGCTTCACACAGGACCACCCAAAAATCAGACCATGTGTCTGAGAGCATTCTCCAAGTGCTTCTTGAACTCTGGCAGGCTTGGTGCCACAACCACTGCCCTGGGGAGCCTGTCCCAGTGCCCGACCACCCTCTGGGAGCAGACCCTTTCCCTAACACCCAGCCTGACCCTCCCCTGTCCCAGCTCCACGCTGTTAAATGCAACTTCAGGCCACAGCTCATATTAGGCTTGATAAAAGATAATTTTTAAAGGGTTATTAGTTTTTCAAAGTCTTAAATTCTTGGCTTACCAAATCTAGAAATATCCCCTGAGACATAATACTTAATCCTTATGTTGGTTCTTCTTCCCTGGAGTTTTCAGCGACACAACTGAAGACAGTGAGTGGCTCACAAGGCACCCAAAGAGACATCAAGGCCCCAGGTAGGAAAGTCCTACAGAAACACAAGGATCTGGGGAATAGCTGAGGCTGAACCTAAGCATTCTACTGATACTTTCAAAGTCTGAAGGTAGCAGCTAACTGAGAGATCCTGAAACCATTCTCCTTTTTGTACAGGCTACTGAGTTATTGGTATTCCAAAGTAAAGTTCAGGAGTGTTATGCTTTATAGATCTTCGCTGAGCTCTGGAGTGATAAAGATAATAACTGTAAAAGCAATAATTAATGATTATAATTACTATTAAGATATCATTTACAGAAGCCTGCACATAAGTTGCCATATGTCACAGAAGGTCAGGCGGTAGCCTGGAGGCAGACAATTGTATCCCGAAGTCACTGCGGAGCACAGGTGAGAGCACCAGGTGCTGAATATTGCCAGTGACTGCGCACACCAGGAAGCCTGGCCCCTTCCCCTTCTCCAGGGAAGTGTTAATGGGGCAAGTCAGAGCAGAAAACGGCAGAGAGCAGGGAAACCAGTTCTTCAGGGTGTGTAGTGGGATATTTTGAATTTGCAGTGAAAAATGCTCACTTTTCTCAGCATTGGTAAGTGAAGAAATCAGTAGTGCATGCAGCTGCTGCTGCTAATGAGGGATAATTGCTGATTATGACTGGTCGTCTTTCCAGGAATGCAGCTTCCAGTATGTTTTGTTCATCGCTCAGTTGCAGACTGGCATCAGATAGACCAAAAAGACTGGGAGTCTTAGGTCACTTCTCTCGCATATATGTGTTTGTTATCTCACTTCTATAGGCTCTTTTCTGATGGATGTCATTTTCTGATGCTTGCTTTCTGGCTGTTCATCACTTTTATTGCCCTACCATCTGTTCTAAATTGTTAAAGATGCTTTTATTCTCAATTTTTCTTCAGGGATGTAGAAGAGGCATCTGCCTCCAAACACTTAAAATTTCCCAATATACTTCTACTAATTATTTATGCAAAGTAACTCAGATATATTTTCAGTATGATATACAGATGACTAAAAAATAAAGAGTACATTGCTTACACATTTAATTTTTTTATTTTTTATTTTTGAAAACTGGCATGCATACCAACTTGGAAAATGGCTTGTCTTGCATATGAACTCAATAAAGTTAGGCTTGAAATTAGTGGAGTTCTTATCCTAAGCCTTTAATTTAAACATGCTATCAAGTATTTTGCTAAATGAGGAACCATAAATATCTCCTTTCTCCAATCTGTTACTCCTAACAGTGCTAAATCTACAGAATGCATTTTGGCAAGCCTTTCCATCACAAAGCTCTGTGTAAACATCGATTAATCTAGTTACTACAGTGGGAACTCTGAAACAGAAGAAGAGGCTTCTTAAAGGCATCAGAGTGGATTTAGTGAGTCTGAGCTGGGCTTAAAACTAAGGAGTTTCAGTTGTTAGGCCGTGGAAATAAATCCCCTCCTGACCCAAGTGTATCAGAGGATGAGGTGATGGTCCCCGTGGGTCCCCACCACTCTCTGCTGGCAGCCTCCTCCCCAGCATAGCTGCAGAAACACAGTCCACATGAGTTAAATACCTTGGGTGACCTAAGCCTTTTTTTTTTTCCTTTCTATTTTTCAACTGCTACCACTGTATGGGGCTTTGCCAACATTAGAGAAGAGCTGCTGCTAAACACCTTAGGAAAAACATCCTTTGCCGTTGCTACAGACCTCTGCTCCAGCCCGTGCTTATCACTGTTCCCAAGGTGATAGGAAAGATCTAAGGGTTTATGGACATGACTGGGTGTAACTGAGTGACAGTGGCTGAAGGACATCCCCAGAAGAAGCTGGGATGTGTGAATTAAATCAGATCTGCCAGCCCTACCAGAGATATCTGCTGGTGCTGCTGCAGTTATTGAGGTCAAGTGGCCAGTGCTATCAATGTATAGGAGGATAGAAAAGAGCAACTCTACATTCAATACATTTCTAGAACTCTTTTTAGTTATTGATATTCCTCTCTGTATCATGATCTCACAGCTCTGCGTTAATTCAGGAGCCATCTCCTGGGTACCTGAGTGGTGGGGCTGAGCCCTGGACCCAGGCTCCCCATGGTGTCCACCTCGGGTCTGGCCACTGGACTTTGTGGCCACACAACTGCAGTTAGCCCCACCACAGATTCAGTGGCAAGTTGCTCATCTCACTTCACCATCCCAAGCACAGAGGACATGAAGATCTGTCAGCATGTGGAGAAGTCTTAGTCAAGGATAAGAAGTCAGATGTTAGATTCGAAAAGCACGATGGAAAAGTTTTCCGAGAAAGCTATTCCCTGTTGCTTGCGATCAAGCCCGGAGGAAAGGGTGAGATGGCTGGGGGAGAGGCCATATGCCAGGCTCCGAGGCTGCCCCATGGGACATCCACAGGGACGTGATCCAGCAGCTGCGGCAGAATGCTGACCTTGGGGTGCCTGGACTTGGGCGTCCCAGGTTTTTGATGGTGCCACGACCAGAGGTGGCTGCCCAGGCCTGGTTAATGTGCGATAACCAGGGACAGAGGGTATGGTGTTGGCCTGTAGGAAGTGATCAAGGATTACCATCATTTTTTTTTGTATATTGGCAACATTTGCCTACATTTTTGTGGGGATAAAAGGCCATGTCTCTACGGCAGAAGCTGTCTGCAGGCAAATTCAAAAACCCTGCTTCAAATTGGAGGTTGCTAGAGCTGCCAGAAGAGGGTCTTGGTATTTTGGATTAGGCAGAGGAGAAACGGAGACATTTGGAGGTGTTTGTTCCTCCGTGGCCCTAGAAACAGGCAAGCTATCTTGGCGGAAGCTTTTGGTGAATGAGTGTGGGGGAAAATTGGCTGAGAGCAGATGCTCATTGTGTAAAATTTAATTCCAAGTTGTTAAACAACTGTAAACATGATTTTCTAGCTTTTATAGTTGGCACTGTCACTTTGTGTCATCAAACAATAATTGCTAATACCTTGCACCTTCTGTTCTCTCTGTATGCTTTTCATTCTGTTCAGATTTCCCATGCAGCTATAACATTGAATTTGAAGTGCAGGAGCTAAAACACAAAGAGAACTTCTTTAGTGGCACAGTTTTCACACAAATGCTATGTTCAGGGAGCTAACTGTGAAATTTGGTTGCCTGAAAGATGGAAAACTGCTCGGTGAACAAATGTTTTCATCAGGCTAGCACATTTGAGGTAGAATTCATGAGGGAAGATGGATTACACGGAAAAATAAATAAATAAACAAACAAATAAATAAATTGAAGTGATTGAGTCCAAAGCTCCCATTTTTCTCTCTTTTCTGCTTCAGCCTGGACTTGATTTCTCCTGGGTGGCCCACAGACCCCAATCCATGCCCCTTCCATGAGGCCTCCAAGTCCGCAGGTGCTTCTTTCCCCCTTTGTGTGGACAGCCAGGCCATGGCTCTGCCAGCAATGCCGACTGTTGCGCACACACTGGCTGTGGAAACATCTCAAGATGGAGGAAGATGGAGAATCACTGCCTGCCAGGTAAGCCAGCCTGCCTTGTGGACCAGGCTTTCTGGGCCTGTGGCTTTTGATGGGCCTTTTTGAAGGGCTGTGAAGGGCTTGCTATTCAGTGATAACACCCCTGAGATACCCACTGGCTCATCTACAGTGCTAACGCTTTGCAAAGCCTGCCCCAATCAATTTAATGAACGGGTTATATTAACATTATAACTGGAAAACATCATGGTGCTTAGTCCTCCCCATGGCTTTGAGCTACCTATCCCACATACGGCTGCTTTTGATCTGACGCTGAGGCATCTGAGAGAGATTATCTGAGAGATAAGGCTTGGTGTCTGAGGAGGTCTGGAGAGACAAGGGAAGTACAGGCACCTAAAAATGTTTTTCCTTGTAAGTAGGAGTAAATTTGTTTACTGCTTTTCATATACATTATTTCTGCGAGTGTAAATATCATAGAGAGTTAAAAGAACCTTCTGATATAATACATTTTCTATGCAAAGTCTGGATGAAATAAAAATCAAATTCAAATTTTAACAAAACTATGAAATATACATGTCAGATAAAAACAGAGATCTGTTTATGTAGTTGTCTCTATTGAGTAGCAATGTCTATGGAAATATTTCCACGCTCCATTAATTGGGACAAGAAAATAATACCTATCTGTTTAACACTGCATGCTATCAAGACACTCTTCAAACAGTAATGCATTTGTCATTTGCTTTCTCAGGGACGCACTGAAAATGCAATCCAAACTAAAATGAGAATTGAAAAGGGATGAATTAAACTCCACTACACAGTATTACGTAGATGCTGTTAGAATTACAGCATCTTTAATTTGATCTGCTTTATTTCTCCTTAGAAATGAAGTAAATTAAATTAAAGCCACTTTAACTTTTGAATTCTTAATGAGAATACCTACACAAAAGTGTAAAGAAATTAAACTAACCCACATTGCAAGACTCATTTTCATGTATTTTCTTGAGAGTGCCTCCAAAAAGGACACACTGATTCACATGTGGCGTTCGGGAAAGATTTTAAAGGCTGACGCCTATTTATCGTTTATCATCTGTCACCTTTCTTATCATTGATCAGAAGTTGCTGCCCAGAGTAAGCAGATGTAAATGCAGATTCACGTCATAGCTCACTGTTATAAAGGAAGTGAAGGACTACAAACCTCTTATTTTTTGAAGTATCAGCTTGTGAGACTTCTGTAAAAGAGGTCATGTCATGGGGGTATGTGCAGCTTCTGGGTGACAAGATAAGGAGCTCAGCCTAAAAGTAGGTTTTGTGGAGGGTGACTGTAGGGTAATTTTGTGATTAAGCTTATTCTTGGCTAGTTGATCCTAGACATGCCCCATGCAAGTGAGGGCAAGCTGGGGAACATGCCAAAGGGAATACTGAAGAACACATTGTAAAAAAAAAATAAATAAAATAAAATAAAATAAAAATCTGGAAGCTTGTCTTGAATTTTCTTTGAGGTATGGGCTTGCCTTTGACTCTAATGCAGGTCAGTTGCCCCTATATCTGTCACCCCTACTGCCCTACTGTTTTTCATAACACCTCCTTGGATTATGAAAGTATTTCTGCTGTGAACTATAGTTACCAATCCTGTCTGTTTTTAAAGGACTCACTGAAACTTTCCTTAACAGTTGTTTATGATGAAATGTAGAAAACAGGTTGAAACCTGTTACCTTGAATGTCGAACAAATGTATTATGTTCAGATTAGGCACCCACAATCTCTTTCTCAATACTAATATATGCTAAAACTCAGCATAAACTTCACCTATATTTTGCATTAGAAACTTCAGTTTTCGTGACTTGGAAACCTAAGCCATCGGCCCTACACCACGACAACACAGATCGACAGCTATCTATAGGGCTGTCATAACTGACATGCTGGTCTGTGAGTACTGGTCTGTGGGATAGAGTCTAAAAATTGCTGAGGGTGGAAAACACCATCTCATTATTAAACATGTCTAGTAATTAAAACAGACAGGGACACAACCACCACTTTTTTTTTGGAATTTTGCTTATTTGCTTTTGTACAAGGGCTTCGTGCGAAAAGATCTTGCAGTGCAAAGTTGTCATTCTTTGGTGTATAGGAAGGTGGTGCTAAACTACAAATGATGGCAGAGGCTGAGGGAGTGTGTATTCTCCGCAGTTACACACAGACTCACTGTGTGATTGCTGTTCCTTGAAATCCGGAGAGACTGTAGATGGAATGTTCTAGTGGGCCACGAGAAAAGTGAATGGGCTTAGAAATGGGAAATAGATATTATTTATGTTTTCTTAATAAAGTTCAGTATTAGGAAATAATTAGGAAATCTGCTACATCTGCTATTTTTGTCACATGAACAGAATCAATCTCAGAATTCAGATCTGCTGTCAACTTGGTGGCTTTTTTCCATGACTTGTGAGACCCTATTATGAAAACTCTTAGGAAGTTTAATTAACACATATGGACATGAAATCACATAAAATTTTTAAGTATTGACTACAAATTCTTTGAAGTCTTATGTGTTCCAACTTATTTCCATTAACTTGTAAGCAAACGTTAAATGAGAGCCAGGTGTGATGGGGCTGGACCTGCCAGTGAAGAGATATTCATCAATTACTACTGTCCTTTTTGCTTGTGAAGTACAGGTGAGCAGATTTTTGTTTTATTGGTCCCAGACGCTTGCTCATTCTTACAAATAAATTGCTCACTGCCAACACACTTGAGTTTGTGGATTGTTCCCCAGCATTTGCTGCAAGGTGCTGGTTAGTTTGGGTGCACAGACCACAGGGACCATCTGTGTAATCCTTCTGGGGCTGAACCAGCTGTAGATTAAGGTCTATGAGATGCATGTCCAAGACATGAACCTGCAAATTTCTGTTTGCAAGTGCTTCACAACATCCACTAAGTTCAGATGAGGGAGCAAAATCCCCCACAGTCTGCTTGTTAGACCACTTGCAGTGAAAGGTAATATGCATGCCTTCAGCTGGCCACGTTTCCAGACCTGATTTGCTCCCTGCTTCACGCTGAGGGTAGTTCTGTCCATAAGGGACTCCCGTTCACCATCACCATGCTCTGTTCCTGCAGATGGAGGCTAGGAGCTGTGCTCCAGCCCTTACCTGCTCCCCAGGCCCATTGGATTAGTGAAAGAGATCTTTATGAGATGTTAAACTTAAAAAGAGTTTAAAATGCATGGTGGTTAGACCTAAAATAGTATTTCAGATCACATTTTGTAAATCACAGTGTTATCACTTACAGTAGGTGGCGGTTCAATTACTTTTAATTGCTATTATTTGTGCAGCCTATTGTATTGTGATGTGTGTGCTACTACTCATGGTATGCAATACTAGGGCTCCCCTTTGTATCAGAAGAAAGCTGAATTCAGCCTAAATAAATTTATTTTAGTCTTTATATGCATAAAGAAATCTGTACTTTCCTAGAGCGATGGCTTTAGCTCTGTTATGCATAAAACTTTGTTGTTGTTGTTGTTCTGCTTTGTGTGTTTGTTTGTTGTTGTTTTCTTGTTGTTGTATTTTTATATTTATTTTTTTTAGCCTGGGCTTAAAAGTGAGCTTCTTCTTCTTGTCACAATCTTTTCAAGTGTGAGGAGGTTGTTACTAAAAATGGAGATTAACTGCAGTGCAGAGACACAGGATATCCAGGATAAAACAAGATTGGGGCACTGAACCATTCAGTTCTTTGTTATCAGAGCTAATACTATTGGTTTCCTATGAAAATTTCCTGTATAATCATGTAGTTTGTGAGGTGTGGCAAAAGAAAAAAGATTGATATTGTGATTTTTTTAATTTATTTTTTACTCTGTCATGACATATTTTGTTATCACTTCACAACTTATCACTTTAATAGCCAGAAGTGATGATACTTTCATTCTGGAAAAATGCTTTGGAGTACCTGACTTGAAGTGTGTCTAAAAAAGGGGGCTCAGGGGTTTCTGAAAACTGGCCTCCCTGGGTTTCTGAGCAGGGGTGTATGAGCTTATTCAGGTTTTGTGAAGCCTGAATTCATTAACGGCTTCTTACAGTACTCATTTGAGGCAGATGATTATTGTAGCAGAGGAAGAGAAAAACACTTATTCTAGGCCCCCAGAATGGATGACTGACAGAACTTAGCTTAGAATCAGTGTTTCCTGAGTCCCAGTGCTGTGCTTGTTACTGTTTTCTGGGATGCTGAAAATGTCTGTATCATTACTCACAAGTCCTTATTTCTATGAAGTAAATTATTTCGGTGTGCAAGAGTAACCCTGTGTGTTGCAGCAGTGATTTATAGGCAGTTCCAAAAATATCCGTGCTATTTCTTGTCTTTAAAATCCCAGCGTGAGCTGCATGGAGTCACATAGTGCATGGCTGCAGAAAGCATGACCTGAGGAACCTGAGCGGTGCACAGAGATGTGAAAGAGCAGCCTGCAACTGGCCTCCAGCAAACTAACTCTTATTACCAGAGAAGAGATGAATGACCCTTGAATTAGAGACGGGAAACTTCACCAAGGTTCCGAGACTGAATAAAACATGGGTTTTAGAAGCCACCTAATGTCTGCTGTTTCAAAGGTAGAAACTCCCACGGGTATGATGTCAGTAGACACAGAGCAAAACCATTTATAACTCATTGTAATGACCTCAGCATGGATCTGTTTGTGCTGGTTTCTCCTGATCTTTATGACAAAGTACATTAATGAGACTACAAGATTGGGCATATAGCACAAGTATTTAATGCTCAGGCACAGGAAGATTGCTCAGTGATTACAGCACCGCCTGACAATGTGTGTTAAATGTAAATATCTAGACTTCACTCTGTGGAGCACATATTAATATTCTTGACATTCTGATGACTTCATTTTTAAGAATATTAGTTTTCCTTTGGAAACAGAATTTAGGAATTGCAAGGCCAGTTGTTCATGAAAAGAAAGTCATTGTCATGTCACTTGTGTGTGGCATAACACGATGGCTAGCCTGTAGGTAAACTGGGCTGACTGTAATTAGCAGTTGGTTTAGAGTTAGTATTTTCAATGTGAAACGTATGTTTTTACAAAAATACAAAACTAAATACTTCCATGTTGTTATTCGGTCCCAAAGGCTGAAGACATCACCAAATGCAGCAGTATTTTTCCAGCCTTTATCATTACAATGCAGGATGGAGCGAGGGATTATCAAGGACAAACTGCCGATTCACTCAACACAGGAGAAAAGACCCAGAGTTGACTGGCTCTGATCTTAGCATGAATCACATACTTGTAGCGCTTATTTGATTTCTCCTTTTTGATTCCCCTTGAAGTGTTTTCTACTGAGGCACATCTGCAGCTTTTCTAGATGTTAGTGGTTGGAGATTTGGATGGGCTGTTGGACATAAGATTTCATACCACCTTTTAAATGAGTCAGCGTGATGGAAAAGTTGGATAAAAGCCCAGGAGAAAAGCTGTCAGCTCTAGATACCTTGGAAACCAAAGGTGTAATATTTCTTCCTCATCTTTCATTTTGCTAACTTAAATATAGGTAAAGAAGAGACATGCAGACATAGAAGCAAGGCATAATATTTTGAATAAAAAGATAAATAAATGTAGAGGCTGGCAGGACTCCTGAACATGTGTTAAAAGAGAAATTCAGGGAAAAGAAGTGGGAAGAATACAAAAAATAGTAAAGTAGAACATCTTTCATGGCTGTTTTCAGGGAAAAACAGTTGTGGCTCGTTATGGGGCTTTTATGCCCAAGATGGCTGATAGAAGGCTGCTTTCTGGTTTAATTCTTGAGATGTCTCTGGTATTTTTCCCTCCCATATTTATCCTTTTCAGTGTCGCACACTTGACTATGGTGCACACAACTTGCTAAATATCATGCCAGAAAGTGACTAGTGGCATTCTGAAAATCTGTGCTTCTCCATTGGACTTTGGGTCAGTGTTAATACATACAGGATAACAGACAGTCCCAGACAGCATACAAAATACCAATTCACTTCTAGCTCCAATATGACTTGTAACATTAATGAAGCAAATCAGATTTTGGGGAATATAGCCACATACTTAGTATGTGTATAAAACAGCCGTAATAAGACATTGCTATGGCTGAAATTGTTACGATTTTAGAGAAAAAAAAGAATTAGGATCGAAATTGTAAAAAAATCTGTTCCTATAAAAAGTGAAAATGCACTTGGATGAGTGAAAGTTAATAGAGTTAATTGTGGCGAGTAATACAAGAAGGTAATTCATGTTAGAGAACCTAATTGTGATTCAGATAAAGAGGAATTGTAATTAAATGGAGGTTGGATAAACATGATTATTCTGCCAAGGTTTCCCTGCGCAGTACCAGGAGGTTTTAAGATGTGGTGGCAGAGACGTGTATGTGATTTGGAGTTAAGAGAAGACATCGTAACGGGCCAGGTGGGTACCATACCACTGCTGGGAAGGAATGGCTGTGAACCCTGAACAATGCTGGTCTTAGCAGCGCGTGGCAGTGAGGTCCCCAGGGGGCTCAAGTTTAAAGTCCCGTTAAATTTCAGCTAGGTACTTGTGTGTGTGGTGGGATGGTAAGTTAGGGGAGACATTCACGTCTTAAGCTAACAGAGAGGTGAAAATGAGCCCTCAGATTTGGTAAAGCAGGGCTCCATGAGGTGAGGCCTGGGCTGCCCCATGGCAGATGCAGCCGGCTCCAAGGGCCCCACCACAGGGCAGGGCCGGGACTCGCAGCCACGGGTGGGCACCTCAGGGAAAGGGTGAGTAAGAAGGGCCGGAAAAAAATAAAACTGGCATTTTCTATTAAACACCTGATATTTTCTGTTAGAGGTACTGTCATCTCCTTTTGTAGGTAATTATAAGCTTCCGTACATGTTATTTCCATCAGTCTGAACTTCTGTTTACTGAAGCTTAACTAAAGAGTAGCCAGGTAGTCAGTTTTTGATATTTTAAAATTTTAACAAACTTAATTATCTGAAAGTGTATTTTTTTTTTCTGTCTCAATACAACACGTACACAAACATGGAACCTAGACTCAAACAAAAGCCCCCAAGTAACAGCGTGGCTTTGTTATTCCCACAAACCGGTTCTAAGGCTGTTGGCTGCCTGTTCTCTACATACACAACGTTGGGCATCACAAAAATGAGGGATATCACAAAATGATTTCACAAAAATAAGGGATGAGATGGTAAAGACCCAGTTGCATACCTACCTCAAATTTTGAATAATCTGTTATACGGTGTTTCTGGAAAAACAGCATTTCACTCGTGGGTGAAGTGCTTTTTTCTTCCTAAAGGAGAACGGGGTTTTGTGCATATACATTTTTATTAACTCTGCAACAGTCAAAATTTAATGTGTTTAATTTCCATGAAAATGTTACTGTTTTGGCTCTGACTTCCTGGCAGTTATTTTTTCCACAATAGCATGACAGTTTCACATCAGAAAGTAACTGGCACTTGCTATAATTTTGTTCGTGGGTGCCACCATAGCTGTGTATCCTGCTGTTTTGAGCAAATGCACTCACACACCTGCTTCCCTGCAACTTCACAGGAGTGAGATGAGTTCTGGAAATGACAACAGCACACTCCATGTAAGTACAGGATAAGAAACGTTTTATTTATAACCCCGTCATATTGGGGATAACCTAAACAAAAATTAGTTTGAAAGTAATCACCTGACTTGATTTTCTGGATTCTCGTTTCTTGAAATGTGGTGCGTAAACCAGAGGTTGGCACTTTGCTTTTAGACATTCTACGTCCACCTGTGCCTTTTAAATTATACTTGTGCGTCTGTCTCTTCCTCATTGCCAGTTATGTTCTGTCTCCATTTTTCTTGTATAGGTCTAGACTGGTTGCCAAAGTACCAGACAGATTCATTATTTTGACTTTGCAAAGACTTTTTCTGACACCTGGAACTGTAGCATTTATTCCCAGCTACAGCACACAATATTGATGTCTGACACAAATGCCAACATATGACAAGGGTACCAAGTCCTTTTAAGACAACTCTCACAACTTCCATTCTGATGTCTCACAGTGACCAGGCAACGCAGATTCTCAAATAGCTCTTTCACACAAGCCTTGAAAACTGTTGTATTTTTATGTAAGCTAGGAATTCCTTACTACTGAAAAAAATATATGGAAACTTGTTTGTAAATAATCAAACTCTGTTTTCTCTAGAGCTGAAGCCAAATGTAGACATTAACCCAACGGCCAACTCTTGCTGTTCTACCACAAGTCTAATAAAGTATTTCTTGTAATTCCACTGTTGGAAAATCATTATGCAAGATCAGAATCTTTTCCTTCCCAGCAAGCTTCTAGTCCTGACAGTTTCTTTCTTCACTGCAAACAAGGCTCTAAAACAAGACAAAAGTAAACCTAAACAGCTGGTTTTTCTTCACTGTTTTTATTTTAATGTCTTTCTTTTGAGGCGTGACACTTGATTTATTTTTTTCCTCAAGGACTGGATTTGACACATTGTTTTTACCATACCATTTACTCTAAAAAGTTGTTTACATCTTGCTTTAGGAAATACTACTTTCCCCAGTAGCGAAGCCCACTGAAAACAAGCCACATTCAGATTAATGGGAGAGCAAAGCTGGAATGTGGAGATATAGGAAAAAAATCTAGCCTGTCAATTCTGTTGTTGACATGGAAATTTACAACGGCTTTCAGGCAGTTTGAGATGGAAGAAATTCATAAAGGAGGGGCAAAAACAACATCAAGTTTTCTAGCCTAAACTGTGTATTTTGATATAGTCTTGTTTCATAAAAGTTGAAAAATGAGTACATTTTTATCAAGGTGTAGCACAGGCTTACGGCTAGTAAGCTTAATATTAAGTTATACAATTATATAGCTTGCAGTATTTCTGATATGCTCTTAACTGCTCTGTCTTGTATTTATGACAAAACTCTTGCACAAGTAGTTTTCAGTAACTGCCATGTGTGACACATGTTTACAGCAACTGGACTTAAACGTGGCATGCAATGCTATCAGTCACTACTGCAGCAGTATGCAATGAAACAGAGGGCTTCTGATTTTTTTTTCTTTGTACTTGGTTATCGGTTTTGGTAAAGTGCAATGCTAAGAATTAGGAAGAGTCATAAGCAACACTAGAATGTATTAATAACTATTACTTTCACAAAAATAACATGAAGGGGGCAATAGTTGCTTTCATTGTTTAAAGAAACCTTTCCAGATTGACATTAATGATGTCAATAACTGCGGGTGAAAATTAAAAGTTCATTGGAGTTACTTCTTAACAAGTACCAGAATGGTTTCTCATACTTTCAGTAGGGAACCACAGTGACTTCTGTAGCTTTTGACTATGAGTAAAAGACTTTTTGGTTTTGACAATTATCCATTAATAGATAAAAAATCAGACAACTTTATCACTCTGCTGAAACTGACAGATATGGAATCACTTTGATCAGTCTGAACAGATGTTAGTTTTGTAAAATTCCCTTTGGCTGGCACAGCAGAAGTCAGTTATATTCTGTACAATGTAGAAACTCCAAAATACCTTGCACTTTATCATAGATTGACATTGGTAGCTGCTTTGCAATAACATGTGCTTTTCTTCTCTACCACACTCAGAGAGTTGGAATAAATTGGGGATTCCTTTTCATTGAATACTTTCAAACAATATGAGGATTTGACTGAAGCTAAAGTTGCAACGCTTAATATAAAGTAAAACTATCCAGGTCTAAAAAAGTATTATGTGTAGTTATTAGGGCTATGCAGATGAGATTACTGGAAACTGAATGGGAGGGCAGTAAAGTATTACTAAATGTCTCTCTATGGTATTTGTATGAGGGAATACTGTCTGAACTTTAGAACAACCCAAATGTGCCACTGAATGAAGCTAAACATCAGTGTATATTAATTTAGGGATAAACAACTAGTGAACTGAAAAGCTTGTATTATATACAGATAACCACAGAAAAATGCATTAGTTGGTGTTTAAGAAAATGGTTAAATGTAAGACACTAAAGCTTGAAAGTTTTCAGATGGTGCCGTGTGACAGACACAACTGAGGCTCATTAATACATAGAATTATGCTTAATAACTGCCATGTGGCACTAATGAAGAAACCCAAGAGATAAATTTGGTCATGAGTTGAGCTTTTGATTTTGGGTAAAATTATATGAATCTAATTCCTGGAAGATGTAGATTAGTTATGTTAATGAAAAAAGTGTTGGCAGTGTGGAGCACCTCTTGTCATTACTCAGTGGAGCAGGGTGGCAGACCTTGAAAGGAGCAGACAGTACAGGTGCTGATAACTTATTTAAAAGATACCAATATTGGAGTCTTTATGTTTAGTCATTTGTCATGGGTGTGGGTCTCCAAAATTCATATTCTTAGATGCATTTGGACTAGATCTCCTTTACACACTAACATAAATTATCTACAAACGCATCCAGAATGAAAACAGTATTTGTCTGCATTTCAAATACCACTTTCTTTATTGCAGTGCTAGTGGGAAATCCAAGCAAAGGAAGACAAGAAACTCTCCACCTAAACCTGAAACCTTGAAAGACTCAGATTTTAGGTGTTAAGAAGAATTATCCAGCATTAAACAGTTTATTATGAGCCATTATTTTCCTATTTCAAAAGTACTTGCCGTAAGTGATGGCTCTACTATTTTTCATTGGCTTCACCACAAATTCTGGATCTGTTGTTATGAGAGACTTTAACGGAGGCCCTGAGAGGTTACTTCCTATATTTAACTCCAAATCTGCAAGATATGATCAAGAACACCAAACAATTCCTGTGTAGACTGCTTACGCCGATATCATTCAACAGTGAGTAAGATGAAGCAGCAACTTTGATCACCGGCTATCTGTTGTCTTCAATGATAATGGTTCTTCTAGGATAGGTGTCAACATCCACAAATATGTAACGGACTTCAGGTTTTCCTCCCTCAGGATTCTGTAATGAGGAAAACACTTTCAGGCTCTGTTTTTTTTTTCTCTTTGGTAGTTTAAATCCAAGATTAGGGTTGTCAGCTATATCAAGCAATTGTACATACCTCTTTGACTTCCACATGGACTGTTCCCCGCTTTCCTGGTTCAGAGCCCTCAATATAGAACTTCAAACGCATATGTTTCAGTCCATCCTTTACGTATTCAACGTGACTAAAAACAGCAAAACAAAACAAAAAAAACAACCCACCCAGACAGGATAGCTAGTTAAACTTCAAATTTCAGCTTCTTATTTAGAGAGGAGCTGCTTAACTACTTTTGTGAGAAAGTGTATTCCAGTGCAGTCCTTATGCTACCATGGGTTCCTTCTTGACTTCTCTTCCCAAGCTTTACTGTGGGCATATAAGGAGTAGTGGAGAGTTAGAAGAGAGAACTAGTTAGCAGCTGATGGTTAACAGTTGACGTGCTTAAATGTTCTCACTGCAGTCCTCCCCTCAAAACTCATGCAAAACATGCAAAGAATGCTTTGTCAACTCAGATACTAGGTTTGTTAATTCACCACAAAATAGTTTACTATATACTTCACATATTCTGGCAATAATTTCATTCTACAGAAGTTGCATAACTTTGACATTCATTTCAGACCTCCAGCCTAAGTGCTGATATTTCAGTTACAGTCAGGTTACAGTCAAATAATAGATAAACAGAAAGGTCAAATCACTTTCCAAGTGACCACCTCCAGAAACTAATGGTCAAACTAGAATTACGCTGCCAGTTTAGGTTTCCTACTGAAATTACTAACTGCTGCACAGTTCCAAGCTTTTTCCATCAATCAAATCCAGATAACACACTGTGAATTAATGATGACTTTGAATATGGTTTAAGGTGACATGGTGGGTTACAAAGGACAAAGATGAATGAAGTCTCATTGCAGTAAATTCACATTCAAGATGGCCATGCACAGAAAAACTGTATTTTTGAGACATTTAAGGTCATCCTTTTATCACAGACTTAAGCTCTACAATCTGATCAAGTTTTCAGCTCAAAAAGTTCTTTAGAATACGAAACTTTCAAATGGAAAGTGGAAATGAAACACTAGGAAAGATGATAGTACAAATTTTCATTGATATTCTTTTCATGTAGCAGCTCCACTTTAAACACTTTTTCACAGTCTAGTGAAAAGATAAATTTTCAGTTCAAAGTAATCCTCCTCCTAAAAATAATCTCAATTTCATCGTTCAAATTTTATAGCTGGGCTTGTGTGTCCCACACTGTATGAAAACTCATTGAATAAATTCAAGTCAAAGAACATAATAAAGACTAAGCCTCTGCTGGGTTATACTGCAGGGAGGATTTGTTTTATAAGAATTAGTTCTGTTGTTTACCTCAACTGGAGAATAACTGATACACTCATAAACGTTTAGGTGAGAACTGTTATGTTAAATATGCAGTAGAAATGTGGCCTCAAGTACCAGAAAGTAATATAAGTAACAGGCAGTCAGTGCTACATGTCAACTCAGGACAATAGACTCACTGCAATGACTACACCTGCTCACCTAGACACAGCCTAACTTTAAATTGGACTTTTAAGAATATAGCTTGCTCAAGTTGGAACCTCTCCTGCTCTTTCTGGCCTGTTAAGAGCTGCTATTTCATAAGAAAAACTCTCTATCGTTTTTCAAAGAGTGATTTTACTCTACTCGAGGACTTCACACTACACTTTGGTCTCACCCCTGCTCCCCAGATGCATGCCTGTGCCTCTGCACTACTCTCTTCAGACTCATCCTCTTTTTTTTGTAGCGAGGTGCTCCATGTTTACCATGCTGGCCATTACTTGTTCTGAGGCACATGGAATTGGCATTTTATATTGCATGTGCACCGTATTTAGTGGTGTGTACCACATAAGACGTACTGCAAACAATTCCTTTCATTTTCACTCAGAATTGACAGGGTATGTCACACAGTTCAGTAATCTAGATCTGACTTTGTGATGTGTCCCAGAATGCCTCTGCTGTGCAAAAACTATTGTCTGTATGGGGCAAACACCTGACAAGCTGTCGTCTTCCTCTTCGCGTTGCCTCCCCGTAACCTTTAATGGGTTCACCAAAGACACCAATTATCTACAAGAGAAAAGAGGTTCGAGTTGTCAGAAGGTATCACATTCAAACAGATATTCTAGCATCAGCTCTTGTCCCTTCTGTGAATGCATCTTCTTTCAATTATTTCAACAAATTGTCTCTTGTGCGTCTGATACGTCAAGAAGAATGCAATAGTTTATGAAAGAAAACACCACAGGAAAAATTACTCTATTTCAGTGTTTTTCCTTTACAATCACATGCAAAATGCCTACAATAAATCCCAGTAATATGTTCCATTTGTACCATCCTCTGGCATTAAGACATTTTAATCTCTTTTCTTACTGTGTATTTTATACTTTACTGACATTTTGTATAAAAAGGGGAAAAAAGCATATTTGCTCATGTCTTTTCCAAGAGACTATCTGACTGAAGCTTAATCTTAAAATGCAAATAACTGCCCTTCACCTTATCTAAGAAACACCGTTTATGAAATTCAAGCATTTTTTTCTTCAGATCTATAAAGACAGACCAAATTAACCTAGTTTTAAAATTACTTTAAAGTTGCTTAGAAAGGAAGGGTACTTTCATGGTGTAACTACTGGAGAGGAGTTTTAATTCTACAAACTTTTTCTAAAGCAATCTTAATTTCTTTCCTAGTAAGAACTTGTCACTTCAGGCATCTCAGCGGCACCTGTGGTAATTTTTCAAAGCTATTCCCCACCTTTCTTGTTTTGTTTGAAGCACTGACTTTTGTAGTCTAGTTTTGGACTGACTTTTGTTTATATTTAGCTATCTTATGAGACTGACCGTATGACTGTCCCCTTTCTCCTTTCCTATTAGCCACAGTAATGTTAGCCCTGTTTCAAATGAAGAGTTTGAATTCCTTGATATTTATGCAGTGTTTCACATGACAGAACCCTACCGAAGCTGCAGCAGAATAACTGTGTTGAGGAAAGTCAGCAACACAGATCCATAAATCTTAATTGAGACCAGTTGCCTCTCTGATCTGCAGAACACTGCAAGTGCCTACAGATACACATGCTTTGAAGTGGCAGACACTGTAGGGCTGTGCTACACTCTCTTGTCTTTTAGCACGCTAATTCATTCAGATTCAGAGCTTGCATTAATCTAGAACAGGTTCAGATTTAGAGCTGACCCAGCTCTGTCCAGCTAGAAGCATAGGCAGATCTTGCTGGTTTTTGAACATCCGTGTGGATGTTCCTGTAGGTTTGCTTGTGAGAAGCAAACTTTTGACTTGAAGAGAGGCCATAATTAATGAGAAACATAAACTTACGACTAATGTTCAAAAACCAACCTCAGGATGAGATCTGCATTTCTCCAAGGCATCTCCATAGATCTTACTCGGACTAGAAGAAGAGAATAACTCTTTAAAGATCACATAGAACAAACCACCTGTAATAGAAACAAGAAAAAATGGAATGAGAATTAATCTGGAATTAGTGAAAAATATCTTCTGATAAAGAATAGTAATTTAAAAAATAACCTGTAACACCAATTCCAACAAGCACCACAATAAAATAGGTAAAGTCTCTTCCAGCTTCTTTCACTGAAATAAGACATAAAACAATGTGAGAGTTAGATCATTGGGAAGTAAAACTTGCATACCTTTATGCTCTTCTATTAGTTCAAACTACTCAGGTAACATTTTGTCAGAAGAAAAAAATCCCAACCACAGCTTCTATAATGCCTCATACTAAGAGATCGTGGAATGTCCTGATGTTATCAAAGACAGGTTTATATTTCTATACTATGTATTCTTATTTTCTTGCAGTCAAATGAACAATAAAAAGGAGGGATATTAGACCAAAATATGTACTTATTGAAACTGTCAACTGCAATTTATAATGTAACTTGATTTAATGCACCAGTAAATGGGTCAGTATAAACTGTGAAAAAAGTAACGAGATTCACAAAGTACTCTTCGAGAAGGAGGAAGAAACTACTCATTTGTTTAAGTGATAAAGTACGCCTTGCAGCAAAGCGCAAATTACTGAGGAAACATTAAAAACCATTTTTTTCCTGAAACATTATCATCAGCTGAAGATGCTTTCCACAAACTTTTTCAATCTGGAATTTCCGAGACAGGGCAGGAGTCACCTTTCACTGAAATGAATGAAAAGAACCAAAGTGCCGGGCCCTCTGTAAAGAAACCAGCAGCAGATACAGCGCTTTGGCAAAGTGCTGGAAGTAGACTTGGCTTAACAGCATCAAAACAGGCTGTGTGCAAAAGGTTTTCCTTTTAAAAAGGGGAATTACTAGAACTTACTGCTTGTGTGGATTTGACTTATACACTCAGTCAACAAGCTGTTTGGAAGGAGCCACAGAATTTCAGTTCTGCTTCAGCAGTGCCTACACCGAAGTGTATGCAACCAACACGATGGAAAAGGAGTCTGTCGGTTTTCTGAGAGTTGTGTTTTTTTCAGTTTCCGAGCTGTGGGCGTGTATGGGGGCTGTACAACCAAAGGGGCAGCGGCAATGCTCCCTGCGCCTGCCTCTGGAAGCGCTGCGGGGCACCCCCTCACCTCTGAGCACAGCTCTTACCTTTCCGAGCCGCCGACAGCAGAGCCTCATCCTTCTGATCCCTTCGCACCGACACATGCTTGCTGTCACGGCCAGACTTTTCAGCTCCCAGCCCCCCCGCCTGCGTCCATACACTCGCCTGGGCACCCCGGAGCAGCGCACAGGGGCTGAGGGGGGGCTGCCGCCGCCATCTCAGGCACGGCGCCGGCGGCCACCTCCCCAGGGGGGCCCGCAGCTGCCCGCCGCCCCGCACCAGGGCGGTGGGGAGCAGCATGCCGAGGCACCCCGGGCGGCTTCACGCTGCTCCCCCCGAGGCCTGGCGGAGGAGCCGAGGGAAAACTTTCTCCCCGGGGGCTGCTCCGCGGCGGGCGAAGACCCTTCAGAGGCGGCTGAGGGCGGGCGCCAGCCCTTCAGGAGCCCCCGGTGCCCTCCCAGCTGCGCCCCGCCATAGCCGCTGCGGAAATCTTTCAGCGGGTTGCGAGAGGAGGAGGCGGTGGCGGCGGCGGGCCCTGGGAGCGGTAGTTTGAGCGAGCTCCCTCCTGCGCCCGCTGCTGGACGTGGCGCCGGGCAAAGCAACTACAGCGACCGCCATGCCCAGCGCCGCCCCTACGGCCGCCCTGAGGTGGCCGAGCCGGGCATGGCGGCTGTCCCCGGCAGGGCGCAGCGGCGGCGGGGTGGCGGCATGGCGGCGGCGGCTCCTCTCGGTGCCGTCGGACTCGCTCCGCCGAGGTTGTTTGCCCCTTTTGCCGCCGCCGCAGGGCTCAGGTAATAAGTGGTGTCCCTGCCCGTCCTGAGGGGTGTTCTCCCTTTCCTGCCATTGCCCCCCATCGCCAGCCTCACGGCTCCCGTTTCCAGCCCTGAGCTCACCACCAAGCTCTGGCCTCTTCCCTCACGGCCTGGGTGCTCTGCCCTGCCCGGCCACGAAGAGGGTTTTTGGGATGGCTCAGTGGGCGCGATGCTCCCCGAGATGCGCTGCACAGGCCTTCCCGGGTGTAGCAGACAACCACGGTTTAACGTGCAGTTTTCTGCGGTTGCTGCCCTCAGGAGTGCGGCTTAAACCTGGGCTAGGTGCTTGAGCTGAGGGGAGTAGTGTAACCTGCACAAGTCTGCCAAGAGAAGGGCTACATGTCCGAGGTAGTCAGGCCTGTGTAAGAAACAGGACGGCTTCTTTGGGGAAAGTGCGATTCCTTAATCCTTCCAGTGCAGGCTCAGCTTCCAAAAATTCAAAGCACCAAGTTCAGAAGCAAAATCGAGAAAGGAGATTTTTTTACCAACCCTTTTCTATAATCTTCATTGTAATAGCTGTTTCATTCCTCCCCAGTTTTTTTTAACCTGTAACCAAAATAGGTTATACCCACCTTTTAAAAAGACTTTGGAATTGGTAGCAGAGGAATATTTATATATTTATATATATAATAATATATAATATTATAATATAATATATATTATATAATTATAATAATATAATAAAATAAATAATAGAATATTAATAATTATAATATATAATATATATTATAATATATAATATTTATATATTATATATATATATAATATACAGGAAAACATTGCTGTCAATTGTATTTACCCACGGGTATACCACTACATCTGGAGAAGCAGACAGGTTTTGTCACTAATTACAGCTAGACATTCTTTGAAATAGTTTTGTTCCCTGACCAGCACGCAAAAAAACCCCAACCCAAAACAACAACAGCAGCAACCACAAAAACATGTTCACATTGCAAGTACCGCAGGGTATGAAAGTCAAAATACTGGTACAAAACTGAGTCCTACAAATTGAAAGGTAATGAAATAGCAATTGAGGTTGTTGTGCCTCCAAGCTAGAGCATCTTTGTTGCTATAGAGGTAGTTCTGCTGCTGTTGAACTGGACTTTTTTCTAAATCCCTTTAACGGCTTTTGAAAAATGCTGTTTGTTATGGACTCATTCAAGTTGGTTCTTCATCTCATTTTCTAAATGTGCTTGTTAAGAACACCCATCAGTAAAACATTTGCTTGACCTTCAGGGTGTATTTGACATATAGTTACTTTTTTTGTTGCTGTTAATTTTGTTAGTCTATTGCATTTTGGCATCCAAACTGAAATGTGTATGTCTTTCTGTTACGTTTATAACAGCTCCCAGAAAAACTTCAGGGATTTTTTTATAGGGCACAGTCAACAACATAGGATACAGTTGTTCTTTTTTTTTTTTTAGATTTTTTCATTGAGCATAAACTGATTCTAAATCAAGAACAGTATGCATTAAATGTACGTGGTGCCCATTTGCTTCAAAATTAGATTTTTTCTCTCCGACATTAATTGGTTGCTGATAGCCATGGCAGGGTTGACCAGATGTTAGAAAGCCAGCTGGCGTTACAAACCATGGAGCACTAACAGAGTACGTGGGGAGTTGTGCCTGCTGTGTGGAATCACGGGGTATCAGTGGGTATTAAGTGTAAGGATTTGAGGAAGATGGAAACTCCATCTGAATATAAGCGTGCGGTTTGAAGATGGTGTTTGTGATTACAACTTTGAAGTTCTTTATATAGTTCGAGAAATAATATAGTTCTTCCTATCAGAAAAGTGGGAAAACATGTAGCCCGCTGGATTCTAAGACTTTTTGTTAGGAGTATGCAAGGTTACTTTTTATTTAGAGAAAGTAATTTGTATCCAAATTATTGTGTAAAGGAGCAATAAAAGCTTTGATACCCATTTTTCCTGTTGAACTAACAGTTACCTGTCGAGCTGCTAGGATTTTAGCTGGGGAACGTCTGAAGTGAGAATAGAGCCTCGTTTCAAATGAGATTCTGTTGGACGGTCAATGGAATTCTTTTTGAGCCATGGCAGCTTTTGAGAGACTATCAAGGTATTGCTCTATTTGGTATCTTCTAATAGCTTAGCAAAGTTGGATGGCTCAAAAATGCCTCTGGAGTAATGTTGCAAAACAGAAGATTAATACAGGGAGGCTGATTTTTTTGGGGGGTCTATCTGGAGCTTGATTATGGTGCCCGCAATGGTGCAGGTGTGTAATAGATCTCTACCGGATTCAAACTGACCTGGTGGTGCAGCGTCATTCCCTTCTGACTTCTGTGAGAGATTTATCACAGGAGAGAGGCCTGTGAGTTTAAATCTGACATCTTCCCGATGTCAGGTATTTTAGGTATTTTACCTGATATTTTAGGTGATAATTGTTCAAAGCTGTGAACCGATAATAATGAGTTACCATGTGATGTGTTCCCTCAATCCTGTCTCAGTTGAGATGTGGTGTCTAGATGCACATGATATGCATGTTTCTTCATTTTATAATGATGTGACTCCTAACAGTTTTTACTTTCTAGAAATACATCGAGGAGCTTTGCTGCCAGGCCTGGGGAATGTTCTGAAACTGTAAATGCAGAAATTAAAAGTCTATATCGGAGACCTCCCATAAAACCAAAACCTAATATGTGCATTGAGAGGTGAGTATGTCTTCAATGTAAGAGCATAAGAGCCCTCACAGAGTATAAGCAATTTTTTCACTGTGTACAGTTATTAAGTTCATGCATTGGACATTTCCATGTCAGATGTTCCGAGTTGAAAAGGAGATTTGCTTTCCTGACCTACTTTGGGATCCTGAGTTGACCTCAGGACCCAAGTCATGTGAAGCCTTCAGCAACTCCTCTGCAAGTCATGGGATGTGATGATCCTTAAAATAAAAATTCTTGTTGTATTTTGTAAAGAAAACCCAGTTTGGAATTAAACTCTTGATGTTTCTCTTGATGCTTCTTGGTTTTTATAGGTAGTCTTAGAATGGTGGAGTGAGATAAGGGGGAGGAAAGAGGCTGCTGCAAACATGCTGCAGAGGGAATGTTTCTCTCCATTTGACATTGAAAGGTCACTTTTTAAAATAGTTGTGAGTTGTTTTCTTTTTGAAGATCTTTTACATTTCTACAAAAAGCACCTAAGAGTATTTTATAGGGAAGATTAATTCCCTTGTTTTACGCATTTGCAGCTTTCTGTGTTAGTCATTTTTCTGTTTCCCATTGTATAGCCAGTTCCATTCCTTATGTTGTTAGGTTTGTGTGAAAGATGAGAAAAAAGTTTCCTTCAAAAGAAAAATAATGTGGGTGTGAAAACTACTGCTGAGAATTCGAGATCAAGTATATTATTTTAACCAATTTGTAGCTTTTAAAGGGATCATTGCTAAATTTTCTGTGGAATAAATGCAGTAACTGCTTTGGGCTTACGCTGTTTGAATCCTTTCACGTAAATAACTATACAAGTTTTGGCATGCTTGCCTCTCTGTTAGTGCAACTAAATTTCTGAGTTTTAATACAAACCCTGGAGTATTGACATTATTATCATTCTGTGCTTGAAATCTATATAGTTCTGGAATAAAGTATTATAAATCAGCAAATGTTTTAAATGATACAGTTGGAAAAAGAGGCATGGCTGAGGCGTTGACTTTCACAGCGGTTTGTATTTTCAGTGGTGATTTTGATTTGATCATTTTACCGTGCTCTAAAAAAGTTAGAGTATAAAATACTTTTATTCTTTTTTAAACTCTGTGCTGTTACCAGGTACTACTGGATGGGTTTGTCAGTTAATACAAAAAAAATATGGTGTCTTATCTGAAGGCTCTGTTGCACTTCTACTTAGGCTGCAAAGAAACACCACAAGTGGGATTTTGCGGCTGGCACCTGCAGTTCATCAGGCAGCCTGGGAGACACACAGAAGCATTAATGTTTTTAAGGTGTCACACAACTCTTACTTTGAAGTTCACATCTTTCTGTTGACGTAAATTAAAGCTGTGTGAGACCTCTGAGCACATGTGGCTTGAAGATTTTGATGAGGTATAGCATGATCCCACTGTTTGGCTGGGACATTTCTGTGCTGATGCATCCTGAGAGCTGACAGCACAGTCAGGAGGTGAGTGAGTATCTGCAGTTCTGGAAAATGCTGATGGACTGCGTGGTGAAATCATGGTACAAACAGCGAGAGGCTGGAGTTGAGTGAGGTACTTTCTTGTCAGGCTGGGTTGAAGTGTAACGAAAATGCAGACCCATAACTTTTCAGGTAATGTCCTGTGCCACTTGAATAGGTTGTGATGAATTGTTTCAAGCACACGTTTTAGATCAGAGAGACAAATTAGAACCCAGACGTTGTGAATTAACTCTTGAGGTTGAGGTTTCATCTTGGGACTCAAACTGGTAGTTTTTTATCTCTTTTTCTTTTTGCTCAGTTTCGGGGTTAAAATTCTTTGCCATTGTCATTTCTGGAATTTGCAGGCGAGTCTAACAGCATTTCTCGTTTTCCAGCATGCCATCAGAAATGCTGATGAAGATATTTTCCTATCTGGATGCTGTATCCCTGCTGTGCGTCGCTTGCGTGAACAAGCGCTTCTATCATCTGGCCAATGACAAGTAAGGAAAGCGTGTTAGTCTTTCTTGCACAGCAGCTGAGTTTACCTGAGTTACGAGTCTTTCTAATTTAGTTTCACCGATGCCAGAGCACTGGTGCATGTACCTACCAGCAATTACTCTGCTGAAAATGTACTGCGTAGCTCACAGTACAATGTGTTGCATGGAATTCTAGCTGTGCAAGCCCTATTAGCTTTAATGGGAGTTATGAGGCGAAAACTAAATACAGTGCTTTGAAATGTTGCTATTAGCATTTATGCTGTTATAAAATTTGCATATATTTCTGTTTGTATTCATGTGCACCTGTGCTGGGTCATTGATTCAGGCAGCCCTTAGTGGTGTGTAGCCAGTAGCTTTGTAGAATTACAGCTTTCATAACTTCTGAAGTCCAACTTCTTCAGCTCTTTATCATTTTTTTTTTCCAGAGGATTTGACTTAGTCAAGTGATGGATTAGTGGGTTTTATCTGTTGCCCTCTCTGTCAGATTTTGGTGACTTCTAAATGAAACCAAAAAGGGCAAAAGTAAATATTGACAACCTTCTTCTTAGTGATTGTTTATACAGAGCTTAAAAAGAGCCAATATCACCATTGCTTTGTGAAACGATCAAGAAGACAGAGCTTGGTTTGTATGAAGTAACTAGCATTCCTGGGTATCGTTTTTTCCCAGGATTCTGCTGCATTCGTGTTGGTTAAATGAGAAAATCTCTTCCTAAATAGTAAGTTACTGCAACTGGATCTCACTTATTTGCTAAAATTTTAACAGTGAGTCAGTTAATGTTGTCACCTTTAGAACTGATGAATTTCAAGGGAAGGCCATAAACCAGATTTTTTTTTTTTGAGGCTGTCAGCACATGCATGTAGGTAAAAATTGTATAGTTGTTGCAAATTATATATCTTAATATGCTTTTTCAACTTCAGGGTAGTAAGGTAAGGTAAACTCTTTGTGTCTGTTCAAGGGGAACTGATTAATCTGCTTCCATCTCAGCAATGTCCGTTTCCATTTTTTAATCTCAACAGAGATTATTATATAGGAAAAAATGTGATTCAAGAAGAAGATGCTTTCCTTTATCTAGGAGACTGGCTGGTTCTGTAAGATCAGGTCACTTCTTCCTGTTGGATTTCTGTGGATCTTCTTGACTCCCTGAATCTTTTGGTGCATTAACAGAAGTTTAATTTGAAGTCCCTGCGCATCTCTGTGACAAATCTGGTCTTGTTTGTGGACAGAGTGTCTTTCTGAGGATAGTTCTGCCGTCCCGGATGTACTTACTGTCAAGCAGGTTCAATGGCTCTTGATGCAACAGGACTGTCGGTCTTTCAGCATGGCGCATCTGTGATGTCTAATGCTGTGCTTTGTCTTTGGGCTCTTCAAATAACGTCTGCACTTTAATTAAGACTTGGTACTAATGTCTACAGTGTAACCAGTGTAACAGGGAAATATTTCTGTCCCCCCTTTTCCTGCACTCTCCCCCCTCCCAGCATGTAGTAGTGTTCCAGTCTTCCTGTCATGCAGTGTGGAAAGCTCACATAGGTGGTCTGTCTGAAAGCCTGAGGGTTTTGATCACCAGCAGAAGGCACATGTACAACAGGAACCAAGGAGCCAGAGCACAAAGGAAGGTCTTTTAGCCTTGCCCAGACCTTTTTGCCCTTGTGGTCAAGGCTGACAGTGGTGCGTGTCTGGTTCTGGCACTTGAGTTATCAGGAAGAGGTTGGTTTGGCTTGTTGTAGGAGTGTCCAGTAAAGATCCTGAGATGAATATTGACCTTAACACCGTGAGGCAAAAGTGGCACGTATTCTGCTGTCAGAGGCAAATTCATGCTTCCCTGCTGGATGCCTTTTTGATTTGTGTACTCTGCATTCTTCAGAAGTTGAGGATAGAAGGGGCAGTGATACATCCATGAACACTTGTGATTCCAAGTCGCCCTCTTCTCCTCTCCCTCCCTGCCCTGACTGGATTTTTGAGCTTTTTGAACTGATTTCTCTTCTGCTTGCACAATTATGTTATGGGAAAGTAAGAAGCAATATATAACTAGTGAGGAGAAGGGTGGCAGGAATTGATGGATCGCAAATCTGATTTCATTCAACTTACATTGCCAGAGAACTGGATCTTCAAAATGCAGGAAATACCTACTACTAACTCCTGTCTTTTCAGCATCATGAAGCCAGATGACGAATATCCCATTAAAGAGAGGATGTCTGTCTTGGGATGTGCTTTCTAGTTAACAGCAAAGGTTGATAGGGTGATACCTTACTGGACTTTTTAGGCTGAATAAGACCAAATGGATGATACACAGCTTAGCTTCCCCTGATGACAATGTGTCAAGGACATCTCTGCTCTGTTTTCATCATCGAGCAATTCTTGGTTTCTTTGGAGTTTAGATAAAAAATTGTTTCCTTTATCAGAACTATTTAATATTATCTGATAATTGGGTTGTCTCATCTTTTCTGATCTTAGAAGTGAAATATTTTCAATCTTTGTTTTATTATGAGATTGTTCTCCATACTGATTCCTCCTTCCTCTGCCCCCTCTTGTGGATTCTGGGAAAGGTAGAAGCTTGTGTTGAATGTGAACCCTCCTTTACCAGTCATAGAAGCTTATGGGTCTGCGTGTTTTTAAACAGCTTTGACCCCCAAAATGGCAGCAGCAGGCTGAGAGGTCTCTGCAAAATTCCTTGAGTACTTCTGCATCAGTAACAAAGAGTCTGGTTATGGGCATGTGGGGGCTTATTCTCAGTAGCTGATGAAATGAGAATGGTTTTCCTGGACAGGAGGTAGTGGGATGGATGCATTTAGTCCTTGAATGCTTTAATGCTGTAAGGAGGGAGAAGAAATGCATTACAAAGCACATTAGCGTAAGCTTGCCTGGGGATAAGTGAGGACTGGTAAAGGTAATCTTGCTGATAAATTGCAGAGGATTTCTCTTGAGAATTTGATTTCTTTTGCTATTAGTTTCTTTTAGCACGGTTTTGTTGACTGTGTGACTTCAGAAATAGAAATCTAATTCGAAAACGTTAAGTAAGCATTATTGTTTGTATTCTTTTAATGTCTTGTACTCAATATCTCTGTACTGTCCTAGAGATCATTGCGGGTTAGGAGAGAAATGTGACCCCACATTTTTTCTAACAGTAAAGAGATGAATCCGTCGTTCCTGTTGGATGTTTCTTTGATCTTTGTATCCAGAACTCTTCAAAAGAGTGCGGAAGGGGTTGGCATGACAATGATACCTCTGTCAAACATCAGTGATTCTAACTGCCCTCCTCCACCCTCTTTTGTCTGGGTCTGTGTGAGAGACGTGAGGGGTCCAGATTGCTTTTGTTGAGTAAGAGGTATTAAAACACTTGTTTCCTAAGTTAATTTTGTATGATGAGGATGCATCATTATTTTGGGATGGAATTTTCGAAAGCAACTGCTTGAGCTTAATCAGTTTTCATTCAAGTCACAGTGTGTCTGTGTTGTCTCTGAGCTTCATCCTGGACTCTGCGTTTTCAGGAAGACAGACAAGACTTACCTTTTCTTTTTTCCTGTTGATAGCTTTCTTTCAAATCCGTACTTTTACTTTTTTTTTTTTTAAATCTTCTTCAATGAGTGTAAGGGAGAGTCTATGAAGGAAGTAGCAGCGTAAGTTTAGGGAAAGTTTTTGAAAAACATGATCTGGTGTGCTATTGAGAAGCACGAAAGAGTGGGAAGTTCCCAAGATAAAATGATCCTACTTTCTGCAGTACTAGCCAAACATTTTCTTTGTATGTAATTGTGATATTTATCAACCTTGCTGGCATATTCTAAGAATTAATTGGGTAACTAACCCCCCTCCTTTTTTTTTTTTTTTCTTTGGTAGAACAGAAATTCACAAGTGGATCTTACTTGGTATGTATACTTTAGAAGAAGAAATGTGTTCAGAGAGTCTGTGTCCTTTGAGATAGCCTCATAAGCTCATGAGACACGCTGACATCTAGCATCTTTCGTTTCCTGAGCTTTCAGGTTTGCACCAGGGAAGCTGACCTGATATGAGCTGTTTGAAGATCATCATAGGCAAAACTGCACAAACTGTGCCTTTGCATTTTCTTGACTAGTACCTACGAGGCTACACATTCTGGTCTTCCATAAATTCAGATTTAGATTAAGCCCAGTTTGCTGATAAACTAGGACTTTATTTTTTTCTGACAACGTTATGCTTAGTGGTACCTGAGAGCTGCGTATGAGATGTACTTGTATGGCTGAATTGATTTGATGGTTTGTCCTTATAATTAAGTAACTCTTGACATTTATGTTATTCTCCTTTGTATTATGTTTTATCAGTGTAATCTGGCTGAAAATCTATTCCGGTTGTTTTCCACCAAAACGGACAATTTGGAAAACGAAGTCTGTGCAGACAGAAACTGTTTCCTTGAGCTGTGCTCCTATACAGGATAGAAAGCCTGGATACTGGAAGAAAGAATACGTCTTGAAACAAATAGCTGCTATCACAACTAGAGTAATGCAACTTGTTAAACCTGTAGATCCGTATACAGGTCTTCCAAGTAGAATCAAAAAAGCTATAAAGTAAGCAATGCCTTGTCACAGAAGGCATTTACTCTAGAACAATGTACACAATATTAATGCATTTGTAAAGCTGGGGGGAATGAGAAATAGAGCTAAAATTTGCACATCATGAGGTGAAAATATAACTGTAGCCGACTAATGACCTAAATAACAGTTAAAAGAAATTTAAAAACACTGTTAGAAGCATAGTTTAAGCATCGTCATTTTGAGAATCTTTTAAAATATTAATATTTTTTTCTAAACACCCCCGTTCCCTCTGTATTCCTGAATATCAGAGCCTCTGGCTTGAGTTGGATGATTGTTCTAAAGGACAGAAATGGAAAGGAACATGTAATGGAGCAGGCAGACCTGTCATTTAAGGACACATCTGTTACTATATTTTGGTATAGCGCAAGTTGGCCATGCTTAGACATCCTGTCAACCCTAAAATTATTTGGAGTGACTCCATTGCTTCTTGACCAAAGCAAAGCTCCTAGCAAGAATGGGTGAGTTTTTACAGAGGATTTTGTCGTTGTTGTTGTTGTTGTAACTGGTTGATAAAGAGTCTATAGGAGCTATCTAAACTTTTTTTGACTTAACAAATTAATTCTTTGCTAGAAGAGCTCTCTGATCTTCCAAATCCTATGTCCTGCTCATCCACTGGTACAGATTTTTAGCAAAAAATAGATATAATCCAGTACTCTGAGACGTTAATTCATAGGTTAATGCAGCTACTGCCAATACAAGCTACTGCCATACGAACTAGTAGACAGGTCTTGCCTTGGAAAGCTAAATTTGAAGCAGAGATACAAATGAGAATGAAACAAAGTTGTAAATCCAGGAGAATTTAACATGGGACATGTAGATTAGACTGGTTTGTCAGCATTTATATGGCTACAGTCATGTAATCTATGTTATTAACATTTTATTTTTTGAATCTGACAGGTGTCTATGTGAATTTAGGGAACTTAGCGATTGGTTGTGTATGTGTGTAGATAGGAATAGGTGCATATGAAGAAAAATAGTCCACAGCACAATGCGGGATAGGTGTTAGAAATGCTCAGTATAGAAAAGGAAGGATTTGGCTGTTATTTTTATAACTTAAGTATGTATGAGATTTTTCTGGTGTTATTTCATGAGAAAAGATGGCTAATTTTAAAGTGTATATTTGAAGTATGTATCTGTTTGGTTGCTGGAAAGGAATTTTCCACGTCTGTGTCTTATGTGGGGTTTTAGTATATGCGGTATCAGATACACGCTTCTTACACATTAGATTTCAGAAGAAAAGCAACCAAACCAACCACCCAACAAACCAAAATAAAAAAAAAACACAACATATCCCTAGCAGTAGATCTGTGAAAATAGTTTTGTTGATCACCTGCAAAAAAAAAAAAAAGAAAAACAAAAGAAAAACACAAAGTCATGGTTCTTTAGGAAGAAGCAAAGTGCTTGCGTAAGAAGGTGAGAAAGGTAGAAGTCTACCAGCCAAATTATCTGAAGAATGTACTTGTTTCTACCAAGATGATGATTCATACGTAGAAAGTAGTAAAAGAAAACTTTCAGTCAGTTGTTTTATTTCCATAATCATGAGTTGTTAGAGATTGTGAGTATGCATGAAGATGATGATTTCCCAAATATTATTAGAATGGTATTTCAGAATGTTAAGACAAAGAAACTCATGCAAAGATTTTGGGAAAGTATTTGCCACCAGCCTGATTGAGTTAAAGATAGAAAGAGTTAGTGTCCCTTCCCTGCTGCAAGTCCTACAGTTCCAGCCAATGTAAGGAAGTTCCTGTCTGTTTCTGTCTTCCTAGCAGTGTGCAATTGTACAGGATGTACATGGTAATGCTGTGATACTATTGGGAAATCTAGGAACAGTTCTGAATATGTTAGGAGCTTAAGTCTGTGAAGAGTTGTAAAAAGAGTTTTTCCCCATTCTGAGCAGGTGACACAGACTCTACTTTCTTTCTTTTTATGCCTCATTAGCCAATAAGAATGCCTGCAAAGTATGAACTTCAATAAAATGCTGTTAAGGAGCAAAATTGCTTTAATTACAATGAAAAATCTATAAATAATTTTCTCAAAGGAAAATTTCCTCTATTAGAAGCTTGTGATTTATTATATAGGCAGTTTGATTTTCCTTGGAATTTTGCTTCTGTGGAGGGACTTAAATTTGCCTTCTAAGTAGCTTGCTTCATACTTTGAAATATTTCGTGACTCCATCTGGTACCAGCATACTATTTTAACCAAGCGATAAAAAAATCTGTGGATATATTGAAAAAATAGGCAAGCATATCTGTTTATCCTCTCTTTTTTATATATATTTTTAAAGTAGTGTATTAAGCAATCCTATGGTGGCATTATTTCTCTTCCTCTTAGCTGTTGAGATCCTGCCAGTATGTTGTGTTTGTTTAGAAGTAGTTTATTGCTGTGCATGCTGAATGCTTTGAAAAGACGTTTCCTCAAGTGCTGTTAGTCAGAACTTCAGAATTAAAAATGAAATTTGACTCAACTTTTACATAAATAAAGAGCCATAATCTTGTTGCTATATGCTGTACGTTCTTTTCAAAGACCCCGTCGACGCTCCCTAATTGCTGAATATGATCTTTCTAACCTGACTGAAAGTAATGTCGCACTTGGGGCCAATAAGCTTGTCCAGCTCTTCAGTCTGAATCCTGGACTCTTAGTAGGACTTTGGAAGGTAGGGTAACATTTTTATTTCTGTACTTTATTGTGACTTGATATTTTTTTTGTTCCTCCGCCCCCCCCCCCCCCCTTTTTTTCATCTTTCTTTTCTCTTTGGATTTAAAAGTTCTTGTCTAAATTAAAAGCAGGAAAATACAGGTAGGGGCAGCAAATTGATGATTTTTTGTATTTTAAAGAGCTTTCACAGGCATATCCATACTTTCCAAACAAAATATCTTCTAAGTGAAAGAACAGTTATGTATCAGTATATTAGATACTATAATGATTTTATTTCTGTGATGGGTTGTATTTATTTTGCAGTCTTCACATGTCAAAGTTTGATATCCCAAGGACATTCTAAGTAGAACAGTTTGAGGAGGTTGGTGCTTCTTACCCCCCGTTGTCATTGCTTGCCTTGTCCCTTTTACTCAAAGTGATAAATTCCCACAAAGCAACGTGGAAGCTAGTTGCTTCCTTCAGTCTATATCACCAGGTAATCGTATACCGTGCCTGCAGAAGGAATGCTGTAAATAGTGCCCTTGTGGGGACATGCGGTTCTTGGTAGTAAGTGCCTAAGTGAAGTGTCTATGTTCGGGGTCAGTCTGTAAGCTGTATGTAGAGATGGGCATCTTTAGAGAGCAGCATAGAACATCTAGAGCAGCATCCGGCTCTGAAGGAATCTGCATCTGTGCACTGGATACACTGGGCCTGGAGTTGTGTGTGGTTAGGCTCTGTGGAAGTTTGTCTCAAACTTTCTGCTCTTGGGTTGAATTCTGGGGTGGCAGCCCTTCCTTGCTGCCCAAGCTGTGGCAATGAGGTAGGTTTAATGACGTTATTTGCCACTGGCAAGGAACTTCTCTCAGGGAGCCTGTGAAAGTTGCTCGAAACTGTTCTTATTTTCAACTGGAAACTCTTGCTACCTCAAATGTACCTAGTTACCAGAGGGATTGTTTAAAACCACAGAAGGAATATATGTTTCACCCTTACTTAAACGTGTCCATTTCCTAGAAATCTTGGGGCTGGCTGACCTGTGCAAGCCTATTGTTGACTGTCTCAATCTCTGAAGGGCTCCAATAACTGAACAACCATTTCCTTTGGATATTCAGATGTTATTTAGTAGATTGGCGTCCCTGTGTTGCTGTCCCTATGGTTTTGTTAGTGTGTTACCTCTTCCTGTCCTTGGAAAAAGAACTCTTTCAGCACCTGGAAATAGTTCAGAAAAAAGTTCCACTAAATTGTTAACCTACCGAGTGTTTCTCTCTAGTATATTTTTCCTGCTTAATTTTCTTCACAGCTGTTCGTACTCTCCATGTGGGCAGAGTAACATTAGGCATTTAACTGTGGATGGGTGTAATAATCATAAATGCCAGACATCTTGGTTTTTGCACATAGCTTAGCAGTGTAACAGAAATGGTTGATGCTGGCAGTTTTGACAACCAAGGACAGGTTATGTGGGCTTTCTTTTATTTGGATGGAGAAAGGCTGAGAGACGCTGTGACTGATAAACCTATTTCATATCTTTTATAGCATTAATTTTGCATTACAAAAGTATGGGAGTAGCTAAAAAAATTTTGTGCGTGGGTATCACAGAGAGATGAAACAATAGTTGCCTGCTTTTCAGGGGTCTAATAGACTGGTGACAGTGAACACTTTTACCATTGGTCTGTGGATTTGCAAATGTAGGACTTACAAATGTATTTTTTCTTAAAAAAAAAAAAAAGAGCTGAAATTATAGCACTCTGTGATCTTGAAGTAGATAGATACCTTTGGCTCTATTTAGTTCTCACAATGAGCTTTCAAGTTTTCTTTGAACCATTTAGGCTTATGGAAGGCACGTCTCACCCTTTTCCCAGGAGTACATAATCTGGTGAAGACATCTAGGGTTTTGCTTTGAAATTCAGTATTTCTATTAAATAACTCTATATTCCTCACTGTTAGCCCGCTTTACAAATAGTTCCTTACGTTTGCTGCTCAGGTATTTAGCAGCTGGGAATAAGGTCTGTTTGCTTATTTTTAGTTATCCCTTTTGAGGTGATAAGTAGAACCTGGAGAAGTAAAACTCATTGATTTTTGCTGATAACTTTTTGCCACGGCGTTTCCCTGCTGTTCCCCAGAATGCAGAAATGCTGTGATTTTTTACCTACATTCTGTACTCCCATGAAAAGAGTTGCAGTTATAGGAGTATTTGCCCACGTGTTAAATCATCCTGCCATTATTACAATAACTAGCAGAGTAATAAGCAGCATTTATCTATGAATTTTAATGCTCAGGAAGACCTTGTGAAAAAGAGTATTTCTAGATGAAAATACATCTACTTTAATTAACTTTTCAGGGAAAAAATGAAATTGCTTTGGTTATGGCAAGTCTTCATTATCATCAACTTCTTGAGAGAAGCACTTTGGGGTCTGCTACTGTGTAAGTTTTTTTTCCTCCTCTGTGGGTAATAAAGATAACCTTTTGAGTAAAACTTTGGGTTTTAAAATGAGAATTGGTTGCTGATAAGAGGTTTGTATTTAGGCAGTAATTGACCATTCTTGTTCAATATTAACAAGTTAGGGCAACTGTATACAAAGATGTAGAAATATTTTTATACTAAAATGTTGTCATTGTTATGTTATTAGGCATTGTTATGCTATTTGTTTTCCAGTGTATAATACCTGTTTACACACTATAAATGGTTTGAAAATATGAGAGGGTTTTTTTTTTTTTTTTTAGCATAGAGAATGATTTGGGGGTTTTAATTACCGCTTATCCCACCCCCTCAACTTTCTGCTCAGTTGTATGTGCTAGTGGTAGTTTTATGCGCCTTCTATAACTTAGTATGACTCTTTTCACACAGAAGGTAAGACTTAATGCAGTCTCAGTAACAAAAAGGTTGAGTTTTGTTGCTCGGTTGCCTCTGGCCTTTGGGCTCTTCTGATCATTTGTGTGCAGTAGTTTATTAGGCTTCGTACAGACAAACTTATTGAATAACTGATGTTCTAGAGAAGCTTTTAGTTAGTTGGCTTTTAGATTTGTAGTTAAGATGATGCATTTTTTCTATTTGTGTAAACAAGTCCATATTTTGGAGTTTTACAGATTTACCTTTTAAATTTGACTGTCATATTTACTGCCTTTGGCTAGACTGGAGAGCTTATTAGTAAACTATTAAACAAGTATGATGAACTAGAGATGTTTGACTTTCAAAAGCATTAGCAAAGATGAAAATTTGTATTTTGTAATGTTTTTTTCCCCCCTCCTATGACCTCTCATAAAATGATCCTATCAGTGCAGGCTACATACTGTATCCCTTTCTTTTAAGTCATTCCCTGTTTCTTAATTCCATGTGGTTTTTTACTTAAAGTCAATATGTCCTTCCACCTAACAAACCTATACTGGATGATGTTGACCCAGAATATGGACTGCATGACTACGACCTACATCTCGATATGCACAGTGGAAGCTGTACTTACCTGTGTGGAACATTCAAGAGCCTCTTTTGCAGAAAAGGTAGAGCTGACAGAACAGTAATGTCTGTTTTTAAAATGATCCCTGCTGCTATGCTGCCCCACTCAGATTCAGTTTCTCTCTTCTAAGGGAAGAAATTGAAATGGATTTTTAGAGTAAGCTATGTTGGTTTTTTTGTTGTTGTTTCGTTATTTCTTTATATCTGCATGGTGTGTGGTGAGGTGTTGTAAGCTTGCTCTGTGTGAAGTCTGTCCAGTATTACATTAACATAATGTCAGACCTGAGCTATAACATCTGCAAATTGTCAGGATATTTTTGTTTGGTTCAGTGTTGAGATAATAATGCAGCGGCACAGCTTTTCATGCGGGCAGATGTTCGTACCTACTTATTTACTGTAAAGGAGAGTGAATTTGTCCCTACACATTCCGGGGACATGTTTTTGTAGAATTTTTCTCAAGTATACTTTACGTACATTATCAGGTCGAATATTTAAATATGTCTGTAGGAGATTGTGTGGACTTTAAGATTTATAGCTTTTATTTAGTTCAAGTTTAAGCTTGCCCTTTCTGACATTTTTCAGTTCCTCTTTGTTTTAATAAGACACCATTAGCCATCCTTATTGTTCATGTACAACCCAACTTAATAATTCACTAGGGTTTCGCCAAAAATATGGATGATCTTTCTTTGACTTGACTTTAACACAGCCCTGCCTGCAGCTACGCTACAGCTGTCTTACTATCAGCAGAGTCCCAGGGTACGAGTGTTGCTCTAAGAATAAAAGTCCTCCCGGGGTAGCTGTTACAATCCTGAATAAGCTTTATCAGCAAAGATCTCTTCTGCTGGCGTCTTAAATTCACAGTAGAACTTCATGTGATGACAGAGGGCTTTCTGTTTATTTCTTCATCCTGTAGCTTATGCAGATACAGCTATGCCAACAAATTCTGTGAAGCTGGCTAGGGATGCGTTTTTCTTGGTGGCAATTAATGCAAAGTCTTTACGTGTGCTCATAAGTAAATACCGTAGCTTGTTAAAGCTGAGCTTTAATGATATAATATGCCTGCTGAACAACTGAGTGCCCCAATGACAACTACATGAATGGCAAAACTGTAGAAAACATAAATCTTACTCGTTTATTGCATAAGATTCAGTTTTTCAGTGAATTTTTTTAAAATAGCAGGTCCCAGCAAATCTGGTCCTTTCCCTATCCCCGATAGTGAAAGTACTGATACAGAATACAGAAAATAATTACTTATTCAAGCTTAAATATTCTTCACAACTCTTAGATCTTAAAAAATGAAACACCGTAAATTAATTATTGCTTCCCACTATTCTTCTAACAACAGTACTAATGAGCCTTCTGGTTTCAGAAAATACTGTTTTTAAAGAGGACAGTAGAGGGCACTGCTACCAGGCTTGACTGCTTCGCAGTGCTGTAACAAATAGAACTGTCATTTGGACCGTAGGCTGGTATGCAGCATTGTAATCCTTTGAATTTGAAACATGCATGTTTTCAGATTCCCTGAAGCTCCAAGCTTGAAATACGAGAACACTTATAAGGATAAAACTTCAGTGAATTTCTAGCCGTGAAGCAACAGAAATCTCTCCTGAGACGTTGTTATTACAGGAGTCCTCTTTATGCCCTCAGAAAAAGAATAATTTCTTCTGTAAACTGGCCAGGGGGTGTGGGTGGATTTTTTTTTGTTTGTTTCTTTGTGTTTTTGAGGTGAATGTTACATTTTGTTCTATAAAATTGAAAATTTTAGGCTCCTAGCAGTACAGCTGCACAAGAGAGCAAAATGTGAGACATCTGCTTTGTTGGTATCATTTTTTTTTCCCCACTTAGGAATTATTTCTGTTAAAGATTAAGCTGATCTTTAGGCAAGTTTTTGTAGCAAATGTCCGGGACCTAAGGTTGTGATGCCATCTCACTTTGATAGTTAGAGAATCTGTTTTATGATCACTGTTTTTTTCTGGGCTGTTTTGATTTTGTGTCCTCTAACTCTGTGAAGTAGTCACTGCATTCTGCTCTCAGAGGACATCAGCCAGCTGAAGCCACGGTTCTGCAGGCAACAAGCTCATCTGTTGTCTTTTTTCTTCCATATACTTGTACATTAATAACCATCTTCTTGTATTTGATGGTTTACACTTTGTTTTTAGGCTCCATTTAATGACACACTTTGTCTCATTCCCTCGGATGACCCTGGAGTGTGGAGGTTTCAGACATAGTGAGAAGTCTTGCTATTTCTTAAAATTCTCTACCCAATCCACATTTATTTTAAATTATGAATGTGATGTGCCAATGGCAGTTTTCACAGTCTAAGACACAGATCAACTGTGAGTTATTATACTGAGGTTTTACTTATTTATTTGTTTACATTTTGAAGCTATAGACAGTGCTAGGTTACCAGGGAAAGCCCATTTGTTATTCCACAGAGCTACTGATTTATTTGTGCAAGTTCAGTTTTATTTTTGTTTGCTTTTCGTTAGTGCCCATTACTGCTGTGTTCATTCTCGCTGCTCTGTTTTCAATTCTTTCTGCAAGATTCAGAGCATTAAATTAAAAAAGTTATATCACACTTCATTGAACCAAGTAGATGGACTGTGTATGACTTCAGATCTTTTTTTGTTCTTAATACTTGCACTGCAGTAGCTAGCTGTTTTGGAACCCTGTTTTGGCTGTTTTTTAGCATTTTATGCTTCCTTCCATTTAAACTGAATTGCTAATATGGTCTTGTTGACAGATACTGTAGGGTGAATATGCTAAAAGCTTTCAAATTGAATGTATTAGAAAACTTCTCTTGTTTTCAGGAAGCTGTGACAAGCTTTTCATATGACTCATCCAGAAATCATGAATACTATCACTAAACACTCTGCAATGTATTTACCTAGTTCTTCATCTGTTTAAGTATAGCTTTGTTGGTACTATATGGTACTTTAAGCTTCGGCTTCTCAGTGTTATTCCTGTTTGATGTCAGTTGTGCTGTGCCTGCAAAACATAATGGAGTGATTTTTGTGTGTTTAGAGCACTTGTAAGATTAGTTTGCAAAATATCCCATTACGTATTTGGAATGTTTTTGCTTGACCTTGAAGATTGATTTGGAAAGTTAAATGACCATTTCAGCATGGTAAGTCTTGTTGTTGCCACCAGAATTAGCATTAAACACAGCCTTATCTGTGACAATAACAATCAAACTATAACTTACAACAAGGCTTGGTTAGCAAATCAACCTTGCTTGGCTTTTAGCAAAAATAAGTCCCTGTGAACTATTGGGTTATTTCTTTCCCTGAAGTTTGAGTACATGTTGTACGTTCTCTATATTGGTATTCCCTTTATTTGGAAGTACCTGTTCCCTTTAAGCTGTGTTGACTGAAGTTGATTTGCTGTTGATTTGCTGCTCTACCTGTCTCACATAAACTCTGAACTGTAAATATTATAAGGGTACCAATGAAACAAATTACAGATCAGGTTGAAGAGAACCCTGTCCGATTTGCCTCCTCCATGTTTAATATAGCTTGATTTGCCCTTTAATTTCATTTTCTTTCTTATCTGACTGGGATGAGGAAGGGGACATGTACGTAATTAGCACTTTGATTCTTGCTAACTTCTAGTAGTACATTTTCTTTCTTATGGATACGAGGACTAGCTTTTATATTAAAACAGAAAAAGTTACAAAGATGGGGTTAACTAACCCATGTGTAATTAGCTGTCAGATTGCTGTTCCGCATTGCCTCTTTCCATTCTGGTTTGGAGTTGAGAAATATTTGCAACAGGCAATTTCCAACGTACATTGTAGCCAGGTGGTCCCTCTAGCAATGCGGTAGTTCATGTTACTAATATTGTGCAATAACAGTGTTGTGCTTAGCTTCATTAATTTATTAGTAGTATGAGTTGTTGTTTTTTTTTTCAATCTGTCCTTATTCCATTAAAACTTTCATTTGTTTTGAGTAAGTGAGAAGATTAGCTGCATCCATTCAAATCTGAATTGCAGATAACTGAATAGCTCTTTGGAAAAAAATGCTTGTTGCCTGATGTCATTTAAAATCTCTTGTGTAAAAGCTCATCTTTAAGTTCAGGCTCTTAATGTTCTCTTTGTAAAGCTTGAATATTCATCTTGAATGAAATCTTGTCATTGGATTTGATTTACTGAAGTTTGGAGCTGAACCATATGGGTAGGTATCACCCATACTTAACGCCTCTTTTTTGCACATTGAGCTGGATCCTGGAAGTGAATTCTGCTTGTTCTTTCCTCCCCTTCTGCTGGTGAGGCCACACCTGGAGTGCTGTGGCCAGTTCTGCGCTCCTCAGTACAAGAGAGTCATGGAGCTACTAGAGAGTGTCTGACAAAGATAATGGTGGGACTGGAGCATCTCCAGTATGGGGAAAGGCTGAGAGAGATGGGACTGTTCAGCCAGTGGGAGAAAAGGCTCCAGGGGAATGCTATCGATCTTTATAAATACCCGAAGGGGTGCAAAGAGGATGTGGCCAGGCTCTTTTCCACGGTGCCCTGTGATGGGCACAAACTGTGTTACAGGAGGCTCCATTTTAACATCAGAAAGCACTGCTTTGCAGTGACTGAGCACTGGCACAGGTTGCCCAGAGAGGTTTTGGAGTCTCCCTACCTGCAGACATGCAAAAGCTGGCTGGACAAGATTCTGGGCAACCTGCTGTAGGTGGCGCTGCTTGAGCAGGGGGGTCGTACAAGATGACTTCAGGGGTCCCCTCTAACCTCAACAATTCCGTGA
The DNA here is from genome assembly GCF_964034855.1 of Anser brachyrhynchus. NCBI lineage: Eukaryota > Metazoa > Chordata > Aves > Anseriformes > Anatidae > Anser > Anser brachyrhynchus. Next base: position 100,256,757 of record NC_137695.1, read on the forward strand.
TTTTCCTTCAACCACACCACATATATTCTGGTCATAGTCAAGATGGTTCGACTGTATTCACACTCCTGTTCTAGACAGTGTCGGTACTGAGCTATCTGCTGCTTCTGTCATGTGTTGAGCTGCTTTCCCCACACAGTAAGTATTCTTTGGTCTCCCTACTTGCGTGATGTCTTTTCCAGCATTGATCTGTGGTCAGGCATCTCATGGGTGTTGCTTGGTCCCACAGTACCAATTCAGAGAAATTTCTGGCTTTTGTGGTAAACTATGGGCTCAGCCTTTTTCTGTCACTTTGCCTCTAGCAGTCTGCCTTCAGCAGCCACCAGGCAAAGGCTTTTTGCCTTTATGATGTTGCTTCTGTCTTCAGCCTCTTGCTGCTACTAGGCTTTATTGATGGAGAACCATGGGCAAACAACTTCTCTCTTTTATGCTTTTTTGCCACTTGTATCTTAAACCAGTTCCTTCAGTTATCATCTGGATTCTGCTACTAGATTGTAACAAGCTGTGTTTTTTTTTTTTTTTTTTTTTTTTTTTTTTTTTTTGTGGGAATTCCTTGTTTCCTTTCTACCTGCCTCATGCGAGTATTAGTTATTTTTTGGTTCTGTTCCCTGACCCCCCCCCCCCCCCATTTTTTCCACTTTCATGTCCCTAGTGCCTTCCATCTTTATTTAAATAGAGTTAGTATCTGTTGTTCAAATAAGTTTGTTGAAGGGAAGTTCTGCTAAGAAACTTGCTTCTGTCATGATGGGGTGCATTTTTTGTAATCAGAGATCTTGCTTGTTTAGATATACCCGAAACTATAAGTGCTACACCTTTGGATTGCCTGTTTATTTTTCTTCCAATAGCAGGAGAAAAAAAAAGAATAAAAAAAAAGTCAGTCTCTCTCTGGGAGGAGAGGAGGACATAGCAAAGAAATAGTTATGTTTAATAATAATAATAATAAAGTGATTTTAATAATTCTGTGAAAGAAGAGAAAGGAAGCTTAAAAAAAATCATTATTTAAAAACGATATTCAAATCAGGGTTTACTGCTTGTCAGTTTAAATAACCCAATATGCTTTCCAGGAAGGACCGATTGTTGTCCTTGTTTCCTATTTTGTAGGGTTATTTGAAGAACCAGACAGAGCAGAGAAATTAAAAAATAAAGGGGGGGGGAGGCAGGAGGAAGGTATTTCAGCATTTACTTCATGTTTTATATGTTGAGTTTAACTTTTTGGGGGCAGGTAGCGATGGAGGCGCTGGTGGCATATGACTGAAGTATTAAATACGGAATGTAGTCCTTACATCCGTGTGTAAGCCCTTTGGTGGCCTTCAGATTTTTATACGCAAATCAAAATTATTTTAGCTGCTGCTTCTACTGTGGATCACAAAATCAAAGCCCTGAATTTTGACTTAAGTTCTCCATAATGTACTGGATAGCTAGCTGTTGGTGTACGTCAGAGTTCCTCACAGGTGAGCAGGTGGCAAGTAAAGTAAAGAGAGAGAATATTTAAAGTGTATTTGACTGGGTTTGATTTGCAGATGTATAATATTATATATTGTTAATATTTTCAGGTGACATTGAAAATGGATATTTAAGGCTCACAGTTGTAAGCTTAAAGGATAATGCGAAGCATGTGCCTCTTATTGGGACAGTTGGCTTATCCTGGGAAACAGATGCCTTTAAAGGCAATGTAAAGGTCAGTCAGAAATACTTGTTGTTTCTGGAAATGTTCATCTCAAAATAGAGTGATGTTTATGCATCCTGAATATGCTGTTTTTTAAAATGTTTTATTTGTGGAAGGTTATGTCTCCTAGAAAAAAATAAAAAGTAATTTAAGTATTGTAAAAATCATGTGAATGTTGAGAAAAATAGTTCAATTATTTCTGTTCTGGAGGATCTGTTGCATGATAGATCCAGTGTGCGTGTGTGATGATGACTGCAGTGCTTTTGACTTGCTGAAAATGTTGTGTTTGACCAGCATTGCCTGGAGGCACTGGACAAAAAATGTGCTGCAGATGTGCCTTTTCTTTTTTCCTTGCAGGCAATACATCGTGACCCCCAGGGAAATACTGTGCAGTTCTGTTGTTGTGTGTATGTGCAAGGAAAGTTAGAAACTGTTGAAGAATATTAAAATGGCAGTGGACACAGGCAGAGATTGCAGCCCACATTCCCACAGTCAGAACCTAGCTCTTGACTCATACAAATGGGGTCGCCTGGGTTAAAAGTTGGTATTATAGAGGAGTTTTTTACTTGTCCTCCTTTATAAAATTCCTAAAAGAATGATTTTTAAGAAAGATTAAGAGTAGTTCTGTAGATTTTGCAATAGTGAAGGCACATATTTTTAAATGTACTTCAGCTGCATGGATATTTCAGAAGTACCAAAAATACTAATAAAAGTAATTTAAGTGCTACTGAAAAAAAAAAAGATTTTGTTCAACTTTTGTTCAATATTTTGTTGATTCTGGCATCTACTTGAAAAGAGTAAAACAATTAAGAAAGTTACCCTTCTTCTAATGCTGCATTAGGGTGAAATGAAATACTGTCTGATAATATTTTGCTCATAGGCATTAACATACTTGTTTTATAGTTTACAGCGTCAACCAGCTGTCCTGTGCAACAAGGAATATAAAATTTATCATTAAAACTTAGTAACCTACGTGTATCTGTTGGGAGCATCAACTGCTTGCTGTTGAGTTTGAATCAGTTTCCATTCGGTTTTCCCTCTTTAATTAGTTGTAGCACTTTTTTCCTCACATTCCTTGTTGACAAGCTAGTTCACTTGCATTTTTTCCGTCTCAGTTTGTACCAGGCTGTTTCGTGGTAGGTGTTTGTTTTCAAAGAACAACAAATCCTTTCCCTGTGTATGTTAATAAGACTATTGTATATTGGCAAGTAGAAGGAATTCAAGCTAACAAGAAAATGCTTTTAAAAATAATTGTTTGACATCTTTCTTTAATGGCTATGAATGTTCAGTGAGAACCATAATGCAGAATACATGCTTTTCTTTCTTAGGCTTCTGAAAAAGTTTCGCTTGAACTGTTTTTATTTTATATCCCATTAAGTTTATTTGACCTATACACATGCTTAAATTTAGTGGGATCTTGGCATATAATGTGCTTCATTTGCCTGAAAAGTGTATGATGAGATATAGGAATTCTTGTTGCTCTGCTGGGCAGATATCTGGAAATTAGGTAATTTACAGCTGCTAGGCAGGATTTTTTTTCTTCCACAAAAATAATCGTAAGTATCACATAAAAGTCTGGGAAATTAACTGTCAGAGGAAACAGAGAGCTAAGCCTGCAGTCTAGTTTAGCTCTGTCCTGTGTGTTTGCAGCATAAGTTCTACTGAATATTTGCTTTTAGGAAAAAAAATAAATCATATCAATCTTTGTTAAACCCCTCATTTTATGGTGAGCGCTTGCCCATGTCAACGCACAGCTGTGGGTAGAATTCAATTTAGCTTTTGACATAAATCTCTAAAGCTCTTAAAACATGTGAAGGCCAAATAAAATCAGTGACAGGAACAGAATATGACACTATTTTGAATTTATTTGAATTTTCTCTGGTACTTCCAGGAAAAGAAGCCTTTTTTTCTGGCACTTCTGGGTATTTTATGGAAATTGAAGTACTGAGAGTTTGGAATATGTAGAGAAAAAAAAGATTCACCAAATGCTTAAGGCCACCCTGCTTTACTGTTCACAATTGGCCTTTGAAATGCAAGATATCAGACCAAAAAATAGTAGCTCTTAGAACCACAGAATTATAGAACCTTCTAAGTGGGAAAAGATCTTCAAGATAATGAGGTCCAACCACCAACCTGACCTACCCAGTCCCATTGCTAAAGGATATTCCCAGAAGACACTGTATCTTCTGAGCCTCTTGAACTCAGTAACACTTGTAAACACGGACCCACTGTGTAAGATACCCACCAAATTTTACACAGTGAGGAACAAGGACTCTGCCTGCTGGCAGTGACTAGAACACAGGTAACACCATCTCAGTAGGGCGATGGATCCTTTACAGTACATATTCTTCCACAGAATTCACTGAAGACTACTTTGTTTCAAGTATATTTATAGGTCATATAAATTATTAAATGATCATCAGATTTGGTTTGAATTGTATATTTGCAGCATAGGCTATAATAACAAACTTAGGAAAACTTTATAGGTCACACTACTTTGTAAGGTTTTGCCATCTGCTTGGTATTGTTTGATTAAACTTCAGTTGTAGTGAAATAATTGTTAAAGCTACATAAACACAGCTATATAATACTGTGAAATAAAGCATTCCAAATTTCTTTCTTGGCATGGAATTTGTGATGTTGCTTTGTTTATGCTTTTGGAACAAATTATGCTCTGAGGAATAATACATATATATATATATAATGTAATTATATCATCTGATTGACTGTTGATTCAGAACAGGTGAGAATAGATAATAACTGCTATTAACAGTGATATACAGCCTGTATGCTTTTAAGGCACATATGTGAAAACTTCACTTTGTAAGTGGCCAAGAATTGCCACCTTGATTTTAGCCTTAGAAAGCGATGTAGTTGTGTAGTGTTGAGAATGTTTATTTGCAACATTTTTTAACAGGAAGAATTATTTGGAGGAGAAGACAATGTATTAATAATACCTTTTTGGGAGTTGACGCTTGCAGCCATTCAGAGAGTGGCCTTTCATTTATAGCTGGCGTATAGGAGTAATTGTGTTTTTTTGGCTGCCTTAGGGCTTGTCTCTTTGAATGTTTTTGCAAACATTGCTGCATTCACAGAAGTTAGTACCTTAGTTTAAACCTAAGTTTCTCAGATTGAAAGGACTATCATTATTTGAATGGGAAGGTAAGTAATTATTTTGAACCACAGATTTTAAAGGCTTAAAAAATCTGCAAGAAAAAATGTCTGATTTAGGCTGACAGTGCAACTTTCTGTTTGGCAGGACAGTTTTTAATGCCGATAGGATGCACTTTTGATTTCTGTAAGAAACCTCTAAGTATCTGTTGACTTGCAATAGTCAGAACACTATCAATTATATTTTGCATTTTTAGCCTTCATACCAAAATTTGCTGTCTATCGAACTTTTAGTATTTCTCCCTAAACTCAGGGACAGAATTTACTGTGCCATGGCATAGGAAAGTAATCTCCTCTGTTTGTGTTTGTAGGACTGTTACGTGATGGATGTTACTCTCTTGGATGAAACTCGAAAGCCCTTCTGGTGTTTCAGTGCCCCAGTCTGCATGGAACTGTCTTCCAAGGCGTCCAGCCTTTATGACTACATGGGTTGCGTCTATACCACAGACTATGCAGATTCAGAGGGTAAAGTCTGTGTTGAGTTGGTATGGCTGGAAGAAACCAAAGAGTATTTCATAGTCAGTCTGGTGCTTTACGTGAGCACTGAAAAGGTTAATAACTGGTATGGAACAAACTACTGATGTAATTGGGGTGTTAATTTCCTTGCATTAATAAAGGAAAAAAAAAATATTTTTTTCATGTTTTAAGATTTAATGCGAGTGAAGTAAATTGTGTTCCTGCAAGTTTTGTATCTTTCAGTTTTTCAGTAACAAGTGCAATTGCATTTTTTTAATTGGCATAGATGAGATTGAAGAGAGATGTTGATATAAATTAATGTTGTTTTTTTTTTCTCTGTTGAACATCCCATGGTTAGTCTGTTCCTGGTACTGGGCATATGGAAATTATTTTTAGGAATAATTATTTTATTGGCACATTTTAATATGGTAATAAATTTCTTCTTGTGAGAGCCATACTGTGAAGAAGCTTTTGTGAGAGCATTCACGTTTATGTCTGTGCGGTGGTTTCACACTTATGGCTACCTAAGCTCTGCACAACCACTCTCTCACTCCCCTTCCTTATCAGAACAGGGTGAGAAAATATGATGAAAAAAAGCTCATGGGCTGAGATAAAGTCAGGGAGATCACTCATAAGTTACCCTCATGGGCAAAACAGACTCAACATAGGGAGATTAATATAATTTATTCCCTATCACTAGCAGACTAGAGCAGGGAGTAACTAAAAGCAAACTACAAACACCTTCCCCCCATCCACCCTCTTCCACCTCCTCCCCCTGAGCGGTGTAGGGGAGGGGGGAATGGCAGCTGTGGTCAGTCCCTAACACTTTGTCTCTGCAGATCCTTCATGGTCACACTCTGCCCCTGCTCCACGTGGGGTCCCTCCCACGGGAACTGAGCCTGCAGGGGCTCCCCACAGGCAGCAGCTCTTCAAGAACTGCTCCCACACGGCTCCGTACCACGGGGTCCATCCCCCAGGAGCAAACTGCTCCAGCACGGGTCCCCCACGGGCGGCAGCTCCCCCCAGCTCTCCTGCTCCTGCGTGGGCTCCTCTCCACGGGCTGCAGCTCCGGCCCGGGGCCTGCTCCTGCGGGGGCTCTCCATGGGCCGCAGCCTCCTCCAGGCTACATCCACCTGCTCCACCGGGGGCTCCTCCATGGGCTGCAGCGTGGAGATCTGCTCCGTGTGGGACCCATGGGCTGCAGGGGGACAGCCTGCTCCACCGGGGGCCTCTCCACAGGCTGCAGGGGAACTTCAGCTCTGTGCTTGGTGCACCTCCTGTCCTCCTTCTGTGCTGACCTTGGGGTCTGCAGGGCTGCTTCTCACTCCTCTCTCTCCCAGCTGCTATTGCACAGCATTTTTTTTCCCTTTTCTTAAACACGCTCTCCCAGAGGCCCAAACAGTGTTGCTCAGTAGCTTGGCTCTGGCCAGCACCAGATCCCTTTTGGAGCTGGCTGAAGCTGGCACTGAGCTGACATGGAGGGCAGTCGCTGGGTTCTTCACAGGGGTCATCACTGCAGCTCCTCTGCTACCAAAACCCTGCCACATAAACCCAATACAACCTACTAGTAAAACAGCATGTATACTGTTCCCTTCCGATTCATTAGTGTTATTGGTAAATAACATGTTCTGACAGGTTTTGTTAATTTTTTTTTTTTCCAGAAAAAAAATTACTTAAATATGTTCTAGTAGAGGATTTAAAAGGTAGACAGGAAGTCATGAACAATGCGACAGTAATGCATTTGTCAATAAAATCACCTATCTAATATATTAGGAGATCTCTTCAAATTCCCATTTGTTCTGTTTCTTTTTGTGTGTTCTGACCTTCTGTCTGATTTGAACCTAGCCACTTGCCTCTCTTATTGGCCTATGAATTAGAGTCCCAATCATCAGAACAGCTGAGCTGACAGCCGCTCTTACTGAGCATAGGTGGCATTCGGTTGCTTCAGAATCAATGCATATCTGATGTAGTCTATCTAACAGGAACTATTCATGGAAAATTGGAGTTCTGTGCATGATCTTTTGGGTTCCTTGAAGTAAGTTTAGGACAAAATCTTCTACTCCCTGTATTTATTTAAAAAAAAAAAAAGGAAAAAAAAGACACAATATTGGGACTCCGATGCAATTACATAGCGTGTTACAAACTACAACATATTTGTGTAGTTTAGAAGTGCTCTGTTAAGGAAAAAAAACACTACTATATTGTTGGTTTCTGTGACTTTATCATAATAGTGATTTCCTTCAAAATAATTCCTCCTTTTTTTCTGTGATTTAAGCAGATTAATCAGTTCATGCAAGCAATGTTTATGTGTAAGCCCTTGTAATCTGTACCACAGAGACTATAGGAGATCTGTACTACAGTGATAGTGTTGTTTCTTAATATAACTTTCAAAGATAATGAAGTTAAAGCTGATTCAGTTCTAGTCTGACTTCTGTCACCTTGCCTAATGAAAAAGGGAAACATTTGTGTTCGGTGGTTTAGCTGATGTAAAAAGCATTACTAGCTGCATTCCATCTCATTTCTTATTGACTGCTGACAGTGACTGGCATTTCTTGAAATAATGTAAATGTTTTAACAAGTGTACTGGGTGTAATGAGTGCCAGAACCGAAATTCTTGCTGCACAGAAAAACGACCAGTCAAGATTTTCTTTTGACTGGAGTGAAACTTTGAGACGCCATCTTTAGCAAGGAAACAGTAGCTCAGTCCTGAAGTACTCTCAGTCTTTGGCTTCCCTACCAAGATGCAGAATTACTCCAGTTGCAATGACTTTTTCAAATGTGCAGTTATGTTCTCTGACCTGCTGTAAAACCACCGAAGTTGACGGGCATTCAACATCCATAAGATGGTAAGTTTTCTGCTACTGCTCATTCTAGCTGAATTTTGGTTATATTTCAAAATTTTTCTTAAAGCAAAGTACCTCATTTTCTTTAAAAAACAAACAAAGCACCACCACCAACAAAACACTTTCACTTTTTAAAGCATTTGACCATTTTGTACATTTAACTGTATCATAGAAAATTCTCTTGTCACTATTAGAAATGAACTAGGACAGTGTGCTGTCACTTCTCCCAACGCTCAAACCTGGTAGCCTGAGAGTTGATGTCTCGATGAGGAAGAGTGTAAGTCTTTAGCAGCATTGTCAACCTAAGATGTGATACAAGGCATAGCAGAGTATCCTCAGGATATTCCTAATTTCTCATTTCCACTGTGTATAAACAAGAATGTGCATATACAGCAGACCGAAGGAAATGGTGGTTCTGAGATCTTCAGAAACTGACATTAAATGTTGCAGAGCTGTTGCTATGCATCTTCACTGAGGTAGTGGGATCATGATCTGACCGCTTCTGAACATATTAAGATTAAAAATACATTTTCACCTCTTCAGATAGACCAGAGATATAACTAAACCTGCTGTAGCATTAAGCTATGTTTTAATTTCATCTGATGGTTGCTTATAAATTTCATAACAGAAACAAATTCAGTAGTTATTATCCGTGTAACCAGAAACATGGACTATTGCATGTGGCTTCACTCAAACTTCCATTTCTTCAACTCCTATCTACCTTTCTTTTTATATTACTTTCCACAAAGAAAGGGATGATATTAGGTAACTGCGCTGGCTCTTTTCATAAAAGAAAATATCAATTCCAAAAAAAATCCATGTTTTGATCAAATGTCTTTACTAGCTAATCTTCAGCTGTCTGAGTCCCTTTTTATATATGGTGCAAGAGAAGGCAGAATAGATTGCATATCGCACTCTGATAAAACATTCTTGCTTATAAAAGATAATTGTTTGGACAACCAGGAGAAATAATAGGCACCAGTTGAAATCTGATCATGAAAATACACATCTGATTGTGATGCTATGCCCTAGGTCACAGTTTGGTCTAATGCTTCAGGATTTCTTGCAGCTGCTTTTAATGATTTCATTAGTGTCCCATGCTGAAAACAGGACATCTTTGTTGTTTTTGTGTCATTTATCCAATTTCTGTGACAATTTCTGTGAGAGAAAGTATAAGCCCTTGTAAGTGGGGAAAAAAAAAAAGAGTTGAAGACTACTTTTTTTTTTGTGCTTCAGAGACCAACTCATCCAAGTAAAAAGAAAGTAACCAGCATCAACTTTTAAATGTGTCTGTTTAACTACTCTGCAACAGATAGAACTATAATATCTTTAAAGGGGTGATTTACCTGGTAGGGAAGCATAAAAGCAGTACTTATGTTTATTTTATTGCACACGTAATAGTGCTCGTTTAAGTTAATGAGCTTAAATTGCATTGAAAAGGAATTGGTTAGTATGAAAGAGTGATTTAATGAAAGGGTTTTTATGAGATTATTCCAAGAGTGGAGGAGTTGTCTTTTTAATAGAACTACATCAAAATGTTATTCCTGCCATTCATCATTGTTTTGTCATATGTCTGCTGTGTACCTAAATGCTTCTGTGTTCCGTGTTCTTTAAAAAAAGCAACAACTAATAATTGAAGGAGTTACTTGTAATAGAGTATGTTTTCAGTGAACAATTCATTAATATTCTTGGGCACTTTGTATGATCTTCCACTGATATAAGCTGGAGCTGTGTTGGTTAATATAATCTGAAGAATTGTTCTGAACTGTAACACTGTCACTGTGGAGTTGTCGCTCTTTACTGCAGTCATTTTCTTTTAGTTGGGAACTAATAGGAGCTATATATTTCTGAAGTTTTTGTAATGTAGGGTCGTAATCACAGTATTTTTCTTCAAACTGGCCTTGCAGTTGTTTTGCTTTTTCTTCCTATCTTTTTGCAATTGCTTTTAGAGAACCAGCTCTGCTTTCGTAGTACATTCCTGTTACACATGTGCTTTTGGTAAGTGTGGTTTAATACGTGGAGCAATTGTATGTTGGATAGCCTCCAGATTTCTTTTTCTCTCTCTTCTTGTTTAGCGGACAGATTTTGATTTGCGTTCACAGAATCACAGAATGGTTTGGCTTGGAAGGGACCATAAAGACCACCCAGTTCCAGCCCCCCTGCCATGGGCAGGGACACCTCCCACCAGACCAGGCTGCCCAAAGCCCCATCCAGCCTGGCCTTGAACACCTCCAGGGATGGGGCATCCACAGCTTCTCTGGGCAGCCTGTGCCAGGGCCTCACCACTCTGAGTGAAGAATGTCTTCCTCACTTTTAGTATAAACCTACCCTCTTTTGGTTTAAAGCAGTTACTTGTCCTATCCCTACACTCCCTGACAAGGAGTCCCTCCCCAGCTTTCCTGTAGTCCCCTTCAGGTACTGGAAGGCTGCCATAAGGTCTCCCTGGAGCCTTCTCTTCTCCAGGCTGAACAACCCCAACTCCCTCAGCCTGTCTTCATAGCAGAGGTGCTCCAGCCCTTTGATCATCCCTGTGGACCTCCTCTGGACTCATTCTAATAACTCCATGTCCTTCTTGTGTTGGGGGCCCCAGAGCTGAACGCAGTACTGCAGGTGGGGTCTCGAGAATTTATCCATTAGATATTTAGGTATGGTCTTGATTTCATTGAGACTGTTCCTGTTGTCATATGCTTGCTTTTTGAGACAAGGGCTGTTTTCTTTGTATGCAGTTACATGGCTGTCTGATGCTAGTAATCGAATACTTAGCAAAAAAAACAACAACAAAATAACAACATAGAATAGTGTAATGAGGATGAGTTGAACTGGATTAATATTGTTTTAAATTAGGGATTTAGACACGTAATCAAGCTACTATATCTTATTGAGTTACCATCCAGCAAGCCATGCAGTAGTTCACATTGCATATACAGATATTCCAACACATTCAGACAATTAGATTTAGGTGAAAACATTTGATCCTCTGGCTGCCTGGCATATTAGTACAGCTCAGTTGACATGTAGTGAATCTCAGAGATATGGCAACTGAATCTGAGCTTAAATATACCTGTGTTAGAAACTGCACAGATTAAAGTGTTTCTACAGATTATAGTGAAAACAAACAGTGGGTTTTAAGCTCTTGTATGTAGTGGATTGGAAACACATTACTGTGAAAAGTTAAATTCCACAGTTTCCCATCTTTTTCATCAACCATAAATCAAAATGGTGGCAACAAGGATAACTAGTGATTTATGTGGTGAGGACGGATTTATTGTACTGAATGACAAGACATCGCTCATTCTGTTCTTACTTTCAAACTTTGTTTAAACCACTCAGGAGTCTTTTGCATGCTGTGCTTCTTTTGAAGTGTCCGCAAAAAAAGGAGCAATGTCACTCTATTAACACTACTTAGGTTGTAGAAGTGTTTATTATAAAGTAGAAAACTGTAAGGCTTTTAAACAAACGAAAGAAAACTGAAATGGGAAAGCTATTCTTTGTAGGCTTAAGTTGTTTATCTCCTAAGAGCATGAGCCAGACCTCTGAACCTTTTGAAGGGAGATGCACTGATGAGTCAGATATTGATCACATATTAGTGCGTGGGATTACTTTTGTTCTGCATACAGACCACTTATAATGCAGGTTAATAATTTTTCCTATCCTGAATCAGTCAGGCACAAAGTTAGATTCAGCTGTTTTGATGAAATCTTATAGAAAAAAAAAATGCAAGGTAGGGAAGAATGTGCTATAGCTAGGTAATGTTCTGTTTATTCACTGAAATACTATAAATCAGCTAAGTCCTCAGGGACTGGAAAGTATTTAACTATTAATTACAAACCCCACTGCTGCCAAACCCCTCAAGCTCTAAGGCAAATGCTTAACTTACAGAGTTTGGTATCATCAATATTTCTTCCCTACCAAGATTAAAAAAAAAAAAAAAAAGATCTTTTCAGAAATGTGTTTCCAAACACCTTGATGCTCAGAAAAATCTGGAAATAGTGAGTGAAGTCAGTATGGTGTTTCATGATTATCAGTGGTTCTTTGTTCATTGTTACCTCATTTATTTTATAACACCTTGAATTACTGCTTTTTCTTACTTTACCTTCTTTAAAAATGTGCAAATAGTGTTTGCATGTACATAGTATAAACGTTTAATAAAAAACTTAAAAGATAGGTAAGGTACTCTGAAACCAAGTTATTCTGTTCTAAATTTGCTATTGGTATGATGTGGTAAGTAAAAGAATGAAAAAGAATAATCATGGCAATTATACCGTATATCCACCTTATTTTGGTCTAGTTTCCTGCAAGTGTATAAGGATCTTAAAATTTCTGTTTGAGTTCTACTGTAGAGTAGTTTTATAAGACTGGAGTACCTTTGTGTGAGCAAAGACAAAGCTTTCTAGTATGTAACACTAATGTTGTTGTATCCTGAAAAAAAAAAAAAAGATTTAATGAACAAGAAATGGAATAATTGCATTAGTAATTTTTTATTTTAAAGTTTGCATCAGCTTTCATGTGCTGTTGGAGATATGGGGAAGACTGAATTAGAAACACACTATCTTTAGTAAGTAGTAGAAGTAAATGTCATCCTGCTCCTTTTTCTAATCTCAGCATTTCCGTTTGCAATCATATATGCATTAAAAAAAGTGCTTACATGGACATGCTGTTAAGTTACTGAACATGATCTATGTTTTGCTTTAGGACCAACAGATTTATGTCTGAATTTTACCTCCTGTTGCATCTTAAGCAGGTGAAAATCTATGTTAACAATCCATTTTCTGTTTCACCTCTCCCTTCATGTTATCTTGAAGAAACTGATTATAGACATACTTTTGAAGTCTGATTAAAGATTTGGAACACTTTGTGAAATAAGGATTCGTCTGATGTGAAATGATTGGTTCGGCTAATTGGAAATAACACGTTACCAGTCTGGGACTTCTGGAAGTGAGGCTTGAGATTAAGATGGTATAAGAAAATGTAATAAGGCACGGGAAAGGGGGGGAAGTGACATAATAGTAGTTAGTTTCCCACAGGTAAATTTAAGTAAACAGACTTTCATATGTATAAAGCATGAGCTAAAGACAGTTATTTTGGACTTCAGTTTTCACTAATTTTTGTATCTCTGTAGGAATTTGTGGAGGGACTCCAGCCCAGTTTAATTGGCATTCCTGAGGACCAAAGCTCACGTATTGAACTTCAGTTTTATGCAGCTGGAGAATTCTGCATGCAAGTTGGCTTAAAATTCTATTGGAATTGTGGAGAAGTGTTTATCTTTTCTTGTTAAACTGTATGTGAAAAAAATTGCCTTGTTTATTCAGCCCTTCGCCATTAAAAGCCATCCTGCAAACAGTGGGTTCATTCTCAAAAACATGAATGCAAAAATGTATTAATTGCTGATGAGTACATTTGTTTTTGCCCCATTACCATAAGCAAGCAAACAAAACTGGGAAGAACAACAACAACAACAAAACCAAACACCAAAACAAACAAACAAACAAAAAAACCCCAAGCCAAACCACAAAACAGTGCCACAAAATTGATTGCTCTGGAGAGACCGAGTTTTTTTTTTTTATTATTTTTCTTCACATCTCCCCACAATGACCGCTCACAAACATGCAACTTAATCTCTAACGTACTAGGTATCTTGCATTCAAGTTACTAATATCATAGATAAAATCGTGGAATTTTAATTTACTGTCACAGAGCACACTCTGATACTCTTCTACTGTGCTTTGGTCCCTCATTTTGTACCTACAGTAATTTTGGTGCAAATTGTAATATTTCAGTGCAAAGAGGAAATTATCTACAAATACAAAGCCAAACGAGATCCATCTGCAAGTCAGGCTGTGCATCCATGTTTATGTTACGTAGGACATCAGTTCAAGGGTTTATTAAAATTGGAGTCGCTGCTGTAGCTTAGATCTTTGTTTATTCCTGCTAAAGCAGCACTATGAATTTCCAGTGTAGATGTCCCTTATAATCTTCTATCTCTGCTGAAATAAATCATGTAGCAGTGAAACTGGGCAGGATTATATTCAGTAAGAGGAATATAATTTCATTTTTCTGATTTGTGTTGATAACTTTGCCTTGACTTAAAAAACTGGTTTAAGCACGTAACCTTAGTTTCCAAGTAATACTTGGGTATTAGCATAATAGCAGTCTTGATTCTTTTTTTTTCTCCCCAGAATTATTTTCCATATAAATTTTTAGACATTAGCAGACTGTCTCAAATTTGACTGCTTAATCTGACTGAAAATAATGTGTACGATTTGGCTGCTCTAACAGCTACTTGTTCCTCTGAAATTCAGCAATTTCTTCTCTTTTAGAGATAATACCAGCAATCAATTTACTCCTTTTGTCCTTCATTAATGATTTTTGCAGGGGGTTCATTACATTCATGAGAATATAATGTAGACACACTTACCCAGGTGGAGAATATGTGTCTATCTGTATGTATGAACTTAGTTATAGCTCCATCTAATCATAATACATTTTCTAGCCACGCACAATGTGCTGCCTCCATTAAATCCGCAATTTGAATCTTTTACCAAGGACTGAGTTTTTGGAAGAGGATTTAAGGGCAATGAATGCCTAGTTTCAAAGGCCTATGTCGCATCATTGCAACAAATTTCAGCCAGGGCACCTTCTCTTTTTTTTTTTTTTTCCCCTTCTCACCTTGTTGTGCTTTTGGCATTCCAGACAGCTCATCCGTAGAGCAGTCTCATTCCTTTAATTTCCTTTTCTCATTTCAGTGTGATATACAAAGCATCATGCACTAACTTCTGCACAAAATCTTGTCCATAGTGAATGATGGCCCATGATAAGTCACTCTTATTCTTTAGGTGGGCAGGACGGTCACCTGCTGTTAAACATTCATTCAGAACAGGCTAGTTCTGCTGTCGTAGAGGAAAATGAACACTTCGCCCTGCTTCCCCCATCTACCTCCCTCTCCAAGGCCTTTGAGTCCATGAACTTCCTTGCTCCAACAAGGAACATGGGTCTTTGTCAAAGAGCTGGCCATGAGACCCATGCCAAAAAGGAGGTAAGAGTGTGAGCGGAAGCAGAAAGTGGATTTGGGTGACCTGTGGAACTCCTTGGCTTGTTGTAAACGTTACGCAGAGGTGAATTTCATACACAATCAGGAAATCTCTCAGAATGCAAAGTTTGCCCATGAGCTGGGGAACTGACTGACTGGTAATTTCATGGAGTTTTGGACTAGTCCTTCTGTGATTTGTTACTGATGATACCAGTCTCCTGTGCATTGGACTGATGTTGAGAATTCAGGAAATGCAATGTAGAGGTGGTACAACAAATGTAGCCAAAAAAGGGTAATCTTTGCAGCTCCTCCTTGGAAACTGCAGCAGGAGACTGCAAGAAAAAGGTCATTGTATGTGATGACATGAACAAGGGGAAAAAAAAAAAAAGGTTTGTACTTCTGTACTTCAGGCTTCAAGCTCTGCTTTTTATTTTTTTTTTCTTTTTTCCTATTGCTTTTTATTATTTACCTGTTTATTCCCACACTTTTTACATCAGATACTGCCTCTGTCTTCTCTTACCACAAGTGGTATCCACTGAGGGGATCAGGGGGCTGCCTCTTTTTTATTTGTGTGCTGAATATTTGGCAGGCTGGCTGCTGGGAGGACCTTTCTTGACTTCCTCACTGTCAGGAAGGGGTCTGGCCACACAGTGATTACAGTAAATCTTGTATGATCTCTTTCCACAGGTATGGAACTGAATCTCTTGTAACAGCGCGGCGCAGTTTGTGATGTCCTTGATGAACACAGCAGTAACTGTCTTGTACTCCAGCGGCTAAAGCAACCGAGAGACAGAAGAATCCAGCTGTAATATAAACTTGTAAAACAGCAAAGTTTATACAGAATATCTTTCTTTGGTAGCATCTGCTTTCTACTGGCAGACCGGGACAGATTATAGAGCAGGTTTCAGCCATTTGTAAGGAAAATTTGAACTGAAGCTTGAATTTAATATGTATGTTAGCTGTTATCTGGAAACAGGGACTTAGTGAACTTTCTAGCTAGCTATTCTGTAGAGGACGTAAATCATAAACCAGCACTTTTCCCTGGCACTTTCACATCACGCTCTTATAGCTTTGTGATATGTAGCAAGAGAAGTCACACAGAAATGTGAGATTTGTCTCAGTCAATAGAATTTTCAGGGTGTAAAACAGGGAGTGGGGGAAAAAGAGGGTGCTTTTGTGGAAATATTTAGCTCAACTTTTCTTATGGTTTACTGATCTAATAGAAGAAATTGCATGCTAATCACAGAGCATGGAGAGTATTAGCATGTAGAGGGTTTTAATGGGTTAGTTCAAACTGAAAATAATTTAGTAATTTGCACTGAAATTGTTTAATCTTATTCATTGGATTTAAAAAAACCTCCTGTTGATATTACAGGCAATGTTTTTCCTAGTTTGCATTTTAAGTGAATTTAAGGCTGTGGAAAGTGCTTCCTTAAGGGAGAAGTGTTCTAAGTAGATCAAGAATGGTGCAGCATGGATGGCATTAAGAATTTGTCAGCAACTTCATCCTGGGAAAGTCGCCTCAGGACATATGCAAGTAGTTCAGCAGTCATGTCTTTTCAGCTTTGCTGCCTCTAGAGATACTAAAGGTGATGCAGCAAGTTAGCATCATCATCATTCAGAAGCTGTCCTGCAGTAACATAAACCTGCCATTTGGTCTCAATCTTCAGATAACTGTGGGGAGAAATAGGCTTTGACATGCAAGCAGTTTATGTTTGTGTTACCTGCTCTTCAGTTATGTGGCTGGTGATACCCTGCTGCCTTGAAATAGCTGTAAGGTAGCATTTCTCTTCTGTAAAGGGAAGAAGGCTATGTTTAATTTCTTTGAATGGATTTTAACTGGTGACTTGAAATCTACCTTCTAATAGAAAATCTCACTGAAAGCATCAATGCATACATCTACTTCATCTTTTTGGAAATGAAATCACCACCTATTTCTCTAATAGTCCCAGTTTATTTGCGGTGAGACTGTTGCAGAAACATATCTGTAGGAAAGGGTTTGATCCCAGCAGGACTTGTGGACTTAACAGTGGTTAAACATGTGAGTATCCATTTGAAAAGTCCACAGTTCTGTCACTACATAATTTGAATTTTATATTCAGGTTTTTCTCACTGTTTAATGGGAAGCCTTATTCTTGTCTAGTATGCTCATTGGAAAATGTCTTTCCAGCATCTTGTGTTGAAGCACCTGCACTCATGTAATATGATGGTAAAATATAAATCAATGTAAATAGTTCACAATCACGTTACTGTGAAAACAGTGCTTTTATGAGGTCTCTCTGAAAAAAAATAATAAATCTGAGAAGGAAAAGTTGGCAAACCACTACGGGTGTTGAAAGGATATTAAGAGTGGCTGTGCTGCTAGGCTTTCTGAGCAGAACAAATCATAGAATCATAGAACAGCTTGGGTTGGAAGGGACCTTAAAGATCATCTAACTCCAACCCCTCTGCCATAGGCAGGGGTGCGTCCCACTACATCAGGCTGGCCAAAGCCCCATCCAGCCTGGCCTTGAACACCTCCAGGGATGGGGCACCCACAGCTTCTCTGGGCAGCCTGTGCCAGTGCCTCACCGCCCTCTGAGTGAAGAATTTCCTCCTAATGTCTAGTCTAAATCTACCCTCTTTTAGTTTAAGACCATTCACCCTTGTTCTATCATTATCTACCCAAGTAAAGAGTCCTTCTGCACTCCCTACCCACCAGATAATGAGGTTCATGTCCTTTTGTTCTTTCAATATCCTTTCCTGGTAACTGCTCTCCCCATGTGGTTACACAGATTGTCAATCTTTACTTTGTAGATCAGGATTTATTTGATGATATGCACTTGTTTATCACTGCCCTAGAGTCATGCATTGAAGAGTTAGCTACTGAGTATGCAGTTCCAGTTCGTACTCATTGGTGACCTTTGGGCTTCTGCACTCTTTTTTTTTTTTAAATAATGCTTTTCAGTAGCATTATAGCTGCCATCTAGCAGTTCCAGTGTTTGGTGAATTTTGTTCCAGGCTCCTTGATTTCATTATGCCTAGGTCTATCTTGACATTTCTGTATTTGGCAGCATTAATTTCTATAATAAAGTCACTTTCTTTGGGTGGCAAAGCCAGGAAGGTTCCACTGTAAAATGCCAAGGGGGATCAGAGTTGGTCTTTGCTGCTAAGGTATGCATTAAAAATGGATTGTATTTCACTTCCTCTTAGTTAATCCATATGCTTGAAACATTCTTATTCATGTAAACTGAAGCAACAGATTGCTTTGAAGTGTTTCTTATGCCAGCAGATCTTGGATCAAAGAACTGAGACTCAACAGCTTGTACAGATTTTAAAACATCACTGCCCCTGCTCTGCAAACTACTGTATATTTGACTTTGATATCATAACTATTTACAGTCATTTCCACTTCTGTCTGGTGCTCCCTTAGAACTGCTCAGTTGTTAGCACAGCACAAAGTTGGATAGATTAAGGAAATGTTTTGTTTTACCAAAAAAAAAAAAAACACACAAAAAAATGCACACCACAAAATAATAAAAAAAAAACACCAGCAACTCAGTAGTCAAAGTTCTTGGGGAGTAAGTCTAAGTAATATTTTTATTCCAGGGTTTGGAAGATCAGATGGTTTGTATTATGCCTTTGGCAGTGTAACATCTGACTATGCTGTGGTTTTGGTATCTTAAAGCATCCAGTGTCACAGATTTGTGTGCTCCATTCTGCTCTTCCCTTCCTCACCCCCGCCATGCCTGGCTGCCTGCTGGTGAAAGCGGTCCTGAGAGTAAGACTTGAATGAGTCTTGAAGACTTATGAATCTGGAAAATTAAAGTGTCTGAAATACATTATTTAGGAACTGTTACTCTGAGCTGGTGTTTTAAGCTGAATTGCCCAGTCCTGGGTGGTAAAATTGTATTTGAAGCTAGCTGTCATTTCCCTTACTGAAGTGTGACCGTACAGTCAAAGGGAATGGGTTTCCAGCTCGCGCCCTCCAAATAACCAACATCCCTGTCTACATGCACGCCATGTCCTGAGATCTCCTGAGGAAGGACGAAGTGATGGTGTGTATTTGAGAAGATTTTGGACTGGTTATCTGTTGTTAAGTGTGAAGAATTGCTGTTTCAAAAACGGCAGCAGCCTTTCCAGTATCAGGAGAATGGGCTTATCACAGTTGTAATGAGAAAATCTGGAGGAGGTAATCAAGCCTAAGTACAAAGGCAGAATGTGTTAAAGAAGGTTAGATCTGTGCTCTGCTTTACCTTATGCAGGGTGCTATTCAGTGTGGCTTTTGCTTTATTGTATCTATATACCCAAACCAGTAACAACAAAACAAAGTCATAAATCTTACTACCAGCAGTGCTGCTAAAACAGATGTATGATCCCAGGTAAAAGTGGCTATTGCATTTTTGTTCTGTGATTTTTTTTCCCAGTTCATTTCCAAACCCTGTTGTGCCTTATTGAAATGCTACGCTAGCAATGTTGAAAAGTCATTTTTGTCTGCTTAATTTTGGAGGTGATGATCTTGTTTGCCTTATACCTAAATGTTGACCTGGAATTTCTGTTACCTATTGAGAGTCAGAAGGCTGCTGCTACAAATGACAGCATCTTAGAAAAACTTACCACCATTTCTTAATGCTTACGATGAAGTAATGGGTAAAAGCTACTGGAGTGCAAAGCCTTAGAAACTGAAACAAACAAACGCCAAAACCACAATACAATATATTCTTGCCTTGTCTGCATTTATTTAACCAGTAAAAGAAAACAAAATACCCCAGACAGGTCTTTTGCAAGATAGAGCAGTATCCCAAGGAATACTGGAGTCCAAGTTAAGAATTTCTATTTTTGCAGATGTTCTGTTTCCTGTCTGTGAGAACTGACTACATAAAAGCACTGGGAAAATTATATTGAGAGGATTCAGATAAATATCTCCCTTCTACATCTTTCACCACAGGTATATCCTTTATTCATGGTTTCTGTGCTGTAACTGTGTAGTGGAGAAAGATGACTGACTTAAGGTATGTTAGCGTCGTGTGATGCACTACTGCTTTCAGGATGCAATAGATGACCGATAGGCAGTGAGACTGCACTGAGCAAAGTCATTCAGAGATCCTTCTGCAGTTTCAAAGAACAGTATAGCTATAGCAACATGCGGTTATGTGTGCATGTAGGACTGTGCTGATACGATTCTGCAGCTGGAAGCACACTGTTAGCTTGGGTATTTTTCTGAGTGCTTCTGCACAGTGCACAGCAAAAATTGTGAAAAAAAAATTTGGAAAAAAAAAGAAAGAAAAAAATGCAGCCCTAAGGCTGTAAACCTGTAAGGGTTCTACAAGGGACAATCCTCCTCCTGATTTAAAAAAGGTAATTACAAGTATGGGCTAATGGGCAGCATCCAAAGGTAGGTGAGAGCCAGTCTGTGTGCACTGAGATTAAATGTCACAACCGTAATGTGATGCAACTGTACAATATTTCTAGTACCCGATGGACAAGGATAATTCAGCTTGTGCTGAGGCCCAATAGCATGGCAAATGGATGTTTGCAGTCAGTAGATTGACCCCAAGTAGTTTGCTGTCTACTACACTTAATGGAGGTGCTTTTAATCATGTGTTTATGCGGCATAATCTGCTTCAAACGTTCTCTGTTATACATGTACAAGTATTAAAGCAGCTGGAGTGATGAAACAGGAGATGACTGGACATCATTTTATAAAAGCTGATCTAATGTAAACTAATAGTCATGCATAGTTATGGAAAGCACCTGTAATGCTTAGCTACGATCACCCTATCAGGTGGCAACACTGTTGTAGGTGCATGCTTCCTGCCTTCCATTGCTTCTGATGCCAATGCCTTCAAGACGTTCTGGTGACCTCACATAAAACACTGAGTTACCTTAAATCTTTCAAATGGGTAGCTTTGTTATAAATAATAATAATAATAATTGCTTCCCCACCCATCCAAAACAGAAAGGTGTTGTCAAGCAGGAGCTTTTTGGCATTTTGCAGATGTGTAGCATATGTGTAGATCCCTAGAATGTGGGTGGCCAGAATAGAAAAATGCTTTGAAATAGTTCAACTTCATTCAGACTTTTGAACTGTTCAGCTGTTAGAAACTGCCTTGGTAAGATGAATTGATTTTAGAAAGTCTGATTTGGATGGAAAAAAAAAAAATAAATCCTGTCTATGATGGTGTCATCTGTGTCTAGTACAACGTATGTGGTATCAAATCAAGTTTTCTTGTTGCTTGTGTTTTACCCTCTATTTGTATTGTTAGTATTTCTCACCATTTAAAATGTGTATTTCAGCAGAGCTAGGGATTGAAGTTTTTATATCTACTGCAAACCACATTGGCTGCAGACATCCAGCTAAAAGTGAGCAGATTGTATAGCCCGATCTAACTATAGTATTCTATGAGAGGTATTTAAAATGAACTGAAATATCAGTGCAATGCCTATATAGAAATCTTAAAGCAAATGCACTTAATTCTCCATAAACAAAAGAGACCATCCTAAAGGTATCTGAAGATCATGCTACATAGTGTAGAAAAGGTGCAAATTGTTTTTCTGGGTTGTTTTACCAAATTAATTTACTTTCTCATCTAGGTAGATCCTCTCAGTGGTAAATGGCTTGTAGGATTAGAAGCTAATTGCACCAGTGTTCATTGATACCAATTACACTTTTCTGTAGAGGTTTTGTGTGAAGCCTTTCAGAATGCAGATATATTACAACTGCAGTAATTGAAGATTATTGTATAAATCCTCATCTTCATAATAATTTTCCATGTGTTCACAATGAGTTTCATTCTTACTTTCATCTCAAAATTAATACTTTAGCTGAGGGGTGTTTTATACTGCAGTTTCCAGAATGCCTGTGTAACTGACATCTGAATATTCTCAAAATTAATTACAATGTGTCATTTTGTTGCCCCCTTGATGGCTTATGACTTTCTGATGTCCTGATTTATTATGACATCACAAAGTACCTCATTGTACAAAATTGTACAATAAGGTTTCAAACTGTGTATTACATATTATTTCTATCTTGAGGCCCTATCACTTATTTCACAAACAGTCCAACCTTTCCTGTCAGATGGTATTGTCCCAGTGGTGTATTCCTGCAGATTTAGAAGTTTGTTCTCAATACTGAAATGTGTCCATGCGTTATCTTATTATACACAAATGGAATCTTATTCAGACTGTTTTTTTTTTTTTTAGTGCTTTCAATTTATGGTAATGTTACCCTGCTCACTTATACCACTGTGTCCTACAGAAGCATTGATGGTGGTTTTTTTTTTTTTTTTTTTTGTTAAACTTCTTGCTCTATATCGGCAGTGAAAGTCTGCTTGAAGATAACTTTTTCCTATTTAACAAGGCAAACAAAATTGTCAACTCAAACTCCTTCAGTGCAAAGCAAAATTTTAGTCTCAAGCTGCTGTTCTAATTCTAGAAGTTATGATTTCTGAGCAGGTTCATTATTTATGTGACATGACTTTTTCCATCAGTAATTCTTAATTATGGTAATTAACAGAATAGAGTAATTTGCATACAAAATAAGTAAGGTGGCACTGATACATTGTTACTTAGGGCAATGTAGATTATACTGATTAGTGCAAAAATGCTTTCTGCTTCAGCTGATCAGGGAAAATGGAGTATTGCACAAAGGGTATTGCACAAATGGAGTATTACACTGATGTTATGTGTACTGAATTATCCCTCATATTTTAACTACAGCTATGATCATGGAATGAGCACTTCAACAACTGCTTGTATATGTTGTATATGTTGTATTTGTTCTCTTGCATATGTTCTCTTTGCAGCCACTTCAGGAAGTATTTGGAGGCTTTTAGATGGACTGGAAGTTCACTGGGGCCCAAGTCTGGGAAAAATGGCATCATGTTTTTATCATGAGCCTGCAGAATAAAGAAAAATCTTGTGATGATACTTGTAGTGTGCTCTTCTCCTCAGCCTTCTGTACGTTTCTGTCCTGGCAGTACTCAGATTCCCTCATCTCTCAGATAAAACAGCTTGACTTATTTTTCTTGGTTGTTTTCCTGGTTTCTTGGATGCAAATCTGTAGAGATTTTTATCAGGACCATTGCAATTTCATCTAAGAAGTGTGAGAACTAAAGGAATACTGTCTCAGTAGTCCTTCTTTTCAGTTTGCTGTCAAGTTTTCTGTCCCTGGTTTGGTGGTTCTCCTATTTTTTATTTTATTTTTTCTGGTTTCTGACCTTACTTTCAAAGTTACTCTTTTCACTGACCATTTGAAGTAATTTTTTCCTCCACAATCTCACCTTTACTTCAAATATTTTTTCTCTATATTTCTTACTCTAAATTCAAATGTTTATAAATAACTGGACAAATTTTGACCAAACTGGCACGTTATCGCAGTTTTATATGGCTGTCCTAGGCTCTTCTTGAGAAAAGAAATATTTTTTTTTTGCTCCTTCCAAGCCATGTGTGTGTGTTTAATGGCCTGTCTGTTTTTGTGAACTGTCAGATTAAGTTGTGTATTTAAGATCTTATGTAAGATACCTCTGATACATCTACTTCTAAATAAAATTATGTTGTAGATGAGACCAGAGTTTCATCTATCCTTTTATCTGTCTGTTTATATCAGATGCCTATGTAAAATCTTTGTATGAGGCAAATCGATGATGATGCTTCTTGCCAAGCAATCTTCTAAGCTCCACTTATTTATCATAGGTATATTGTGAGACACAGGTGGATGTCTTCATAGACAGCAGTCCAAATTGGACATATTTTTTCCCTCCCTCGTGAGCTTTTCTACTCTATTTTTGACTGCAAACTGTTAATTTTCTCAATGTCTTGGGGCAAGAAGCTCCACAGCTAAATTGCACAATATGTGGCGTCTCCTCTATTTGTTTTTTGCACTTACCACCTGCTAGTTTCATTTAATTGCTAGTAATTGCTGAATTGGAGATAGTGTGTCCATTCTACTTGCAATTTTATAGACATATCTCAGAAACTAGCCAATATTTGACGCTTTTTTTTTTTTTGAGTGCCAAAAAGACAAGAAATTTTCATTAAAAAAACCACAATGGAGCAATCAATTGATTCACAGCTCATTACTACATGTGCAAAATCCTTTTCATATGTGGCTCACTTTACATTAAGTATATACTGAGTCAGTAACGTGCCTTTGTGGCAAAGATGGTTGAACCACGTAATGGGTTTTATTGGCAAGACTGTGACCAGCAGGCTGAGGGAAGTGATTAATCCCCTCTACTCAGCCCTTGTGAGACTGCATCTGCAGTGCTGCGTCCTGTTATGAGTTCTCCTATACAAAACAGACAGTGACATGTTAAAGCAAGCCCAGCAATCAGCCATTAGGCTGGTGGGATGCTGGAACGTGATATGACAAGGAAGGTCTAAGGGAACTGGACAAGTTCAGCTGGAAAAGAGAAGGTTGAGGGGAAACTTTATTTGCTGTCTTCAGCTGTGTAATAGGAGGGTAGAGGAAAGAAAGATCCAGGACCTTTTCTTGGTGCTCAGCACTTGTGAGGGTAAACAACAAAGTGAAACACAGGAAATCTCAATTCAGTGTTGTATTGGGTTTACATGGCAAGGTTTTGGTAGCAAGGGGTGCTGCAGGGCTGGCCTCTGTGAGCAGAGCCTAGTAGCTGCCCCATGTCAGATCAGAGCCAGCTCCAGGTGGCTCCAAAAGGGACCTGGCGCTGGCCAGAGCTGAGCCCGTAACTGACACTGGTTGGGCCTTTGGGAGAACAGGTTGAAGAAAGGGAATGATCTGCTGTGCAATAGCATCTGGGAGAGAGAGGAGTGAGAAAATGTGAGAGAACCAGCCCTGCAGCCCCCAAGGTCAGTGCAGCAGGAGGGCAGGAGGTGCTCCAGGCACACAGCAGCAGTTCCCCTGCGGCCTGTGGAGAGGCCCCCGGTGGAGCAGGCTGTCCCCCTGCAGCCCATGGGTCCCACACGGAGCAGATCTCCACGCTGCAGCCCGTGGAGGAGCCCCCGGTGGAACAGGTGGATGTGGCCTGGAGGAGGCTGCGGCCCATGGAGAGCCCCCGCAGGAGCAGGCCCCGGGCCGGAGCTGCAGCCCGTGGAGAGGAGCCCACGCAGGATCAGTTTGGGAAGGATGGGGGAGCAGGGGCAAAGAGTGACTACGAAGGAGTGGTGGAGACGAAGCATCAGGGACTGACCGCAGCCCCCATTCCTCGTTTGCCTGACGCTACTCAGGGGGAGGAGTAGAAGAAGGTAGATGGGGGGAAGGTGTTTTAAGTTTGCTTTTAGTTTCTCACTGTTCTTATCTGCTAGTTATAAGGAATAAATTATATTAATCTCCCTATGCTGAGTTTGTTTTGCTCATGATGATAATTGTTGAGTGATCTCCCTGTCCTTATCTCAGCACTTGAGTCCTTTCCATCGTATTTTCTCCCCCGTTTCTTTTGGGGAGGGGGAGTGAGAGAGCGGTTGTGGTGGAGCTCAGCTGCCCAGCTGAATAACACCGCCACGAGTGTAAGACAAGTTTTATTTTTTTCCACAATGAAGATTGCCAAATATTGGATCAGGATGCTAAGAGTTATTGTGAAATTGCAGTTCTTCAAGATACTCCAAACCAAACTGGACAAGTCCTTGACCAGCCTGATCTAGTTGACTGTGCTGTTAGCATGGAGTTGGTTTGAATGACCTCTGGAGGTTCATTCCAATATGAATTATTGAATCATTGTATGAATTCATATCTGTTGTTCTACTGCCTGCTCATATAATAGCGTGAGTTCCTTCCTAATAACACTTCCAATTACTGTCCTGATTCAAGGTAATATTGCTAGAAAACTTTGTTTTACAACTTGTTATACTTTTTTTTTTTTTTTTTGAGATTGCTTGTGAATACATGGTACAACTGCAAGGTATTTTCCTTCCACTGCAGTATTCCACTGAGTGGAAGAACAAATGGCTAGTTTTCTGTCTCTTAACACTTAATGATTATTTATTATTAGCTTGATTTAATCCATGTGTGCTGTTTGTTTATCTGTTTGACCCATAGTTGCTTGTGTTCCTTACAAATTCTTCTGAAGGGGCTTCATTTGGAACCACTCGGAAATCTGAGAGTACTGTATCAGCTGGATCTTCTTTGTCCACCTGCTTCCTGATGCTTTCACTGAACTTAAAAATCTATGACGTGTGACTCCCCGTTGACAAAAGCTATCATGGTTTTATTTTGGTGGGTCATACTGATTAATGTGTCTACTCGTGCTGTTCTGAAGAACTGTGGGTGTCAGGTTTATTTGTGTCTAGTTCCTAAATCTCACTTGAAAGGACTCTTTACAATGTGGTGGCATGTTTTTAATGCTCTTCACTTGTGGTAAATGTGCAATTTGACAGGGACCGAGAGTTTGAGGACTATATGCTACAATTATTCTCACGTGTTAGGTTCCTCGGTAGCAAAGGGGTGGGCGGTATGATGTGAGTGAAAAAATGGAATTAGTGCTTGTATTCTCCCCTGCTTGTCTAGGGAAGATTAAGACAACTTTCTGTTCTCATAAATAGAAAATTGGCCGTTTCTTTGATTTGGTTAATTCATGATATTGACTCAGTGACTTTCTGGGCTAATAATGCAATACAAAAACACCTCCTGAAGTTTCAGGTAACCTTTTTGAGTATGTGTTCATTTCCGGTATTTCTCAGCTACAGACTGAATTAAAACTATGAATGTTAAAGCCGTCCCTCTTTCGTAATGTTCCCTTCTTTATTCCTCACTCCTTTCCCTAATTAAAACACTGGAAGAGAAGATTGCTGCCTTTCCTAATTTTGTGTTCAAGAAAAAACACAAACACTATGCTCCCTCAAGAAACCACTGAGTTTTACTCAAAAAAATGGAAAGAAATTTCATTTTTAAATGGGGAAAAATATCAGACCTAGGTTTTTTACAGAGCTCCCATTTTATATAAATTTTTGTTCAAACAATATACTGTAGTTGCTATTTAAGTATATTTTTATTTAATATATTTATTTTTATCTATTTTTATATTTTTTATTTTGTATAAGTATATTTATTTTGCTTGCATTATTTCATACTTTATAATGGAAACATGGCAAAGTGATTTTTTCCTGGTGATTGGGAAGACCCACATTTTTAAGCTTTAAGAAATTACAAAACATATATTATATATAGATATATATAAATCTAATTTATTTATTTATTTATTTATTTTTATAAGAACGTAATATTGCACATCCTAGAAGTTAAACAGTTAATGAGAACTTGCAAAAATTTGACCTGCTGCAATGTGCCGTTACTAAACTCTGAATGGAAGGTTGGACTTAGACCTGTAAGTAGGACAAAGTTTGTTTTGTAGCACACAACATTTCTCTGGCTAATCTGTTTTAATATTATAAAATGGGAGAGGTGGTGGTAAACTGGAAGGCACCTACAGAAAAGCTGGCAAAACAGCTGGTAATTTAAAATATGAATGCAAAGAATATATAGGATGGTTTGTGTTCTGTAGGTGTACTAGTGAATTTACACTTCCTATCAAATCCTCACAGCTGGAAATAACCTGAAAAAAAATTATTTTTTCAAAAGCTATGTTTTTTTTTTCTTTTAAAAGAATGTTATTAAAAAAAAAAATCTTGACAATTTTGAAAATGCAAGAGCATTCACTTCCAAAAGTGTTAGCTGAGAAGGAAACTGCTGTGGCTCAGCATGTAGCTAGGATTGCCTACTGGAGCTAAATGCAAAACAATCAATTAATGGACTTGTGTATCCTCAATCATTACCTCCTAGAGCCCTCATAAAATACTCACTGTTGTGGCAGTGTTTCTGCTGGGTTTAAAGTCCCTGAGCACCATTCAGATGGAGGAGAACCGTGTGAGTAAAAGGGGTTTGTGTGCAGATAGATAGCTCTGAGGTTGGTATTGGCTTCCTTCAGAGGTAGAGGAAGATTACAGAAATGCCATTTATAAAGCAGTAGGTGAGGCTCTGTCAACAGCTCTCACCAATAAAACCTGGCTTTGGAAGTACAGAGCTTGGCTGCAGAACCTTGCTTTGGGATTAATTTTACCTTGTATGCCTGATCGTAGAGCCCATGTGTATTATATGCAGGTTTTTGGAGACCTGCGTAAACTGCATTGCTTCATCTTGATTTTTTTTTTCATTTCCTGTTCATTTGTTTTCCATCAACTTGTATGAATTTGAGTTAATTTAGTATATTTTGCATTTTTTAATAGTGTAAGGCGCAAATTGTTTATACAGTATTTAGATTTTCTGACCTTACAATTAGTGTCTTGTTAACGCATCACAGGGTTGTATTATGCAGTACCAAGTGCCCCTGTTAATGTAACATATTTAACAGGCATTATAATAAAAGATGAATAAAATGCAGTAGCAAACTCTTCGAGCTAACTTAGCCCTCTGTCTTTAAATAAACTTGTGCCAAAATGTTTAAGGCATAGGTCTAATGTTTCAGAAAGTGGCAGCAAAAGGCAGCCTTTGTATTAATGCACAGCATTTATTCCAGATAAAGTCAAAATTTCTAGTAATAAGAAACTGACAATAATTAGATGTGAATTTAAAGACAGAAGGGCAGTCATCATGAGGAGAATTATTTGACCACAACTTGAGTCTTTTTCAGCAGACTCTTTGAGAAACCTTTTTTTTGTTTCTTCCCTCCCCCCCAACAGTGGCTAAAAGAAGGAGCTCTGGGGAGAACAAAAGGCTAGAGAGAGCCTGTAATGATTAATTTACAGAATATTCTCCTACCTGCTAACTATTTTGGCTCTAGGACTTCTGATGCTGAAATTGGTTTCTATTCATTTATTAGATCATCTTCTTATCGGAGAAGAGTCTGCGGAGGATCTACTGTCATTGTGCCCTCTGCTGCAGATTTGTTTGTTTCTCTTAACTGCAGTGCAACCTGAGAGTAGTTGCTCAAGCAGCCCTTCCCACCACCTCTGCTTTCAGAGCTCCTGACACCAGATTTCATCTGATATTTAAAGCCTCTCTGTAAGTCCGCTGTTGTCAGTACATATGAAATGAAGGGATGAAAAGAGATAACAAACATGCTGAAGAGCATCTTTCCAGCGAATGAACAGTGAAGCAATAAATTACGTGGTAAATGCAGCACAGTATAGTATCCTGCTCGTGCTGTGTAATTCTTGATTGTAGTAGGTGATGGTGTGCATGCGCAAATAGGGCAAGGCTGAAATACTAGCTGTGCCTCAGTGTGCATTTTCAGGGAGAATAAATGCTGTGTTGATTTACTGGACTTAATTCTGTTTCTGAAGGAAAAAGAATTACAAAAATGCTGTAATTTAGGAAGGTGAACAGGTACATGAATTTCTTCAATTGGTACCAAGGTCTACCATTTTTTCTAAGTAATAAGTGCCATTAATACATTCAGTACTGCAGAGTTTTTTGCTCTTTCCCTCATGAGGATGCTTATAAACTTTACAATGAAGGTAGTAAACTAATGATCTGCAATATTGCATGCCCGTGTCTAAGTGTGCAGGTTGTCTGTTGAAGGTAATGATGCTGCTTATTTTCTGAAGTTACATATGCACGTGGTGGCTGAAATCTTTCTTCTGAGTGGAACCAGAGAGGTGGTGTGGGGTAAGAGAGACTGCTGCCATCTGGTGTATGTGCAGCAACAGATGCAGACTTGGTGTCATTAGGGTTAAACAGTGGAATGGAAATCTTCCTTGCAAAAAGTTGAAGTACAAAGAGAGAAAACCTTAAAAGCACTTAGCATCTTTTGAAAAGAGCTGTAGGTCACCTCACTTACAAGTTAGCAATAATTAGCAAGTTTCTTTCCTGTCTTCTCTAAGTGTAGGATTTTCTGAACCATAAAAACAAGCTGTAAGAGATGAAGGAAGGAAGAATGAGAAACATAGGTATATTGTTTAAAAGAGTGTGTTATTTTTAAACTTAATTAAACTCAGGATCTCATGTCACTGTTCTGCTAGAAGCTATATAAGAACAACTAATACATGTTTTAATTCAGTGTGGTTTCTCTTAAATGGTTCTCTGTGAGCTCAGCCCAACCGTGCATTTGATAGTCAAAGACTAAACAAACCCTCATTTGCTTGGGTTCATTACAAGAAGATATAAGGCACCAATGAACTTTCTAGGTGACCAAAAAAATCCCTGAATAATTTAACTTTTCAGATTAGGCTTTGCTGATATTTTTAATTATCAATGACACATGTAAGTTTACTTGAAGTAGTTTGAATTCAAACAGTTCATAGAGAACAACTCATCACAGTGAGTTCTGGCCAATCTTTTTTTTTAGGTCCATCTGTGTTCTGAAACCTCTTCTGAAACCTTGAGAGGAGTGAATGTTTATTAGATTTTTTTTGTCTTAAAACAAACACCCTACACAGCGAGGCTGCACACGTGCTTACTGATTTGGGGAAGAAATGGCAATATATAAGGGGTATTAAAATATTTCTTGAAACTGTTGCTGTTGTTTACAGAAATATTTTGCGAATAAGTTTTTCTCTTTAGAACGTGATTTCAGTGTGTCAAAGAAATGTTTTCCTTTGGACAGATTTGATATTTACCTGATTTTTTTTCTTTCCCAGATCACCACTAAGAGGATCATAGGGGCCTACTTTTTTTTTTTTTTTTAATAATTAATCAGCTTTAAATATGAATTAAGAGGATTTTGACTATGTATGTATTTGTACCTGGGTATGATTTTCAGTGGAGTTTAAATTGCAAATTTGTGCCTGTTATTCTTACTGCCTTCAAAAGAAAAAGAATTTGGAAATCTTAGAAACTGCAAGTAATTAACAAAGCACAGGCATTGGGGATGGGCAATCATGTATTTTATTCTTAATAACCCACCTCTATCTTTGGCCTTAACACTGTTGGGAGGAGAAGGTGGTTATCTCTTTGACTGTCCATTCATGACTTCTTAAGCAAGTTTGTCAGCTGATTTGCTGATAATTTCCAAGTTTGATGATGATGTTTTGATGTTGGTATGCATACACAGGGATACAGTCATAGTGAGTTTAGCAATGCTGGTTCGTACAGGTTGTTGAATTTCCTTGCTACCTCACACAGGTGTTTCAGAACCTACAAAATGAGCTCAATTTAAGCTCTCCATTTATATATTTCCCCAAGGGTTGAAAGAAAACAACAAGGAAACTTCTCAAAGGAACCAAACACAGAACAAGCACATTGAGTGTGATTGCATTACTATTTCTAGAATGGCTGGACATGGCAGAGCAGCCTTTTCCACTGAGCACAATGTTAGGGAACTGAACAGGCAACTTGCAACCAATGAAATAAGGTAGGATACTAAGCTTCAGAGAGGACTGAGATGATTATGGACCAATTGTGCAGAGAATTTGAGGAAACTTAAAAGCAGCATTTATTACCGTGTCTGTTTATACAGAGTTTAATGCAGTGGATAAACTGTTGACTACTTTTGCAAAATTGCATTAGGGATTGTGTTTGTCTAAGTTGTCTTTGCCTTACTGCAGGGATCAACACAAAAATGTTGTGTCTTCTGTGATATTAATTTTAAATCTGACAGTGTATGTCTAATACAGGGGAGTCATACAGAGTGGTGCAAGCCTTAACTGGTATCTCAGGCCAGTTCAAACTGGGTGTAGCTAGAGCAGCACTGTGAATATTTATTCTCTGAGCTACCCTGTTATATTCTGGTTCTGTGAGAGACTGGGAGCGAAGGTAAATGCTAGTAGTGTTGTAATTGTTTTTGGCTTTTTCATCAGCTTTGGTTTTAAACCAGCAGTGACCTGAGCTTTGTATTAGAAATGCCTCATCTAATTGCAGAAAGGCTCATTTTATACCTTATAATTTAATTAGTGTGTGATTGTAAACTCATTTAAAGTAGGAGTTTATTTCTTCACAAAATGTATGAGAAACCAGAACCCCTTCCTGGAACCATACAGAGGATTAATTTACTAAGTAGCATAATCTTGCTGATCCTCTTTGGCGAAGATCCTCTACTACCTACCAGGTTTCTCGTGAGAATATGCATCATGTAAGAGGCTGGAAAGGCATTTTTTTGTTGTTTTGTTTTTGTTTTTAAGCAGCTGTAGAGTCATTATTTGTTATTTGTAGTATTGTGCAGTGACGGCTTTTTTGGATATGTGATATTTGTGGGGTGTTTTTCTTTCAAGTAGTAGGGTTTTTTGGTCAAGATGGTAACATGCCAGAATACATCCATAGTCCTGTTTGCAGGGCTTTCAGACTGTTGTGAACCTGCAACTAACTCTTGTGCAAATAGCTATTACAAAATGTGTAAATAGCACAGTGCAAATAATTGACAACTAGAACACCTGAAAAAGACAGGAAGAACAACCTCCAAATACCGTTTGTATGAGGCTCTTTTCACGTAGGGAACAATAAGGCATTTTTCATCTTTTTAATATGCATAGATCTAGTTTAGGTTTGGGGCTTTTGCTGCTTGGCTGGACTATAAAGGTCTACAATTGTCTCATCAATAGCTGTACACAGTTTCATGTTGGTGATCACAGCAAAAGATGGTTGAGGAAGTTTGTTTCTGAAGAGTAATTTAGTCCTGCTGTGCAGAGTTCCTTGTGATACAACAATGATTAATATGTTCATCTGCTGTTCTTTGGCAGTCCTCACAGCCAGCCAGGTTTTCCTTCCATTATAATGCTCCTGCCCCCCCGCCCTTAACCTTTATGTTGTAAAACAACATGGGTGAGCATAGAGAATAGTGAAATTTTAGGAAACCATTACTCAGTGCTGCAATATTTAAACTGATTTCAACTGTCAAGTTTTTTTTTTTTTTTTTCCCTGTCAAATTCTGATTGTTGTCTTCTCGTAGCTGAAGAGTGATTGTCACAGTTCATTTTAAGCTGTTATATTTCTAAAATGCTTCTCAGGCTTTTTTGTAACATTGATCATTTTCTAGGAGCATCTGAACACTTTTGCTAGATAACAATAGCTGGTGATTTGGATAAAATACGTGTGTGTGTGTATATGAAGTAGTCGATTCTTTTCAGTGGACATTAAATAATCTTATGTGCCTGGTTTATATTGTGAGGTTTTTTTACTTCGTGGGCATCCAATAGGACTGTTTTTCCTGTGAGCAAATAGCCCATGGGAGTTCCTCTATATTAAGATACAGTACTTGTTTTTCCACTACCTTGCAAATTGTTTTCCTTTTCGGCTTGCATAGAATGGATATCGAATATCATCAGCACAAAATGGTATAAGCAATGGTGGAAGAACGGACAAACACAATAATAAAGACAAACGTGGTCCTAATTTTCTTTCTACCAACATGTCATACTCATAAGTAAATGTAATACATCTATAACACCTTCTACTAAACAGAAGGAATAATGTATTTCTTGTGATGTTTGCATGATGTATCATGTCTTGAGGTTTCTGATGCAACAAATGTGTTTTTATAGTTTTTCATCTGTAATTAAGGGTTCCAAGTAGAGGTGGGTGTTTATTACCCCTACAATTAGTCTTAAATTCGCCAAAGATTAATTTAAATTATTCATCTCTAGACTCCAAATTACCCTTAAAAGACTCCAAGTTACTCTTAAAATTACTGCACAGCACAGGAGAGATCAGTTACAGCCTCTT
This sequence comes from Anser brachyrhynchus, assembly GCF_964034855.1. Lineage (NCBI taxonomy): Eukaryota > Metazoa > Chordata > Aves > Anseriformes > Anatidae > Anser > Anser brachyrhynchus. The sequence continues at coordinate 100,290,464 of NC_137695.1, forward strand.
GTTGGAGAATTAAAAGCTGGCATTTTTTTTTCTTACAGAAGGTAGGATAAAAATGTTGCACTAATGTGGACTATGAGATAGAAAAGCTTAGTATTATTTCTGTTGTTTTAAGTAAGGGAATGGTGTAAACAAACCATCAAAAAACAGACTTTAAACACTGAGCCTGCTCTTCCTCTGTGTACAGTATGAAGGGTGATCTTTTTTATTTTTTTTAATTAATTGAAAAAACTACTGGTTTAGGCTTTTAAGTGCAAGTTCAGACTCACAGAATGGTTGAGGCTGGAAAGGACCTCTGGAAGTCATCTTGTCCAACCCCCCGCACAAGGAGGGCCACCTACAGCAGGTTCTTCAAGACTGTGTCCAGATGGCATTTGAAGATCTGCAGGGAAGAGACAGATATCTCCACAACCTCTCTGGGCAACCTGTTAATCAACTCAGTCACCCTTCCTGTAAAGCACTGTTTCCTGATGTTCAGAGGGAGCCTCCTGTATTCCAGTTTGTGCTTATTGCTTCATGTGCAGTCCCTGGGCACCACTGAAAAGAGCTTGGCCCCATTCCTCTTTGTACCCTCCCTTCAGGTATTTATTTCAAGATTCCTCCCCCAGAGCCTTCCCTCCACCAGTCTGAACAGTCCCAACTCTTTCTCAGTCTTTCCTTGTAGCAGGGATGCTCCAGTCTCTTCATCATCTTCATGGTCCTTTGCCAGACTCTCTCCAGTAGCTCCATGTCTCATGTACTGGGGAGCCCAGCATTGGACATGGCACTCCTGGTGTGGCCTCACCAGTGCTGAGTATGGGGCAAGGATCACCTCCCTCCACCTGCTGGTGGGTGACACACTTCAAAGAGCTTTGTATTCCACTGCTGTACTACAGAAGGCCCCAGTTAGTGTTCTCATAGTCTCTCATCTTAAGCTACATAAGGCATGAGTCTCTGTATCACAAATAATTCTGATGAATTGAGCTCTCTGAGGACTTCTGAGTTCTGGTTTCATATCAAAGCTATACAAACTCAGTTCTACCTCGGTATTTGTGGTTGGGAAGGCTTGAGAAATTCAGGCACGCAAGTTTCTATGATTGCATTTAGAGGGCCCCAGCCGTGCTCTCTAGCTTCCCAGGGAGAATCACAGAGAGAATATCAGAGAGATTTTGTGGCAAGATTTATTGAGCAAATAACTTACCGGGAAAATAAACTCCTGTGGAATAAGGCCATGGATTAGTTTTGTTTGCATTCAGAGCTCCAAAATGCTGACGGATTTTCCTCTGTGCTCGATGAGTTCTGCCCAGCTAATGATGCTGATAGTTTGCATGGTCCTTGGTAGGGCTTGGGAAAGTTGAAGGAGAAAGAATCAAAGTGCCTACAAATGAGCTGAGCAAAGTCAGGGATTGGAGGACATAATCTTTCTTATGATAGAAATTGAATTCAGAGTTGCCTTTATAGTCTCACTAGAGCACTTTTCTGCACAGAACTGCTTATTCAAGTTCAATATGAAATATTTTTGCAGGAACCTTGTTCTAAAAAAGTGTTAGATGAAAACACTCATTAGATTAACATTGATATGTAACAATCCATGTCTAAAATATGTATATGAGATTGTGAGTGTTAAATTCAATATATGAAATACAACTTGAGAGAGAACCAGGTGTCAGCATTTTGCAGTGATAAAAATTGTGTTTATATATAATTTACAGGCTCTTGGGGGCTGTTAGGACTCTCACAGCAGCACTGACTGTCACCACTGGGAGTGAAGAATTTCCACTTAATAAGAATTTTATTTTTTTCCCGGATCCTCTTGAATAATTTTACATACTAGTTACTCTCAGTGGCTGTGACAAGAGCAACTGTTTTATGCCTGTGTCCTATTTGTTTCTCTGCACATGGTGCTATTCTGAGCCTCCTGCAAGTTTTTTGGGCTTCCCTTTCTTACCAGTTGTTATTAGACTGAAAGGCTGGAAAAGAGTAGTGCCTTTGCTATGGCAGGTGCAGAATACAAACTAGCTAGCAGCTGTTTCTTGAAGAGGCAGCTATATAAAAGGACAGGACAGTCCTAGTTTGTGTATTGGCCTTCCTGCAAGCAGAATTATGCTTAGGGATTGCCATGTTGGGTCAAAATGGGCCCTTTCTATTACAGGGTCTTCTCCTATCTGGGGACAGCATTGGTCATTTTTGGAGGAAGAATCTACATTAAGGAGCTGTGTAAATCTTTAAGTAGTCATAGGCTGGCCGAACTCTGCTGAAGATGGCATGGGCTAGCTCAGTGGCTGCCTTTGCAGAGCTGGGCCCTACTCCAGCAGCTGCCCTGACACAGCATGGGCCTGCAGAGGAGCCTTGGAGGCTGGGCTGGGGCAAGGCATGTGGTGTCCAGCCTGCAGAACAGCCGTCTGTGTAGCATCAGGGAAGGTGGAAAGTAGATTGACATGTCTTTGTAGAGACCCTGAAGAGACAAGAGCTTCACCCTGCCATCCAAAGAAGAGGAGGAGTAGGCAGAGTCTGCACTTGTTCAGCCACCAAATGGAGTCCTAGAATAAGGGAGGACCAGAAGCTCATGATTTCTGTCAGCAGAAGGATGGCTTATTAGCTACAGATAGGCAGCTGCCTTGGTGGCACACAAGGGAGGTAAGTCATGTCTGGAGAGGCAATGGAGCTGGCTGAACAGCAGGAGAGAGGGACAAGTGACTGACTCCCTGCTGCAGGGGATAGAGACCCCCCCCTTTGTCAGTGTGAGCTGCTGCCTAGGGAGGCTTGCTGGTCACTAGGGGCTTAGGTCTGGGATGTTACAGACAAACTGGCAGGCTTGTCTAGTCCAGCTACCTGTTGCTCATCCATATTGCATCAGTGATACTGTCAGGAGAGACCTGGAACACATGAAGAGTGGCTATGCAGCTTTGAGGTAAGTGAGACTCAAGGTTTTGAGAGTCCAGAGCTTGAAGAGGAAGGGATGGGTCCTGCACATCAACAAGTGGCTATTGGTGCTACTGTTGTAGATAGAAAGTTGGCTTGTACACCAACAGGACCCTCTGAAGATCAAGAATCACCAGGGAGAGGTTTTTCCTGACTAAATGGGGTGAGAGAATCTTTGCCATTAGGCTGGGCAACCCGCTGAGGAGAGCTGAAATAAGGAGCAACATGATAAGTAAGGATAAGTTAGATGAGGATGTAGATTCATAGTGGAGACTTTAAGAATGATAAAACAGGGCAAAAGACACCTGCATGAAGCATATGTATGCAATTGCATACAACCTGGAAAATGAACAGGAGGAACATGAACTCTGCTTGTGGTCACTGAGATGCATTAACAGCAGATCTCAGGGAGTGGCTATCCCCCTTTAATCATCACTCGTTAGACTGCATCTAAATTACTGCACATGCTTTTGGATAACCCCTAACCCTCCTCCTATCTCAGTATAAGAAAGACACTGATAATCTGGAATGAGTTCAGCAGAGGACTGCCAGGATGGCTGGTGGCTGGAGCATGTGCCTCATGGGGAAAGGGTGAGGGCCAGGGCTGGTTCAGTCTGGAGCAGGGATGGCTTCAAAGGCTCCTGTCAACAGTCCCAAGTGCCTGAAGGGATGTCATCAAGGAGAAAGGATGGGCTCTCCACAGCCATGCATGATGGGAGGAGAAAGGCAACTTGCAAAAGATGAAATAAGAGGTTCAGACTGCATATGAGGAACAAATAAAAATTTCTTCCCAATGAAGACAGCCTGCCAGTGGGATAGTCTGCCCTCATTGTAATACACTTTACTCAGCAGAAATTGGAGTAGTAGCAATTTGTCACATTTCTACGTTGGCTAGAGAGCTAGGCACAACCAAAATGTACCTAGTTTATACTGTATTCATGTGCTTATCAAGTGTTCGGAGTCATCTCCTGGACTTTGAGGGGTAATGGCTCAAATAGTTTATGCTCACTGTTACTTATTCATATACAGAATTGTCAGTGAATGTAACACTGGTCTTTCTGAGGCCATGTTATTTCCAATCACAAATCCATTGCATGTACTGTCCTCAGTTAATGACTTAGAAGTATTCCTGCGTTACATATTAGAAGGAAGACTATAGGTGTTTGGATACGATAAGTCAGTGGAAGTGGGTTCAGCACAGGGCTCTTTGCAATTACAATCTGGCTGCTAAAGCTGATCTTTCTTGTTTGTTAACCATAACTGTAGAATATAGGAACTGGCTCAAATAATAGCTGAATTTGTGTTTGCAGAGATTTTGTCTTTCAAAATAAAATGTTTGATTTTTTAGTGAGTGACACATATTCCTGTTCTGGAAGCAGTGCCTTGATCACTCAGTTCATAAACTTAGCATGCTGTAAATTATTTAAACAATTACATTTTAATATTAGAGATGTGACAGTTCTAACTAAAACAAAGCATCAATATACAATGCACACGAGTGGTTTTTTTGTTGTTGCTGTTGTTTAAACCAGTGCCTAAAGCTCTCATTTAAAAGCTTAATGGCATTTCAGTACAAATTTTATAAGCTCCATAGAGCATTCAAAATAAGAGATTAAAGGCCTCACATTACAGACTGCTCCAACTGTATCCATTCTTTCCACAGTATCTTTAGCTTTTCTCAAGTATAAATTCAAACTGATACCCTCCTTTCAGAAGAATGGAGACTGCAGAGACAGCTTCTACCTAACATTGCAAATGATAAACAAAATTTGCTGGTGGTCTGCACATATTGATGAAGCTATCTGGGATGTTTTGGGTTACATCAGCCAGTGAGCCAGAGGTTGCAATAAAGGTCCATCTGCTTCCTTGAAAGAAAGTTAGTGCAACAGAACTCTGATTCAGTTCATCTCCAGAAGAGGGTACCGTATTTCACTAGTGAATAATTTGCTACATGTTCTAATATATCTCTCCACAATATAACATAAGTTGTTGCAGACCTGTGCCTTGAAGTGAACACTAGTTTGAATCAGTCATGGTGTGTGCTTCGTTTATTGTTACATTTCTTTGATCATATAATTCTTGCAGAGATTTAGTTGCAAATTGCCTGCTTGAAAATAGAGTGAAGTGTGTGATATTCTGGAAAAATCTGAAGCAGGCTTGTGGAATATTTCAGCCATCTTTTTATATAGGCTGCACTTGACTATGTTTTTCATGATTTGTCAGAAGAATTCATTCTGTCTTTTTCTGCTTTTCTTGTCTGTCTTTAAGTCACGTTTTATATATGGTAGCTGCTGCTTCTAGAATTATGTATAGATGAGTATTATCCTTAAAGGGATTCATACAGTTGTTCATTTATTTTTTTTTATAAATCTGCTTGGGATTTAGAGAGTGTTTATATTTTTATTTTCAGTATGAAGGCTTCCTATCTATGCAAAATTAAATGAGTAGGGTATAAATTTACATATATATTGTACAGAGACATTTTTCCCCCTGTGCATGGTTCAAATAACTTTGGTCATATCCTGTTTCTAGATTTAACTTCTAACATGGCTTTAGTGTTGTGACTGGAAACTGCTAATGGTGAATTAAACAGCCCAGAGGCAGTGGTCATTGTCAAGTACTATGAAAACTGACTGCTGTGGGACACATAATAGCTATGTTTTGTTTGTTGTGTGGGTTCTATGAAGTGATGATTACCAAGGATGATGGAGATTGTTGTGTTGGAATTAAAAGTCAACTGTAAGTAGACAAGTACTTGGAGTTGCAGCTATTCTTCTAGCTTCAGATTTGTGGATCTGTATTTGAGCCCTGCTGTGGAAACGGTCATGCTTTCATTGATTGTGTTGGATTACAGACTGTATGTGTTTTGTTAGTAGGGAGAAACAATTCACTGGATCACAGCTTGGTCATCAAAGTGTATGAAGGCTTTGAAGCTTTTCTGACATGTCTTTCTAGAGTATCTCAGTTTGCTCAGGTGTTAGCTTCAAAGAACCTCATTAAATACTATGGAAAACCATAACAGCTGCACGGTCTTGAGGCAAGTGGGTCACTAGACCTGACAGCCTGGGTAGGAGTGCAGGGCTCCTGCAAGAGATATCTGGAAGAACCCAGGGAGGTAGAAGAGCATTTATTTAGGTCAGACAAGAACCTACCTGGAAAGTTTTTGTATGTTCACTTCCATATTCAGTCAAGTGAAGCCAGGTGGAGAGCTGTGCTGCTTGATAACCTGCATGTGTTACAGATACGGGTAGGGAATGCCTGCTGTCCTGGGAATCCTTGCAGAAGGGTAGGTATGGTGGTCTAATCTCTAGGCTTGCAAATGGCTAGTGTTTTGAAGGAAAAGTTTAGGGAAAACAGAATTCAGGGACCAGATAATGATATTCAGCTTTTTGCTGTGCTGTACACAGGTGTTACACAGGTGTTACCCTGACACATATGAAATAACACACACAGTAAGCTCACTGATTACTAGTGAGATGGTCTCTCCATTAAGCTAGAACACATCACTAGGTAACTAAAAACTGGATCCTAGAGGTAGCTAAAGGACCGAAGTACCAGTGAACACAGTGGGCCAAAGGCTGAACAGCTACTTCAGACCTTTTCTCCCACCTTGTACAGAATACTTTGGAGATGAAAGAGTTTTCAGATCTTCAGTAATTCTGGCTTCAATATTTCAGGCTTCTATCTGGTAAATGTAATATAAAGACTTTGGAGGAAAAAAAAAAGAGCTGATAATATAAGCAGAATGTTAGAAGACTGAATGGAAAGTAAACCTAAGCTGTATATCGTCAAAGTGCTTTAGAAACGTCATCCCCCAAAAAAGAATTAGAAACTCTATGAGCATGGTTTGACACCAGGTGTTTTGATGTGTATTCTATTCATATTTAAATGTGCAATCACCTTAGTCTTTAATGTATAAAAGTTTTTTTTTTTGGTTTGCTAAAGCTTGATGCAAATGTAGCTCAAATATTAGACATATGGACATATGAATACTTTGACTTTGTTAGGTGTGCTGAAAGGTTAAACGTGCTTGAATAGTTTCTGCAATTGTGGCCAAATGTAAATGAACTTTTAGTCTTCGTTCAACTATTATTATTATTATTGTTTTTTTAACCTCCATTATCTGGACAGAGGAAGTTAGCTTCTAAGAAGATAGTGGTTTGTCTGAAAAAGAAAGAGAGGAAAATTAAATCTTTCGTCCTGAAGCATACAAAGATCTCTAGACAAGCAGCTTTTGATGTTAAAATGAAGTATTTCTTCTGTGGAAACAGACTGATGGCTTTGGAGTAGGTCATCTAACACTTTGTTTTCCACATTTGCAAGTGGAATTCTGAGTCTGAGCATTGTGTGGACTTCCATCTGCTCCTAAAATCTGCCTTGACAAGGTAAACCTATTATCATAGTTTAAATCAGTCTACAATATTTATGGATGAGTAAGAACAATTGAGTTAGTTGGATTGATTTGAGAATGATTCATCTAGCTATTGATTTTAATATGTTATTGGCAAGTAACGGACCTGTCATCACAAAATCATATAGCTGTTGGTCAGCTGTGTTGTCAATACCGAGTGAGTCAGTTCGTCTTTTTTAATGGGATCTAAATCCCTAGCTAGCAGAGGCTGAATGATTATTTCCATTTGTATCTCTAGGTTTCAATTAACTCTGATAGAACACTTCCTGTTGGTCTGATTCATGCCGTGCAGCTGTATAGCAGGAAGCACTGTAACCAGTGTCAGGAGTGTCACTTAGTTGGCAAGCTGTGAAACTTCTTTCTGAATGAAAAGATCAGCTTTCATTTCTGACCAGCTGTGTACCGTGTGGCTGCTCCATCCACACAGCCCTCATCCAGTGAAGCGTGATGCTTTCGGATATGGAAGGAGACTAAAGGCATGCATCAAGGCGGACAGCAGGCTGCCTCGCTCTGGGCAGATCCTTCTGGGATGCTCCCTCTGGACCTGGGCTAGAGGGCAATGCAGCATTTTTTCTGACCTATATGTTGAGTTTTCTTTCCATGAAAAATGGAAGAGTCTGAGGTCTGAATTCTGCCCCAACAAGTAGCTGGAATATTACCAGGGTAAGCAGCCATGTCCAGGAACTAGGAAATACTCCACAAGTGTGCTGTGTGCTCAGAAGTTATCCATATGCATGGGTTTTGCTGTACTGCAGTATGTACTTGAAGGTCTGTCCTTACTAACACTCACACAAGTAAGTAATTTTGCTACCACACATAGTTATTCCATTTCAGCGGGGCTAACCGTTTTTACTATGGCCACTGTCTCTGTTCTCCTTTTCCTTTCTCTAATCTTTATTGATTATAAATATTTGATTATTGCTATTAGAGGAGAGAAAGGAAAAGCAGAGAACTTAAAATATACAAGTTGTATGTGTGAAATAGCTGTTGGCCAAATCTCTGTTGCCTTTTTTGCTCTCAGTGTGTTGCCATGCGCTGAGAAACTGGCATAGCTTGTGCTGTCTGGGTATGCCCATGAGAGAAGTGCTGTGGGAGCAGGGGACAAATGCAGATTGGCTTTGAACCCAGTTGTGTTCTCACTGCAGCATTTGTGCTGATGTGGCCAGAACCTAGTTGCCTTAAAGCAATTTGGCAGCAGAATAATCCCCCTAAATTTATTTGTAATTGGTGTTACTGCAAATGGGGCAAGAACTGGGGTCAGAGAGCACCGCCTTTTATGATTGACCAGCTGGTGAGTATCGTGTATAATGGGAAAAATGCTTTCAAGTTGCACTGAGATTCTTAGAAACATCAACTGCAGGAACTAAAACTGTATTTTGTGAATTTAATCATATAGATTATGCTGAAACCTTGATGCAGCCATGTGGGTCTAACTGAGATGTGTGTAATGATGTTTGACTGAGACTGAGCATAGGTGGGGCTGCCTGTTTGTGTGCTCCCAAGGGCTCTTCTGCTGCTGATACTGTGTGGATAAATCAGGGTTGTGACAAACTACAGTGTGTTACTATAGGCCTCTTGCTCTTCTTTTGAATATGTGAAGGCTGATGCATTACAGAAATGCTAGAGACTAAAAATAAAAATCCTCTATTACAGGTATGATACAAAGCCTGTCCTTCTTCAAGTCTGAATGATTCCATAATCAATTACGATTTTAACAATCGCTTTTGCTTGTTTCAAATTGCTACAAAACTGTCATATGATAAGGACATTTAAAAAGGTTATTAGTCCAATTGCCTATTTTGAAGGAAGCTGTCTTTTAGGAAATGATAGTGTTTGGTAGTAAAGGCAGTTTTTGTTCCATGAAAGCTTTGTAAGATGCTGGAGTCTTTTTTGAAGGACAAGGTTGTATTGTTTTTCCCATTTTTAGAAACTTGGGATAGATGTTTGGTAGAAATGAAACCTTGAAAATTTTTGTTATGATAAACAAAATTTGTAAAGTGCAAGGTCTTCATATTCTGAGAATATATGCAAGTACTGAATGGCTGAAAGTTTTAAGTTTAGTTCAAGCGATAAGTTTCAACTGAAGTGCAGTTGAATTAGTAATGGTGGGTATGCAAGAGCAATTCAAAGCAGGTTTTGATTGTTTCATGTAAATATTTAATCCTAACTTTGCTGTCCTCCAACCATGATGACAATGTGAGGAGCTGAGCAGCAATTACTGCACTTAACATAAAATTGATCATTAATGTAGGATGGGTGAAGTGAAAATTGCCCTTTCAGCAGTTTCTCCCTGGACTTGCTTATACCTCTCCATTTCTACTACTATTACTTAGTTAAATGTTTTTCTCTTTGCAATGCTGGATTTTTTGCTGGCTTGAAACAGCTCACTGGTGAGGGATACAGAACTCAAAGAAATTGGCTTTTTTTTTTTTTTTGCCTCTGGCAGAGAGGCAAAAAGAACAATTTTCTACTTCTGAAAATAAAACATAGTTATTATTGCAGAGAATACCTATATATCTAGGGCAATTGGATTTGACCTTATTGATTTATGGAGCTAGTAAGAATGAAAGTCTCCACTGAGAGCATTTCAAAAATTACATGTATGTTGGTGGATAAGCACATACAGGTTACTTGCCTCTAGGAGAACCCTGTCTGCCTGTGTATGTGTTGGGAAGTAGTGCAGCTCATTTTAAGTGGATCTGAAAAGCAAAACAATGGGTGCAGAGGACCCAGTACCCATCCTGTTTGTGCAGGGAGATTGCATGAGACTATTGTAGTCTGATTCTCTGGATTCAGCATCCACAGACAGTTGTTGCACCTCTGGTTTGACTTCACCTGAAAGGCATCCAGCTCATGTGCACTAAGATCACTTTGGGAATCAAACCAAAGCACAGGATGTTGGGTGACTGGGCAGCCCTGTTCAAAAGTGAATTTCTTGTCTGGGCTCAGTGGTGGCATTGCCTCAGTGTAGCGCAGTGTTTTGTGGGGGTATCTGTCTAAGAGAGAGATGAAGAGCAAGCCAATATTTCTACAAACTCTTCATGTTTTCAGTGCCTTTCCTGTGATTCTGCATGAGCTTACCCTTCTCACCCTTCTTATTTTCATACTTTTATCTGAGCATCTCTTGAAAACTGAGTTAGTGCCTATGGAATACTCAAGTGTTTCCAGAGTTAATTCAGGCTTTCTTATGATAATTAGGATAGGATTAAAGACCTTAAGTTTGAGTGGTCTGGAAAGATTTGTTTTTATAAGAAACTCATAACAGTTTTAAGTCCCTGTTTTCACATTGCAGCATTTTTGGGTGAGTCATTGTTTCTAACTGAAGCCAAGTGCTGACTTCAGAGTGGAAAAAATACAAGTTACATTAGAAATAACTTGGTGGGAGGAATGAATGACAAACTGAAATCTTCACAGAAAAATGAAAATTCTGTCTAATGGATGCCTGGTTATTTGGGTTATAATTTCTGGAAAAAAATGGTGGGGATTAGAGGTTACCCAGAAGGATAAGTTTCTACTATTTGTGTGGTTTTTGGAAGTCCCTAACCCCTTCTGCAAAAGGAAGAAAGATTGCATACTACTGCACTGGATGTCCTAGGGCTGGTCTGACAGGTGGTTAAGAAGTCATTTAATCAGCAAGTTGCTTTTGAAGCACAAGAATCTGGCTGATTAATAGCTAGAACCATCTTCAGTGACATGTAGCTTCAGTGAGGTGTAACAGGGAGAAACATTTCATAACTGGGTGATGTTTCAGATTTGTGTTTCTTGGTTTTATGACTGCTATCCCATCCAGCAGGCAATTATTTAAATTCATGTTCTGTTCTTTAAGAACTGCTTGCAGACAAATCTTTGTGCAAGTGTTTGCTTTTAATCTGTCTACCTGAAGCTGCCTGGAGGAAGTTGGCAGATGCTAACAGACAGACTTTTCTTTCTGCATGGTACCTAGAGTAGGAGGAGAGCTAGCTTAGATATAGTGTTTCCAAATAAAACAGCTCATAGAATTCATGAGCACTCAGAGCAGAGATGAATGATGAAAAACTGAAGGGAACATAGGGGGCAATGGTAACTGTGGAACTGGAAATTAATCTGCCACTATTACTTATTTTAACTGTTCTTAATAAATTTAACCCTCTCAATAAACTGCAGTCGGTACCAGACATCACACTTCTGTAATGATGTTGCAGAAGGCTGAAGATGGTCTCACTCTACAAAAGGGATGCACAAATTAACTGGAAGTCTTGACTATTAAAAGGAAAAAGCATACAAGTAAAAAAAAATCTTCATGGTGTATTTGTTACATAAAGCATTTTAGTGACAGCAGGGAATTAGAACATCTTCAAATTGATCTTTCAATAATGGCATGCAAACATCTCCAGTTTATGCTTTGCTGCTTTGCTTTGCCATTTGTTACGGAATATGTGAAACCAGTTTATCAGATTATTTTGATTGTAGATGTAGTTCAGCTAGTTTATCTTTTTAGAAGGTAGCGAAGGACATTTTTGGCTAGGATGTGGTTGAATAGAGTAGCCAAGAAAAGTTGCATGCCTGACTGATTTTTTTAGTCAGGTAATAGGGAGTTGTTTCTTTTGTACCCATCAGGAAAGATGTGAAAAACAAGTGGAGTATGAAGTCTGATTTGGGGCATTTGAATGAACAGTACTGCTTAATGTGTTAGCTTCTTAGCTAAGTTGATGCACAATGTTTAGCAGTGTCTGCTGTCCCAAGTGTGAAGTAAAGTCATCCAGCTTATACCCCTTCTATTTTAAGTGAATTCATTAATTCATTTTAAAGTGGATAACTCAATTTCATTTAAAGTGGGTAACTTTAGAAGGAAAAAAAACAAAAAAGAAGATTATAAGGAGCAACTTTGTTTCCTGATATATTTGTGTGTGTCTGACTTGTGGTCCATTTTATATTTACTCTGAGATTTCTACATTCCTCAACAATTACATTTTTAAAAGTTTATGTAAATAGGAGAGGATGATTGAAGTAGGAATGAGAAAAGGTATAAAGCACCTAAAAATGAAAAATTACTATTGTACTAGAAGTTTTAAATACAAAACATACAGAAATTATATTTCATTTCTATCTGTGCTTCCGTAAAAGAGACACAATACTCTTTCCAAACAGAGTATCTCCACATCTGACAGATGAAAATGTATCCAATTAGCTTTTATATACATATATATATATATTTTTTCCCCCTTTTTACAAGATGCTGTCATCACATTGTGTGACAGAATTGGATGCCTGGCAGATACGGAGGCAACCATGCAGTTAGTAAGGTTCATTTTTCCTGTCCTCAGTTATGCCTTCAGCAGCTTTTGACAGTTGACAATGTCTACTTGTTATTTAGAATAGCTTTGAGAACAAGAAATTATAAAAGCTACGACTACAACTGAGAAAATAGTTTTTTCAGTCCTGCACTTTAGGGATGGTACTGTAGTTGATGAATGGTCATCACCAACCCACATAATGTTTAAAAGTTCTCTTTGTATTTCTACTTTTCTCAAATTAGGAACCACCAGGAGGATAACCCAATACTCTGAAGTTTGTTTGTTGTCCAGACCGCTTCTGTGTAGTGAAATCAAGTTCGGAAGTGCCAAAAATTTGAATATTTCTACGTAGTTTTGGAGACAATCCTGCCCTGAAAGCCATCACATTCAGAGTTTTTCAAGAATGTTTCTTTATTTTCTTCATTATCTACAAGATATTTTGGGAAAAGGTATTCTTGATTATTTTTTTTTCCCTCCAGGGGCAAGGAGGAGGAATAGGTTATATGGGTCTATTTCAAATGACATTTAGACAGGGAGAGGAGAGAAGTTGCTCTAGCAAACAACAGAAAACTTTTCTTTCTGCTTTTTCTCACGGGCTATACTGGTTGACTAGACAGTTCCTTGCATGATGTTGGTGTTTAGGCAGGGATTTCTCAGAGGTGGGAGAGATAAAGGTAAGATAGAAAAGATCAAATAGAATATGAAACCGCTGTATGTATCATTTTGTTAACTGTAAGTTGAACAAGAGGTTTGGGCTGTCTTTTGACACCAATCTGTCTTTAAGGATTTTTGGCCTGTTGTCATTTATGAGATAAAGAGATGCATTATTCTTCTCAATTTGCAATATGAAGGGGTGAATGTAAGCAGAATCCTTCTAAATAATTCATGATTTTAAAGATTTCACAATAATTTGTAGATTGCTTAATGTTAGGGGGCTAAGATTTCTGGTGTTCAGTCCTGCATCTTCCTATATGTAGAGGATAAAAGTGAAGCAACTGCAAAACTCCCCTGAACATTTTCTTCTGAGATTTTGTAGTTCATTGATGTTAAGATACTAGCAAGTCTATCTTGGGCAATCATATAATAAATATAAATAATAAAATATAAGGCATTTTGTAGATGGCAGCACTGGAAATAATCTTTGCAAATGATTTTTTGGAATGTGCTGGATAACCATTGCATGGCATTATACTTTAGAGATGGTAGTAACTTTCCATTTTCTTTACCAGTGGAACTGTCCTTTCTTGGGGTGAGTTGAAAGCATCCATATTTTTTGACTGGATCTGATCTATGTCTGCAATATTGAGTTCAGCCCACTGATTAAATTGGTCAGACTGTGCAGTTCATGGTCTTCAATACAACTATGCCAGAAGATGTCAGTACTATGCTGTTTTACCACCATTGTTTGGTTCAGTTAACAGTTATGAAAAGCAGAGGTAAGAATTACCAGTGGCATAGTTCTGTCTGCTACTTGTGACTAGAGAAGGTGCAAATGAACACCAAATCACTATTTAAACAAAATACATAATCAAGTAAGGTGACTTATGACTTTTTTTTTTGTTGTTAGCATCCTTGTCTAATTGAGTTACAAAGTCAGAATAATCACTGCAATTACTTGATGATTCTGAGTGTGAGGATATGTGGGCATCCTTGGTAATCCTGTTTAGTCATCTTTTTTGTTTTTTCCCTTAAATCATAACTTAATCCCCGTTAAAAGGAAAATTTTGAAGTAGAAAAGACAAAATCATGTTTGAAGCATTGCATGCTAAAGAAGTGACTCACAGAATATTAAGCACCTAAATAGGTTTCTTCCAATACAAAAATGCATATGAGTAGAAAACTTTATATTAGCCACCAGTATTGAATCAAACCAGTGAATCTGATGAAGCTGCACTTGGCCCTTTTTCATCAGCACTTCTGTGAACTTCCTCTCCCAGATTTCAGTGTGTGGTTGAGGTGTCATTTGAAAATGACTCCTCTATGAGGAAAGATGTTCAAATACCCTTGTACTTGACGATATGTAGCCTTTTAACAATTAGGTTTATGTACACTTAACATATTTTGGTACCAAAATATGACAAATAAGGGTTTAGATGTTCATTCTTTTGCAGCTGATTCCTATGAAAGTAGGATGAGTTTTGCTTATGGCTGTAGTAGGTGGCATTGCATGGCATCTGGTGGCCAAGGACGTTTCACTTTTTTTCTTTTTTTTCCAAACTGATGAGGTAGGAAAGAGCAAGTAGAAAATGTGAGAATAAGCAAGGTTCTGTAATAAAACGAAGAGTATCCCTGAAAGCAACTCTAATGTACGTGAGAAATGTGTAAGAATTAACACTTGCCTTGCTTTTAAGGTAAAAATACTGGGAAGAGCAGCTGATTACTTTACAGATCTTAAAAAAAAAAAAAAAAAAAAAAAAAGAGAGAGAGAGAGAGACTCAAGACTTGTGCCCTGCAATAAAAGTAAAGGCTTCTTAGGAAAGTTGGGCACGCTCTATATTTATAGATTTTTTTGCCTGATAGTAGAATACCTCACTTGTTTGAGAGAATAAACATTAATAACTGTAGAGAAACTTGGAAGTGCAACACTTTGTGTATGTGTGTTTAGAAACAGGGATTGAAAGTCAGTAGGATGAACATCTCTGGTCTCTGCCCTATTACTGAGTAATGAACTGTTTGCTGAATAGCAGTGGTGAGAGCAGATGGCCACCAGCAGCTCATTCTCCATGAAAATGATGACAGTTTCACAGAAATAAGGATTGGTTTGATTTTTCCTTCTGCACTAGGGAATCATATGTTGTGTATTGTTTATTATTTCTTTGGCTAATGGAAGTTGGTAATGGAAGTACCAGAACATAAATTCCTGAGTCTGTCAGGAGCTTGACAAGATATTCTGTTGGATGAGCCTTCCCAAGATTGAAGACCTCTGAGTGTGGAAGGCAGTGCTGTGTTCAGTGCTCTGGCAGTAGATTTTTTATTATTCTCTTATCTGTGGAGAAACATTGCAGACTTGAATGATGAACTCTCTTAATCCTGACTGGACGAGGAATGTCAGTCTTACTAAGATTGTCTGGCGCTTGAGGAGTCTTTGCCTACTATGGTCAGATTGGTTTATAATATTACTGGTTCTGCAGCTATATGTGAAAAAGGGATGAGGCATTCAAATTGTGTGGCTTTTTTGATTCTTACTTAAGAACAAGACGATCCTTTCCTTCACCACTTCTCCAAGTACTGAACCAGAAACATCCTGGGCCTGTTTTATTCTGGAGCTGGACTTTCTCTGACTTGAAATCTAGTTCTTTCTGGAGTTTAGAAGTTTACCGTTGTTCTGTAATTCTTCATGACAGGATCTGCCGTAAGCTGAGGGTCTTGCCTCCATCTGGTTTGTTCCTCTGGAAGCTCAACAGTAGGTTGCAGCAGATAGCAGTTATGTTTCTTCTACAAAAGCTCAGTCTCATATCATACCTGTTGTACCTGGACAGATCTATGTTGTTCTGTCAAAAATAATCAGAAAAATGCAGTTTGCAATACCATTATTATTGTTTTTGTCTCACAGGAAAAGCTTGCTTTCTATCAGCTGTAGAGGAAGTTGAACCTGTCCTCATCTCCTTTAGGTGAGTCAATAATAAATTATTGCACAGAAGTGAGGAACAGTTTTTTCTTCCTCATTGGGACCTTTTTCATGTTGCTGTGAATGTGGGCAAAGAGCAAGGTAAATGTCACCTGATTTTTGGTGAGCCATTCGATATATAGCAAGGGCCAGGGTATAAGGTGTGGGAGGGTAAGAATCAGGACAGTAACATCTTGGGAGCAGGGACTGGAAGTCCAGCTTCCCATTTAAAGGTCACTTGATCATAAGGCTAGAGAACTGGTCTCCTGCTTGTTACTTTCTGGATAGTGGCATTTCTTCCACAGAGGACTGGTAAGTGTTTGTCTCTCCCATTATAGTGCAGTCAGACTATTTCTTTAATAAGTTGAAGGAGTGGAAGCAATCCGTGAAGCTACCCCAAAGATTCTTGGGGGAGAAGAGGGATTTCTGTGGCTGCTAGGTATGCATTAGCTTTCTAATGAGACAAGAAGTACCTTGAAATGTGTAGGTTTTCACAAAAGGTTAATTGACATAGTGCGCAGAAGAAGAGGATGACTGTCAAAAATACGTATCAAACAGTAAAGATATTTTCTTCACAAAAGTGTAGAGGAAGTGTGAACCAATAGTATGTTAAATAGGATAAACGTTATTTGCATGCAAAGGCAAACTCAAGGTTTTTTTTTTACTGCTTCGCTGAATCAGTGAATTAATGTTTAATTCTGATGAATAAACCCATTAATATATGCATATTTCTTACTGTCCTAGATAAATGAGCTTTTCAGACAATTTTGTTATTCCCTCAGGGGATGGTTTCTACATGCCTGAGTGTTGCTGTAATTAGGTGATGACATAGTATTCCAGTAGCTATTTTTAAGATATGGTACCTCTGTCACTAGACTGTAAGTTTGGCTTCTTTGTTTTTAATTTATGAAAAGGAGCTCTCTTGTTTGAAGGAATCAGATGGAGCAACTCTGGTCTTTGGGAATATGTAGTATTTAATGCCATACCAGTAAGGGAAGAGCAGAACTTAGAGGAACTGCCTTTGGCAGCAAAGAACTCAGTACTTCCTAAATTCAGTCGATCTCCTCAATTTGCTTGCCTATCAAAATAATTCAGTTCTTAATTTACCAAAAAGAGAGACCACTATGCTCTCTAGCTGGCTTTCAAGCAAAAGTTATTGTTTAGAGAAATATCGTGTAAGTCTAGGTACACTTGGGAAGCTGAACTTCTCTGTTAAAACGGTTTGGTAGATGCAGGTACCTGAAACCTAGAGAATGGCTCAGCTGATGGTGCTGTCTCTTCTCCATGCTCTTATGTGATAGCTCTTGATGGGAAGTTACTACCAATGCATGGCTGACACCCCATGACATTCCAAACACCTCCAAAGTAGATTTCTTCGATTTAAAAAAAAACAAAACAAAACAGAAGCACCTCATTTAAAATGCAGTCCATGTCTCCAACAAATGTTTTTCAGATCTTGAGATTTAGATAATGCTTCTATTCACACTACTGTATTTAAAAAAATGAACAAATGTCACTTAAAACTACAATGATCATCAGAACTGTATGATCCCTGTCCTCAGCAAACTGACACTGTTACTGATAGCAGCTGATTAGACAGAAGGTAATCACTACACTGTCAGGATCTTTGGCAGCATTTTTTGTTAAACTCAGATTTTGATGTTATAGTCCTCGGTATACATCCCTGTTCATTAAATTTTGTGTAATCTTTTGGGATTTCCTAATATACTCTAGTGTGCTTACATACTGTTACTTTTATACACAATCCTGTTGAAGGATTGTTATGAATAATAAATGCTAAAAATATATATTTACCTCAAAGATCTTGGATTTATTCTTGATCTGGGTAGAAGTAATAGGTAATATTGGTCAGGCACAAAGAGCAGAGATTTTGGTAAACAGATGGGGACAGAAGTCTAGCAATTAGATATTAAGGGTTGGAATACACAGACTCAAGTTTTTGCTCAATTTTAGTCAGAGGTTTTAGCCTAGATTTTCCTGCCTCTGGCAAAGAGTAGCTGTTTGAACTTGTGTTTCCCATGAGCCAGGCCTAGATTTAAATATTCTTACAAGTTTACAAAATCTCTTGAGTGCCAGGATAGAACAGAACCTGAGTTTAAGGACTGCCACAAGACCAAATGGCTTTTTATCTGTTTCCATAATATGATATATATGCGATGGTATAAGTGTACTATTAAATAACCATTTCTTTAAGTAAAATGTATGACTTGACAGGAATATTGGTATGACTTTTGACTTAGTCTTATGTGAAAATTGTAAGCTGAGAAGTTTAAAAGCAGAGAAATAGTCTTGATGCCTTGAGAATAAGCTCTTTTACTATTTTTTTTAAAGCTTCACTTATTTTTGTTTTAATTCAATTTTCAATAAGTGAAACAGCTCTTTTTTCAGTCTTATTTTGACAGAAAACAAATAGTGACTCCAGCAAATGAGGTGTATAAATGTGTGAATTGGACACAAAACGTCAACACACAGTTGGCCTTTTTTAATTTGTAGTTTTCGGTGCCAAAGGAGTGACATTCAGCATTGGCTTCAGTGTTATATCATAGCATGCCCCTGTAGTGGTGTCCCAGTGAGACAGGGTTCTAGAATGAAAGGTGCAGATTTTTTTTATTATTTTTTTTCTTTGAGCAATTTCATGATGTTTTCCATTCTGAGGCTGTGAAATAGTGTAAACTAAGCCAAGTTAACTGCTTGTAGAAGACTTTCTTACAAGGGTGAGTTTTCAGCAGGGGGGAACATACAGAGAGAAAGGATGCCTCAGTGAATACGGTGCTGGCGTCAGTCTTGGAGATAGAAGGTCATTCAGCTCCCATCTCTGAGGCTTCTTAAGGAATTGTTCTTTCCTCACTACTTCTGCTGTTTGATGGGCATTGAAAATAGAAATCTGAAAGGGCTACGAAGAGCTCAGATGGTTAGCTACTGAAAGTCATGTTAACGCTTCTAGGATCAGTTTTCTCATTGATAGTCCCAGTATTTTGGTGGAGTTCAGAATGGGGTGTAGCAAATGGCCCGAGGTTTAACAGCATGCATTTGGGGCATAAGGCATTCACTGGCTTTTGTACAAGGGAATGGTGCCACCTGCCACTGCCCAGATAGAAAAGTAACTTGAAATCAGGCCAAAGAAGGAGAGGTCATGCAGTCCTGGACAAATCTGGCAGTTCCAAGGCACGTAGCCCTGAATGATAAGCTGGATCATCTATGCCGCCAGTCTTTCAGAATCAATCGTAGGTGCTAAAATGAAGTGCACCCCTGAGCAGTGCTAAACTCTGACAGAGCTGTAAATGTTATATTGTGTTCGCTCTTCTATCAGTCTGAGATATACCGCAATGACTTTCCTTAAACTTCACTTCAAAAAACTTGGTTGTTTTTTGAAAGTAGATCTGTGATTAAACAAAAAAATGGATAAAAAGGATATAAAGGTCGTTAGGGTTGTTTTCTTATGTTTGTGCGTGTGCATGCACAAAATTGTTTTCACTGTCTCTCAGCTGCAAGGCTGATGTGCCTCCTACAAGAAACTGTTCTTATAGCAGCTGGCACGTGGCACCCCCTTTTTTGGCTTAGATATCTACAATCCCACTTGACTTACTCACTGAACACTTGTGCTCTGTGTGCTACTTTATTTCCTGGCAAACAAGGGAGCTATGCTTCATATTAACCATGCCAATGAATAGAGGGGAGGATAGTGGAAGAATATGAAATTTACTTTAGAGAACAGGTTGTGCAGTGTCCTTGACCTTGGGATTTCCTGAGTGCTGGCTGTGTCTGTCAAGAATCTGTGTTGCTGAACACATTTGCCATTTAGTTGTTACTTTACTAAATACAAATTTGTTAATTTTAAATTCAATTTAACTTCAATTATTCTTTAATTTGCTCAACTCTATTTGCTATTTTGCTCTAATTTGCTATTCTTTGATTCAGCTCAACTAGAAATTGTCTCTACAGCTTTCTCATGTAGAACATATATATATATATATATATTCATATATATATGAAAAAATATTGGCCAGCCTATTAAGTGAGATTTTTCAGTTGTGTTTTTGTTGTATAGTAATGAATGTTATGAAGGCAGCAAGAGGGGTTATTTTCCCACTGTTACCCTATTACACAGTGAGGGATGTACTGTCATATGTTGTATGACCCAGTCCCTACCACATGTACAGATTGCATAGAGAGACTTTCCTAGCATTACCCTCTCACTTTTGTCTAGCATATAATACAGATACTCAGCTGTTTAGGAAAGAGTATCTTATTTGTATTTCAAGAAGCATGCTTTTTTTCTTTTTCAAGCTCAAAAATCTATCTATCTATCTCTTTTGCCTTGTATCTGATCTCACTCGGTTAGTGTTTTTGCTTATTTGAGTGTAAAACTATCTGGTTTTGTGCCTAAGTTTATGCATTATCTACTTTTGTGTGTTTTCAATTCCTGTTGGTGCATAGATTGAGACTTCTTTACCCCTTGAGCTTGGATTTGAATAAATTTTATGTATTGATTTATAGCAGTGAAGGTCTCTATTCAACTTTCTAGAATATTTTGTTGAAAAACTGAAATGTTTTTTTTTCATTGTTAGTCTGTCTGTTGAAAGGAAAAGAACAATGTAACTGAAATTAACTGAATTCAGGAAAACATTTCAGTTGTTACTTTTGGTTTATTCTGCCTGCTCAGAGAACAGAAGTCTGACAACAGATCTTTGAATAGCTGCCTGACACTTGATAAATGCTTCCAATCCATCTATTTCTATTACATAAAGCGGAAAACTTTATCAGAGCTCTGGAATGATAAGATTTCTTACAAATCATGTTCTTCCCACTAGTACGTAGTCATACCTCTTGATGTGGACTGTAGTAATCTGGTTTTGAAAATACTGTTTTTCGGTGTCATGTTCACTGACTTTCTTCTCAGTGTTTCCTTTTCTAAGTGCAGTTTTCATATTTCTTGACCAAGTATCTAAATATACTCACAAGCTTTTTAAAGTTGAGTTAAATCATTTAGAGAGTGAAAATTAAGTGTTCTGAAAGTTGGCCATTCAAAGGTGTGTGGGAGACTTTGAAGTGGTAAACCACTGTTTGTGATACGTCTATGGGGAAAGGACCTGCGTCTAATTTACTGGAATGAACTGAGAAGATTTGAACTTGGTTATGCCCTAGACAAGTGAGGATAAATTAGACCATCATGGCAGAACTAAGTACATCTTAATTTACTGAATTTCATAGCTGCCTGGGGCTATTAAATACAGGGGTTCTCCCAGAGTCAGAGGGAATGCTGCTGCTCCATGGCACAGTCTCTTCTTGGTTTGGTCTGAGACACACAGATATATCTCCCTGCAGTTGGAATGAAATGAAGAAGATAAATACCAATTAATATAGCTTCTTTGTGCAGATTTCTTGGCTAAGATTTGGAAGATACTTGGCCCATCTCATGCTGAAATGCTCCAGAATAAGCACTGTGCTGTTTATGGAGCAGGATTATAGCTGGACAGATTCTTTTCTGACTTGCTCAAACACGTTCAAGCAGCAGGGTTCACATACTGCTGAGTGAACGTGGAGTGAATCTGGCAGCTCTTGAAGAAAGTTATGGATTCAATATGCAAGAAAAGTGTTTGCTGTTAAGTATTTGCTATGTTGGTGGCTGTTTCAGTGGCTGTAATTTAATGAAAGGGAGTGTGTGTGTGTGTGCGTATGCACGTGGTGTAGAGTTGCATAGTTTTGTGTATAAAGTTGGGTATGTTGGGTTATAGTTGTATATATAGGTTATAATTTCCATGTGGCTTCCATGATGCTTGGGATGAATGATGATCTGCTAATGTTCTGGTAAGTTTATTATTTATCCAGCAGAGCAGCTATTATCTGTTTTGTCAACAAATGACAGTGCTTGGTTTGTGATTCCTTTTTTTATCTTCCCATGGCTTGTCAAATTGCTTCCAATGGGATATTGATGTTTCAAATCTACATTACCTGCAGAATGCGCTGCAAATATATAAAATTAATCTTTCCTTATGCAGCTGTTTTTCCTTGACTGCAAAACTTTGGTGCTTTCTTGGTGGCAGTCATGCATGTCTGTCTGCTTTTTTTTTTTTTTTTCCCCAAGGAAGTTATAATTTTTACTGAAAAGCTTCAATGAGCATCACACTGGCTCAGAGAACTTGTTGTATTGAATGACCTAAGATGCTGTACTTGTGATACCCAGAAAACTAGACAAGCACAGCATGGACTGGAGAACAAAAACATATGCTGAGTTTTGCTGTGAAGACATTTTTTTTTCTTCATGCAGCTTAGGGAATCCTGAGTAATTGAATAGGAATAATTAAGCAAAGGTAAATCTCCTGAGTATTCAATGATTTTGGGTCTTGTTCTAAAGCTTATTGAGGTAGTGGAACAGTCTCTTGTTTTTTTAATAGCTTCTAAAACATTCAGAAGTCTAGTGATTAATTCAATGAGCTGCATTACCCTAAGATCACTGGTATTTCATCTATCTTATTTGAAATTTGACAACTTGTAGCAGATAAGAGCTTTGTGTGTGTTTCTTGTACTCTGCTTCTGTTCCTTGGGCACTGCTAATGCATACTGGAGATTACTCATTGAATCATTCATTCAGTTAAAAGGAAAGAAGGTTGTTCATTGTTCTTAGCTACTGCAGTATGCCCTTCTGCATGCTTAGCTACTTCTCATCTTCCTAAATTTCTGGGAAATTTGTGTTGCTCAATGCAGTGTCCCAGCATTAGCTGGGAGAGGACAGCCACCTGTGGCAGAGTGACCAAACTGCATCTATTGTGTGATCCTTACCAATGGTTTGCTGTTAGGATTGGTGCTTTCCTTCTAGTTATTTTTACTGCTGTAGAAGCTTTCAGGCATCCGCTGCTGCATTGTACTCTTCTTTCTTTCCTTGGTATGATATGAGAGGGTATCTGCAAGAAGATGAAATCGCCCCCAAACAAAATCCTCAATCAGAGCTCCTGTGACAGACTGCTGCAGTTCTGTGCTGTGCCTCAGCATGAATATCCTGGGGTCACGCCACAAGCACGCTGAGCTCTCTCCACTGGCAGCTGATGGTGCCAGTCGATAATGGCACCCACGACTGATGCTGGTTAGTGGGTTTCAAAGCTGCTGTATCCAGATTTGTTGCTGCTTCACAGCAAATTGAACTGTGGACTTTTATATAATAGCTTGACACTTGACATTGTGGTGCTTGAAATTCTAGAAAATTCACAGATATTTTCTTTTCTTAGTTTCCATGTACAGACACGGGTTATTTTAAGCTGCTGAGCTGCCCAGACAGGACAGTTACTTCCTGCAAGACAGAACACTTAAACATTCAAGTAAAACCACTGTGCTAAATGAGTTTCTTAGACTTTAATGTGATTTTTTGAGAACGTTAAAATTACTGTTAACTGCTGTTCCAGTCTGGTTTTACAGGCTGGATATGGATTACTTGTGTTACAATATTTGTGGGTCATAACTGAAGTGAATTACTGCCTTATTCTTCGGGATTTAAAATAGGCTAAGTGGCAAAGAGCAAGCAGGCATTAGGGATGGGAGGATGAGGACATAAGACTACATTTGAGAGGTGGCAGCGCTTGCACTTCATATGAGTAATTCTGTCTCTACTATAAAATCACTTAACAGGGCACAGGAGATTTTTTCTTTGGAGATTTTTGCGCTCAAGGCCATTGACTGGTTATCATTGAAAACATACATCAGCTATGTCTGCTTGAAATTTCTGTAAAAACTGAAAACTGAAGAAGCTGTTACTGTAATAGTCCCTCTGGAACATGGTTTCTGCTAGCGTGTTTACCTAACTGAAGAGCATGGTAGAACTATACGGATAGCTCTGAATATGATGGGAACAATGTTAGATTTCTAACTTCACAAACTTCTTGTACAGAGGTATTATTTTTATAATTACACTATTGAAATGTTTAGGAACTCTAGCTGGGTACCAGGATCTCTGTGGCTGGTAGGTGTTAAATAATGCTGAGCCTTCCCTGATGTGCACCTGCATTATCTGTACTTCCTTGTTGTACTTGATCTCAGTCAGTAGATCTAAGTTCATCCATACTGGCCTTCTGCAGTGCTTGTCTTCTGCCCACTGGAAAGGACAGTTCTGCTCAGAGGAGGTTGTCCTTGCAAATTAGCCAGCTTTCTTGGTCCCCTTCACTTTCCAGGGCAGTTCTTTACAGGATCCTGTCAAACAGATACCTTTACAAACCAAACACAGTTTTTCTGAAGACCGGGTTTTTAATTCTGCTTTTTGTCTTGCTCACTCATCTCGGGGTCTTAAACTCTGCAGTCTTGTGGTCAGTGCTACCAACGCTGCCCTTGCCCTTTATATCATCCAGAAGCTCTTCCTTGTTTGTGGATAGCAGATTCAGCAGAGCACCTCCTCTGGTTGGTTTGCTGACCACCTGCGTCAGGAAATCTGGAAGTCTCCCGGATTGTGTCCAGTGGCATTGGCTTTCCAGCAGATGTTGAAGTGGTTAAAGTCACCTGAGAGTACCAGTGCCTGCGACTGCAGCTTTTTCCTGCTGCCTAAAGAAGGCTTCATCTGCTTGCTTTTGTAGATCAGATCTGTAGCAGACACCTACTGCAACATCACTTGTGCTGGTGTGGTCTTTGGTTCTTACCCACAAGCTCTTAAGTGCTTCGTTTTATGTCCCATGGCAAAGCTGCATACACTCAAGACATGCTTTTGTAGTGTGATTCCTCCTCCATGCCTGCCCACCCTATCTTTCCTAGGGACCTTCTTCTGTACCTCCATGGGAGCTAACTCACAATTTCTCAATTAATCCCAGTAATGCTGCAACTGTGCACTGACTTCTGCAAGTCATGCTGCTTCTGTAGGAGAAGTGTGAGAATCTCCCCTTTCATGCTCACCCCTAGACACATCTGTTCTATCCCTTTTGTCCCTAGCTTTCCTTCATATTAAAGTAGCTTTCTCCTGGTACGTCTAATTTAAGTTCATATCTTTTGATTTACTTAAGTAGGGAAAGGAAAGAAGTCCTCAAAATTTAAGCACTCACTCAAATAAATGTAAAATTATGGAGTCTATTTTGCAAACAGGCTCCAATTTGGCAAAGTAGATCCTACAGTTCAGGAAACATCAAAAGTAAAGCTGCCTCTGAAACTTTTAGTGCTTTCATATGCACTATAATATGTTTGTGCAACTCTTTCCAGTTGGAACCTTGCCTCATTTAGATGGACTGCCTAGTGACAGAGACAGCTGTTCATGTTTATTTTCATCCTTGTCCTTAAACAAATGGACTTTCTCATTCTCAATATGCTGGTTTCACAGCCTGTGGTCCATTTGTCTACTAAAGTCCCAAACTACTCTCAAACTGATAAAAATCTGAATCATGTTCATTAACTTTACTGGATTTATTCCAGATTTATAAGGCAATTACAGTTAGAATTGTGTTGAAAATAAGGTGCAGATGCTGGCATCTGCAGATAAGGCAAAGAAGTGTGTGATTCATACACTAGGTAGGGCTGGGATAACTTCCCTGAACATCAACTCATTTTGACATGCACCAGATAATTCTTCCACACTATGAAATAAGAATTTTTAAAATGCTTTTAGTATTGTGAAATATCAGTTCTGGGCAGTCTTGTTTCCATGTATTTGTTAGAAGGTGCTTGGTCTAAATTACGGCTGTGGATTTGAATTGAATTCAGTAGGCTAAATCATATGCAGGTGAACAAGTTGCTCTTTATACATTCAATTTGCAGCTAGCTTTTGCTTTTACATCCTTACACCACTTGCTCCCCTATTTGGTCAAGGAGATGACATGTTGGGTAGGCGTTGTGGGGAAACCTGTAGGAAGAGAAAAGATGCAAGGACCTAACTGATCACTGATAAGTCACTTGCAGTAAAAGAGTTTAGGTTGTATATACAAACATATATTTGGTGTTTCTGAACTTTTGGATTTCGTTCACATAAGCTTTCATTCAAATTTCTTAGACATCAGGAACTAATATCAGTTGAATGATTTAAAAAAAAAAAAAAACCGCTAACTTAAAGGTATTTTTAACTAGCCCGCTTACAGTCATGTTTCCTTCCAAGTTTGGTTGATGTTGTGGCATCACGCCTTTGCAATGAGTGCCTACTATCAGGGCCTAGAGAGCACCTGAGAGCACTAGTCATCCTGACCAGCCTCACCTGGGGTCTCCATCCACGGTGAGGAGCCCCAGTCAGAGCTCAGGCCTGGACCCGCGGTACAGGCCAGCAGCCCTGCCTGCTGCAAGCCTGACCTGGTGACTGGATGTTGTGGTTCGACCCTTGGCCCAGCCCTACCTCACCTTGTGTAATGAGCTCCAGCCCCTGCTACTGTCACCAACCTGGCTCTGCTCAGGGCCTGTGGCCACAGCTTGGCTTCCCTTGTGGAGCAGCCCCGTGCTTCCTGCTCCCTGATACCTGTCTTCAGTCCTTCCTCTGTACTGCTGAATGGTAGGATGAGCTAATGAGAACTTTCTAAGTTCTTTTAGGCACAGAGGGAATAGTAACACATCTAGGATGAATGTTGCAAATTAACGAAACCATAATATCAGAGGAACTAGCAAAAGGCTTATTATGCTGGAATAATTTACACATCTGTAGCAAGTGTCTGCTAATGTTTTAGTGAAACTTAAACCTAGATAGGCTTATTACTTTTTTCTACGATTTTCTGTACTACTTGATTTTTATGTGGATGAAGATTGAGCATCTGCTTCCCAAGACCGATGGAGGTTAGGTGAGAGCATGCAGATGTTAATGTTACTTGCACTTGGAGCGTGCAGTTTGCAAAATGATGTTTTCTTCTTTCAAGACTGTAGGAAAAGATACATTCTTCCAGTTCCTATTTTATATATGTATATGGATTTTGATGTAAAACTAGTTAAAGAAGTTAGAAGTGGTTATCTTAGTGTAGAAATATTGCGCCAGTAAATATTGAGATAAAAGTTCTTTCTGTCTTGCTCAAGCCCAGCAAGGCAAGCCTATGAATTTCTAGTGAAATCATTCCCACTTCCGTGTCGTAATTGTATTGTGAAAATGCTATTTTATCATAAAAGTATAGTGAAATACTTCTGGATCAAAGGAATTGCCATAAATATTGGTTTTTTTCCTTCTTCTTTCCTTCCTTTATCTCTCATTCTGTCAATCTTTTATTCTTAGATAATCTTTGAATATGTATTTGCTGGACAGTGTTTGCTAGGTAGTCTTATTATCTTTAACGATCTTACTGCAGTATCAATAATGTAAATTTTTTTTGTAGTATTCATGATGTAGTAACAATAGAAAATCCTTTCAGTTTGTAATCGTGTATTGTCAAAATTCTCTGCAATTCTTGAAAGGTAAGATTAACTTTTTTTTTTTTAATGGTGTTTCATGGGACCTATATTAACCTGCCTTCCAAATTAGACTGTTTGAATATTTGATTATGTCAGAGAGAGAAAAACTCTGCATCGGGAATCTTTGACTTCTTGTTGACAATCTGTTTTATTTTTTATTTTATTTTATTTTATTTTTTTTACATTCCAGTTAGCTTTGATATACTCTACGCAGATGTGCTTTGTAAGGGAGAAGAGTTCTGGCAATATAAAGGCCTGGAGAGTCAGGGAAGTAGTTAAAGACTCCAGACAAAACAATGAAGGTTCTCCAGAGGTGGCAGTGGAGATGTAGAGCTGACAACAGAAGTAGACTCATAATTCAACCTTTAAGGGTAATGGTTCCCAAATCGGTAGTGGTAGAGAGCTGGGTGTTACTCTTCTCTAAAGGTTTGCTACCCTTTACAATAAAGAAAACCTTTTCAGGGTAGTAGGAGTTGCAGGGCTGTGACCAGGACAAAGCAGTCTCTTTGACTCTAATAAGGATGACACTGGAAAGTTTGGGAAAAGTGGCAGCAGGCAGAAGCTGCAGAGCCAAATTCTGAATTCTACTGTTGGGGCATCTGGTGTCATCCAGGGGATGTGTAGTAGGTCACGTATAATCTTGAGAAATCCTTAAGACAGCTTTACATTTTTCAGGGGGACAAATTACTTAGCTGTACAAGTAGCAGGGGCAAAGACAAATTGCACAAATGATTTATTTAGTCACTGAGTATTTCAGAACAGTGTCTCATGGAAGCATCAGAAATAATCTCTAGTTAGAAGAAGTGAAAACTGAGAGGTATGTGGTACCTCCTTTCCCCTGGGGCCTTTTTAAATCATAAGACAGTAAATTTCTGACACTGGCTCCTGTCTCATTACAGGTCAGAAGAGTGTTCTTGTGGAGTGATGGTAGGCTATAGGCTATACCTATGATTATCTGTCTGTAATTATCTACTTTTTAAAATTGTGTAGAACAAAAGATCACCACTTTAACTTTATCTGACAAATGGACAGTGAATGTTTGCAAGCTGTTAAATTTGAATAAAAGACTTTCTGTGTAAATAGTGTGGCTAACGCATGGAATTGTCACAGTCTGCTGCAGCTTTTGAGTTCTTTGTATCCCCTGGTGTATTGCTGCAAGCTATAAGACAGACAGAGGTGAAGGGGAGGAGGTGGTTCCTGTAGAACATAATAAAATAATGAAGTGTCCTAATATAGCTGGCAGGTTTGCTTATCTAATGCTATTTAAAGCTAATGAAAGCAGTATTTCATCTTTGGATCAGGGTTTATACATATTCTTACAGTTGTGAGGATTGTCAAAGTAATTGATGTACTGCCAAAGCTGCAGTGAGGATACAAATAGATTCTTGTGTGGGCTGGAGTAGATCTTATAGTAATTTCATAGAAATTGGTGTGTGTGAAGAATATTTAGTCCCTTATTCTGAGGTAAAAACAATCCATTAGTAATGTAGTTTTTGAAGAATATAGATGTTGCTGTTCTGAATAGGGACAGTAATTTGTCTAGCCTTGTATTTTGTTGAGATTGATGGCTAAAACTTCAAAGTGAGATGCAGCAATTTTGGAATTTCATCCCTTACACATGATGCAGACAAGCTGCTCCCTATATTTGCATGTGATGGTTACATTTTGGCCCTCTAATATGTGCAAGGGTGCAGTCTTTATGATCAACACCTGCTGTGGAAGCTTTGCGGGGAGTAGGGAAAGTATTCATGCATCCTTGCCAGGTACCTAGAGCAAGCTGCAATGCAGCACACTATTAGAAGCCAGCATTTCTTGTATGTCAACACTGTTCCAGTGTTGTTGTTTTTTTTCAGCAAAGAATTACAGGGGAAGATTTGGAGCCCAGAATACAGTTAAGGACAGAAGCGGGTGCAAATGACCTTATAAAAATGAAAGGAGAAGCTTAGTGCATTCAGTGACTGTTTCTGAAGATGAACTGCATATTTTTTTTGCTGTTCCTGTTGCTATACAGTTTAAGACACATCCAGTCTGCATTACTAAACTCTTTTAAAAACTGTAAAATACTGGCAAACAAATACCATTTTATTTGGGGAAAGCCTGTCAGTGATACGTTACTGCTATGGTGCTGCTGTATAATGTATGTACTTGTTGATGTTTATAGTCTAGATGGTACACAGATGACTTATTTGCTTCACTTTCCTGCTTTGGCATGAGTATGAGTTGTAAACTTAAAATGCATGAAAGAGCAGAAATAAGAATGATAATATCTTCCTTGTCTATTCCAGTTACTGTGTTCACCATCTAGATTATTTTTTTCATGAAGTTCTTTTTCAAAGTTTAATTATTGTGGTCCTACTTCTTTGACCTGTTTTATGTGTCCACCAAGGATGTTATACTAAACAAATCTCTGGAAATATTTAAGTGTCTTCTGGATCTTTTAAATTAGTTTTTTTTTTTGTTGTTTCTTTGTTTGGGGGAGGAGGTCTTGCTGGTGGAAAGGCACTACTAAAGCTATTTTAGTAATTGAACTAGGACAGTGCTTTTAGTTTTCTTTGATTTAGGTACTGTTTTCCAGTTGAGGTGAAGGCACACTAATAGCTAATTTAAGTCTGAAAATGGATTTGCTTTTCTTGTTGCCTTTTATGAACCTCAGAGAAATTGCCTGTGATCTTTCAAAGGTTGTTAGAGGATGGAGAACCACTGAAGTATCAAAATTTGTGTAGAGGAAGAATCGATTGAAAAACAACTGCAAGATTCTGCCAGTAGATGGTGCAGTTAGTAAAAATATACTGCGGAGACTTCAGACTGAATGAACAAATTTTGAGTTTTGTGATTTCTGACAAGCTTTTTGGTTTGTGAGACAAATGAGCTGAGTGGTTTTATTTGTTATTTTCTTCAAGTACATTAAGTTTTGTCACCTGATAATCTCAGCTGTAGAATATAGTGGAAACTATTACTTGTAATATTCCAAATTATGAGTTTGGAAGTAAATTTGCAGTTATTCTGCTCAATGGTTATATGTGCTGTTAGGTTAAATCCTCTGTACCCTATATAGCACAGATGAGTAATAGTATGAAAATAGTCTTTCATACTTGGAGAAAACTCTATGGAGCTTTCTAACTGCACTTTCAGCTTGACCTTTTTGAGACAAGCATGCTGCAACTTAGTTGTTTTTTAAATTGGAGATTCATGTACCTTAAGGACTAACAGACTGTGGTTAATTTGTGTTGTCAGAGAACGTTTGTGTTCCTTGGAGTAGCTGTAAAAATTTGATGTAAAAACTTTTTTTCAACATGATTAAATTGATAAAGAACAGATTTTTAATTTGGCTCCTAGAGGCTATGCCTAGAAACATTTGATGGGAAGGATAAGTTTCTGCAGTATGACTCAAAAATATTAGGCAGCACTATAAAGTGCTGAAACTTCTGCAGTATTCCAGAATCTGACCTTGTAAACAACAGTAATGATGAACCTCATTAAACTGAAGCTGTTGTAAAGATTTTCTTTAAAGTCTTAAGTTGACAGAAGTAAAGGCAGTATGTCTAACTCTGGGACTCTATAAAGCTGAAACTGTAGATCCCACATATGAATTGACCACTTATTCACATGGATATGTGCTCAAATTAATAACTTTGTGAAAACATAATGAAAAAAATCTCACATCATTTAAGAAATTCAACAAAGTATTTTATGATGACGTGCATCAATCCTTCAGCCTGTGAAGTATGGTATAATCCTATTGACCATAGAGCAATCAAAGTAAAAACAGGGTTTTTTGGTTCTTGAGCACAATCTAAAACTTGTAGAGATGGGATCAATAACTGTCCCACTGCTGTGGTTTTGTTTGTTTGAATAACTCTGTGGGTAGTGCTGACTATGTGTTTTGGAAGCATGGCAAACAAGGGAGGAAACTGGAAATAGAAGGGATCAGTAGGAGGTAAAATGGGTGCATTTCTGTAATTTTGGCTAAAAGAAAAATTTTAACTGTCCCGATTGGTTACTTATTTTGCTCAACACTAAGGCCACTATTTTAAAAAGTAATTAGAAGTTGCGTGGGTCAATTTTATGCACCAGGTGAAACATCTGTATTCCAATCTGTCCTCTCTAGAAATACTGAATTATTGCTTTGCTTTTGAAAAGACCACCAGTCTAAGGTGCTGCTAATTGAACATTTGAAAATTAAGCAACTCTGTATCAATAGTATATGGTAAAGTAGTTAAATCTTGATGAATAAACTCATATCATTTTGGCACAAAGTAGCTAGGAATACTTTTTTTTTTTTTTAAAGAAATTTGATCTGCTTTAGAAGAGCCATCCTGCTAGGAAAAAGAGGTTCAAAATAGAAAACGTTTCATGCTTCCTCTGTGAGGCATTGTCTATCCCAGCTCTTCAGTTAACAAATGCTGTGTTTGAAGTCCAGGCAGTGCACCAAGCTATGCTCCCATTTTGAATTTGTGAACTAATCTTGCTTTCAGGATTCTTGGTCTCTGCTGCCCATTAAGAGTGCTGCCTGCACCCCAAGCCTGTCAGCAAACCACGCCGCCTCAAAACCTTTATTGACAGTTGTTTGCAAGCTGCTTAGTAAAAGCTTTCACCTATATGCTGACACTATGAATCATGGTTTGTAATACCCAAAATGACAGATGAATTGCCTACTACGACTTCCTGAAGTCTTAGCTCCTCCCATCTTATATCAGGATTGTAAAACATACATTTCATTGTGTGTTGTGTTTGCTTGATGTCTGCGGGTAACTTGCAAGTGCTCTGTATATTAACAGGTTGTGAATCTGATGTTCTCAGAGAATTTAGTTAGTTCTTAACAAAAAAAAACAAAAAAACAAAAAAAAAACCCACATTATTTCTTTTGCTAATGTTGCTTCTGTCATTGTTCCAAAAGTGGCAAGAGGCAATGCGTTCTTAACCTTGAATCTTCTCAGCTCTCCACGAGAAGTAGATGTGCTGTTAAGCTCACACAGTTCTTTTAATTAGGCAATTAGCTGTAGAATGACAATGTGAGGAAATCAGGAGTGGAAAAAATAATAGACTTGCCAGGCCTTAACAGTCCATCAGTTACTACAGTAATCTCTTAGTTTCATTCCTTTATGATCTAATATCCTTGGTGGTACTGTTATGTCTATAATTCTGTCCCTGTCGGTGAAGCTGTTCAGCCTAATAGATCTGTCCCAGGCAAGCAGTTTTTGCACTGCATAACATAGATGCTTTGCCTACTCAATGGTCCATGTCGGCTATTAAATAGCGATACTGGTCTTCTCTGTATAGCCTCTTAGTGAGTGGCTTAAGTTGGTTAGCTTGCATTGTGCAACTGTAATAATGTGGTTTGTTTGCTTGTTTTGGGTTACTGGTTGGATCTCTTGATTATTTTTATTTTTTGAAAACTGCTTTTCAATATTTGGTACCAATGCAAGCAACAGTGATATTTTTACGGAAGTATATATTGGGTCATATACCCTTGCTCAGTATATCTTTTTAAGAAATTGGTGTGCAAGCTGTGACTTTTTAGCAGTTCATCTTTCTATTTATTGAATGTATTTATTAACCATACAGTATGTCTTTCCAGTTGGGAAAAGCTTTGAAGATGGACTGTTTCAGAGTTCATCAGTATTATTTTTAACTTTTTTTCTGTATTTTCTAAAGAGAGAAACAGTAAAACATATGGTTTGCTTTTATGAAGTACATTCTTTGACTTTTTCTGTAGTCTGCTGTGTTACAAAGATGATTAATTGCTCAGGCTACAAGATAGAACTCTTTTAGGAGAGCCTTCTTTATCTGTTAGAGGCTAAGTTCATTGAGGGAGAGAAAAACGCATTTGTACTGGCTTACAAAATGGCAAAATGGTTTGTATATTTTAGAGGTAAACATTTTTTTAAAAAAAAAAAAAAAGCAGCTGTGGTATTGATAATACCAGGACGGGACTAACTTTATATGAACTTAAGACTACTCAGTTACAGTGAGCAATGTGCTGTTTCCTCAAATATTTGTCAGGTAGCTCAAGTACTTTGTGGTTTGAAAGACAAGCTGAACAAATAAACAAAATGATGAGGTAAATCCTGTTTGTTGTTTATGAGCTATTAGACTGAGCTGCCTGGCAATGGGCAGACTTAATTCAATGTATGTGTACAGTAACCTAATCATGCTTTTATAGTAGTGCTTTTATCTGCAAATGAAGCCTCTGGACCGCCCCTGGATGACACCTTGTGCAAAGTCATTCACTGTTGCACGTGAAGATGTCTTCAGGAAGATTATCTCCAGGAAAAGTGGTCTTAATTTGTCTTACTGGGGAAGTGTGCTTATGTCAGGCTTCTAGAGGTAGGTTGCATGGTCATCCTGTGGATCAAGCTGGCTTCTCCAGGTCTCATGAGGAGAGGGTCACTTACGTGGGGATCTTCCCTTCACAGCTCAGGGGAGCTTCTGGATGGTGGCCAGAGCCAAAAGGAAGGCGGCATGGGGAGAAGCCGCTCATGATCCCTTCTATGGATTTCCACAAAAGATAGTACTTAACTGTGAATAGAGGGCCCAGCTGCTCCTGCTAAGAGGTACAGATAATCTTCAGAAAGCCAAAGCAGACAAGTCTGTTTGCATTTGCTCTACTTTCTTCTGAGCTTAGATGCTGTCTGGACATCAGATAACGAGTGCCATTTTTTGAGGATTTGCTTTAGTCTAGGGGTTGCATGGACAGCAAAATCTCTCAAAGATCTTAATGACCTATATGATAAATAAAGCATTAGAGGCCAATCCTAACTTGTGTTGTAGCCTAGAGGCATAAAAAAAATCTTTATCTTATCCTCTCTTTTTCAAAGGGTGGTCTGTGTGAATACCCTTTTTTCCCTCCCTGTATTTCACTGTATATGTCCTTCTGTAGTGAGTATGAACAGATGGGGTGGACTGGCATAGGCTGAGATTTCAACAGTTAATTCTTCTGCAACACAGAATGGGAATAGATCCATCTTCTTTATCAACTGTGAGAATGCCTCTTTCGTGGTGCTGACAAAATTGAGTTCATCTGAAGGCTCTCATCTAAATAGGGGGGTTTTCTCTGATTTGATTCTTCTCCAAAGCCAGTCCTACTTTCTGTTTGTGTCGAAAGCTGCAGTAGCTTAATGATTATCTCTAAGCTAGAGTGAACTGAGCCTCTTGTGTGGTTGCATGTGGCAGTGTTGGAGCTGATCTAAATCCAGTTGATTTCACTGGCCGGGATGAGGAAATTTGAGGGGAAATCTTGTGAGGAGGGAAAATCCTTTTCCTTCTGTCTTTCTTTCTGTCTCTTTGACAGATTTATGAGACAAAACATATAGCTTTTGGGTCTGTATATTTCTGCAAAATTATTGCTTTCTGTTGTAGGTTGTTTCTTGTAAATGAAAAATACAAGAAGGAATTTGGGGTCAGTCTAGGCTAAATAGAAACAAATCTCTCATTTCTTGATGATTTTCATTTCTACAAAAATAAATTGAGCTTTGTGCATAGATTTTTTTTTTTCTTTAACAAAACTTTTTTTCATACCCAAATAGCTTCCTGTGGCTGTTATTTTTTTTTTTTCACCCTGCCAAACTGTTTCTCCTGCTCCAGAGAATGATGAAGAAGGGGTTGGAATGCCCCAAGTCTCTTTAGTGGACAGACTGCATTTCTTAATCACTTCAGAAAGGCAAGTTCTGTTTTTCACGGGGTAGGTTAGAGAAAAAAGGAGTAATGCTGGAGGAAGAAAACCTTGGAAGCTACTTTGGAATGAAAAATACCTATCATCTCTATCAAATATTTTGTTTAGCCTTCAGAAATGTGAGAGTTATTCCTGTTCCAGAGTTAATTATCTATCTTCTATTTCCGTTGGGGCTTTCCATTCTACATCACTAATTTTACATAACTGAATTTTGACTTGTGTGAAGTGATTACATATTGTAAGTGGATTGAACTAGCCATATGATACATTCCGCTTTAAATGTGAATAATCCAGCCTGAGGACACACTCCATCTTCAGAAACTTTTCCAGCACTTTGATTTTATTATGAGAGAGATGAGACAATGACATTTTTTTGTTTACCCAATATGGTTTTCACTTTGAAAAAAAAATAAAAGCTTCTTTTTGATAGCTGTTACTTCTACCCCAAACTTTCTTTCTCTTGCTACCTTACCGTGTCCATAAAAGATGAAAGATTTTTACTCCCTGCTATAACCTACTGAGGGATGATGCGCAGAAAAAAGTAAAAATCCAGCAGGAAAGAAGGAAGTGAAAGTGATGTGCAGGGCTATATCTATCTTTTAACATAAAGATCCCAAATACTTGGGAATTTCTTATATGCAGTTCTGGTGTGTTTATAGCAGTTGCTATATAAAGATGTTATATTTTGTCCCCATCTGACTACAGTAAGGTAGGAACTTTCAGAACTGGGCCATTTGTTAGTAATTACAGCGCTGTATTATCAGACTAACAAGTATGTCTAGGTGGAAGACAAACGACAGTAATAGCAACGAAGTGGATAACGAAAAAACCTGAAATCCTCCATCAGCTTTTTCACTCTGGTTAAGCAATTGGATCAGAGAAGTCAATGGCACCTTGTACGTACGACAAAATACAGGAGCATCACTGTCTGTGGAGCCCAGCTGGAGAGTAACATTGCAGCACATTTCTTCCTGCCAGCGGTATCTCGTTGTCAGCAGAATTGTCATCATTAATCCACATCTTCCAGGTTGCAAAGTCGTTGTGAGATTAGCTGATTGGCCCCATTGTCATGATAGTATGGTATTGCTTTACTGCAGTTTTTTGATGGCAAATATTCTGTATATTGTGACAGTCCTGAAAAGATTGTACAAATACATTGTGTGACATATTAACACTTAAAATATGACATCTTTTGTCCTTCTTTTTCACATAATGCATACACTACAGCTTTTGGAGATGGCTAGAAGAGCTTCTTTTTGTTTGTGCTCTGAGGTGGCGTAAACATCAACAGCTTTTTCTAGGATGTTAGGAAAACTGAAATTAGCCTATAAGTGTTTTCATCAAATATATTTTAGTTACTTACACTCTTGGATATGCAAAACTAAGGTAGATATTTCATGCAAACAAAATATCTTAAATTCCTTCTTGGGCTTTTTGCTTCCAGCTTGACCAGAAATATTGTATAAACAATCTTCTGCCTTTTATAAGATCAAAATTTTAAAAGGGCTGTAAAATAGTGGGATTTTCTTTTCCTTTTTCTCCCCTCTTTTTCCTTTTTCTTGGACTTTTTCCACTATAAAGATACATTACAAAATGTTCCCTTTTGCTGTTTTTTTAAGTCCTCAAGAACTTGATAGAACTTGATTTGCTTTCTTTTCCTCTCAGTAGATTATTTCAGTTATTTACAAGCCATTTTTATGTTTATAACCTGGAGCCACTACTAGATATTGCTTTAGGATCCTGAATCTGGTACTGAAAAATAATTATTTTAACTTGATAAAGATGCAAATTTTGGGGTCCTTTGCCTTCTGTTTAGAATTGCTTGAGGAAAAGCACACTTATGTGCTGGATTTGAGGGATTCTGTACTTGTGGTATGGCTGCACTTGGAGGATTCATTGGCACTGTTGTAAAAATGAATTAGGTGGTGCCACGAGTGTATTCAAGAATTGAGCTTAGTAGGAAAAGAAGAAAAGTTGGAATAGCAGGGTTATGATGGGGCGGGGGGAGAGCAAGGGAGAATGCTGTATTAATGCTATTAAAACTGAAGCGATGCAGTCCTTAATGGAATGTGTAGTAATGTTTGGGGAGTTCAGTGCTGATCTCAGGTACTTATGTAAGGAAAGATGAGTGTGCATGAGTAAATATGATAAAGGATATGTGTGATATTATACTCACAAAATGGATTCATGTAGAAAGTACTAGCTTTGGCTGCTTTATGCTACCAGCATGTCATTAAGTAAATCATTAAAACTTTTAGATATTGTCTACTTCTAATTGGGCAAAATTTGTTACAATTTATAATTAATTAGTATTCATTATGATTATCACCTGTAACCATGTAGGTGGCTTGAGAGTACATTCAGGCCTCTTCCTGAAGCCTCTGCTCTGAAGCCAGGCTTGAAAAGCACCTTAAAATGACTTTTTTTGTGTGCGAACTAACAGCCTGGTGAATCTTGATCTTTCCAGGCTTTATTCTCTAGAGTTCTAGCAAGATTCCCTACTTCAAGCTTCATTGCAAGCATCATCCAGTGAATAGAAAAGCACTACTTATATCATAGAATGGCTTGGATTGGAACAGACTTCAAAAATCATCTAACTCCAACCCCCTGCCATAGGCAGGGATGCCACCCACTAGATCAGGTTGGCCAAGGCCCCATCCAGCCTGGCCTTGAACACCTCCAGGGACGGAGCATCCACAGCTTCTCTGGGCAACCTTTTCCTGTGCCTCACCACCCTCAGAGTCAAGAATTTCCTCTTAATGTCTAGTCTAAATATCTCCTCTTTTAGCTTAAGGTCATTCCCCCTTGTCCTATCATTATCTACCCATGTAAAGAGACCTTCTCCGTCTTCTTATAAGACCCCTTTAAGTATTGAAAGGTTGCACTGAGGTCTCCCCGGAGCCTTCTCTTCTCCAGGCAGAACAGCCTCAGCTTGACCAATGACAAATAAACAATATAGTCCACTTGGCCATGAGTAAATATTTCATAGAGAAATCTGAAAACAAACATGAAAATCTAATGTTTTAAATAATTTCTCGTGAGATGTTAAAAGGAGTCATAAGCAGGGCTATCAAAGAAGTGGGTGGACTGTCTCTGTTCAGCTACTGGTTCAAGTCTGCTTTTGTTCATGTCTTGATATTTGTTTTAGTAATGCTCTGTCCCTGTGAATGTATTTGTTTGGCATCCTGCAGAAAGCAGCTTAAATTGTGTGCAGAGAGATGCAGTCCGAGGATTCTAGTGGAGCACTTCGGGGCTGGAGACATTTGTAGGCTGACTGAGAAGGCTCTTATTTGTGTAGACAGGCTAATATCATGGTACACTTGGCTAACACAGAGATTATCAGTGTTTTTTTTTTTTCTTTGTTTTATCTTGATGACTCCAGTGGTAGTATAATAATATTCTGGTAGCTGGCTAGTTGGCTATATTTAAATTAGGGGATGTTTACTCTTATGAAACTAGTAGCAATGAAACAGCAGCACTGCAGCACTTTCCCCTGCTTATAATGGAAAAACATCCAACCCTTCTTAAGTAAGATTCTTCTATTTCTTTAAAAAAAAAAAAAATCAATTTAAGCAAATTTTGCACATTTTGATGCAGGAATAGAAATGTGGTATTTCATTGCTATCCTGCACATAGCCATGGTAAGTGACAGGTAGGATGTAGTCGTCTTCTGACACTCCCCACAGAAAAGATGTTGCAATGAAGTTTGTGGTGGCAGCAGCAAACGGCAGATCTCTTACACCAGGTAAGAGCAGCTACCGTCTGTCTTCCTTTCGCTGTGCTTGAATGTTGCCTTTGATATAGAGACTGCCAAAAGAAAATCTGCCCTGGACTCTTTCCAGAAAGTTATTGAAATCAGTCTTCAGCAACTGTATTGGCTTTTACTGTGTATCAAGGTCACTGAGCTGCATGAGCAAGGTAGCCCTGATAAAAATAGAATTTGAGTGTTTAAAAATATATCTTTTTACAGTTTGAAAAAATAAACAGGACCCTTATAAAAGTCTGTTATACATACAGTGTGTACTACTTTTGCCCTGATCCTATGCATTTTTTCTCTCCAGGCAAGATCTTGATGGTTAGTTTTTTTTTTTTTTTTTTTTTTTTAAATCAGTAGCAGCTTTCAAACATTTGTCTTACCAGAGCTTCAGAAAAGGAAACTGGTTGTCCCACAGTTTCTGGCACTGATGACTAGAAATATAAGTGTGTTTCTTTTGAGATGGAGATGTGGTTTGTGTTTATAAATGAGGGAGGTGGTAGTTTTGGATAAAAGTAGTTGATGTTTTCCTGGTGAAGTATTGTTCTCAATGGAAACAAAATCAGCATGTCCAAACTTGACACCTGTATGTCTACAGCTTCATGATAGTTGTATTGTGCTGAAGTTTTTCAGCTCTTGAATAAACTGGAATTTTTCTTTTAAAAAGGAGGTCCAAGTGCCAAAGTGGCTTCTTCTCTGCACAACACAGAACTCTTCACCATAGTCTGAGGCCTGGATTCATGTCTGTCCTCTACCAGGATCAGACCAGTCCCCAGAAAAAGATGAGTGTTTCAATACCAAGATATGAATTGTTCAGGGGTGGGTCTCATTTTTTCTCTTGAGGTATTTTTCTTCATGTTCTCACTGGTGCACACATACAGTAATTTAGCCTAGGGGGAGGGAGGAAGAGCTGCAACTAATTGCCTTGTGGCAATTGCCTTGTTGTGGCTGTGCTTTATGTATAAGGAGTAGATCTTGGATGTCTAAAGCAATAGTGTCAGGATTGCTTGCTGAATTTCAGGTGCCTACAGAAAAAAGCAGTTCCTGCATGGTTTGTTAGCCTGGTCACTGGGATCAGAATGCATCTCATTTAGTGATACTGCATATGCATAATGGAGAACAGCAAAATTTTATAGCTAAGGCTTGTGGCTAAAGATGGATAGGATTTAAAAAACAAACAAACAAACAAACATCATTGTGTAATTGTCTGGAGGAGGGCTTGGGAACCTGCACCCTATGGAGAAGGTGTGGCCTGCAACTTAATTTTGTATGACTAAAGGCCAAATTTTTACTTTTTCAGCTGGCTTTTTTTTTTCATGCTGTTAGTGAATATTGCTAAGGTCAGAATAGCTGGCCAAAGAAGCTTTAAATCTGCAGTTATCCCTCAGCAAGGGTGAAGATATCCCACCTTTATTGTAGAATTTGTGTGGATTATATCTGAGCATATACATTCTGTTTTGTGCCTAGAAATGCACAGGTTTGACCCCTGCCTTCCTCACAGTATGTTTGCATGGGAAAATTTTCCAGATGTACTTTGACCAGCTGCCTTCAGCATAGCAGAGTTATTAACCAGTAAGCCAGCATAAAACTTGTAAGTGTAGCTGCTACAGAAAAGGACAGTGAGGAAACACAAAGACTGTGCCTGAAGACAGAAAAATAAATAACAGTATGGTGATAATTACCTCTAGTAGGTATGGCATTGTGGTAGTCATCAGAAATTTATTTATTGTGTCTGCCTTTCCCTCTGTCAGCGATGAGTCTCCTTCATCCCCCTGTGCTGGCCTCCCTGCAACCTCTTAGAAAAGTTCTCGGAATTATGGATGAAATGGTAGGAGTAATTAGACAAAGCGTTGCTGTAAGTTCCTGTGGAAAGAAATACATCTGTTAATTACCTTAGTTGAGCTCTGGCCAAACTTAGCTTCTTCTATATATAAAGAATTCGATAAACAGTTGGGTGAAGTAATTCTGCTTCATCTACTTTCAGATAGGACAAAAGGTAACAAACTGAAGTGACTACAGAATTGGAAATCTGTCACTCCAGCATTGACTTGTTCAGCATTTTGTATGGAGGATATGTGTTTGACCAGAACTGAGCACTCGCTTCTGCATGTCTGACCTTGTCAGACTGAGGGCCCCTTCTAAAGAAAGGCACCACCTCTAAGCCAACGGTAGGTTGTTGCTGACGTGGGTCAGGGCTGGATGAAGTCCTAATGCACGTGTCTTCAAATGTCAGGTGGAAATCTTTTTAGGTGTCAAAAGAGTGGAAGATCAGCATTTCCAAACAGAACCAATATGCACTGCACAGGCCTATTAGGCCTGTTAAGTGACACGCCTTGTCTCTGAAGCTTGGGATATAGCTTGAAATTTATGGAAAAATTGCAAAAACATTGGTCTGAAGAGTTGTATAAGCATTATACAACTGCATATATATTGAGAGTAAAAATAAGACATCTGAAATCAAAGTTCTGGAATTGAGTGAATCATAGGAATTACGGCAAACTCAAAGGACTAAGCGAAGCTATTGCATTTGATGCTCCATCAAGATGTAAGAGTGTGTTCGGTGTGACTGTGACTCAGCACTTGTGGGTGAGTCATTCCTCATCACTGGGACCCCAGTGCTGTTAGTCTTCTGGCTGACAAAGAAGAGAGGAGGTGGAAAGAGATTTAAACCTACACAGAAAGTTTAAACTTCACAAATACAAAAGAGACGGGGACATTTTACCCCCACTAGTTTTCTTGAAAGAGTCTCTATTTTTGAGTATGGTATTTTCAGTGGAATAAGATGACTTTTCAGAGGAGTTATATTTATAGTGGAGGCCTTTCATATTTTATTTTGCAGAAAATTAATCTGACTATATTGAACTTTTAAGGAAACATTTAAAGAAATGTGGTTTGTTTTGTTCATGGCTCTTTCATACAGATGAGCTTAAAATACTTCACAACAAATAACAGTTGTGAGAAGACAATAATAGTGGAGAGGGACTGAAATCAGTAAGTGCAAATGGGGTGAATGTAGGTCTGAGAATATAAAACATCTAATGAAATATGTATGTCTAGTAGAAACTGCAAAACAAGAGGGTTGCCAGCAGTGACAATATTCTGAGAAGGTCGGGGGTTGAAGGGGAATGAGAGGTGAAAAGCAGTGAAATCCTCACCTCAACTCTGTTTTGTCTGTGTGTTTGTCATATGTAAGGTCAGTAATGGAACAAGGGAGTCTTGGGATGGATCCTAAAGCCTGTATCCAGACAGAGCAGATATCCCCTGGCTTCAGGCATAGTGATAGTGGAGTGTAGAAAGTTGTTGTGGTTTGTTT
This sequence comes from Anser brachyrhynchus, assembly GCF_964034855.1. Taxonomy (NCBI): domain Eukaryota; kingdom Metazoa; phylum Chordata; class Aves; order Anseriformes; family Anatidae; genus Anser; species Anser brachyrhynchus. The sequence goes on from NC_137695.1 coordinate 100,332,732, forward strand.
GTTTGTTCGTTTGTTTCCCTGAAGCTTCAAACTTGTCTATTAATAAAGACAGTGCGTTGCTTGGTGCATTGGTGCACCTGTGGGGCTGGCTGGTGTGCACTGGTATGTTCACCTGTTGTACCAGATCTGTGGTTCTGGAAGTAAAATCTTTTTTTGCTTTCCTTCTATTTGCCAAATCTGGAAGAGGCCATGGGGAAGTTTTATCTTATGCAGTAGTGCATGTTAGCTTCTTGGTATTACCTGGGAATCTCCAGTAACAGGTTCTTTGAACTCCCAGTGAACCGAGACCTTGGCAATGCTAATGATTTTTTTTGTTTTTCATGTGTCAAGTTACAGTTGTGGTTTTGGACCTTTTTATTGCAAGTCTCAAGTATGTTGCAAGGTTTGAGCAAGTTTTTTGTGTGGTTGTTCTGTGCAAGCACATGTAGAGTAGGCAAAGCAATCTTCTGGACTGAATGACTGTTGTGTTTTATTGTCTGACTAGAGGGGCTAGGTGTTGTGATTCATATTTCCATCCATGTAGATGGTACTGCCTACATATACCATGTTTATAAAGAAAATCAAGAAGCAGGATCAACTCAGAAAAGTTACAGTTTTGCTGGCAGAATCAGTGGGGTTTTTCTAAATGTAGCTCCATAAGCCATTTGCTGGGTGTGATGTGCTGTAAAATACCCACATTATGTGTCAGATTACACCGTTCTTTTTTTTTTTTCTTCACAGAATATAAAATCACTATATGTTGCAAAGAGACTGTCATGTGTGCTCATTGCTTATTTTATTCTCCATACTTTGAGAGTCTGGTTTTCAAATGTGAACCCTTCCATAAGATTTTCAGATCTCTTATGGGAAAGTGGTTTGGTATGTTAGGTACAAAACCACACCAGTGCACTGTAAGCTGTGAAGAAAGCTTTCAGTATCTGGCAATGTTACATAAAGGAATATAAAAGAGTGATTAGAGACAGACAAGGTCTGTGAAATACATCTAGAAGATTTAACAAATTACAACAGCGTTTCTTAAAGAATTTACCATTCTTCTCTTACTCAGACACTTTCAGCATGTGATTTTTGTTTAGAATGACATAGTATTTCTTATTTTTGTGATTTTATTGCATATGATTGATACTGTTTTAGATAATTAGGTGATTATGTTAAAGTGGTGACTGAACTAATGTGGAGTTAGGCTCAAAATATGAAAAAAATGCTATGTGGCAAAACCCATAAGATCTGATTCATAACCTTTTACTTTGAGAAGCCCATAATGAATTTTAATGGAATATAAATTGGTAAAGCAGGAGGAAACAAAGGAAGATCCCAGGCTAATTCTTCCTTTTATCCTTATTTTGTTATAGCACAGGAGCCCAGTGATGTCTCTTACATAAGAGAACGTGTGCTAGTATGAGCTCATCTCTACTTCCATATCCTCAGAACATACCAGTGACACTTTCAAATGAGATCATGTAATGCAGGCTTGTAGGTTCTACTTCAAAATGTGATCTCAGCTCTAATAAGGTAAGAACTATTGAAAATATTTTTAAATTACAATACTTGCAGTGAAAAATGAGTTGCAAATTAATGGTTTAGTAGGTTCCTTATTTTTTCCAAAAAAATGTGATTATGAAAAAGTAGTTCAAATGTCCATGTACACTTCACAGTATTGAGCATCTTGAGTATTTTTGAAGATTAGATTTGTTATTAATGTCTCTAATTCTGTGAATGGAAATACTTGCTACAAACGACCAGTGAGAACAGTTCTGTTTCTCATTGGTGTTTTGAGGCTTTGGGCTTTGGCTTTTTACCTGCATAAGAACAAAACTGGAATGTTTTGATGACACTGCACAACAGAATTGCACTGAAGTTGACCATTTTCCATTTTAAAAGCTCAAGATTTTAATTTTGTTCTCTTCAGCTAGAACCTGATCCTGACACTTCTTGGATATCTTCCATGTGAAAACTTTTGACCCGTTTCACTGGAAATGTTCTAATTAGTTCTTGTTCCAACTTCAGAGTCTTTTAAAACCAGAACAGCAGAAAACTGTCAGCAAATCTGAGTCAGTAAAGACACAGTGTGCAAAGAATTAAATGCAAGGACTCTTACGAAGCAAGAGCAAAGTCAGGGTTTATACCCAAACCAATTTAGCTTAAAGTCCCATTGGTATGACCACGGCACTCACATGTTCTTAGCCAATTGTGTGGGAACACCCACAACCCCCCAAACTGAAAGCACTGTGATATTATTTATTACTGGAAACTTTTCTAACTACAGCTGTTCTGCATGACTCTGTCACTTTCTAAGTGTTTTTGTTGAACTGAAAGCCAGCTCCACTTCTTGTTTGTTTAATACAATTTTATTCAGATTTTAACGGGAGTGAAGCTATGTCAGTATTAAACACAAAACAAATGTGAATGAGATGTTGAATTTTCTTGTTAGAAAATTGGTTTGTTTTTCCAAAAGTGACCAGTCTCAAAAGTAACCTTTTTGTTGTATTTGTTTGCAAAACTATGACTGTTCCTTAGTAAGGAGGCCCTATTACTGTCCTGGAGGCTGACCTCAGGGAGGAAGCTAAGCCATCAGCCCCTTACTTTCAAGAAAATGGTTACTCTTTTGTAGAGTGAGCTTTCAAGTATTTTTCACTTAAAATATGATGGAAGAGAAGGAGTGATATTTTATAAAAGCATAGTTTCCCTCCTTCCCTCTTTTTCTTCCTGTTCTTCTGCTCTGGTGTCTTCATCTCTGTTGTAGCTGTCCTTGTCAGACTAAGGCAGAAGGTGAGATGCTATTTAGACTGCAGTTTGTTTGAAAATCCTTTCTCTATCTGAGCGGGATTGGATATGCTGGAAGGGAGTGGATTATTTTGGGAAATTTTTAGGATGAAGAAACTTTTTCACTGGAAAAAAGCCATATGCTTCTTAATATTCTCTTCACTCCATTCGCCAGCTGAATCAGAGTCCAGCTGTGCACTTCTGCAGTGCCTTAGCAGGCAGTGGTTGGAGCCTTTAAGAGTAACTATGCTGTGAATTACATGTTGTGAATGAGCTTCCCTGGGGCATTATTTATTTATTTTTCCAGGGAAAAGAGCTTGCAATGTTATTGTTGTTGTATTCTCTCTTACATTACTGCAGCAATAAATGGATGTAAAAGACAAGCATGTGTTGTTTGTCCCCTGTACAGTGAGTTATGCCACCACTGCCTCTTAGCAGAAGCTTTCTGCTTCAGAGAAGAGTTGAAAATACGGTAAAGGTGAAAGCTGTTATCATCAAACATGGTATAATCCAGTTATGTGAAGATCTTTGTCATTTTAATTTTCTGTGCACTTTGCTAGTTGAGATGCTGAAAACATTTTCGTTGTTCTTGAAATGGTTAATGTTTGCAAGTTGCTACTTTATATTGCATACGTAGCCAGACAGCCTTCATGGGTTTAATTGTTATTAGCCACTAAAACAAAGCATTAAAAGCTTCTCAGAAGCCTTTCCTACTCCTGACTTTGAAGAGTATGCCTGTTTTTTCAGCAGTTAAACCTGTGCATATAACCAAATTACTATGCTTGTCCACTGCTTTCCTTCCCTACCCCATACAGTTTATAGTCAGCATAATCAATTGCTTTTTTATGTGTAAAACAAATTTCCTTTATTCTTCTTTGGATATTGGATTTAGTATGGCATTCTACATACAGATAGTTAGGCAACGATAAACTGCAATGCTATTCACAGTATTTCTGTAGGTGCTCTAGCCTTTTCTCTGGTGGACACACATTAGATGGATTTCCTTAATCTTTCTATAGGCCTTGAGACTTGAAATATAAAGCATCAAAACTGCAACACCATGGCAAAGATTGAAAAAATCAGAATGATCTTGACTTCATTTGTTTTGCACAGCTCCCTTTCCAATACCTCTGTTTGCTTTCAAAGGAATGTTTCTCATGATTTCAGTTTTCCTTAAAAAAAGTTGCATGTTTGGTTCTGAAATAGTTTTAAAGCCAAATATTTCCATTCCATGAGAACTTGGTAATAATGCCCTTGTCTTTCAATAGCCAAAGTTACAAATCCTTACAGAAACATAGGAATGGTTCGTTTCAAAGGCATACATGTTTGTAGCCACTATGCATGCAGTTATTGACTTCAGTATTTTGTGTGTGGGTCACTGTGTGACTTGGAGATAACAGGTTATTTTCAGGTGTGAAGGTAGAGCACTTGGAATTTCAAAGCATTTTAAGAGCTGCCTTCAATTAGTGTTATCTCAGTATTTGGTACGTTCTGCTTAGATATGGGCAGACCGTTCTCTTCCCCCGTGTTTGCTTGTGTACCTATGGAAATTGGCTTCTCCCTCCTTACAGTCTGCCTATCGAATTTGCAAGGTCGGAAGAGTAAACTGGGCACTGGGACTCAAGTTCTTGCCAAGCTGTGTCGGTGCCTTATCGGTAAAGAAAGGAGGTGTCACTGTGCCACTGCTCGCTGGTGTGGGGCAGCAGCAGGCCATTATCATTCCTGAAGCTTTGAGTGTTTCCCAGCACAGGGGGCTCCGATGGAGCTGGGGCCTCTCTTATGTAAATGTTTAAACAGAATTAACACTGCATGTTTAGTTTTGGAACGTTAAACAGTTGTACTGCAAAAGCCTTGTCTATATAAAAGAATGGTTTCTTGAAATTGTTCAGTAGTTCATCGGTTTGGACCAAACCTGGAGGGTGATATTGATCCCCACAATAGACATACCTGATTTCTCTCTCTCTTATTTTTTTTAAGCATCTCTCAAAACCCAGTATTTGAAAAAACATTTTATCTATATGTGTATATCAAATTAACTCTTTGCTTATTAAATTATTTGCTTAGTTTGTATTCTGAGATTTTGGTGACTTTGTTACCAAAATCAGCTTGAAAATAGAGGTAGCCTAGTTTCAACTGGAGAAACTATACAGGAAATTGCTTTTGTTAGATCACTTAAGAGACAATTTGGATACTCTGAATGAAATCCACAGAAGGCAAGGGGGATGGTCAACTACAGAAAATATTCACAAAACTCGGTGTGGTGGCTTGACCCCAGCCAGCGGCCTGACACCCACCCTACTTTTCACTTACTCCCCTTTGCTGTGGGATGGGAGAAAACAGAAGAAATGCAAAAAGGCTCATGGGTCAACATAAAGACAAGTTAATGAGGAAAGAAAAAGCAGCATACACAAGTGAAGTAAAATGAGGAATGCATTTACTGTATCCCATTGGCAGGTAAGTGTCTAGCTGCTTCCTGGGAAGCAGGGCCTCAGCTCCTGTAACAACTGCTTGGCTATGGGAGGACAAATACTATAGCTATGGATGTCCTGAACCCTAAGCATGTATTTCTGAGCACGATGCCTTGTAGTATGGCATATCTCTTTAGTCAGTTTGGGTCAGCTGCCCCGGCAGTGCCCTCTTCCAGCCTGCTGGCCTTAGTGTGTGCATGCGGGGTGGCAGGTGGCTGGAGAGAGAGCCTCCAGGCTGTGCCAGCGCTGCTCAGCGACTGCCGAAACTAGCACTGCTTTAGACAGAAATGCAGAGCACAGTGCTATATCAGCTGCTGCAAAGAAAGTTAACTCCATCCCTGGCAGATCCAGTGAAAACAAAGTGATTTCAGGAAACAGTTTTTTGAATTTCATGTATCTGTATGGTTGCATTTAAACAATATAAAAGATGCCCATCAGAGATTAAGTGAAAAAGAAAAAAATAAATTGACTAGTTCATCTCCAAATTCCATGCTCAGTTTAATTACTAAACTGCTGGCCATAAGTAATTGAAATGATACATTAATGACTAAAATATTTCCTGAAATGCATAGACTCCCTTGCATGATGGAAAGTGTTTGCACTTTCTTCTCGAGATTAAAAAACAGGTTGATAGGTTTATTGGGACAACACGTGTCTTGAGCTAATAATTTCTAATTATTGGCAATTGTAGCTCAAACAAAAGTATTACCCAAGGTACAGCAGGATGCCGTCTGGGATTTCAGTTCCATGTAAGAAATGCTCAGTGAGGCTTCCTGCTCAATGGTATTAAAAAGTATTATTCAGTAAGGAAAAGGGGGGAAGAAATGCTTGAAATTCAAAAATCTGTTCATGACTCTGGAAAACTTTCATTTCATTTTTAGGAGCAGCTGAATCTGTTCTGAGACAGTAGTAGAATTTAACTTGGGTGAAGAATACTGTATTTAGTTGGATATTTACTCGCTTGGCTCTTTGTGGCAGGTCAAAGTTGCACATGCAACTTGTAGTAGTATGTTTGTCAGAACCCGCACTGACTTTCCTGGTCTCCAGGAGAAGTGGAGAAAGGTGGAAAGTATAAAAGATTCAGCATGTTTCCCATGTACTTGTCCTGTTTACAGATATCCATTGCCCAGAACATAAGGCTTTGCTCAGAGGTGGAGAGTGCTAGTCATTTGGTCAGCACACTAGCATGGAGATTTTTTCTTTAGACACTTGTAAACAGTTGCAAGAAGCAGTCCTCGTCTTGCACTTGAGCAAAAAGATGCTTATGCCTCCATTTTGGTATTGTCTAGAATTCTTTCTTTTGAGTTTGAAGTAGCTATGGTCCTTATGGAGTGATTTCCTCCAAGTTCTGGATGCCTCCGATAAAGACCTTTCCTTATCTACATTTTTGTTGTTAGGATTTTTCTACAAATGAAAGCACCATAGATAGTCCTGTTTACAGCCAGATAACTTTGCACCACATAGAGAATTTCTCATTCTGAAGTAATGCCTAATTACATAAAGGGCATAGGAATGATGTATATAGCTCTGAGTATTTGGGAAATTAGAGCTATTTCCCCTTTGTTTCTGGTGAACAGCTGATAAACTACCCTCTTTCCTGTTTGGGCTGTTAAAGGAGAGACTGCTAATATATTCATGTAAAACATTGGACCAACTATTTATACATACATTTTGATAAGCTTTTGATATCTTTTGCATTACCCGCCCTCTATAGCCAAGAGACACACAATGCAGTATTAATGAAGCTGGTGCAATTAGTAATAAGCCACTTTGCTTGGATACATCCTCTCTGCTTACGTGTCAGTGAATGCCAATGAACAGAGAAGTGACAGGGGTGAAGTGGTTGAATAGATTTTGGCTCTGTTATCTCTGCATGAGGGCCAGCCTAGCTCTTTTTAGGCTCTAGAGTTTCATGAAGATGGTTTAATACATGGAAAGCGACAATAAAACATACATCTGTATATGAGCAGTTTGTGCTTTGAGCTGACTTTTTTTTTTTTCTGCAATGGTGTGCTCTGTATTTGCACACACACAAGTGCTAAACATGCATTGTGTATGTATGATATGTAGAGATGCTAAACATCAGCTCCTTCATATTCCAAGTGGAGCATTGGGTACTCAGAATCCACAAGGATCTCTTTCTGGTATCATATACAGGAGACTAGAATAGACATTGCATGTTTAATTTTGAACCTGTAGGGTATGATCTACTAACTACAGACTAGGAAGACTAATTTAATATAAGTGCCCCTAAATCAATTTTTAAGTAGAAGCTTGGGTTTTGGAAAATCATGTTTTTCAAAATATGTTAATATTATAAAAGTGAGAAGCAGATGCTTGCTCAGTAACTCAGAAATTACTGGGAATGAGATCTGGGAGCTGAAATACGGTAGTAAATTCAATGAAGTTATATGAGTTAGACAAAGCAATGCTTTGCAAAGACAAACTTTGGTATTTTGTGTCACATCACTTGAATTCTATTAATTCATGCTTTATTTCAGGTTAGAAGATCTTTCTGGCAGTAGCAGTGTCTTCATCAAGTACCTCAGTGCTCCACGGGTATAATGCATAGATAGGGGGGAATGCATTTATCGGTTGCTGTAATTGTTGTTTAGTATCTGTGTTTTTATAAGGTTTTCCATGGTCATCCTGCTGTCAGCAGACATGCAGCCACTCTATGATCAGCTCACTGTAAACATCTGTAAGAAACATGTTCCAGCATGATTTCTCTTGGTGTTCTTATTGTCACATTCTTTGTTTTACTTCCTGTAATCTAAAAGGCTCTCTGTGGCTATACATGTATTTTTGCTTTTCATATGGGGAAATCTGATGCTTGACACAAAATAAATAACAGGCTGTTCAGTGCTGAAAATGCAGATGGATGCAGCAATGCCTTGCAGTCCTTCCCTGTGCCAGAAATAGCAGAAGGCATTTCCTTAACTGGCTTTTTGTTGGCAGAGAATTGAATGGCACTAGAAGTACAGGGAGATGCAGCACTGGATTCCTGGGGCCAGCTGTAGCTGGGCTTTGTGGTCCCAGCTGTGCCTGGATGGAGCTGCAGAGGCAGAGCCAAGACATTTCCCTTGCAGACCTTGGTAAATGTTGAGCTGACCTGCGGTAGGCTGTGGATCAAAATGTTTAGGATCTAAAATGGATTGCCTAAAGTGCTGGGAAGAACAGAAGATATGTGATAATATTGTTTTTTTCCCCAGCTCCTAACTTCTTTTAGCGATGGCTGTCCTTGAAACTGGATACCAGTGTCTAGTACCCGTAAAAAGAAGCTGAGCAAGTCAAATCTTCTACTCAAGTGAAGGATAGAAAAAGATTATTTTGGCACTCTAGAGATGTTATGTTCCTTTACACTCAGGTGAAGTAAAACTTACAGCATGAATGATTTCAATAAAAGTAAATGCTGTCTTTAAGTATGGCTCTGTAAAAACATCCAAAAGAGTAGACAAAAGGGTTTGGTTTTACTATCTGAATTCTAAAACAGCATGATCTAAGTTGAACTATAAAAGCAGTAGGACCTCATTGGGAGCCTTCTAAGGAAAAGTTAGCGTAGCTGATGTACAGTGGGGCAGTCAGGACAGTAATTCCCACTGAGTCAGCACCAGGCCCTACCCCATGGATGGTGCGAGAGATAACAGATTGTGAGGATGCATGGGAAGAAAGAGAATTAAAAGATGGTTGTAATAGCATATCTACTCTTGGAAATGTTGTCTTAGGATTTTCAATCCTGTAAACGTCCAGAAACTTCAGTTCATGAAAACATCTTCTGTGACATAAGTATCCCCATTACAGTGTAGCATGGTGCTTGCCACCGTACTGATGCTCGGTGCTCAGGTGATGCTGTTGCCTGCCTGCCGTTTATTGCGTTCCCATCATTATACTCGTGCAGTCTTTTATCTAAGTACTTTAGCCTGAAACTGTCTCAGAGCAATGAAGCTCAAAGAATGAGGTGGCTGATAGGCCTACAACATAAAACATGGCATCACTTCATGGTCGAGTGGTATTTTATTGTTTAAAAGGAGAATTGTTGATCAGTGTTTTGAATAGAAATGCTCTACTTAGAAGGAAAGAGAGGGATTGTTCTCTGACAATCTTTGAAACTACAATTGCAAACTTGTAGAGAAAGGAAGCTGGGGTGCATATGTGTTTCCAAAACTTTGAACCACATCATGAAATTTTGTGGTGGGCAGATTGGCAATACTCCATGTTCTGATCACTTTCATGGGTTTTAAATTTGTTTTTCTTACACAGTGGAGTTAGGAGGAGCTTTCAAATGCTCTGTGAATTGTATCAGAATGCTACATTTTTAATTTAGTTTTCTGTCATGTGTGAAGCAGACCCCAGTGCACAGAGCTTATCTTGCTCAAAACTTTAGTGGAATCAATGTGTTGGTGTGAAAGATCCAGCTTTGACAAGGGTGCATATTCTAGCACAAACAAAGGATTTCATCAGATCATTTGTACATTTTAAACTTTCTTAACAAAACAACTTGTGCTCAATTACAGTGAAGAGAAATTTGAATGCCTTTGCTTCATAAAAACTGGCACTGAATCCTATACAACATACTGTCTTTTCAGTTAATAGGATAGCATCAAGAGTAAAAGTGGTCTGTACTCCTTGCCCTGTCAAAATATGAAGGAAAATATTACTTAGCTCGTATCTGCTTTTTCTTTTCTAGATATATTGAAAGACTGCATCAGAATTCAGCTTGAGTCTGTGCCAGCAACTGTGCAGATTCATGGCAGCATCCATACCGTAGTACTGCCTGTGCACTGAGGCATGCAGCTTCTTGGTCTCCCTCTGGATACTGAGGAGATCGAGCTGTTTTTCATCCATTTCCCTTCGTTCATGTGTCTGACTCGAACCATTTTGAGTTTGTCGATCATCAGAGAAGGCTCCCTGTGGTGTGCTAGCCCTGATCTCCCTTCATACTCAAAGGAAGGCAGAGGCTGTAATGATGAACAATTCCCTGGGGTGGTTGCATGAGGGTTGGAGGTTACGGTGCAAGCTCAGCCACAACCTGTTTGTAATCCTTCCTGTGTGATGCAGGTGAGAAAGTATGTCATCTAACTGTAATTATTAAAATCAAACAAAATCTATTCTTTCCTTTCTGAAGCTGAACAGACAACAGACAAGTGTGTAAAGGTATATTTAAAGAGCCTCCCTATATCTCATTTAATAATGCATTATTTTTAGTAAATATATTTTAGGGAGGTAGTGGAATCAGTGGAAGAATCACAAGGAAACAGGAGACCAATTTGCTATAAGCCTATATTTTTGGCTAAGATTCCCTAGCCGTAAAGAGTGTTGCTGTATAATTCTCCCTTTGGCAAGGTCTATGCATCACCATGATGCATCTATAAACAGAATGTGAAACGGCTGTGCTTTGTTAGATGAAGCCAGTAATTCACTAAGCACTCAGATCTGTACTGAACTCTCCTTCAGGATGTAGAGCGTGTGTCACTGCTGTTCAAGCTGGGGGAAACAGGGGGCTTGGCACCCCAGTGAATGTATGCTGCTATGCTGACTGGAGTCCTACAGAAAAAAAAATCTAGCAGTAATACATGATAATCTGCATAAGTGGATGTGGCTTCTCTCTGTGTGTTACTCTCTGGTGTATTTTCAGCACGCTTGCTGGAAACTACTTGTACTGCACAGCAGTTGCTCTGTCCTCCTGAACAGTGTAAACAAATTGTTGTGGTTAATGATTATAGCTGTTAAATGTTTGTTTTTAGTAACTTCTGGAATATCTCAGGCTTTTGCCAAATACATATATATATTTATTTATATAAAAGATTCATTTCCCATTCAAAAATCATTTTAATTTTTCAAGATATCATCATAGGTCTAATGTTGCTTCAGGATGGATATGGCTAACGGGATAGAACTTCATCAGGCAGGTGTCTGAACAGTGAGTTTCTATTGAAGTAATCTCTTCAACCTTAGGCACCTTTGAAAAATGATATTCTGAGGGTTTCAGCGAGGAGAGATCTTTTTAGATCACATCATCGAATGAGGTGGCCGTAAAAAAAGAAAAAAAAAAAAAACAAAAAATACCAAAAACCACCTTGTGTTTTCTATATACGTATAAATTTAAAATGTTGTTTAATACACTGATGAACTACACGCTCATACCACTAATGCTTTGTAAAGTTAAAATGGTGCCTATCAAAGCTCTGTCATTTTGATGGAGAGGGTTTCCTATTACTTCAGAACCTGAATTCTCCAGTACCTAGATTCATTTAAAAACTCTCTGTGCTAGTGAAATAATTGTTTCTGGAATTTACAGAAAGCTTTTTTGCATAGTTAGCACACATCCTAATTAGCATGTTTCTATACTTATAAGAGTTACAGTACTATTGTAACAGATTTAGCAGAAGAAAAAAGTATTTCTTTTGGCAAGACTGAGTCTTCTTTAGGAAGAATCTGAAATAATGACATCATGAAAAACACAGGTTTTGTTCTTATTTCTATTTTATTTTCATTATCTAAAAGCAGTGTATGCCCTAACTATTGTGTAATTTCTTGTGCTCTTTCAAAATATAAAGCTAAATCTCATTGTACACCCACCTCTCTTTTTTAGCTTTTATTTTTGCTTAAAAATATTTCTTGGTGTGTGTGTGTGAAATGCACTATGTATTTTTAGTCTTACTTCTGTGCTGTGTTCCTCAGTTATCTGACCAAGTAGGTTGAACTACATGCCTGGTAATGTCTCTTGATCTCTCTTTTAAAGCAAAGTGGCAAGAAACAACATTTAGAATCCATTTCTTTATTCGTGTTATATGATCTTTCCTATTTTGTATGGTAAAAATTGTCTACTGTTTATTCAACTTTTTGGTTGGATCAGTATGAAAGACTTGAAAAGAACATTAACTGGATGAAGGGACAGGTTATTATCTTGCCTAGAGTGTATAATGTTATCAACCTGTGCTTTATTTAACGGACATCAGTAGTGATTGTTTGGTGAGAACATAAATGAAGTTCACAGTGTGATTCACTAGCCATTATTTAGTTATGTGTCCCCCACTCTCTGCTGGTAAATTGTAGTTCACTGCGTGGTATCTTCTGCTTCATGTGAATTAACGATTTTTTCTACAAGGGACTGTGTAGATTTGCACACAACTTAAAATTTACCTTCTATAAATTGTCAACCTTAAATTATATGTGCCTCAGTTAAGGATCTTATTTCTCAGATGTAGAGGATTAACAGTAGTCACTTAATTTGTGTTGCTCAGAAAATTGCTGCTTTTCGTTAGAACACTTGAATACCTTTTTGTCTTCACATTTAAAAAATACTGCTAACTTCATTTAAATACCATTCATCGTGTGTACAGGTTTTTAAACTCTATCTGATTAAAATAGATTTCTGAAAGAGTTTCCAGAGGACTTTCCAAACAGGACATAAGTGTGGCTACTCCCTTCAAGTCAAAAGCAATGCTGACAATTGACATAAAAGGAGTCAGATTGACAAATGTGTGTTAGAAGGGTTGCTTCTCCCACCAGTGAACTAAAGTCCCTTCGGGGCGTGGGGGTCGATCTGTGTTTCACTAATTTTCTGGCTGTGTAACTTCATTGATTTCCACTGTGCAATCATGACACTTGAAGTGGAGTGGGGAATCTGGCACTGCATATGGTGGCTGCAGAGTAAGCTTTATGTAGTGTAAAAGAGTGTAAAAAAAACAAAAACAAAACACAGATGGTGTCATAACAAACACCTCTGCTAGCCGAGCACTGTCACAACTGGATCTGTCCTCTCCTACTGTATGCTACATACTGGCATCTTATATTTACTTTATAAAACGTGCAGCATAGGAGAGAATCAGGCACCCAGTATGCAAATGCAACCACAAAAGGGCAGGGAGGTGGGTCTAGAGTATGCAACTTCCCCCTGCTTGGGAAAGTCAGTTCAATCTGGCTTCTGTATTCTGAAAGAAAGGAATAGTTTTTAATATTAATCCAACTTCTCTGTTAGGAGCATATCATGTCGCAGAGGGCATTACAATGGCATCAATACTGTTCATCATACCTTGTGTCCATAGTCACATCTCATAGCTAATAAAGAGAAAATGTCTTCACTAAAGGGCATACTAATCAAGTAAAATTGCAAATTTTTGTTATAAGGAGTTGTAACTAAGTTAAATCAAGATAGAATAACCTTGCCTATTGAAAATGTGTCATCCTAGAAAAGAGCTATTTATTGTTTCATTGTCCATTAATTTTCTAAATCATGTATTTAATCAATATAAACTATAATAGAGGTAGCAATTGTTTTCCTAGAAAGATTTGTTTTTACTTATGACATTACACAATGAATAATGGAAACATCCTCTGCATATCTTGAAATGCATGGTAGTACGTCTCAGGAAATCCTACTTGAAAAATTCAAATTGACCTGAACAAGAGAGCACCATCATATTGGACACAGGCTATGTAATGCATTATATAAAAACATATTGGAATGCAGGCCAGAGTGTTAAGTTGAAAGGAGAAGTCTCTTCTGCGGAAGTGCACTGGAATTAGTTCCAACTTCAGTCTTCCATCTTCCTCACTCTTTTGTTTGGCAAGAACTGAAAATAAGCTGCTTATATGGAGTCAGAGAGCACTTGTAGGCCTGATCCAGGCCGATTTGCCCAGGCCAGACAAGCAAACAGTGGATCTATGCCATGCTTGCCTGCAGCTCACTGCAGTCATGGTAAGCTACCAGTGTAAATAAACGTGTTGTGGGCTGAGGTGCTTCTCTCTCAGATGGTAAAACCTACAAAGGGCTGGGAGAATGAGCAGAGGTCAGGTGGAGCACAGAAGTGCAACAACGTGATGTCCTCTTTTCTGGAGGCCTAAGAGGAGGGTTTTGTGTTTTCTGTCTGGATTGGCCCAACTCAAGGATTCCTTATATACTGTGAAGCACCACCAGACCAGATGTCAGCCTGCATGCAGCACCAACATGCCACTAAAGGAACTAACCTGGGGAGAACATTGTCTGCAGCCTGTTGTGACAGCTTTGTATTGCTGTTGTTAAGCTGTGACTGTTTTTGATATTTGCGTAATCATGTAATGACTGAGTAATGTTTTGCAGCTGTATAGCTTCAGTTACCAAGATCTTTGAGAAAATTACAAATAATTAGTCAGATGTTGGGATGTCTAGTATTTGCCTCCAAAAATAGATTCTCACAAAGTTTGGAGATAAGGAGTAATTTTTGGTATAGGTATTGATTTGTTTCAGAATGAGATCTTTGCTTGTTGTTCCTATCATAATATCTAATGTTCCTCTGATGTATTAATCTACAGTTTAGAAATAATGCTTTTTTTTTTTTTTAATGAATTCATTGTAGACATATGGAAAGTGAAGAATTTTCATCTGCCCCCCAGTGGGCTGCTGTGGTAGTGGCAGAATAACCCATGTGTGCTCAGCCATTCTACATCTTAGTATTTCTTCTCTCAGATCATCCCTGTCCACCCATAGGTACTAGATGCGTGACAAGGGTTTTCTCATAACTGTAGTGTTACAGGCTCTACTTATGTTTTGGCCTGTAAGGTCAAGCTTAGCTAGCTCTTAGCCTCATATAGGCCTAAGTAAGGTCAAGTATTTGTTGACAGAAGACCATCATATGATCATTCAACAGAATGAGATTCTGCAGGTAGGGTAAAAGGATTGAAGTATTCTCTCAACAAGGGAATGTGTATAACCCCAGAGGAGAGGGTCACACTCATGTAATGAGTCAGTCCTCTTCCTGGTCCAGTAAATCATGGATCACAATTTACAAAGTGGCACAGCTTCAATGAGAAGGTAAATTATCTCAGGCCAGACAGCCTCTGTAGGCTAGGATATTCTTCTTGCAGGGAAATAAGTAGATTTGAACCTCCTCAGGCAGAAGAGAGTCCATTGCACGGTGCTTTCCTAAACAACTCTTTTACCCATGCAGCTTTTGGATAAAAGTACTATAGCCACTGTGAAGATGAAATATTTGTCATTGTAATGTTATAAAATGCCTAATATAGGAAGCGTGCTTTGTGCATGCCTCTGAATTCTAATTAGGATAGAATGCTGGAACTGTGGTGAGCTATACAAATCTTCCCCAAAACCCAGGGTGTGTGCTCATGTTTCTTAACATTAGTTGAGAAGCACTAAAGCCAGGATGACATGCATAATTTGTCACAACATCATTTATAAAGTTCTTCTAACACATTTCTGTAAGGTGTGGGAGTAACTCACCCAAGGAGTTACTACCACCTGATCCTTCACAGCATCACAGAATGGTTTGGGTTGCAACCTTAAAGACCATCTAATTCCACCCCTGCCCTGCCATGAGCAGGGACACCTCCCACTAGACCAGCTTGCCTAAAGCCCCATTCAGCCTGGCCTTGAACACCTCCAGGGATGGGGCATCCACAGGCAACCTGTCTCTGGGCAATGTGTGCCAGTGCCTTCACCACCCTCTGAGTAAAGAATTTCTTTATGATATCTGATCTAAACTTACCCTCTTTTAGCTTAAAGCCGTTACCCTTTGTCCCTATACTCCCTGACAGAGTCCCTCCCCAGCTTTCCTGTAGTCCCCTTTAGGTACTGGAAGGCTGCTATAAGGTCTCTCTGGAGCCTTCTCTTCTCCAGGCTGAACAACCCCAACTCCCTCAGCCTGCCTTCATAGAAGTGAGGCCCTTTGATCCTCTTCGTGGCCTCCCTTTGGACTCGTTCTAACATGTCCACATCCTTGTTGTGCTGGGGGCCCCAGAGCTGATCACAGGGCTCCAGGTGGAGTCTCATTAGAGCAGAGCAAAGGGGGAGAATCACCTCCCTCCACCTGCTGGCCACTTCTCTTTTGATGCAGCCCAGGATACGGCTGGCTTTCTGGGCTGCAAGCTCATGTTGCTGGCTCAAGTTGAGCTTCTCATCAACCAACACCCCCTGGTCCTTCTCATCTCTTCAATCCATTCTTTGCCCAATCTGTATGAGTGCTTGGGATTGCCTCAACCCTT
Organism: Anser brachyrhynchus; assembly: GCF_964034855.1. NCBI lineage: Eukaryota > Metazoa > Chordata > Aves > Anseriformes > Anatidae > Anser > Anser brachyrhynchus. Next base: position 100,348,940 of record NC_137695.1, read on the forward strand.
CCTTCAATATTAGGAAGTTTTACATGGAAGTAAGCATCTAGCTCCCTGGATAACTGGCCTAGGAAATCGGTCAGGATTTAACCTGCAGACCAAGGGTATTGTTTTAAATATGGTGTATGTGTGCGTCTGTAGGAAATATGAGAGAATAGAGTGGGAGAGAGAGCTTTGTGCACAATTTGTGTAAACTGAACTAGAAAATGTAACAATTTGAAGTTACCCTTTCACAGATATGCTCCTATATTTTGGTTATAATTTTCCAGTTGGAGAAACATGAAAGAAACCTTTTTTTTAGTCTTTTCATTTTGCAACAAAATTATTTTAATGTCAATACTTAAATTAATAAAAGATATCTTTTAGCACGTCAGATTATTTATTGAAAACTATACAGTTCAAATTTCTGATTTAAAAATTTCCACTTTTATGATATTTGGCTTTATTGGCTTACTTTTCTACTCTGGAATATATGAAGTTAGGGGCAGTTACTTCCTAGACTTTTTATAGTACTAAAAGTTTGAAATTCTGGTACTATATAGGAAAAAGAAATGACCACTATTAGTTATTTTATTTTTTTTAAGTCAACAATTTTTTCCTTTTGGCAATAGTAGCAGATAAGTATATTCCCTTATTCCTTTACATATTTTTTTCTCTAACGCATACTAAATTGTAGCAGAATAAAATTAGACTTTTTATGCCCTTTTCAGCCTGTTAAATTGGTGTTTTATATTAGCCATAACTTCATTATGCAAGATACGACCTACAGTAGTTCTTGTTATCAAACCAATGCCATAGTTGAATGTTATATTTAAATTGGGGGAAAAAAAAAAAAGCTTTGAAAAAACTTCCAAATGTGAAGATATGTACTGAAAAACACAGTTAACTAGTGCTCCTATGCATACCTGAATTTGGAGACTTAAGCATACTGTACATAAGTAGTTGTGTTCTGTTCATTTGATTTTGTTTGGTTTTGTCTTTTTTTTTTTTTATTTTTATTTTTTTAGGTTTATCAGGCTCACGAATGAAAGCTGGCTTTTGTGATCCAGGTAAGACTGTTGTTGCACATTAGGTGACCTTTAACTTTGCTTCCTAAACCCTCTGTTCTTCTTGGGTACCTAAGCATGCTCAAATTTTTTCTCTATTGCTGTCATCAGGGTTATGTGTGTGTGCATGGGAGAAGAGCAACATTTATCCTTAAGATTGCTTTCACGAGGAGTGAGTTAGGTGGGTTCAGTTTTATTCTTTTCTGTTGATGGTGGCGAAAAGCGAGAGACATCTTTCTTCTCTGACAAGTCAAGGAAAAGAAAAAGCAAATTCAAATACCCCTAGAGATTTTCCTTTGAGAGTCTGCTGGTAAATATCAAATACTGTTTGCAGTACAGGCTATTCCATATCATCATAGGGTCAACAGCTATGGAAGCAGGTTTGCTTTCTTACAGCTGTATAGATAAATATGATCTTACCTTTGTTTCCCCTCAGGGCTTGCTTTTTGGCTTGACTTTCTGCTTTTGGCTTCTGTTTCTTTTTTCTTTACTCCATCCCATCGCCCCTATTTCAGCAACTTAAAATAAATCAGTATATAACTTTTGCCTTGCAAGCATGTTGTTAGTTAGTACACAGTTTGCTTGATTAAAAATCTTGTTCTCCTGTTCACAGCATACCTGGGACTTACAGCTGTACGATTAATTCTAAAAATTTACAGAGACCTTAAACTTAATTGTGTCTCTCAAGATGTGGTGGTATGTTTAAGATGCATAATAAAAAGGGGAAAATAAAAGAAAGTTGTAGGTCACTCATCAGAAGTGCAAAAGGCACAAGTCAGTCTTTCCTGGAATGTATGAGGCAGATGTTGCCAAAGTTTCTGGTGACCTGAGAGATTTTCTTCTCGACATAATATGCATGTTTTAAGAAATAAAACAAAAAATTGCTGGTAAAGAAAAAAATTAGACGAGCTTTGGTGTAAGGCATGGCTGGTGGAAGCTGCTGATGGGAAAGGCAGCATGAGGCATGGCTTGCAGACCGACAGGCACCTGGCTGACATGCATTGCACCAGAGATCAGCGCAGCCTACACCAGGTCTTGCTATCCAGAAGACTTAAGCCTCAAACTGTGAATGATTGTTACTGGAGTGAAGGGAAAGCAACCAGCTGGCTGAACAGTTGCTTCCCCAGAGGGAAAGACTCTGAAATTTTATGGCGTTAGTTACACTTTAGGAATTAATACTCATTATTCTGCTTACTTACCATGTTTTCTCCTTTTTAATGAAAATGTTAAACTCCTTAAGTTTGCAGATGGGGAGAAGTGGTCACTTTGAGTATAATTAGTATAATTTCCCAAGGTCTTTGAATAGGTCTTCAAGCAAGTGTTTATCTGGGAAGTCCCTCAAATTTGAATGCAGCTTTGTATTTATCAGTTGAATTGTGATAGGAAGATGATACTGAGAAGCAGGTTCAGTGTTTGGTTAGCCAAAGCAATGAGAGATCGATCCCAAAACAATAAGGGGTTATAGAAATGCATAAAATCTAATGCTGAATTAAGGCTTGGCTCCTGCAGGGAGGAGAGGTAATCTAAATTTCAAATACATATTTCAATACATATTTTCATGCACATTTCTGAAAGCAAGATGAGCTTGGACTCGTGTGTGTGTTCTGTTTTAGGGTAAACTGGAATGAAAGAATTTTTAATTCTTCTTCTTTTTTTTTTTTTTTCCTCTCCTGGTTTCCACCCTGAGAAAACAAATGACTGCAAGAACCCTTCAAGAGCAGGTATCTGAAGAACCATATGCTTGGTTTTCTTAGGGCTGTGAATCATTTAGGAGCAGATCCTACAGATCTGTCAAATCTCATGCATTATGCATGGGACTCATTCATTTAGTCCCTGTCTCTGGCTCATGTATTTTCAAGAGCTCTGCAGCTTCTCTTCTGCTTTTTGAGCCCTGACACTAAGGCAGTTGCTGACCATAAAGAGTCAGAGGAAAGCTGGGAGTCCATGGTGGTAATGAAAAAAATAGTCCCATTCTGCTTAACTTAAAGCTGATAGTGCTATCTATAGCGGGGAAAAGCATTTGTCTTTCCCTTATTGTTTGACTGATCTTCCTTAGGCTTGCAGAGACAAATACATACATACATATGGACGCAGACTACTTGAGCATTGCTGAATTGGCATCCACATTTTCCTTCCTGTCCCTTCCACTTACCCTGTCCTGCCTGTTACTTGGAGCGTTAACAGTCAGTGTGATCTATACCTGTGCTCTCTTGTGAAGGCCATCTAGGTAGAGAGTTGCACAACAGTCTGGAGAATTGCTTGAGAATGGTTCAGTTGTCTGCTGGTGTTATTTTGACATGAAATGTAATGTGTGGCTCTATAACCATAGTGCTTTGTAGAAAGAAAAATCTTGGGCAATTCTTAACTCCCTACAATGGCACCTTGTTCTTCAGGATTTCTTGGTCAGAAGTGCATACACAGTCTTATTTTTATGATGTTCAATGATTCTGTCATGTTTCAGATGCACCAGACACGTTGTGTACATGGTAGTATAAAAAGCAAAAATGTCCAAGTCGCAAAAGAAGATATGGCCAGGAAAGTCTAAAGCAGCAGGCTTTAAGGCTGCTGAATAAAAATAGAGAACAAAGGTGATTCTATCCGTAGCTTTTATTTAGTGCTGGGTAGGGTAGAGGAGTAGCGAATTGTTGTATCAATGTACAAGAAATGGAACATCAACTTGCATGACCCTGTCTGTTGATGCTACCGAAAACGTAAGGTGAGTGTTGGAATATTATTTTGTGGGTTTTTGTTTTCCTGTTTGTTTTTCTTGTTTGTAATGGTTTTCATTTTATAAGAGCATTTCCCAGATAGTTGGCTGAAAAACTTGAGGACTTTCAGCAGTTTAAGAAGTTAAACACTTGATGTTCTGAGTGAAGGCTGAAATATATGCTGTTCTCTGACATCTTAGGGCACTAATGTAATTTTCATTGCCTTTTTCATTGCTAGCTTCTGTATTCATGCTTCTGTTAGGCTCCTTGAGCCACCTTCTTGCTGTCCTGAGCAGCTGATTATTAGGTTACATGGAAAAGTAACAAGCTGCTAAAGAGGAGTCAAACTGACATTGCGAGGACTTTGGGGCACTGCTGGGTGGATGGTTAGTCTGATGTTTTACACCTAAATCATGGATATAACAGAGTTTGTCAGCATGCTTATTTTTCAGTCTTATGGTAGTAGCTTTTAAGTTTGCTTGGATTAAAATTATATGCAACAAGATTCTAAATGGTAGGCTTCAGAAGCCCATCAATGAACCTCATCTTTGCTTTATTTTTTATTTTTTCCTGAAAACTTCTAATTTTGACACAGTTTTGATACAGTTTCCCCAAATAATAAAACTGTACTCAACTGCACTATTAGAGCTGTGGTTATAAATCCAGCCAATGCCCATACTACACAGTGATTAACTAGGTTCTGCAACTGCATGCATCTCTACTGGTAGCTATAGCCTGCAAGGTGAAGCGATTGCTCATAACTATTGAGCGGATATCCCCATACATCACTGCATGAAGTCATCAATCCTTTTCAAGGTTAAAAGGATATTTCTCAAGAGCAGGCATTGCTGCTGCTCACAGCAGCAACAATACCAGCATATTTTCAGTTTTTGAACAGCTTTGTTGCAGTTAGAATTTCTTAAGTTCAGGAGGATAGGCATTTTAAGTGTGCTAACCAGCAGAAAAAAAAAATGTGGCATATTTGCAGTATACATTGTCTTCTGGGCTTATCTTTTATAAATTTCCTGGGTCTGCAAAAGCAGAATGCTGTGTTTGAGGAGACACACAAATGCCATGGCTGTGCCCTCCATCTAATTTATTTCTTTTGGTCTAATCCCCTGTTAATCAAATCAAAGTGAAATGTCTTTCTTGCTGTACATACACACGTTTGTGGTGTGTTTTTTTTTTTTTTTTTCCCCCTGGCCAAATTATACTGCAAAATGTGTAAATGTAGTAATTTTGTAAACTCTTTTTCTGATACAGATGCAAGTTCAGCATGATTGTTTCCAGTTCTACTGGTGAGAGGAGTGCCTGGCTGGGTATGGATAGATCTGTCGTGGGGTTGTTCCTTGGTTATTGCTGAGATTTAATGCATGTAAACTATTCAGTATTGCATGAGCTACTGTCATCTCCATTCTTACCAGAAAGGGAAACTGACTTCAGAAATGAGACATGTACATCTGAATTCAAGTTCAGTTTCCAGTGTTGCCCAAAGTATTTTTGTGTGATCTTGGGTGAGTCACTTCATCTCTGAAGTGGCTCTTTCTCTGTAAATCGGCAGTTTATTTTTCTGTACTGGAGCTTTTACTGGAGAACAAATCAATTAATATATGTAAGAAGCTCAGAAATTACATTGACAACAGCCATAAAAATCTAGACACATAGCATTTTTTTTTTTCTGGATGAAGAACTGTAAAGTAATAGGATTTGGTCCTTTCTTTCCTCTCTTCTGCTTTCATTTTTGAAGTTCTCTATTAGCTAGATAAATTCTGTAACTTTGAAACAGAACTTGACATTACCGTAATTCTGAGAAAATAACGTAAAACAAAAATAAATCACAGTGTTCATAGTGTTAAATGTGGTTGTAGTAGACTATTTCAAGCAGGGGTTCAGTTTCTTCACATTCAAAAAATGTACTATTTCTTACACAAGATCACGTTCCCACTCTCAGATGCACAAGGAGCTTTCTTAGAATGTACAAGGAAATCCATTTATTATTTTGACTTAAAATCAATTTAAACACAGTCCCTTTCAGAACATTAGTATTTGTCAGGCCATTTTTATGTCCTGGTGATTTTAATGGAGTATCGAGAATTTTTAAAATTCACACAGATATTTGTTCAGTTGCATTTGCAAATTATTGTTTTTTATAGAGTGATAATGCTATATTTTTAAAAATTCTTCTCTATAACTGATGAATTGTCCTTGATAGAGGAAGAGAGTACTCTGTCACAGGAATTTCAGAGATGGATAACACTGCGTTGTACAGGCGCATTAACAATGCACTTTCACAACTAACATATCTAGAATCCAGCAAATTTAGCACTCCTTTACAGAGATTAATATTCTAAAAAATACCTTACTCTTATTTTATGTGTACAATTAATATCAACTTTAACATAATTTTCGTTCGGAAATATGTTTAGATCCTCAGTTGCCATAGTGCCTGTAGGTCTGTTCTGGCAATATTTAGTACTTCTGTAGAAGGCATGTGGAAAAATTTTATGCAATTAGTTAATGTAAAGCCTTTGAAACTCGAAGGAAGCATTCTGCAGAGGTCTGTGGGTTAAGTGTTAAGTGATTAAGTTAAACCCAATGCTTTAAAGACTAACTTTTCACTATTTATAGGAGCATGGATGCTTAGTTAGATGTGTACCAGGACAGGTATGCAAAATTCTCCCTGCAGAATCATTTTGTGTGACTGTTTGCACAGTGCCAATGCGTGTGAAGAGAAAGGGATACCTAGCACAATCTGATATTGATATAAGTGTTGAAAACCTCTCCCACCCCAACAGTCAGCTGCCTAGAACACCTCAGATGACTTCCATATTACGCGTTCTTTGACATAATTTTAAGGCATTTTGACATATATTGTAAAGAAAAAATTTTCAAATTTGTGAGCATTAGTCGTTAACATCTTTCAGATTCTGTATGTGCAAAGTATTTCATGATGTGCTAATATGTATATTGTACCTTCTTGGAAGGGAAAGTGCACTTGAGAGTGTAATCACAATTTTGAAATTTATTTCATGGCAATATTTTTAATTTATTTTTACTATTTTCTTTAATGTTGTATCTTCTATTAATTTCTTACCAGACTTGACGCCTAGTGTAAGACATCTCCTTTGCTCTGTGTAGGTAAATAAACGTAGACATACATCTGTAGGTAAAAAAAAAAATATGGGTTTTCACTTGGACTACAGGGTTAAAGTAAATACTTATGAATCAGTAGCTATGGACTGTCTCAATTGGCAACAATTAACTACAGATTTTTTTTTTAGCCATCAAGGAGCAAATCTGCTTGTATAGCAAGTCCCTGGAAGCCAAGATCAGATCATCTGTCTAATGTTGTTTTTCCTTTTAGCAGCCAATTTGAAAAATCAATATGAATATTTTTTAACCTAAAATAACCTGCGTATAACCATTCTGATCTAAGATTGAAATAGTTTACTGGAAGATATGTTTGCCTGAATTTATTTTTCTTCTAACAAAATGACTGTGAGAATTGTATGTGGAATAAGTAATAAATGGAAGAACCAGCTGCTGTGTGAAAGGTAATTGATATTACGAGCAGGAGAAAATGTCTGTAGTGTTAATCTGGAGGCAAGAAGAGATGGTCAGTGGAAAAATGCATTCTGTATTAATATTAAACTATACATTTCCACAGAGTGAAAGGAAAGAAAGGCTTTGTAATGAAAATAAGTCTTTTCCCTTCAGCCTACCACAACAGTGCTGTTGTGTGTTCCTCTGAGAAATACAGTGTGCCCAGTTGGCAGCAATGGCTCACCACTGGATAAACGTTTGTGAAATAATCTGCAAGTATCTTTTGTATTTATTGAAGAAAGGGCCTGTATGAGCAGGCTGGTTTTGGCAGAGGTCAGTGTTACTACGCATTGCACCTGAAAATAAGAAGTTTCAGTTGGCATATATAAAAGCTTTCACCCGTTACTGGAAAAAGTATTGGTAGAATAATGAGGTGGAACTGGTAGAAATATGTTTTAGATCAACAGCATCCTGAAAGAGGCTCAAGTTATAGGCACTTCTTAATAATCTTGTTATTTTGGATTTTATTAACATGTAAAACTGTCTGTTGCTTTTGCCTAGAAAAAGCTATTTTTGTACTTAGGGGTTTACAGTTTTTTGGATGAAAATGTCTTAATGCCACAATGTATTATAAAGGTTTTTTTCATGTTTACTATGTTATGGTGAGCTATGCAACTTTGTGGAAATTGAATTATGTAGTAGGATTAAATTACTGAAAATATTTTGTATGAAAATCTGCAGATCAACTAAATGATCATTGTTTAAACAATTTGCTTTCATCTAGAACGAGATGATGCGTCCCTAATCTGGAATATTTTTCTTCCATTTTCAATAATCCACTAACACATCAGAGAGCCTGGGTAGTTGCTACTGCCAGTAGTAGTACTACCTCAAAACTGCTCAAGGAGAGAACCATGTTGCTTGTGAGCTGTCTTGACTTCTGCTGACTCTTGGAACCCAAGAGTGCTATTAGTTCTATTCCCGGTGTGAATGCATTCAGTAACATCTGAATCAGTAACACCTGAACATGAAAGCTGAGGATGTTTGTACTGCTGTCCTTTGTCTTTTTGGCTTAATAGTCTAATTTTCTCCCCTTTCTTTTCCTGCATTTTTCAAATTGTGTTAAAAATAGCCTTGAACTACTGTCAGCGCTGTAACTGTGTTGGTAAGTAATCCATACACCTTCAGTTGACCTTGCCACACTTCATTTAATCTACCCCCTTTCCTTCAGAGTCAGCTGTATGTAGTGGTTTTACTCAGGTCGACAGCTAAGCTCCACCACAACAGCTCTCTCACTCCCCCTCCTCAAAGGGAAAGGGGAGAAAAATACAATGAAAAGGGCTCAAGGGTTGAGATAAGGGCAGGGAGATCACTCAACAATTATCATGATGGGCAAAACAGACTCAGAAGAGGGAGCTTAGTAAAATGTATTACCTATTACTAACAAGCTAGAGAAGTGAGAAACAAAGGAAAGAAACTAAAACCACCTTCCTGCCATCCACCTTCTTCCACCTCCTCCCCCTGAGTGGTGCAGGGGAACAGGGAAAGGGGGCTGTGGTCAGTTCCTAACACTTCGTCTCCGCCACTCCTTCACGGTCACTCTCTGCCCCTACTCCATGTGGCGTCCCACCCACGGGATGCCGTCCTTCCCGAACTGATCCTGTGTGGGCTGCCCACAGGCAGCAGCTCTTCAAGCACTGCTCCCACACAGCTCCGTACCACGGGGTCCATCCCCCAGGAGCAAACTGCTCCAGCACGGGTCCCCCACGGGTGGGCGGCAGCTCCCCCCAGCTCTCCTGCTCCTGCGTGGGCTCCTCTCCACGGGCTGCAGCTCCGGCCCGGGGCCTGCTCCTGCGGGGGCTCTCCACGGGCCGCAGCCTCCTCCAGGCCACATCCACCTGCTCCACCGGGGGCTCCTCCACGGGCTGCAGCGTGGAGATCTGCTCCGTGTGGGACCCATGGGCTGCAGGGGGACAGCCTGCTCCACCAGGGGCCTCTCCACAGGCCGCAGGGGAACTGCTGCTGCGTGCCTGGAGCACCTCCTGCTCTCCTGCTGCACTGGCTATGGGGTCTGCAGGGCTGCTTCTCACTCTTCACTCACCCAGCTGCTGTGTCCAGCAGTTTTTTGTTTTTTTTTGTTTTTTTCTCCTCTCTCCCCTGTCTTAAATATGCTCTCACAGAGGCACAAACAACATCACTTATTGGTTTGGCTCTGGACAGCAGCAGGGCCCTTATCTAACTTGGGGCAGCTGCTGGATTCTTCTCTCAGAAGTCACCCCTATGGCCCCCCACTACCAAAACCTTGCCATGTAAACCCGCTACACTGTAGAAGTTTGTTTTGGCCAAATTTTAGAAATATGGTATTGAGGGTTTGATAGCTGTAGGCAGAAACACAGTGAGGACCTCGTATGGGGCAGTAGATTAAATAACACCCAGTGCATTATATAAACATAGTTGATAACACATAACTAAATTAACGTGGCAGGTAGCTTAGCTGGCAATAATTGCCACTCATACTATATTAACTGGCTTTAGAACTCATCCACTGAGGATGAGTGAAATATGAGGTAGTGGACTGATGCAGTGCATACTGTAAATGCTGAATTTTGCAAAAAATACTTAAGAATGGTTTGGGAATCACTTCCTTTACACATTTTTCTTTTTAAACAAATAAATACTGATTTTATGAGCATTTATATTTGCAAAGTCACTACTCATTTATTTATGAAGAAACAAAATATGAGAGCTACAAACATTATAACTAAAATATGCGACTGAATATTCAATAAATATTTTCTTGCTCTGTGCAGAAGCCTTAATTTGAATACTAATGCTGAGATCATAGATCAAATATACCCCGATGTGCTTGGCATACAATGGCATTACAATTTAAGGAGAAACTGAAAATTCTAACTGAGGTGAAAGCTTTCACTGATGCTTTTGGTTTTCTCAGGGGAACCTCTTTGAAGAGAGAAGAGAGATGGAGAATTAGGAGAAAAAAGTTCCTGTGAAGTATTTGCCTGTGCCAGCTTCTGCCTAGTAAGGTATGCAGAAAAATCTATAGCTCTAATTATATCAGAATTTTGCTTTTGTTCTAACTGATGATAACCTGATATGAAATCTTATCATGCACAGATATGACTAAATAGCTATAGATAAAAGCATGTTTCAACATTTTGAAAGTAAGAATGAGTCTTTTGATTTATGAATACTTTAAAGAAATCAATTAGAAGTGCAAAAAATGTAACGTTAACTCTAAAATTGCAAAAGAAAAAATGAAATGTTAAAGATCCAAGTTTCTGATATATAAAAAATTCACTCATGCTTAATTTTGCAATATAATAGCAACACAATTTAAATTAAGGTATTTTGATATATATAACCTGAGGCTATGTTGAAATGGATTTTAAAATGAATTGGCTTCCTTTTTTAATCTTGTTTGATGTCATTAAACATTATTGTTTACGTTGATTAACATCAATTAAATACTGATGTGAGATGGAGAAGTATTTTCTTTGTATGTTATCTCTGCTGGCACATTCTCTGGTCAAGTAGGAAGTAGCGGAGTTTGAGAATGTATTTTGAAAAGACCCCAGGAGCAATCAAGCCTGGCCCATAGCTCTTTCAAACTTGGCATCTCTAAAAACATGTTTTCCTGCCAGTAGCTGGATGTGGAGTACAGACTGGCCCTCTGACCCATTCTGACACACCAGGGAATTTTTTTGGTTGACAGTGCAGACAGACTCCCATCTGGAATTTTGGAGGTTTCAGCACTGCACTCTGTTACTGCTTATCATTATTATCTTCACCAAAATGAGCTAGCAATTTCTTCCTTTTAAAATCCCCCAAAGGCAATTTTGTTGACTGGAACTCTGTAATACCCTGTATAGCTAGCCATATGCAGTAATTAAAAAAATAAATATGTCACTAGTATAACAACTATAGAGACTTCAGAGAACTAGTACGTTATAGTTGGGAAGCATGTCAAATTATCTGCACGTCACCTGAATATTTTCCAAAATAAATGATCTGTTGACTCAGACAAGTAACTTATCAAATACTGCTGCGGTTTGTTTTCTAGCACTTGGAATTCTGAAGGTTTATCATTTGGAATTTGGCTTTTGCATCTTCCGTTGCTTTTGCTTCACTTTTGCCCCTATTGCAAATCCATTAAGCATACCTGTTGAAATGCATGGAGAGAAGTTGTTTTAACTGTGGATCTAGACATATATCTGGTAGGCACATTTGTTACTCCTTTGGACGTTAGATGCGTTGGGATGCTAAAAGTTAAAACATGATTATTTACTATTGACCTGTGATTTTGCATTCTGAGAATAAAAGATGTTTGTAAACCAAGTGGCTTGTGTAGAAATTATTTTACAGGCTGAGGTTTGCTTTTTTTTTTTTTAATCTGTTTTGTATTTGTTAGCTGAAATCCAGAAGGCTGAACCCAGCTATGAAGAGTTGTAGGCAAAATATATAATAAATAAATAAATATTTTATTGATTGAAAAACTAATGGTTAAAAAAACAACAACAACAAAAAAACCACAACAAAACACCCTCATAGCATTGAGGATCTTGTGGGAGGGGTATGGCAGGGGGCTTAAAATGCTGGATTTTGTCATTATCTCTTCCTCCTTGTAAGCTCTCTAATACTTCCCAATCCCTGCCTCAGAGTGACCTTTGCTGAGAGAGTTGGATGTCAGCCCTTTATAGAGCCTAAGAGTCAGAACACGGTAACAGCAGCTGAAAAATCTCCCATAGATCAGACAAGCCAGCAAATAAAACAAGGGGGGAGGATGGGGGAGAAGAAACTGGATATTTGTGGTTTTTTTGATTGTTTAATTAATTTTAGATTTATTTTTATAGAGATTTTAGATGTGTTAAAATATAAAGGCAAAAGGCATAGACCTAAATTTTAAAATCATTAAAGATTGTTTAAGACTAAATTTGGTCTTGGCATGTTTTCAGATAGACTTTTCCCACCGTTCTGTAAATCTGTGCCAGATACTTATGGGCAGCATAATGGAAGTGGCATTTGGGTTAGTCCTAAAATTAGAAAGAATTCTGATTTGGACTTTGTAATTTTTTATTTTTTAACTTAAAGTCCTCAATTTTGAAAGTAGACTGTAGTTGTTTTCACTTCCAGGAAGGCTGACTTTGTCACTGAGTTCTTCTGGAAACTCAGTGTCTGTATAGGGGGCTACAAATTTGGTTTTCCAAAGGGTGGGAAGGAGGTTCCCAACTTCAGTGAATTTTAGTTACAAGTAGGCATTTAATTTACTTTACTGCTTTTTAAAATTCTTAAGACTTTAACTTAAAGTATTTTAACTTCCCTTCTTGGCCTGAACATTTAGAAGGCTTTAGAAATACAATTCTTATACAGTTTTAGGTTGTTATTCAAGTAAAACTTTTCACAACCTATTAAATATTAAATAGCATAGGAATTTAATAAAGAATAGATATTGATGTGTAGGACCAGCATGATATGGGCAATAGTAAGAGTACGTTGACTGTTGTTGATGGTACGTTTTGTTTTGTTTGCGTTTGCTCTTGTCAGCATTGGTTGTATTCTCAGCATGGTATTTTCTGGTGTTTTTAAAGGTCTTCAAGCTTTAGATAGGTTTTTGGGAGAATTGGATTAAGGAACGCGTATAGAAAATTTCTGTTGTGTATAGGCATACCTATGCATATGAATACTGAGAAGCTAGATATGTTTGCTAATACAGCTCCTCACTCAACAAATCTGTGTTGTCAAGAAGGTGGGTATTGAAACATATTGTAATTAAGACTTTTATCTATGAGTGAAAGCACTTCTTTAAGATATTTACTGGGTCTAATTGTTGCTACTTTTTAATAACAGTGGCTTATTGAAAGAGTAGTATGCAACTATCACAACTTTGTGATTTAGATGAATTTCAGATGTTTGAAGCAGTCTCTAACTGCTTAAAACAGAAGGGAAAACTAATCAACATCAAAAATGTCATCAAACAGGTTCTCAATACCAGGTTAATAGATTCTGCCATGTTTGTGCCGTGGTTTAAAAGAGCCCTTTGGTTAGAGAGAATACATCCTTTAGATTCTTGAAATGAAGGTATTTGTCCTTTCAGCTTAGTGTGCAATTAGTTAGCATTCATAAAAAAAAATCAGGAATAAGAAGATGCATGTGGACATCCCCCCCCCAGTTAAACTTTGGAGTCTTCATTAAATAAGACCTTTTTTCCTCCCTATTTTATTATTATTATTTTTTTTGTTGTTGTTAAAAGGAAAGCATCTTGCAGGTGTGGCAGAAGATGGTAGCAATTGAAATGTGGACTTTGGAAAATATCTGGAAAAGAACTAAGCTACTGCAAAAGTAGTACGGCTATGAATCCAAATGTGTTTGACAGAAATTGGGTAACTTTTTTAAAAATCAAATTATTATTGTTCTCAAACAAAGCTTTCTGCCTGTATTCTTATGCCAGATTATATTCAGATGAATAGGACTACAGGGGATGATATGATTGCATGGAGTTCTTTTGTATTCGCAGGATCATTTAGGTTGGAAGGAACAGAGTGTGTATGTGGGTTGTTAATTTTTTTTTTTTACTTAACTGAAATTTTCCATGTTGCAACTTGTATGTATTGACTCTAATTCTGTCACTGTGCATGTCTGAGGGGAGTTTGGCTCCATACATCTTCTGCTCTACTTTCTACCTCACCCCACACCTCTAACAATCTCTTTTTCAGTCTGAACTAACCCAGCTCTCTCAGACCCTTCTCACAAACAATATGGTCCAGACTCTGAATCATATTGATGGTCCTCTGCTGGACCTACTATAGTACGCCTATGTCTTTCTGGACCAGGAAGGCCAAAAGTGGAGATGGTGCTCCAGGTGCTGTCTCACAATTGCTGAATTGAGAGGAATTCCCTTGACGTGCTGCCTATATTCTTTCTAAGACAATTCAGTATGTGGTTAGTCCTCTTTGCTGCAAAGCCATGGTATAGACTCATGCTCTACTTCTTGTCCACCAGGACGCCTAGGTCCTTTTCTTCAAAGATGCTGCCCAGTCAGACATCCTCAGCCTGTTCTGTTGCTTCCAGATGCACAGTTTGGCATTGCCTTTGTTGAACTTCATGAATTTTCTATAGCATCACATTTGCTACACAAAACATGTAGAACATTTTAGTTTTTTTTCAATGTGCAGGATATTCATGGTCCCTGAAAGGTAAGTCCTGCCTTTCAGTATGTTAATTGCTGCCCTCTATTTAGTATCATTCACAGGCTTGTTGAGAGTGCTTTCTGTCCTGTCACTGAAGTTGTCAATAAAGAGGTGGTACTATGGCCTCAAACTTCAGACTTTGAGGATTGCCAGGTTGACGATAGGGTTATCTAGTGCCTGTAGAAGTTTTTGTTGTTGTTGTTTTTTATTTCCTTTTAAATAATGATCTGCTTATAAACTAAGTCTGAGGTTATTTTGTGTTGTGTCTTTTGAATGTGTACGTGAAAATAACTTGAGTAATGTTACTACAATATTCTGCAATTATTTAACCCTCATTTGAAAATTAAAGCATACAAAACACACTGTGCATTACTGCTTGACTCAGGTGATTATATTAGCTCTGTAGGCCAATTAATTATCTTAGAATGTTTATGCATGAAATGATCTCTCATTGGTCCAAACAAAGGGCAAATTATTTTTTTTGAATATATACAGGATTGGGGGTGGTTGGGGCTTATCACTGTCTTATCACTGACTTATCACTGTCACAGCATCATAGTGAGGCACTAGAGAATGTTTTGCACTTGTTTGGTGATTTTTTTGTCATTTTTTTTTTAAGCTATTGAAAAACAGTAAGCCACACAAAATGCAAATAAAACTGAGAACTCTTATCAAACATTTATTTCCCTTTGATTGTCTGATAACCTTGAGGACACCTGAGTGTGATTTATTTGTGATTTAAAAGATAAAAATGCCTACCTAGTGATAATCAAGGTATTAGGGTCATCACATGGCCAGGTGATTATATTTACCATAACCTTTTTTTGCATATATGAATTTATGGTCTTGAAAGAGGTGATTTTGTTAAGAACTATAGCTAGGTTTAGCAGCATTCTGAGTCTCTGGATATTTCATATTTTCTTGTACATATGATAGACACTTTTAATTTGTTGTTTCAGGACTCCAGTCTCGAAAGAATGACATTGATTCTTAGTAGAGACATATGACTGAAGCATTGCATGAAGTGTAATGGGTGAAGAGGTTCTAGAAATACGCAACAGAAATGTTACTGTTGGTATAAAGGAAGTATGAATGGGAATGTTTGAGTGTGAAAGCACCAGAAGAAACAGGGAAAGAAGGGATGGATAAAAGAATGAGATGTATCAATGGGATTTAGATCGGTATTTTTATAAAATCACAGAACGTCTGCATGCAGTTTTTCAGTAACGTTCAACCTAGGGACACACAAGACAGCCTAAAACAAAGGGCAGGCCAGAGCTGGCAGAGGAAACACAAAGGGTGAATACATTAGCAGTATATCGCTCAGTGACTCAGAGGTGGCACAGGATTATGAGGCAAAAGTTCTCAGTCACTATGAGGTCATAAGTTGTATAAAAGTTTCATCCAAAACCCGCCAGGTTGCCAGTCCATGAAGGATCCAGTAAGAATTCAGTAGCTGTTGTTCCATGAAACTGCGTGTCAGCCACCACAAGCCAGCCTGCATGGACTACTGGGATCTTATGAGTATTTGGCTATGAGAAAACCAGTGTGTGAATGGAATGTCTCTTAAATTAAAACCATCTGTGTATATATATGTGTTATCCTGTATAATCTTGCACCGAAGTGTGATTTGTTAGTTGAGCTTTGCATGTTTCAATGCTCTTCACTGCACACTTAAAGGTAAAGCAAAAGCTAACAAAAACAGCACCTGGAAAACTTCAGATGCATTTTTCTCTTTGAAAGTGGAAGAGGAGGAGGAAGAAAGGTATCCATCAGATGGGTAGCAGTAACCTCTACTTGTGCAGTCAAAAGAGGTTACGGCATGTAACAATGTGTAAAAAGAATACAGTAGCATTTCTATACAGGAACTTGAAGGTTTTAGTAGTAAACCTTTGTGTTTATTTTTAAAACCCTCAACTTTAGTGTAATGTCCAGAGGAAATGGTAAAAATAGAACAAACCTACCTATCATTTTCAAACATTCTGACAATATCAAAAAAGCTAAAATCTATTGTTACAGTTAAATGAGGAAGAACAATATTTTACCTAAAACTACTTAGTTATAACACCCTTGATGCTTCTGTTAAAAGTTACTACAAATGTATATGCAATGAATGTTGCAACTTGTTGTTGCAAGTTATGTATTTGGCTCTGCTGTTTGGTGAGGTTTTTGTCCCTTGAAATAATCCTTAGCTTGTATCTTGGGAAAAGAGAAATAGGGGACACTTTGCATATTATGATAGAGACTCTATGAAGTACGGATGTGGGTGCTGATTTCTTTTTTCTGGTTCCTGACCATCCTGCAGTAAACTCTAAAGCACAGACAAATTTTATTGATACTCTTGGTCTGGACAGTTTGTCTTTAAGAAATCTAAAGAGCCTGTTTATCTTCTTTAGCTCCTGGATTCAGTATCTCATGTATGTTATAAATAAGTACTTTGGCAGCTCACCATCGTGTAGGTCAGTGCTGAGTTAAGAAAGAAGTGATTCACCAAGTTTTTTTCATCAGTTTTTGGTTGTTTGCTGGCTGCTGCTCCTCCATTTACCTTCCCACTGTTCTACTTAGTGCTCCATTGATATCCCAGCTGTTCTGCTGCTTCAGCCCTTAAGATGTGTGACAGGAAAAAATGGAGCTTATCTAGAAATCAACAGAATAGACTTCCTGCTAATGAAAAGGAACATATGGCTGTGGAAACCAGAAGTGAAGCCCTCATGGAAACAATTAGCAAATCCGTAAAACCTGCCTGATCTCTTCAGAAATGACCAGGATATTCTTGAATTTAGAAGAATGCTATTTTATTTTGGTCACCAACAAATAAATGTTGTGACCCTTACCATGCGTTTCATCTTACTGCATGAACACTTCAACTAGAGAAAGAGCATTTATTCAGTGAACTACTACATGAGAAAATAAGACGACAAAATTTCTCTCTGTAGTTTTGAGTACTCATGTTGGTTCATAAACTAATCAAAATGTATTGCTGAAAAACTAAGGAGTGTATTTATTTATTTGTTTATTTATTTTATGAACCATGTTTAGAAACTAAGAAAACTTAAAGCTTGAACTTGGTCCCTCAAGGGCTGTGTATTCTAGCCTATTTGGCAGCCCTGTTAGTTGCATGTCTAATGCAAGCGATGTGACAGACCAGTTGTCTGAAGTCACTGTTTTGAAAGGCAATCAACTTAACAAATACTCCTGCTGTGAGTCTGGGACATGCAGATGCAATAATTTTCAAGGAGTTCTTTTTGCACCTGGTTAGCTGTCACTGTTAACAGAAGAATGGGAGTGAAGACTGCTTCTATGTATTTCTTTTGCTCCGTATATTTGATTCATACCACATAACGACTAAAAGCAAACAAGATCTGATAAATGCTATTTCTTAATAATATAGATAAACATTGATGAATGCGATGGTAGTATAGAGCATGTCTGGAAAACTTGTCCCCATAACTTATTTAGTAATCTTTCCCTTTTCTAACATGCAGCACTGATTGGTATTGTATATTGAGGAATGCATAATGACCTTTATCTTAAAATACTTTGAAGATCCATTCAAGCATTTGATGAACATTTAATTTCATAACACTTGATTTCTATGTACAGGTAAAAAGGAACATCTTGCAAAACATTTTAAATCAGAGCAGTCTTTAAATTGCCTTTAATCTGAAAGCCCCGTGACCAGTTTCTTCTAACCTTTCCAAAAGCTTGCTTTTATTGTTGAAAGAATGAATCTGACAGTTTTGGCCAAAGTTGTGTGTTCCAACAAGTTTCTTTCTTTCTTTTTTTTTTTTTTTTAAAAAAAAAAGGCAGTCATAAAGTATATTGTTGCATCTGTAAAATTATAGTGAAACAGTAGAGACCACTTATCTGGTTGGTACGAGTCATGGTAAAATGGAGAGTCCTTAGACAGAAACAGGAGGACTTTTAGTTTTATATATCACAGATGGGATAGGTCATAGGTGATATAAAAACAAAACAACAAAAAAAAAGGTGTCGTGCGTTGAGGTGAGAAAACAATTCCTATTCCAAAACAAGGAAACTTCACCTATTAATGGTATTTATTACCTTTACAAGAAAATGGACCACTGCATTTCCCCTGAATCTTATGCTTGTATTAATATTTTTTTCCACTGACTGAGAATCCGTACTTAGCCATTGATCTGAGGTGAGTCTATTTTTCATTACAGTGAGTGTCTCAAAGAACACTCAAAGGACAATACCCTTCAACAGCCTGGTTTGAATTCAGTGTTAAGCCTGCTTTGATCAGGAGACTGAACAAGGGATCTCCTGTGGCCTTTTCAACCTGAACTGTATAATTCTAAAAAATATTTTTAGAAAAGGTTTTATGAAGAGGAAAACTTAACCATTTAACTTTTATTTAAAAGATCCTTATAAAGAGTAGGTAAGAAAAGCAAACAGGCTTGTCATATAACTTTCGTTCTCTCCCATCTCCTCTGTCTGGACCTACCTGTGAGGTTTAATGTCTTTTGTGTTGCAGCAAGTCTGTGTGCCCTTCTTGTGTGTAGTCCACCAAGAAGGCCTTGTGGTGTGTTTCTTTCCTGTTCCTCTCAAAAACATCTGAATCTCTTTACTATGTAGAGGGCTTTTTCCCCTTTCGGTCTCATTTTCTGCCAAAAACTCTGCATGCCTTATTCTGATCTAAAAAGCTGTTATCCTTCAGCATACTCTCTAGAGCAGAAGTAATCTGCTCCTCCTTCCAGAGGAGTCTTTGTGAGCTTGTCAGTCCCATTTTGAGGGAATAGTAGTTTCAAGCTGAGAAAGAAAACAGATGCTGTACATTGTATTGATTCCTCACTGGTGTTTCTATACTCTAAAGGCAGATGTCTTAATTAAAGGTTACAGTTTTTCCATATATAGGAAGCTTTATTTGTCTTTTGTAGCATTTGTTAAAACGCACAACATATAACTCATTATATATCATAAGAGTGTTAAAAACTCTTCAAGTGTCACATGAGATGTAGACGAAAACCTTGATATTGAGTGAAGTATTGTAATACAGATGGCCATCTCTAAAGATGCCTCATTTCTAGCAGTATATGACATGGATTATGCTGTTTCATCCAATCTCATCTCTATTACCCTATATACAGCCAGGGTTTCTTTTGCAACTGGCTTCAAAATGTTCTCTACATCTCAGCTGGCAGGCAAACATGGTTTTGATTGCAAGAGATGTGGCAGGAGGGAAAAGCATGTGCTTGCAAAAGGTCCTTTCATTTTAATATGTTGTTGTGACTACTCCTGACTGCACAGAAGAATCCAGCTAATCCCAGTAGAAAAACAGAGCCCATGCTGAGAAACTAGCTCAGTAGGCATCCAGGGGAATGCAGTACCTTATGGCTTTTCTCCCTGAATAATTTACCTTTTTTTTTTTTTCCTCTGTGCTGCAGAAGTATCTTAATACATCCATCTGTTCTCTATAGTGCTGCAGATGGTGACTTGTGTTTTGAGTATGCAGTTGAGTATTCGTTGAGTATGACCTGGTGTATGTGTCATGAGCTGGTATGGATTATGTTTTGGTGTCCAGAAGAAATTTTTTCACAGTTGTATTGCTGTTTTGTTTTCAGTCTTGTTGAGCAAGAGGTGGGGTGAAAGTCAAATAAAATTTTTGAAAAACAAACAAATAGATGGAAAAATATTTTAAGATTATGAACTTCATTACAATGTTTCAGTTCTGTCTTTTGTAGATAAAGGCAGACAGGTACTGGAAGACTGGAATTTTCAAATGGACTTTGTGCCCATTGGGGAAGTGATGTCCTGAAGGGTTTATGGTGTGTCATTGCTCAGTTCTCTCTACTCCAGTTCTGAAAGGAGGAAAGTTTAGACCTCTCAAACTGCTTAATTACATCCTCTAAGTAAACAGATGTTGTCTTAATAGATTCTGGGAACGACTCTGTGACCATTCAGTCATACAAATTTATCATTCATTTGTGTCCTGAGAAAGTCACTGGCCTGGGAGTTGTTTTTAGGGTGTTTTTATATGGCTAATGTTGTAAACTTTCTTTTCTTTTTTTTTTTTCTTTGATACCTTCTTATCAGTAGGCTGTAAAGGACCAGAGCAGGTGCATAAGAAGTACTGCAATGGGAAAAGTAGCATGATAATTCCCTTGTAAATCAGTCATGTAAATGCAGGATGATTGGCCATCTCATATTGGTTGGGCTGAGTTGTCTAAACTAAAACTGTGGTTTTGTCCCTTTTCTGATACAGTGTTTAGGTTCCCTCATCTACTGCTTTTTGAGTGCTCCTAACACCAATGAGGGTTTGGAACTAATGTAAGCTTAACAATGGAATTTCTTGGAGTAAATGCCTACCTTCTAAAAATTGTTGTGTGGAATGGTACTTATGTATGTCCAAGAAGGAGTGAGAAAGGGGCATGTTCATGCCTATTCATGGAAGTTATTGCATTGTTTTCATATCTAAATGAAAAGGCTTTCAATATCTTGACATAAATATTATTGCTATAGCGAGGAATTATCAATAACAATACTATGTCCAATCTATTTTTACTGCTTCAGTCAAGTACACAGTAAGTTAGTCAAGACCACTCTGTTATGTAAAATGATGTTCTGTAATAAAACCCATAGAATTGCTAGAGATTATTTGCTTTATAATTGACTTTGGACCACTTCCTAAGAGCATAATTGCCTCTGTAGAATCATAGAAGTGGGCAGCTGGGGAGACTTCAGAAAGTGTTGTTTCCCTCCCTTGGCTTGAGACAAGTAAAATAAAACCAAGGAGAAGCAGAATGAAGTTGTGAAAAAACGGCTGAAAAACCTACCAGTAACAGTCATTTGCCTCATCATTACCTACCATGTGTATATGTTGTTAACATGGATTTGAAACCCATGTTACTCCAGGAGGAGACACTTGTGATCTGTAGTAAAGGAAGGGAGACAAGAAAAAAGCCTCATCTTGCAAGTGTCTACCAATTTCTTTTTGACAGGGAAGTAAAGTACAATTATTTTTTTTAATAATCTTGGCAGAGGTAGGAGGAATAGAGTTTGTACATAGTCTGTTAAATCTTGATAATATTGCAAGGCTGAACAGGCCAGCTTCTCTTCATGATAACCACTGGCAGAAGCAATATTGGGTTTGATGTGGAACAGAGACATTATACTTGGGAGGTTATGTGCATTTCAGTGTGCTGGTAGGGAAGGATGGAGAGATAAAAGGAGGGGGCACAGCAGAAGATTAATTCTAGAAAGAACAAGTCTGATTGTGGAAGTATAGTTTGATCTTGATGTAGTTGTGGACTACCTTTTTTTAATTCTTAGGTTGAATTGAGATGGTGATGTGCAGGATATTCACATCCTGTTTTCTAAAAAAAATATACCAAGAATGGGAAATACAGAAGTAAACTGAATCAGCAATTAATTTAGTAACTTTTCCTTTCTGATGATGAGAGTATCTTTTACTGGCAGTCCGCTATTTAGAAAACCACTCTGCACTGTGTGTATTATGTACAACCATAGAGGCTGGAAAGTGGAGGAGTGAATTAAACACTTTTTTTTTTAGGGTTTGTAGACCTTTGTTATTGCTGTTCCTTGGTAATGATGTTGCAGAAGTGAGACAGGCCTATTATAACCAAGTAACATTCTTAAATAAGGGAAATTACTCTGTGACTGTATAAGATCTAATATTAGCTATAAGGATAATATTGACCTAGGTATTGATTTAAGTCTATTGGAAAACTAACAAGAATAGAAAATAATTACAGAAGACACCAACTACTAAAGCTATTGAAAGCAGATGAGACCATATTCCTGGTTCATTAATTCTGTGCTTTCTACCTACTTGCCTCCAGCCCAGCTGCAAGCTGCCCCAATAGCTCCCAAGGACTGCAACTCACTTCAACCTTAACATAAAGATCTCATTAGCAGCATTTTAAAAGAAGGTGTTGTTAGAAGTACTATGATCATTTTCAGATCTTCTAAATCTTTTTTTTTTTCCAAATTTTCTTTAAATCATGCTTTGTTTCTGTGTTTAAAGTGTATTTTGTTTTGGAAAGACTGTTGTCACTGGTCACGGACTCTGAAAACAAGAGCAAGGTGTACCAAACTGTTGGAGTTGCATTAAAAATGATTAAAAATGTTGATACCCAACTTGGGGTCTCATTCAAAGAAGGGAAGAGATGCATACTTCCATCCTGGAATGTCAAAGGGGATAGCTAGGATGATTCCTGGTACACAGGAGACAAAAAAAAATATTAAAGGGATGGCAAAAAAAAAAAAATTAAAGGGATAGCAAAACAGTGGTATACATGACAGCTGGTGTGCGGTTTGGTTTCTGAAAAACTTTAAGAAAAATATTCAAGACAAATTCTCTCTTTAGGGATAATTGATTCTGCTTCAGGGCAGGAGAGTGACCTAGGTGTTTTCCAGGGGCTATTTCTAGTCCGCTCTAATTTAACAGAATACCTGAAACTTTATTATAAAGTCCAAAAGGTCGGGGGGGAAAAAAAAAGTTCAGTATGTTTTTTGTTTGTTTGCTTGTTAGTTTTTGAATGCCCAATAATGCATTTAAATGCAGACTTGTTCTCTCTATATAAATGCAACAGGTGTTTTTCAAGTTTTCACACTTGCACCAAAATTCTTTATTAAGGCAAGCCTTGAAACTTCCAGTCTGATTTAAGCGAGAGATTTCCTTAGAAAGACTTAATTTTAAAGTAGTGGAAACATTCTTTCATACTTCATCTATACACATTACTCAGCAGACAGCTAGGCCATACTGTTGCAGTATGCGCAAAAGTCTTTTTATCTCTGTATTTAAAGTTCATTTTGTTGCTGAAATCAAACTAACCACATTGATTCATGGGAACAAATTATTTGATTCTCTTTCCCCTAAGCTGGCCTTCCTTGTGTAATTATTGGTTTTCACAGTAGCAAGAGAAGAATTTCTTCACTTTTGTTCTGAATGGTTTCTCTTAAAAAATTTCATTTCTCTTAGATTCCATCTTCATGGCTCTGTCATCTCAGATTGTACCTGACAAAGATGCCTTGGATTTTTATGTGCTGTGTACACTTTGCATTTTCCAGGTTGTCTAAATGTTTGCCTTTTCTCAGGACTATTCATGCAGGCTATGTCATGATACCTCTGTAGTAAACATATTCTGTCTATTCTTCCTTTCATCCTGACTATGCTACTTATCTTCATGTTTAACACCCTTTGTAAGGAAAGCAGTGAGCCCTTCCAACCCCCATGGGGTAGCTGCAGAAAGACCAAAAGCTCCTAGGGATTCTGCCTAACCTGATGAAAATCTTTGCTTGTAGCATCAGTGGCTGTGGCTGAAAGGGAAAGGTCTTGTAGATGCCATTTGTACCTGTGTGTGATTACCTACCCTGAGGAATTCACTGTGTTAAATGTCTCGCTGTGTTATTAAAAAAAAAAAAAAAAAAAGAGAGAGAGAGAGAGGAAAACTGACTGTGGACCAAAAGAAGAGGTAGCTTTCTCGTTTGTAGACTTGATTTACAAATGGAAAGACTGTCCACTTTGGGAGTTGACACACAGGGGGGCTTTGTAGCCAAAATCTCCACTGTGGTTGTGGTGATACTCAGTAGTTCAAAAAATGAATTCTTTCATTCAGAAAATATCCGTTTACAGCTATTAGTGGGAAGTTTGATATGAACAGAAGTTTGCTTTGTACCAGCAAGGAATACAGCTACACTGGAGTATGTTGTTATTTAACCTTTAAAGGTCATTTGTCTTTGCTATCCCACAGAATGGTTTTTGCTCCCAAGAGGTTTCCCTGAACAGCAGTTCAGTAGTGCCAACCTAGCAAGGTTTAATACTGTAGTCAATTTATTAGTAACAGAATCATTCAGCTGGTAAGATATACTGAAACTTCTCTGTTCCATTTTCAAAACAGAAAATGCAAAGACGTGTGTGATCTGTGTGTGTGTATATAAACAACAAAAGTTATGAGGAGTGGCTGAGGGAATTGGGGTGGTTTAATCTTGAGAAAAGGAGGCTGAGGGGAGACTTCACTGTTCTCTACAACTAACTGAAAGGAAGTTGCAGCAAGGAGGGTGTCAGTCTCTTTTCTCAGGTGACAAGTGATAGGACGCAAGGCAATGGTCTCAAGTTGTGCCAGGGCAGGTTTAGATTGGGTATTATTGGAATGAATTGCTAAGGGAAGTGTGGAGTCCACATCCCTGGAATTATTTAAGAGAAGTGTGGATGTGGCACTAAGGGGAATGGTTTGGTAATGGGACTCGGTAGGTCAGGTTGATGGTTGGACGTGATGACCTTGGATCTCTTTTCCAACCTAGATGGTTCTACGATTCTGTGATTCTTTATGCATGAAATTATTGTGGCATCCATTGGCTTCTTCAGGTTCTCGTACTATAGTTAAAATAAATTCTAAACTCAGGAAAGTTTTTCTTTGTTTAAAATGATTCATTAAGAAGGAAAAAAAAAAAGTCTATTACAAACCTAAATGGAGAGATGAAGGGAGATGTTTCTGAATGCAAATCAAATTTCTGCTGCTGATATTTGTTATGGAACCACAACTCAGCTTTAACTATAGATGCACAATGAGTGTCTGTAATAGTGATGCATATGTAATAACAATGAGGTTGTTTGAAATGAGATTTAGTGCAGCTGAGAGATTTAACCTTGCAATTCAGACAGTTTCTAAAGGGTCTAGGGTAATGGTGCTTATAAAAGCTTCTGGACAATAATGGACACACTGGGCAAGAACATAACTAGCTGTAAGAAAGTAATGTAATTCCATCTCCTGCCTAGCTGCTGTATTTGCTTAAATGGATAATTTCTGCCAAAGGCTTTAACTGTTGGCAACAGAAATCAAGTAGATTCTAGGGAATCCTGTAATACCCCATAAAAATAAATATTTAAAGTCAATGGCAAGTAGACTCGCAAAGCTGAAAAAAAGACGGCAATAGTAACCAGCCCCACATTAAATATTATTTGCTAGGTTTAATATTTTGATTGCTCTTGAATAATCAACTCTGAAGCAACCATACCACAGGAGCTGTTAGGAGTCCTTTTAGTTGGCAATGGTTTTCATACCATAATATAATTGATAGGCTCCTGTGTCAGAAAGCACTAGGCAGCCAAATAAACAATATGTCCTTCTGACTATTTGGGAATAATGTAATGTTCAGAAATATTGATCCCGTGTGCCAGCTAAAGCCATAATGAGGCTAATACCAAATGAACCAAAAGTTGCTTCAACATATCTCATCTATTACCTAAAGAATTGTAAAGTTAGTAACATATTGACCTTGTTGTGACACACTAAAAATTAATGCTGTCAGTGCTGCTTAGTATTTTCCAATGGCTGCTCTTCATGGAGGAAAAAAATAAAATAAAATTAGCTTGTCCATCACTGGTTTAATGTTATTTTATTTTTTTGTTTTAGATGGGAATACTCAGCAATACCACAGTGAAGTCATCTTAACAAAGGATAGCAATAGCATGTTGTTGACCAATTTTTTTTCTATTACAAAGAATTTGGCATGTTCTGGTTTGCTGCTGCTCCCCTTGTTCCTTTCTCTCCCACCTCCAGTTAATCCCAGAAATATGTGAACACTTTCCCTATGGCAGTGTTCTAGGCTTACTGCAAGAGACTGCCAGGAAATAATGCAATGCCAATTGTCTGAGTTCCCAGAACACTATTAAAATCTCTCCCACTGAAGGAACTCTTCATTTTGATTGAATTTATTTTCACTTATGGAGAGATTATTCCATGCTAATCAAGGATTAAAAAAATCAAACTGGAGAGGATAATGTAGAATGACTGCTAAAATCCTGAAAAAGATTAAAAGACCCTCCATGAAACATGTACATGAAAATAAAATATATCATCATCTGGATATTTGCTATGCCAAAAAAACATCCAATAGAACTAGTAAAGTGTAACTTTTTTTTTTTAAAAAAAAAAAACAAACATCAGGTATTTTCAAGAAAATAAACATATGGATAAGCTGGTAATGGACGTTAGTCTAGACTCATTGCATTGATTGTGAGTGATTGGGACATACTAGTATTGCATTAATACTGAGTGATGCAAAGAATCTTTAATTATGCCTTCGCTAATAAAGAAGAGTCCAAGACACAGCCTTTAAGTACTAGCATTTACACTGTTCAGCAACATGTGCTTTGGTTCCTGCTGATGAGCCCTCTCCCAGCTGTTGGCTGGGCATGGTTCTCCTGAGAC
Organism: Anser brachyrhynchus; assembly: GCF_964034855.1. Classification (NCBI taxonomy): domain Eukaryota; kingdom Metazoa; phylum Chordata; class Aves; order Anseriformes; family Anatidae; genus Anser; species Anser brachyrhynchus. The sequence goes on from NC_137695.1 coordinate 100,375,630, forward strand.
CATGAGGGATTTGTTCCCAGTGGGAAGCTGGGATGTGGCTATTGGGGATATTTTGAGCAGAGGAAGACGCTGCAGACACGTGAGTGTGAACAGAGCTGTGCTGTGCTGTGCTGCTTGGTTCCTAAAGCAAGAGAAGTCTGTGGCTTGTTTTGTTTAATAGTGTAGCATTAACTTTGTGTGTTACAGGGTTTTCTCTACAAGCCTTTTAAAAGGTTTTTGGAATTAAATTATAAAGCAAAAATATTTCTTACAGCTTTTGTGTAAACATTTAATAAATTGCATGTAGAAAGATAACAGCAGTGCTAAGACTTTAACTCAGATTTTCAAAGCATTGTTACTTTGGACTATATCTTTTTGCTTTTAAACTTGGCTAGGGCTGAGACTGATTTTATTTAAAAATAAATAAATCCTTATTTGATTCTTTAAAAGACTCTTGATTCCTTGCTGCTATTAATCCTCTTTTCACTATCCTTGTATAGCCCCATCTTTATGAAAAGGTACCTCCAGTGTCATTATACAATAATGCAGATGTTCCAGGCCATACAGACTGCACTCTGATGAGACTGAAAACAATGAGATGGACACCATCAGTCAATGTTTGGGTTCAGATTACAAAGCTCTTCATGAAGTTTGTTCCTTTTTTAAGTTAGTATTTGCACTCAGGCATGAGCTGTTACCATTTTTAGCAGTGGCTGGTTTCTTCCATAATGAACTGCATCCTTTGAATTGGCCATGATCATAAACCATCACTAAAATGAAAGTTCAGAAAACTGCCTCTGAAGTTGCACAGCTATGAGCAGTTTTTCTTGTCAGTATCATTAATAAGAAAAATAATGCAGAGCCAAGCTGGCATGCAGCATTACCTTCAAATATGAAATCACTAATCAGTAGATTTTGAGAATATACCTTATCACCTCTGCAGTTTGCTTGACTTGCAAGCAGACGTAGCTCAGCATCTGCAGCAGAACAAACCTCTAACAAATGGAACACATTAGAGCCTTCCTACCTCATTGGCTTCCTATTAGAGCTCGTAATTCTGCTTATCTCTTTAGCCCTGTCAATTTCTGGCATGGTTTCAATGGTGGGTTTTTCAGCTGGATGTGTTTGCACGAAACTGAGTTGCTAAAACTAGTTCTGCGTGATATAAATACAATATCCAGAGTCTTGTCTCCAGTAGCTCTGATATGGCTCTTTTGGCCATATCCAGAATTTTATCTGTATTATTTAATACATGACACGCACAAGCACATAATTAAGCTTAAATTTTATATTTTTAATACTTAGGGTTTTCATTAAACTGAACAATAAAATCCTTGGTGTTTAATTTGTACTGGTGATTCTGTGCCTGTAGTGGGATCTCCAAAGAATCCAATGGTGTGATGCCAAACATAGTAAAACTATGTTAAAAAAAAATGATTGTGTGACTGCAGCAGATTTTTTAGCTCCAGATTGAGAAAAGCAGATTGATATTCTGCTTTGTAGGGAAACCTTGGAATAAAATTTTTTTAGAATAGCTTTTTAATAAGATTCTCATATTTGTGTTTGTGTGTTCTCTTTATTTATTTTTCAGAACTGTTTTCTGTTGCAATGATTGTTGTAATAGTTGCAGTAAGTCAAGTAGATGACTTGAACAATCTTTTTGTGAATTTACTGTCAGGTAAGATGTTAACTAGTTGTGAAATAAAGTCCACTACTTTTAAACATGGCTTTATTTGTCATTTTGGGTTACAATTGATGGGGGTGTTCTGGCCAGTTATTTTTCTGAGTTAATACACCTCTAGAAGGATGATGATACTTACTCCAATTGAACCAGCAAAATGCTTCTAGACAACTTTCTAGGAAGCTGAGCTCCTATATAATAACTTTCCTGTCTTAATGGCAGCAGTTCTATACTGATTATTCTGTTATAATTTAGCAAAGGAACATGACGTAGCAGTAGCAAGTGACTGTCCATTGCATCTCTGGCTGAGAAGCATGCCTCGATATGCATGCAAAAGCAGGGATTACATTAAATGAAGTGATTCAGAATACCCTAACAGATCTATCGTAATTTTGAGAGAGACAGGTCTTAAGGGTTTGCTGGAGGGTAGTATTTTTATTTTTTAATTTAAATAGTGTTATTTGTATATAATGCAAGTTATATGGAAAAGGCATAATCTTCTGACAAATCTTCAGGAATATACCAAGAGAAAAATTAAAACCTGGTTTCTTCTTGGGCTGATGCTACCAGATAAGAGCTCTGTATTGATAGTATTGGTAATGCAGGAGTCAAAAAGTCATGTTATGAGTGCAGAAGACCATCTTTTCTGCTCAAATACAAAACATTATTTCAAAAGTTGTCATGAGGAAAGGAACTGTGGATCTTTTTTTTTTTTTTTCCTTTGCTTTTCCAAACTTACATTATTTTAAAGATGAGTGATATGTTAGGCTCACCTTAAAGGGAGAGGGACCCAAGTCTGATAACTTACTATAAGGGGGCTTTTTTCTCTTTTTTTTTTCTAGAGATCCTGAGTTTTACTTCCATGACAGTTGTAAATTTTTAATGATTCTGCAAATTGGGTCTTCATATTTAGAGTTCTAGACTGAGATGGGAAGACACTGTTGTCCAATTGCTAGGTTACTAGATTGAAACAAACAAACCACTTTTCATAGGATTTAGGCCATTTCTTTATTGAATTTCACAATTTTAACTATGGAAATAGGCACGTGTCTTTGAGCAACGATATATGAAACATTTAGTTCTTTTTCATAGAAATAGGTGATGAGACAGTAAGAAGTTCAGAAAACTTCATTTTCAACCAAGAAAACAGTACTTGTAATACCTCAGAGCATTTCAGAGTCTATTGAAAACAGGCTGAAAATAAAGTGTCAGTCCTTATATCTTTTTTTTTTTTGTGGGGGGAGTTACACTGCTGTTTTGCTAGGTTGTTCTTTGCTGAATTACTCTTTAACTCAAGCAGAGCAGAAAAGTTTCTATGTGTAGTTAAATGCTTGATCCTCTTCCTATCCAAAGAGAATTGTCCAACAGTGGTGAGTGTTTTAGTCTAGGCATTACACTTTGTTTTCTGTTGATGGCATTACATAGTTGGCCTTTCTTAGGATGAAAGGTGCTGAGCAGGTGGTGTTTCTTCAACCATATTCTCAGCAGGGTGGTTTCACTTGATGTTAATTCTAACAATTACCTCACTGAAAGTGGAAATTCTACTTCTGATTTAAGGTGTCGGACCAAGCAAGCAATGTTTTTACTGCTATAAGGAGTGAGTATCTACATTTTTTCTGCTAATTGCAGTGTAGCTGCTTTTTATCTATCTATACGTATAAAACTTTTTTTTTTTTCGTTGTAGTGGAGTAAATAGATACTGTCTCCCATCACCCACAGAAGTCTATTACAAAGACTGGTGTTTCCACCTATGAAAAAAATGCAAGCGTGTGTCAGTGCGAAAGGAAAGAAAACTAAGTCTCAAAATCAGTAGGCATTTGGCAGTCCTTAAATTTTGGTCTTTGGTGATGTCACTAAAATGAAGAAAAATATCCCTATTAAACAATGACCTCACTCACACTGCAACCTGTGCTTGAAATTACTTTTTCCTATTGATGGGTGAGATACTAGTGCAGGAGAATCTGGGAATCGCACAGGAGTGTTCCCATCAGCCAGACACAAAAGATAAGGGGGTAGTGCTTATGCGATAGAGAGAGCAGGGACAGAATATCACATGGTTTCCTCCCCACATACTTAGAAGTTTCCTATAAAACCTATGACACCTATGGGGTGTCAGAGTCTGGGAACTGTGGTGGTAAAGAGGAAGAAAATAGGCAATGGCACCTAAGGGGCAACACATAAGGATGTGAGTATCATGGGGAATCTAGGAGAGAAGATGCTGTTGGGAGCAAGAGAACAAAGTAAATGTCTTCCTAGCTTTAAGATTGAAGTATTTTTAACTTCTGGGTGAGAGAAGAAAGGGAAAGGCTTGGCTTTGCCTGTTAGGAGGTATGGTAGATCGGACTATCTCTTATCAGAAATAACAGCTTATTCTTGTATACCAAGGAAAGAGCCCTTTCCGCAGAAATTGGTTTGCCACTTAAGTGTTTTCTCTATAGATTCCTAGGAGTTCTGAAAATCCATGGATAATGAAAGCCAAACATGCAATACACAACATAAGCTTAAATATTTTAAAAGGCTTCATGATTTATTTTCTACATTTTCTTACAATAGAGGGACACTGCCTAAAATCTCATTTTAATGTTCTGGAATTCAGGAAGAATTTGTCAGCATTATTTGTTTCTTTTTACACCATATATTCTAGAAATATGTTGTTTGGTAGTATGGGAAATTCAAAAGTATAAACAATGTATTTTAGTATTTTTTTGTAAATCATTAGCAACTGAGAGCAACTTGTAAGCATAATGGTGAAGCAGAGCAGGAGAATGAAAGTACTTGCTACAGTAAATTAGTAGAAGATGGAAAACTCGCTTATCTGCTTGCCTGTTAAAAGGTGGTAATAGTCAAGCTATTGCTGCTTAGCCAAGCTCTTGTGATGCGGCCTCTAAACTATACAACCATTTGCATAGTCATATCTGAAAGCAAAATTCTGATTTTTTTTAAGTAGTGTCATTTCCATATACATACTTGTGTGCAGTGACATGATAATTTTATAGATTTTGTATGCAATTGGCAGAAAAACCCCAACAAATTAATATACCACTCTGTTCCTGTGTTCTGGGACAGACTGATATTTCTCTCCTACAAACTGGTTGCTTTCTAGTGGTTTTATACAGGCTTGCTTATCTAAGCCTTCTGCATATAAACTTATTTTTGTAAGATTCCTATCTCGGTGAAAGTAATATCCAAAACTTTAGAAATTATTTTTCAGATTTTTTTTTTTTTGAAATAAAGTTCAGAATGAGTTAGTTATGTCAGTGAAACATATGCAAGCGTTGACTCTGAATGTGCACTGTATTTGGTCCCTTAATCAACAAAAGGCAATTTCACACAACTGTTGTGGTAAGAGCTCTGTTAAAGGTGGCTATATTCTCACAACATGGAATTGTGTTAACTGCTAACAGGAAAAGGGGTAATTATATTGACTACTTCTCTCCTGTAAAACTAAACACAGAAACATAGTGAATTCCTCTGTCTTTAGAGGAGATTAAGTATTAGGATAATTGATATGTAAAATACACAGAAGATTTTTACGATGAAATAAAGTCAGATGTAAGGATTCAGGTCTTGATATTGATAAGTGTGTATAGAATTCAGTACAAATATTATATAGATAAACCTGTATTGTTTACATGTGCTTATTATATAAATATACATTTTTTTTTCTATTAGAAGCTCATTAGTTTCTATACTGTGATAGTTTGAGGGATTATACAAACAAGTAAGAGTTGCAGGATCTGGTCTATATCTTAATTCTGTTTGTACAGTGGAATGTGGTAGAGCTGTTTGAAAGATGGCTAAACAGATGCACGAAAAAGCATTAAGAAAAAATGTTTTGACACATTTTTGAGAAATTTCTATCACTCTAATTTGGGACCTGTGGAAATATGACCACTGGATAGCAGAATCTAATGATATACAGCTACAAGGACGCAGCAGCAGGCTTTTCATCTTTGAAACTGTTCTGCAAGAATACATGATGTTATTCTGTTATGTACCTGGTAATGACAAATACAGCCTCCTATTAATAGAAGTTAGACTGATGTTAGAACACCTATTTATGCCACTGCACTATGTGAATGCAAGCCGTATCTATAGTTTAGGATTCAGTGATCCTGGTTAGCCATGCTTTCCTGCAGACTGTGTCCTTCTGTCCTGAGAATGGGAAGTTGGTACACAACTACTACTTGTGGGTACATTCAGGAAGTCTCATTTTATACATGGAAACTTGGCCAAGTGTTGTTTGCCACTTTACTTAAGAGAAGAGAAAGGAAGAGTAACAGATTTGCATAAGGCACTGTAGTGCTGTGCTGGGTTATGAAGTAAGGAATGAAATGTAATAGCAGCCTGAATTCAGAATTTTTTAGTTATTCAGTTGTAGACTACGGTGTACATTTTCCTGAGGAAAAGGTTAATGAGACGAAGACGACTTACTTGCCTGATTTTGAAGGAGAGAGCTTTGTGCTGTGTATCAGAGGAACAGTTCATTACCATGTAAAAATTGCTTCCTTACTGTTGCTAAGGCTGATATTAGTATGCAGAAAATGTTCGTGCATTTGTAAAGTTTCAAAGTTTCCATTGTTCTTGCTAGTGTTATCCCATTGAATTCTGACATGCAGGCATGATGCATTTTTTTTGTAGAGAGCTCAGTAATACTTAGTAGGGAGAGAACAAGAACACTTCCTATGTGTTGGCTCCGAGTGGTCATGACAAGGGCACATCCAAAGATTGGCCTAATTGTGCTTCCACTGTTACTTGGCAGAAGAAATGGAGAAGAGCAAGTATGACAGGTCTGTGAATGACTGCCACAGAGTTGCTGTGTTGTAGCTCTTCAGCTTCTCAGGGATGTTCCCTTGCATCTTCAGCACTTAGGCTACTGCTCTGACTTTGTGCATGTCAGGGAATGATATGGGAAGTGCAAGAAAAACAAGGGGAAAAGACCCAGCTATAGAGCTACTGAACCAATTGTACTGCCACTCATTTGGATATGTATGAATGAATACATACAGTGCTTTCCTTTTAGGGTATGATAAACTTGATTTGACTTGTTCTGCATATTGATTAGACTATTAAGGTTGTAATACCCCCACAGAAGTATTACTAGTCTGACTTTGCAGATGGATGTAGTCCCACTTTCAGAATGACTGTGTTGGCCTAGGGCATGTGTAAGGTCTGGCTGAACAGGAAGATGAAATCATCCCACCTGAGTGAACAGTCCCTTCAACCCCAGCCATTCCAGTATATAAATTGAATAGTTGGACTATTCCTAATAACTGCAGTGTGTTCATGGTGCTACTGTTTGCCTTCTAAGGTTTTTACAGATGGGAAAGAATAGGGCAATGTTAAAAATAGTAACATAAATGGATAAAGTGCAAGTGTCTCACTCTGCCAGCTGTGGTCAAATCTAACACCTAGAATCATAGCATATCTCCAGTTAGAAGGGACACACAAGGATGACTGAGTCCAATTCCTGGCTCCACACAGGACTACCTAAAAATCAGACCATGTGTCTGAGAGCACTGTCCAAACACTTCTTGAACTCCGTCAGGCTCAGTGCTTTGACCACTGCCCTGGGGAGCCTGTCCCAGTGCCCGACCACCCTCTGGGTGCAGAACCTTTCCCTAACACCCAGCCTGACCCTCCCCTGTCCCAGCTCCATGCCGTTCCCTCGGGTCCTGTCGCTGTCCCCAGAGAGCAGAGCTCAGCGCCTGCCCCTCCACTCCCCTCGTGAGGGAGCTGCAGGCCGCCATGAGGCCTCCCCTCAGCCTGCTCTGCTCTGGGCTGAGCAAACCAAGGGACCTCTGTCTCTCTCCCCATATGCCTTCTCCTCCAGAGTCTTCACCGTCTTTGTAATCCTCCTTTGGATGCTCTCTAGTAGTTTTACGTCCTTCTTATAAGGTGGCACCCCAAACTGTAGACAGTACTTGAGGTGAGACCGCACCAGCACAGAGCAGAGCAGGGCAATCACTTCCCTTCACTGGCTAGCAATGCCGTGCTTGATGCACCCAGGATATGGTTGTCTGTCCTGGCTGTCAGGGCACACTGCTGGCTCATATTCAACTTGCTGTTGACCAGAACCCCCAGATCCCTTTCCACAGAGCTGCTCTCTAGCCTCTTGTCCTCCAGTCTGTACTTATATCCAGGGTTATCCATCCCAGGTGCAGAATCCAGCATTTGCTTTTGTTAAAGTTCATGCGGTTGGTGATTGCCCAGCCCTCTACTCTATCAGGATCTGCAAGGCCTCTCTACACTCAAGGGAGTCAACAGGCCTCCTAATTTAGTGTTGTCTGCAAACTTAGTTAATATACCTTTGAGTCCTGCATCCAAGACATTTATGAAACCATTGAAGAGAACTGGCCCTAAAATGGAGCAAGGGGGAACCCCAGTAGTGGCCTGTTTTGCAGACTCTTGAAACACCCTTACAAAACCCCTCTTCAGCACTTCTCCTGCTTCTTAGTTTTGAACCATGAGAAAGTTGTGACCTGCACCACATTGTTTATTGTGTGGCAGCATTTGTATTATTTTATACCAGCACTGTTTAGCAGAGGGTTGTCCCTGAGACAGCCCAATGGTATCAGTTGTCAGCATGCAACTTAGGAGTCTATATTTGCTGTCAAACTTGACAACTTAAATAGATCACCCTGATCAACATTTGTTTCTAGTGTCTTGTTAGAGCTGAGTGTTTGCACACAGCAGGATGGTCCTTTTTCCAATGATTATGGCTAAGAAGTACTATTGTTCCTGCCTGATCATCACCTTCCCAGCTGTATTAGGTTTATGAGGCAGGGTTTTGGTAGCGGGGGGCTGCAGGGGTGGCCTCTGTGAGAAGAGACCAGAAACTGCCATATGTTAGATAAGGGCCAGTTTCAGCTGGCTCCAAAAGGGACCCGCCACTGCCTGGAGCTGAGCCAATAAGCAATGTTCTTTGTACTTCTGTGAGAGCAGATTTAAAAAGGGGAAAAACCTGCTGCGCAACAGCAGCTAGGAGAGCGAGGAGTGAGAACAGCCCTGCAGACCCCAAGGTCAGTGCAGAAGGAGGGCAGGAGGTGCTCCAGGTACGCAGCAGCAGTTCCCCTGCGGCCTGTGGAGAGGCCCCTGGTGGAGCAGGCTGTCCCCCTGCAGCCCATGGGTCCCACACGGAGCAGATCTCCACGCTGCAGCCCGTGGAGGAGCCCCTGGTGGAGCAGGTGGATGTGGCCTGGAGGAGGCTGCGGCCCATGGAGAGCCCCCGCAGGAGCAGGCCCCGGGCTGGAGCTGCAGCCCGTGGAGAGGAGCCCACGCAGGAGCAGGGGGTCTGGGGGGGGAGCTGTCGCCTGTGGGGGGCCCGTGCTGGAGCAGTTTGCTTCTGATGGATGAACCCTGTGGTACGGAGCCATGGTGGATCAGTTCTTGAAGAGCTGCTGCCTGTGAGAAGCCCACGCAGGATCAGTTTGGGAAGGACGGCATCCCGTGGGAGGGACCGCATGTGGAGCAGGGGCAGAGAGTGACCATGAAGGAGCGGTGGAGATGAAGTGTTAGGAACTGACCACAGCCCCCATTCCCAATTTCTCTGTGCCACTTGGGGGGGAAGGATGTAGAAGAGAGTGGATGGGGGGAAGGTGTTTTTAGTTTCTTTAGAAATTTGTTAATAAGTTGACAATTGAGAGCTATAATAGCATGCACCTGTGAAAAACAGCTTGATCAAGGAGGTAGGCAAATGCGTACCATAATAATTCAGATAACTCACTACCATTTGACTTTGAAACAGGAGGAGAAAACAAGCTCACATGTGGAAATGAGATGCGAGGGATTTTTGAAAAAGGTTTTATTCAATCATAATACAGCTGTGGAAAACAGGAAGTGAGATGTCTAGTAGAAGGAGGCAGAAGTACAAAATGCCTTGATGGGATCTAAACTAGCTGATCCTTTGTAAGGAAAGTCATAGATGTGTAATACATCACCTCCCAAACACTATGTGACAGGTATGTTTTCTGACAAGGCAGTTACCTGGTAATCTTAACCTGAAACAGCTGATTCCAAAGTAGTGAAATCTTTCTTATGTGGGCTTGCAGAGGCATAAATCCAGAGTTATGCCACTTATTCTGACTCTTGTCTATAATTACCGTTCCTAATTGGATCCTTGCTAACCTTAGAAGCATACAAAGTAAGGACTTTGAATAATTGATTCAGATTTCCTGAATGACCTTGGATTTATAGCCCTGTTCCTGGGCATACTCAGAAGTGATTGTCTTAAACTCTATCTGTTTCATTCCTAAACTTCAGCAGAAAAAAGAAACTAAGCTCCAAGCTATCTATCTGATCTAATGAAAACATACAGGTTATAACTCAATACAGTGTGGAGAGATGTAACTGAACTCAGAGTTGCATTGTCTCTTATTTGATTTTAATGAACTATGTGAATAAAATGATTAGGATTTGTCCCCATATAAATTTTGAAATAATGAGAACTAGCATCACTATGAAGGGACAGATATAGGTAGTGTTATTGGAAATCATTCATACCACACAGCTGTAAATCCACTTTCTGAGTACTGTGGAAATCACAACGTACATCTGGAGTCTGTACATTTTCATTCCTTGATCTGTATTCCATCTAACTTTCAGCATATTGCTGTGTAGTTAAAACATGGAATTTATAATTAAGAAATGGTGGAATTCACTTATGTCAATTAACTATGACCTTGCTGTGGCTGAAAGTCACATAGCATAGTAGCATAGATACTGCCAAACCAAATGATAGATGAGGGCAACAACCTGATATGTTTAATACTTCAGCACAGAGTATTTTGATTGTTAGCTTCTTGGGAGATTGGTTAATTGCTTGTTTATCTTCTGTGTAATTTGTTACTAAATAAGCTTTTAAAAGCATAATTCTGGAATGGAGCCAGCCTGAATCTGATTCATGTTGACAGCATAAAGCCTTCTTCAGTTATGCATTAATGCCTAGCCTTGTTTGCTGTGCTTTAATGGAATTGTGTAGGATGTCTTGGATCAAATCCAAATAGGAACGAATTTTACTAAGAGTTGTTGAGTCTTTTTTTTCTGGAGTTTCTAAGAGCTTATAATTGGAAAAACGCTGGGAAACTGGAGGTTGGCCACAGTTTTATCCATACTGACTAATTAGCAGAATTATAAAAATTACTGTGCATGTATGTAATGATAATAAAAGGAGCTTTGAGGATCTGCTAGGAGAGCAGGTTTTCTAAGTTAGGCATAGCAAAACCTTATACCTCTTGCAATTACAAGATTCATTGTTTATTAATGCTCCTTCCAGCCAAACAATTAGGCCTGGATCCAAGGAGTTAAAATGGCAATGGTTAGTCTGCAGCCTGACCATGAAGTGCATTGGGCTTAAAGGCTTCTCTGATCGATCACATCAGAAAACCCATGAATGTATGAGGCAAAGTGCTGAAAAGCTGATGAGTTTACTGTGCTGGTTCACATATGTGAAAAATACTTGCATAAGCTAACTAGGTACTGAAGTCTTTACAATGGATCTGCTGTCATTTTTGCCATGTCGTTCTGTTTTTGTGGTGTGTCAGGTATCCTCATTTTTTTGGTAAATGACAAAAGAAAGCATGAAACTTCAATGAACTAATACCTTGGGGTATAGCAGCCTTACCATGAAGGCAATTTTTTATGTCTTTGCCAAACCCAGATTGGATTGATACTTTTGGGTGGTCTGGCAGTGAAAAGGTCTGGTGTCAGTGATGATGCAGCTGTCATCTGTGTGTTGCCATATCTGACTTGCCCACCACATGCAAGAAGGGCTAACAACTTAAAGTAGGATTTCACCTGTAATGCATCTTCATGCTCAGGATATAGAATTTCTGGGATATAACTTGTCTGTTGTACAAAATGGATGTAGAAATAGGATTTGTAAAACCCTGCCTGTTGCATGGAGGAATGCTTAAGGCAGCCTTAAGTGAAGTGGGGAGCTTGGGCCTTCCCCAGTTAATGCGAGTTGAGATGAGAAATGAGATGTATTCCCACAATGTAGCAAACGCAACAGCAGGCTTGAGTGTTGTATTCCTTTGTTTGCTTTGTTTTATTGTTTTAACATAGTTTTGAGTTTACTGCAAAACTCAAAGGCACAGGAAAAATAAAGTTGGAGATATTCTCATAGCACTTAATTGCTTAATTACTAGGGCACATGAGATGTAGGAAACATTTATTTGAACATGCTGGTTCTTTAAAAGGCTGATGGTAATAGATGCAAATTAATTAAGGGACCTTAGATACTTTGTGAACTCCATAGTGTCCTTGGTGTGATGGCAGTTCGGTAGCAGTACTGTAGATTTCCAGCTAACCTTTCTGACTGATCCAAGTGGAGCATGGGGACTGAGATACCCTGGGCTGACTTGTATCTGTACTGGTGTATTAGCACTTGTCAGAAATTTTGTAGCCCTGCTGAAGCTATGCTGCTTTCAAGACATGAACCTGTGTTTTGGTACTCTGCAAGTAGAATATACCAGTGCGTCTGGGTGTTCTGGGTTTCTGCGTGCTCCTTACATCAGTTAAATGTGATCACAGACACCTTTGACCTGAACTGGCTAAGAAATTAAGCAAAATTTTGTGGATTGTTCACTTGGATATATACTCTTACTAAAGTTACTAATGTTAATATGTAATCTAAAACCCACTTCAAGTTTTCTGTAATTTGCTGCATGGGACTTTGTTGCTGCTTATGTACTAAAGCCCTTACTTTCTTAGCTATAGCGTGACTTTATTTTGCAAATTGAGTTCAATATACATAATTCTAGAAGGCACAGGATGTTGTTGTATGACATCAAACCTCCCCCAAACCAAGCAGGATGCAGAGACGTGTTTAATTTTTCAGTATATTGTTTGAAGGCTTGTATTATAGTCAGTATATTCTTATTTGGAGTACACAGTATCCACTCATCGGACTGGAAACTGAGGTGGTGTAAATGTGAATTTTATTCACACAATTTCACTGTTCCATAATGTTTAATATTATGTTGCTAGATATCTTGTATCTTTATTTAAGTATTGTTATACAATTAACATATTCTGTACTGCTGTTTTTACTTCTAGAGTAGACGCTGCTATGTAATCAAAGAAGCATATGTTTCTTTTAACTAGGTCTCAATCACTCCAAACTCCAAAAGCTCAATAATTCTTGCACTTTGTTTTCCTTCTTTGTAGCTGATGGCTTGATAAGAGTGCTTTTTCCAGCTGGCACTGGCACAACTCCCCAGAAACAGGTAATTAGAGTGATGCTTTTAAAGTACAATGACTTAAAAGTATATGCTATCTTTACCTCAAAGTATACAATTGTCTACATTTTTTCATAGACAATTTCTCTGTCTGTAATCACTTTAAAAGCCGTATGTTAGGGAGACAAAGTGATAACCTCTTTTCATGGGGTTTTATATGCTTTAGACAGAAAACCCAAAAGCAAACAAAATAGATTCCTTGTAATTTCTCTGAATGTATACTGTCTCACAAAATGGTGAAGTTTTCAGGCAGGGGAAAAGAGAAAACAACAATAATAATCTAAAATCACCCTGAGCAACTTTAAATCCTTAAAAAAAAAAAAAAAGGACATCCCAGTGAGCTAACAGCCCTTACAGTTAGTGAAAACTGGTGAATTTTCTAGGCTGCATCTAGGTGTGAGGAGTCAAAGTGGTTATCTGGTTTTAATCTCTTAATTTTACTTTAGCTGGAGTTTGGCTTCTGCACTTGGTTGTCTCCTCCTCCTCACTGAGTTCTGGGTCCTTGTGTTGTGGGCAGTGCAAGGTAGAGGCTGCTGCTGGCCTCTTGTTCCCAGAGCCACCAGTGACTGGATACAACTTTTGGAGTTCTGTACTGAACTCCTGCTATGTTTTTTGCTTTCTTGTGTTTTCTCTAAAGCTGGTGAGTGTTAAGACAACTACAAAAGGGTATAACCAGCTTCACTTTTAAAATTATACTAGTTTCTCTGAGCTCTGCATCATAGGAACAGGCTGCCCAGGGAAGTGGTCACAGCACTGAGTCTGCCAGAATTCAAGTGTTTGGAAAACACTTTCAGACATATGGTCTGATTTTTTGGGTGGTCCTTTGGGGACCCAGGAGTTGGACTCGATGATCGTTGTTGGTCCCTTCCAACTCAGATATTCTGTGATTCTATGATTCTGTGATCCTATAGCATGTTTCTCTCCATTTGAATCTATTTACACAAAGTGAGTATGCAAAATCTAACCAAATATCTTCCACAGACATGTCCTATTGATGGGATAAGGATGGAAATGTAGATTTATTAGACAGAAAATTATTTAGCTGAAGTTGACCAAATCTGTTCACAGTGACCTATGTGAATCTACCTGTTGGTCTCAGTCTCTATGTTTCTGTTTTTATCAACGTGGTCAGTACAGCGACCACACAGTGAAAAGTGCAGAGAACAGTGATCTGCTAATTGTAAGAGGTGAATATTTAAAAAACAGGGTTGTGACACACCAGTACAATTATAAAGGATGAACCTCATACTGCCACTTATACTTTGTATTCCTCTGTTAAGATAGTGGCTTGAAATCTGAGTTGACTATTCCTAGAAAGCATATAGACATTACAGACACTTTTTGTCTTGTTGAGTTGGCACTGTCTAGTTTAAAACTGCACTTTTTTTCACAGTAATAAGATTATTAAAGTATTATTGCCTTTATTAGCCAGAATCCATCATGCATAACTATGATGAAAAAGGCAGGAGATGGGCAAAAAAAAAAAAAAAAAACAACCAAAAAAAATATTACCAGATGTGTCAGGTTGTTTGCAGATTTTTCGAAATTACCCATTTATCTGAAGATACAACAGTTAACAAGCTGGTTACTAGTTGTCTGTGAAATTGCGATATTTGGTGCTTGTCATAGTTGGACAAGCTGTCTATCATTTCCTCAGGAAGTCCATTATCGCTTCCTTGATTCTTTACTGCAATTTCCTATGTTCTGTTCTAGCCTGTAGTATCTATTTTAATTGACATCTTTTTTGAAGTTCGTGTGCAGTGTATCTGTGTCTAATTTTGAGAATTACATAAACATGCCTTACTAATAAATACCAATCTGAATATAATACCATTTCTGAAAATAATTGTTTGGCTGCTTACATAATGTTCCTTGCATAAGTATATTCCATACGAGTAGCTTTTTTGCAAGAAGAGTTTGGGGTTAATACTGTAGCAAGCAGAGAAATATGGTTTAATGGTTAGATGCTTTGTAAGCTACAGGCAATTTCCTTCTGATGTCAAAGTCTAGTTTTGTATCTGGTGCTGTTTTGTTAAGCCCCTGGTAGAGTTTTTCAAGCATTTTCATTGCAGTACCAATTTTCTTAGAGCTGAGGTGATTTTTTGGTAAGTCTAAATTCTTTTCACACCTTCTGGTTAATCAAGTTTTCCCTTTTATTAGCATAATGAAATGTAGAACAAAATTGCTGCTGAAAGTGAGAGGCAGAAGCATGACATTAGTGGATTTCAGGTTAAAAGAGAACATTTGATTGAAGTGAATCTGCTGGGTCCTATGTACGTTGTATAAAAAGAAGTGACTATGGATAGCTGTCTGAAGAAATCCGTGCCTTGATTTTTTCGTAGTGTAGTTGAGAGTAAGACCTGTCCTGAAGCATATCTTCAGGGGAAATGTTAATGTAAGTGGAATCATGCATTCTCCAATGTTTAATTATGAGAACATTATGTTTTTTTCACTCAAAGCAGGGATAACGGTTTTACCAAGTTGTGTTTCTCCTTGCGTAGTGCTAAACTTTCTCACTGATAAATAGCAAAGCACTGGGACATGTCTTTAACTTCAAGCATGTGCTTGGTATTGTCAGATTAAATGGTCAGCTCAAGAAATTGGAGTTACAGACATGATTAGGTGATTTTCTGGATCAAGGCTTGTATGATCACTCCTGTTAACCACTGACCCTGTACAGAAAAATATTAAAATCACTGTTAGAACTGTACAAAAAGCACTATGTAGTCAATCTATATCCCCGAAGAGCTCAGCAGCTAAGATGGGAACAGATGCGTGAGGTGCCCTGAAAAGCTCAGGAAAGGAAATACCTAAATTCATTAGCTAAAATTGATACTGATAATTCAAATGCACTTAAAGTGAATTGAATTGTTTGAATAGTGCTCAATCCAGGCTGAAGCCTGGGCATGCTATACTCTGCTTCTGTGCATTCCCCAGCCACTTCAGTAGCAGCTACAGTTGTGTTAGCATGGTTAACACTTTGAGCCTGTTCTGAGGAAGGACACTGCAGAGGCAGATTACAAAACGTGTTGCCTGAGGTGCTGATACATCTGAATAGGGAATGTACTGTGGAAACGTCACCAGGAGCATGTGACATCAAGCTGGAGACAGATTTTACTGAGAAACTTTTCAAAGTTGTCAATGTCTTTTGCTTGTACTGAGATGGGCAGAGCCATTGCTTCTCTTCCTAAAATAGGAGCAGACATGGAGTCATTTGCCAATTTTAAGTACTTTCATCAGAATTGTAGCTTTGTGCTATTTAGAGTTTTAAATTGGACTTAAAAATGTGTTTTCCTGCCCCAGGTTTGCCTAACGTTCAAGTTTCCCCTTAAAAAGGCATCACAGCATGGAGCTGAAGAGCTCCTCAGGGAAAGAAACTCAAGTACATAAATGGGCTTATGCAAATAGTGTTTTTTAAAAGAACCAAATTTGTTTGGCAGCATTTGATATGAGATCTGCATTACTTGACTCGCTTAAATGTGGAAAAAAAGATGATGTGGGATGTGAGAAAGTTCTAAAACCCTAAACATCTCAGCTATGGTAATCTTTAGCAAATTATTTTGGTGTAAGGCGTCCTCCCGCTCAGATTTCATTATCTATTATTAATTATTATTTTCCATTAAAGGAAATACTGAAGTCACAAGTTCTCTCAGGAATTCTTTCTACACAAAACAAAGTGGATGCATTCTGGGACATCCATTTGTCTAATTTCTAAATCTGATTAGAACAAAGCTAATCAAAGCTGCTCTGTTTTTTTTTTGATTGTTTTTTTTTGCTTGCTTCATGAAAAAGAAAATATTGATATCGGCATTTAGGCATCAAAGCTTATCCTTTCACTGTATTTAAATTTCATTAAATTATGTAAAGCCATTTAAAAAACTGGCAACAAATGTGCTGAATCATTTGGCGTGCGCACATTTTTCTGCAGACTTTTAGCAGTGTGAGGACTGTTTATATGCAGTCATTTATTTTGTTGTCTTTATGACCAGGGTATATCAAACTAACATGGCATCTGCTAAAAGATGGCAGTTTAATTTTCACACAAATCTCTTTTCTTCTTTGGAAAATGAAAAGCCCTGCTTTTGTTTTGTAAACAGTGAAAAACTCAAAAACTGTGAATAAATGAAGCCCTGTGCTGACCAGTGATATTTCCTTTAGAATTACTGCTGCTTTTTTTTTTTTTTTTTGTGTTGTAGTACTTACCACACCTAGCATGTTACAGGATTATAATGGTGTAATTCCAATCCACACTGGAAACAGATTTTTCCTTGCTATGGAATTTGCTGGTTGGTGCAAGAAGGGATAGAGCAAAGAGATATCTATTACATGGAAATTAAAAATATTTGGAGTACCCGAGCTAAACATGCAGCTTGGGCCAGATTTGTTCTTTTTAGATACGGGTCTGACACCAGGAACTTTTATTAAGTTTAACTTCTGGGATGTTTGATACAAGGCTTGCTGCCAAGGTTTTAATCTAATTGGGATACAAATCCCCTTGAGAGGAAGGGGACTGGAGCATTGAGTTGGGAAAGCTTTCTATCTTTTCCCCTCTTTTGTTACTTTTTTTTTTTTTTTTCCCCTCCCCTGCTTTTCTTATAATCAAGGCTTAGCCATTTCCTTCTGATCATTTCTTTTGTGAAGCTGTCCATGGAGTCCAAATTTCCTTTTCCTCTAATTTGTTTTTGGGTTTGGGGAAAGAGTCTGGCCTGTTGGAAGTCACAGAGGCAATTCCTGTTGATTTGCAAGTTGTTCTGGCTAATTTTGTTGTTTGTAAGTAGCAAAGGACATATGCAACACACTACAAAACTCTCTAGCTGTGGACCTGAAAGATAGCAGTATTAATAGGCCGTAATCTCTTGTCTCTTCTTTAATCATTGTTTAGCTGGTTTTGATTATCTGGGTAAGGTCTTGGTTCTTAAAAGGAAATTTAAAGCAACTCCATACTGTGGTATATTGCTTACATTTTCAAATACTTAACACATAATCAGAAAAGACCAAGAGCAGTTACTAGAGGGCAAATCTTTCACAGAACAGATCTATGGTCTCTGTGGTCTTGATCCTCAAAGGTTGAATGCCATCCAAAAACAAGCATAGGACCTGAAATTTCTGATTCTACTGGACACTACATTCTTGTGACACAGTATAATTGTCTTCACCTATCATCTTTTGTGTGTCCTGTGGTGTGTGTCTTTTAGGAATTAACCAACCATGGCATGATCTTTCTCTGCTGGCATTCCTCTTATTCACTGTGACCAACTTGCTTTTCTCTAAGGTGGTTTAACTGTGACTCAGGTGAAATTAAGAAGAATGGTCAGTTCATATTTGTTTTTTGACTTCACTGCTTCGATTTCAGACTTAGCTCATGCGCTCAAAAGCTCGTCTGCCCCTTCTGCTACACTACCCGTCTTGAAAAACAAACAAACAAAAACCCCAACATAACTTGTACTAGCTTTGCAGAAACTACAAATTTTTAGGTGGATTAATTTATGATACTTCTTTTACTGTGTGTCTTTATAAGTTTGTAAGCAGGTGTATTTTGACACTGGACCACCGTCTGAATAGTGTATTAAATATAGAAACTCAGCTTCAGTTCTCTGTGTTGTCAGTGCTGCATATCCTTAAGAAAAAGAAAAAGTATGACATTTAATAGAATTTGGAACAAATATACCTGACATTTAATTGATATTGGTATACATGCTGGATTTCAAAAGATCTCCCCTACTTTGGGGGGATATTTTAAATACCAGAAACTGAAAATAAACTGGGGTTTGAGTACTGAGTGATTTTGTCAAATGTAGTAATAGAAGTCTTTCAAACTCTGCAACTTGCATATTAGTTATGAAAGCAACTGAAAGCTAAATTACTAAAATGCACTTCTACAAGTCTTTCAGCTAAATCAGATTTAAAATGCAAAGTCTGAGGTAAGTAAGCATATTGATCATCACACACCTGTCTTCAGTGAAAAGAATTTGAAGCCTGTGAAACAATTAAAGACTTGCATTGATTTTAAATACATAATTCATCAGCAAATATTGACCGTTTTTCACACAGCTTCAGAATATTTCAGTGAAAGAGTGTTTGCATGTATTATTTACTTGCTGGAGGGAAGGGATGCCATCCAGAGGGACCTTGCCAGCTTGAGAGGTGGGCCTATGTGAACCTCATGAAGTTCAACAAGGCCATGTGCAAAGTCCTGCATCTGGGTCTGGGCAATGCCAAGCACACACACAGGCTGGGCAGAGAATGGACTGAGAGCAGCCCTGAGGACTTTGGGGGGTGTTGGTGAATGAGAAGATCGACATGAGCTGGCAATGTGTACTTGCAGCCCAGAAAGTCAACCATATCCTGGGCTGCATCAAAAGAAGTGTGGCCAGCAGGTCGAGGGAGGGGTGATTCTTTTCCTCTGCTCTGCTCTTGTGAGACTCTACCTGGAGTCCTGTGTTCAGCTCTGGAGCCCGCCAGCACAAGAAGGACACAGAAGTATTAGAACGAGTGCAGAGGAGGGCCATGAAGATGATCAAGGGGCTGGAGCACCTCTACTATGAAAACTGGCTGAGGGAGTTAGGGTTGTTCAGGCTGGAGAAGGATCTGGGGAGATCTTACAGCAGCCATCCAGTACCTAAAGGAGGCCTACAAGAAAGCTGGGGAGGGACTCTTTGTCAGGGGGTGTAGGGATAGGACAAGGGGTAATGGTTTTAAACTAAAAGAGGGTATGTTTATGTTAGATATTAGGAAGAAGCTCCTTACTCAGAGGGTGGTGAGGCACAGGAACAGGTTGCCCAGAGAAGCTGTGGATGCCCCATCTCTGGAGGTGTTCAAGGCCAAGCTGGATGGGGCTTTGGGCAACCTGGTCTAGTGGGAGGTGTCCCTGCCCATGGCTAGATGATCTTTAAAGTTCCTTCCAACCAAACCATTCTGTGATTCTATGGTTATGTGTATAGTTGTTTGTATAGGCTATTACGAAAATAAATGGAAAGAGACATGATCATGAGTATTTAGTGTAAATTGGTTTTGAAGATGAGACTGGGTTCATGTTTTAGAATAATGTTCACATAAGAAAAGAGATTTGGATTTTCTTTTTTTTTTTCGTGACAATTATAGGACTTTTTAGATGTCTGGTGGGGGGGTGGTGTGCAGGGAGTCATCTGTGTCCTCTGTAACATACCTGTTTGTTTTTTTTTTCCGATAATGTAAGAATTATGTGATTTTGAGTAAGCTACCCTCTTAACTAGAAGTTCTACTCATGGTAGCTCAATATTCACTAAATCAAGCCAACAAAATGGCAGTGTGTGTGTTACCATGATGCGTTTTGTGTGACTAAGCATGTATACTCTGATGTTTAAAGTTTCCATATGGTAGTACATGGGATTGAATATCTACATGTACCATTATGTGAATTCATAATAATTGAGGGATCTTAGAATGCAGCTTGAATGTTATAGGTAAGACAGTAAATAAAATAAATATAATAAATATATTTATAATTTGAAATCAATATTTTATTGCAGATTGAATGATAGGTAGGCTGTTTTTATTGCATTTACATTATTTTTACCTCTGTTATTTTGGAAATATTTTTTTCTAGTGACATTCATGCTAAGCTAATAAATCTAAAGCAAGTATGTAAGAAAACTACTTTTCACAGGGGAGTTACTTGAAACTGCTCATAATAAGAGGTGACGGCACTTAACACACAGAAGAGAATGCACAGATACGATGAGAGCAGCAGACGTTGAATAATACTGTGTGGAGGAAAGTGGTTCCTTTGGAGAACACCTCAGAAAAGAAAATGGCTTAAATGATGGTAATAAACAAAAGACAAATGGGATAAATGTTACTCCCTAAAAGTGCTGCTTTGCAATCAGAGCTTTTGTTGCTGACCTTGTGTTTGGCTGTAAACTGTTCTCATGGGTTGTGTTAAGTGTTGCTTGGAGGTGAGTTGTGAACAGAAGAAATGTGTGGAGTATAAGTAATTTGGTTACAGATAAAAAAAAGCACACAGAAAACACAAAATCTGTTGCAGTCAAATATCTATTTTTTTTCACAGGTAGGTATGGAAAAAAAAATCTAAACGAACTCCTGTATTTTCTGTAGAGACTTACGCAATTCATAGAAACATGATCTGTTGTTTGCATGAGCTGCTTTGGACTCAGAGTTTTTGAGCGGCTGTCTTTGGGTACCCAGATGCTGAATATGGGATCTGTAGCAAAGATGCTCAGAGAACTCCTATCCTGAAAAAAAAAATATTGATTGGGTTTGAATGAATAAAAAAATACCAAAACAAAGGATGTCTGACTAGGAGAAAAGGCTGGTAACAATATTGGTGGAGGAATATATAGCTCTGTGTGGGGAAGGGAACATGTTAAATAAAGGAATCAAACAACTTTATTGACCTTGATACTCTGTCATTACAGGCCGTGTCAGCATTGCTTCCTGAGAGCTACCCTTGGCCAGCTCTGCCTGCAAACAGGTACAAACCCCTGTCACTTAGACTGGAGTATCTGTGAAAAAGCAGTATGTCTTCTTCCCTGCTTGGTTGTCTTTTGGAGAAAAGCCCAAGGCATATAACATGATTGTCTTTATGTTGGTTCAAGTAGCTAGCCAGAGATTAGGACTTTGTTGGGGGTCTGTGGTACGTGATCCCATAACATATGTCTAATAGCATGCTCCTTAATATGTCTCTTTGTAATGTAAGCAGAGGTGTGGGGGTGAAGGATGGATTCTGCCTTTGGGATCTGAGTCTAGGAAGTATTTTTATTTTATTTTATTTAGTGAATGCTTTGAATATCCAGTCAGACTTGGTGTATGCTCTGATATTGCAGTAGTGTCTGAGGAAAAAGGAATCTGGGATTACTGTTACAAATAATGGATAAAGGACATCTGAAAGGTTCAGAGATGAAAACAGTAGAAACTTTTATGGCAAGGAAGGTTGGAATTTGGGGTGGGGTCTTGAACATGGGAAAGCAGAGCAGTCATAAGTTATTGTATTTCTATTAGCAAAAACCTATTGCAGTTAAAATACAAATTTCTGTGAATTTCGTATATTATTGTCAAGGCATATTTTTATCTGTCTGAGCTTTAGACTGCCTCTTTAGACAGTATTGGCACCATTGGGAGTACATACTGTGTTGTTCTGTGCAGATCTGAGAGTAGTTGTTGAGTAGTGAGGAAAGGGAGGATGGACAGAGGGTTAAGGCTAAGATTTAGAATGTGAGGTTCAGGCTGGACAACAACAGCAAACAACTATTTACGGTGAAGGTGGTCAAACATTGGAACAGGTGGTTGGTGCCACATGCCTGTCAAGAGGCATTTGGATAATGACCTCAGTAATGCGCTTTAACTTTTGGTTAGCCCTAAACTGGTCAGGCGGTTGGCCTCAATGATCTTTGTAGGTCCCTTCCAACTGAACTATTCCATTCCATACAAACAGAAAGAAGGGTAAATCATTGTATTAAGGATGGATCAGCAACTAAATTGCAGCCTAGTCATTAGTCTTAAATCTTTCTCAAAAAAAAAATGAACCTACATGAAACTTTTTGAAGTTTTTTTTCCTTTTTTCTTTTTTTCTTGCTCTCGTTCTCGTTCTCTTTTTCTTTTTCTTTCTTTTTCTCAGTTCTAGACGTATTTATCAATCTAGCATGGAATAAATTGTATTTGAAATGTTTATGTTTCAAACAAAACAAAAAATATGGAAGAAATCTCAGATGAGACGTTTTTTGTAGATTATGTAGTTCAGTTGTGTCTGCTCAGTAGGCTTTGTAGGTTATGGTTTTCTTATGATCAATTGTAGTGGCTGTGCCATCTCCCTATGAACTGTCCCAGCTTTTAAGGTTAAGATTTTCTGTACTACTGCTGTATGAGAAATCTGTCTAATGAACTTGAGTGTATGAAATTGCTCAAGAAGCAAGTATTTAGGTACTTAATACATGTTAACACAGAAGTAGGCTGAGGCATAGGTGGTTTGACTGACTGGAACAAGGTTAACTGCCTGTGGGTTACACAGAAAGAGAACTCGAGACTTCCAGATTTATGGATGCATTGCTTAAATTGGTCATGGGATGACTAAGAATGTGTGTGTTTGATAGATGGTTTTATTTTCTTATTACTGCAGTTATTCACTGGAAAGGATAGTTTTCTACGCAGAACTATGAATCTCTGCTTGAAATGCAGAATTAATGTTTTTCAACAACTGATCTTCGGTATGTTTTTAAGGTAGGAAAAGCTCTAATCTGTAAAAACTTTTATATTAGTATGTCTGGGTCCTTAAAACATTACTGTAAGTTGAAAACATTGGCCAAGCATTCACTTTGCAGATCACGTTCTCAGTTCAGTTCCCATGGTTACCATGAAGGAAGTGCTTGTGTAACATCCAGCTCAGGGTAAGATGAACCCCTGAGATGAACAGGCATAAAGGGAACCATGGCGTCAGAAAGAGGCAGGCTGTAACAAGCGTGATTGCTCTTAGATTAATAATGCCTGGAGATCTTCCAAGAGTACTGTTTCTTAATGATAGTGAACCAATTAATAGGTAGTGTGATAATGATAAAAATTAAGATGCTTCTTGGGGAAAGGAAGAGGTGATTTAAGAACTGCTGGAAACACTTCGTCATTTTCTATGATTCAGGGGACATAGGATAGTTTTCACCCATAACTCGTATAACCTTGCTGTTTCACTTAACAGACTAGACTGATGCCACTCTAAGTAAAATGAGAATTTAACCACAAAGCACAAATTGAGCTTCTTAACCCCTGCTCTGTTTCCTTCCTAGGACAAAATTTATAGAACAAAATGACCACAGGCAATGAATGGAAAAGCTAAAAATGCGAAATAGATGAAAGGATATTATGTCAAATGGCCAGTGGCTTTTTTGTTGTTCACGGCTGAACATTGATATGAAAGAGTGCTGGAGGAAGAAGTCGAGTTCACTGAGAGTGATGACCGGGCTATCCTGAGAATACATCTGGCATAGCTTAGCTCAAGCTGATGAAACATAGTAAGAGAAAGACCTTTCATTGAAAAAAATAAAATAAAAATCTGGACAACAACTCCCCAGCATGCGTGCGCGTGCACACACTTCAGTGAGTGAAGAAAAGTTTCCCCAGCCCAGAAGTAATGGTATCATACACATAGAAGGACAGAGGCTTGACTGACAAAAAAAAAATCTAGACTTTCTCTTTGCCTTAGCCCACATTCTAAAGCTAATCCTAAAAAATCTGCAGAGTCCTGGAGACATGGTCCTGATGCAAAACTCCCAGGAAGGGTCCCTTTGCAGCCTGGTTATTACCTTGGCAGCTGCTTCCCAGCTCCACTACACCTGGAGATCAAAGCTTTTTCTCTTCTTCATTAACAGTAACCACAATGTTTGTGCTGAACCCTAAACGTCAGCAACAACGAAAATCAAGTAATACCTCCAAGCTTTGTCCTGATTGAAAACATCTTCCAGGCCAGATCTTTTTGCATGGAACACTTGCCTTAGGAACACTTGCAGTCCTTTTTCAGCTCTACTGCAGTTGGAGCTCTGCCCAACCTTAACTCTATTCCTTACCCTATTTATTTATTATTTTTTTTTTTCTGGTGATCCCCCTGAATTCACTCAGATATTGCTGAGATGCACAGTTTCTCCTGGGCTAGGTACCTTTGCTGCCCACACTTGGCTCTGCCTACTTTCTTCCATCCCCAGTGCAGACAGGAGACCTAGTCTTTTCTCTATCATAACCATAATGCTAATTTTTGTTCTGAATCTGAAAAGCATGAGGAATTATCCTGATGCAAATTTTTTCCTAGGCCATATCATTTTGCAGCTGCCCCTACTTAGTTCTGGTAGCCCCTTTCCAATCCAGCTGCACCTCAATCTCTTTCTTTTATCTCTACCCTAAACTTAACTCTAACTTTTCTGGTGATTCCCAAATAGTGGCCAAGGCATTACACTAACTGAAGTTTCCTCTAGGCCCTTATTGCTCACATTTGGTTTTGGTATTTATTTCCAGGTGTATTGCAGTTTTGTCTTGAAGCAATTTTTTTTTCCCAAGCCATGTTAAAAAATGGTTCTTAAAATTTTAAGTCTTTCATGTTTTTAGTTTGATTTTTACAATTTTATCTTTTGATTTTAGCAGAATAAGCCTTAAAAATGTCATGGAGATATCTTTATAGTTGAAGTTACCAGGGTAGTCCTTTTAAACATTCAGCTAACTGTTATCATGCAAATTCAGTTTTCAAAGCCTATCTTTTAGTCACTGATAATTTTTAGAAGTGATAGTGAAGAGCCTCATTTTTTAATTAAAAAGAGAGTGACTATGGCAAGGATATAATAAGGTATGATGGGGATAAAAATATATTTAATGTTAAGTCAGCCGTAATATTGAATATCAGTGTTGTGGGGTACAAATCTGAAATTTTCATCCTTTCAATCGCAGCAATATTATCATCATGACTTCTGAATCTGGCACTAAATTTAGCTAGTATCAAAGTACTTTGCCTCCTGTTACTCCCTTGCCTGTGACAAAAATCAAAGAATCATCATTTCTTCATCCAAGATGAAAACACTCCAATTTTTACAGTTCTGTGTTTTCATTATAGAGTTGCTTCATCTCTGCTGGCCTGTTATTTTAACTTTGTTTCTAGATTTTACCCAAAATATGAGTTCTGATATAATGATGGTTTCTTAGACTAGGTGTGCTGTAATCTTAAACACTTTCCAAAGGGCTTGGGGGACTGGGTGGGTAGGAAGAGGTCAGAGTGGATTAATTTTTTTCAGAGGAACTAACCAAAATACCAGTTGTATGATGCAGACTTTAACTCACTATTAGGAAATGTTTTTATGTGGAATTAATTCATTAGCAATGATTCTCACACATGTGACACAGCTTTCATTATCCCTTATGTGATGTATCAAAGTGTTTTTTTTTTTTTTTTTTTTTTGTGAATACGTTTTAGGTACCAACCACCATAGGAGAGGAAGGAGCTGTTTCTAAAATAAAAGTAAAACCCATAGTGAGCTTTAGGGGATGAAACAGACTTTGTCTAAATGCAGCTTTAATACATAATAGTTGCAAACTGAGTTTGTTCATGCTTACAGTGGCTTAGGGATCATTCCTGAATAGTTACCACACAGCTGTACCACTAGCTGTACTACTTTGAACATACATCGAACAGATCCTTAACTTTTAGGAGGCAGAGTAAGGTGAATCCTTCATGGCAGTTGACACCTAGGCACACAAAGGTATTCTGTAGCTGTGTATAATTTCAATTACAGGTACCTGTTGGCTGACAGCAGAAGGTGGGTGAGAGGAATCACAAAACACATGTACAAGTGCACTACAGAATCCTTTTAAACGCCTAATGGTTGTTGTGCTAGTAAAAGTATGCAACTTGACTTCTGAACCCAAAATTTTATATAAGAGCAAAATCAAGCACTTGGGTTTGGGTTCTTATTGACAGTTAATGCTATTCTGCTTTCAAGTTTCTGTTGTTTTCATTGTTTTCATATTATAGTTACAATCTCATATTTCTGGACTCGAATACATGACAAAAATCTAAGCCCAGAAAATCAAGTGAAAATACAATTTCTGAGAGCTGTGATGATGTATTTCATCTAATGTAAAATCCTGAGTGTTGGCATCTGTTACTATCTTTGCATGTTGGCATTCTAATATATTTCAAACAAATGAGCATTCACACACAAACTCATGCTATAAGATTAAATATATATATATAAATATACATATAGCAAAAGACTGTAGTATCAGGGACTTGAGGATTATATGGAACACTCCATATGCCAAAAAATGTGTAAATAAGATTTATAGCTTCTTCCCTACTTAGGATTTATATGTAATACTTCAGCAAAGCACCCTGTTAAAAATGGCAATTTATTGTTTCTATCCATTTTCAGATTTTTTGGGGTGACTTTCCTTTCTCTATAAATTTAGGTGATGGAAAATATAATTTAAGAGCCCCATGGCCTGCTCTTTACAGTTATCCTGAATTTGGTACTTTCAGTTCTTCTTTATTCAAGTGGAACATGAACAGAAGTCAGGTGCCTTTTGGTTGATAATGGTGGTGATGAAAAATGGGTAGGAACCGCAACAAAAAATTCTCACACACTAAAAGTCATCAAAACCGTACAGGATCGGTACTTAGCTAATAGCTAGATATAGGCAGTATGTGTAATGGACACTGCTGCAGGCAAAACTGGCTCAGATTGGGATTTTACTTAATTATGCCAACTATTGCTAATTGAAACAAACTTTTCATCACTGATTCAGGCTTTAAGAAAAAAAAAAAATCAAATGCCTTGGGAAAGATTAAGTGCCTCCCAGCCCTGCTGATGAAACAGTGTGGGAGGCTGGGGTATGGGTGTTTCTCTCTGTTTATTCTCATGGCTGCAGTCTCTCGAGTGTCCTTGCTCTGGTGAGGTTACCCTCCGGTGAAGGTAAAAAATTCTTATTTGATATCTGACATTTGACAGAATTGTTTGCCGTCCTGCACTTTTTTCTTCTTCTCTATAGTTGAGTTGATCTAAGCCCCCCCTTCCCCCCCCCAAAAAAAAACAACCACACACACACACAAAAAAAAAAAAACACCTCATGTACACACACAAACAATAATAAAAAAAAATCCCCAACAAACCAAAGCCACCTACACTTCTGAGAAGATGATTTAAGCTACGTTTGCTACATTAGTTCTGGTTTTGGTAGCCAGTACCTTTTGCAAAAATTTGTTCTGCTGGATGCTTGCTTTTCTCTCTAGCTATGCTAAGGGTGTGGATGTAAGATTCCCCAGAGAGGCAACATTTGCACTGAAGCTGTGCAGGTGAATTGCTAATTCTCCCATTCTTTCTTCAGCAGAAGTACTGTTGTTATCAAGCTGGTTATTCAGGTAAAGGCAACAATGAATGAAATTGCTACCTATTCCTGAGAGCCTGGGTAAAAACAACACAGTGAAATCAACACCCTTTTCTTGCAGGGCCACTAGTACACATGGTACTGTACAAAATCATTAGCATTTCTGTATTAATCTTAATTATATGCATTTGATTAAATGAATGAAAAAAAAAAGAAAAAGGAGCAAAAATAAGGAAGAGGTAAAATAAAATGCCAAGCAAATAAATCAAATCATATTTCTTATCACTTTCTAAAAGTGATCATAAGCAAGTCCAACAAGTAATTACACTTGTATTATAAATGTATGAATGTAGCTTTCCAAATACAAGGTTATAACAGGTAATAATGACAGGAACCTCTATTGGTTTTGATACCAAGCTCATTAGCATTACTAGAAGACTTTCTACCGACTCTGATGGGAGCTTGTTTAATGTGTAATGAGTGTAAATATATATTGATGTCTGGAAAAGGAATGGCATTTTATTTTAGCTTATTGCAAAAAGATAAATCTTCTGTATGCATATTTTTAACAAGGTGTCTCAAAGGCAAATGGGAAGAAGAAATGCCAGGGTATAGTCTTGTGATGAGCCAGTTTTCATCTGTAAATTTTTCCTCTTTTCCCAGAGGCTTGTTTCTTTGCTGTGGTTCATTACCTTTGCAACTGTGCAGATGCAGCAATGTGTGGACTCTTACCATAAACGTGATTACTGATATGATACTGAGTTTTTTAAAAAAACAAAACAAAACAAAACCAAAAAAACTCTCCCTAAAGCAAATCTGTAAACTCCATCCTGAGTCTGTAGGTATCTAGCTTATGCATAATAATGAGTTCTATTTAATTTGTTGCAGTTTAAGAGAAAACCTGGGCCTATGGGTATGGTAAAAAATTTTTTCAGTGACTTCAGTGTTAGAAGATTTCATCAAGATGCACATCTTTACAATAGTCAAATGGTTTAATACTTGGCTGAAGATCACTGTGTGGAAATTTTGAAAAAGGAAAAAGCTTAGTGCATTAAAATATTAATGCTAACCCCACCTGCTTAGTGCTGAGAAGTCAGATATTGTGACTTTGTGGTGGTGGAGGATTTAATAGAAGAGATGATTTAGAGTACTCACTGTATCTTCACAGTTTGGTATGGGTGTTGGAAAGTTCGCCCTTCTTGAGCCAGAGCTTTTGATAGAGAACCCTGGGTGAAATGGACTAAAGCAAGAGGATTATTTCTGTTCCATGAGTAGTAATTAGGTATGTAAAGGAGTCTAGTTACACTGAAATATTCCCAGACTTCTTCCTCCAAATTGAAGTTAACCTCTGGAGAATAGTGTTGGTATCACAAAACTTCTGGACAACGTTTTGGTAGCAAGGAGAAGCAAGAGTACCAATGATATATTTTTTCCTCAGGGGAATAAAAATGGTAAATCCCGTGTGAAAAAAGTCCACACAGCAGCATTTGCCTTTTACCCAATATAGGATATTTTGCTGTACTCGAGATACTGAAACCATGTGTAAAAATAAAATGCAGAAACAAAATAATTGCTTGTTTTATTTTTTAAAGTTGTCCTGTACATTGTTAAAAGTCTCACTTAACATAGACAGAAGTATGTTATCATAGTGACTGCAACAGTGCAATTCATTGTGATATGGAACAGTTACAAAAGAAAAAAAAATTATGAAGCTAGATCTCTGTATCTTCCTTAGAAAAACATAGTTATGATAGAATATAGTAATGCTTGTTCTGTGGGGAGAAAAAAAATTGCATCAGGGCTTCGGTGTAATCTGTATGTACCTGAGACAGGCTTTATGTTATCTAATGGAGGGACTGCCAGCAATATAGCTTCAGCAGCAAGGAGCTCAGCAGAGTTTGTGGAACTTGCTGGGAACTGGAAAAAATCAGCAGATCCACCATGTGCTGAACTGAGTCCATGCTGCTACGCCTGATCTGTTTGTACCTGGGTAAATTCAGGGGTGTCTGCCACAATATGCATAGCCTCCAAACCTGGAATCTTCCTGCTCTGTGTACTCTGGAGATCAGATAAGTTGTTTTTGAGGACTAGTTCTTCCCTATCAGGATTTTGAATTGTCATATTTTTACATTCTGTGTCCAGAAATGGCATTAGAGCATCTGGTTCAGCTGCCTGACTGCCAAACCTGGCTGTAGTTTGAAAACAATGCTGGCATAAATACAGGTATTAGTAAGCTGTCCACAAGTGTGGGCACAATGCAGCATCTTCAGAGATTCACTCTACCTGAGGATCAAAATGTAATCTGAAAAAAAAAATCAGACAGAAAAGTCATGGACATGTCTCTCTGGAAATTTCCAGTATCTCTTGTTTTTGAGTAGGCCGGGTTTGTGGCATTTTCAGCCTTTCTTTGATTAGATTCCAAGAAGCGCTCTATGACAGCAGGTGGGTATGTTCAGCTGCAGCTCCACTGAGGGGAAAACAGTATTAGTCCTTTGACCTGTTTTTGGTTTACCTGACTTTTCTGCTTTGATATAACACCACTTGATCTAAGTATTTTTACAAGTATAAATAAACTTGAGCTAGAAAGAAAAGTGTATGTAAAGAAAGTCTGACATTTTGAAGTTTGTCTTAAATGGCAAATCCTAGTTTGTTTGCTTTTTAGGAAGCTGAATGAAAATTTTGTCTTATTTTATGGTTTCAATACTTGGACTTAGAAGCTTAAGAAGGAAAAAGACAAAAGGATAGGATATTATGATAAATTCAAAAAATCCAATCCAGAAAGACATTAGGATACACTGCTGGCAGAAATCTCTTGCACTTTGATACCTTAATGTTGCGAGGAAAAGAAAACATCTTTCCCCACCCAACACAGTCTGAACACCAACCTGTGCATCTGCAAGCTGGATATTGACAATACCAGGATCCATATGCTGAATCCATATCTGTACTTTTAATTTAAGTATTCCCCAGGAAGGTTGACAGGTAGATGAATGCATCACACTGAAACATTACTTGGGTGTGAAGAGAGTTAAAACTGTTTCAGGGTCTGCTCCTAATTGCTGTTAGCATGGAGGGAGTTTGTGTCAGAGGCTAGAAGACCACCAGCATAAATGAAGACTGATCCTTTCCAGTTGGCCTCTAGGACTGGCATGCTCCTGGCAGTTTTAATTGACTAGGATAGATACGGCCTGGATGTTCAGTTGCAATTTTATTTGCATTCCCTCAGCAAGCAGCTGCAGCATTTTAAGATTTCGTTGTCCTCACCAGTGGTGGGTTACCATCTTCCTGCCTGAAGTAATTGCTAGCACTGCAAAGTTGACAAAACAAAACATATTTGCACCTCAGCTGCTTCTGGGAGAAGACCACTACTGAGTCAGTGCTGCTGTAAGAGTAGTCTTAAGCAGGGTGCTGAACTTTGTATTGAAAGAGGTGCACTCCTTTCACTCCATCAGTTGTGCTGCAGAGAGATGAGGAGGATGGTCAGAGAGGTGTGAGACTGATGTAAAGGTTGGTGGCCTTGGCAGGAGCGCTACAGGGTTACCCAAGTCTTTCTCTTCTGGATTTATCTTCAAGCGTGACTACAGAGCTGCTTCTGCATCTCCACATCAATGGGTGCTTGGTACCACTGAATTACAGTTGCTGTAGACCTGCAATGGAGATTTTATTGACTGGAAATTTGGAGGGTTATAAAAAGGTTGTCAGATTTGTTGACTTCAGTTGACAGAAAACAGTGATTAGCTATACCGAGTCTGAATGTTCTTCTTTTCTCACCCTGCTCCTTTTGCTGGGGCTGTTGTGCATTGCAGACCATGATTTATGAGAGGATGTGGAGGAAGACCCAATTCTTCATGTGATGTCAGGGCTGTGTGGCTGTTGGCTGCTGGAGGGTCTTGTGTACTTTTTGGTTAGCCTAAAAATGTGTCAGCTTAGACTCTCTGTAACTTATCAATGTGTCACAGACAGAACATGAGACTGAGTATTAACCTTGGACTTATATGATAGACTTCTCAAAACAGAGGGGTGCACGTGCAGATATACAACAGCCTAGGTTCAGGGATGAGGCAGTTCCTGGAATCATACTCAAACATGAATATTTTGCAGTGTAATTTTGAGTGCCAGGAAGGATGTGATGCTCTCTGCCTCTTCAGATGTTTGCTTACATATTATCAGTAAAGCAATATCTTGCTTCAGCAAAACATTGCTTTCTGTGAGCTGCTAAATTAATAACACTGCTTAATAAGTAAGTTCATCTCCACTTCCCACAGCCACTCTGTGTTACTCTTGAATGATTGCATCTTCACTGTCTTCACTCTGGATTTGACATTTCAACCTTCTTTACATCCAGTGCTCTTTAGTGTGTAGCCTACAGCTTTGCTAGGAAAATGTGTTGTACCAAGTCAAAACAATTTCAGCAAGGGTGAAGATTGCCTTTTTCATTAAATTACTAGCGTTTCTTTAAATACTAGTAATCATTCCTAGTTTTAATTAGTTCACAGCATGAGAAGTGCAAGGAGGAGGAAGACAGAGCTAGTTACTACAAAGTGGTTAGCCAATCAATAGCTTTTAACAGAGCATACCTTGCAAAACGCCTGTGCTCACTGAGGTCAACACAAAGGTATTAATTAACATCAGATGATGATGTAACATTTCATTGGTTTTGACTCTAAGAAAACACTTTCCAAACTTAGGACATTTGGCTGTATTTTCAATGTAATGAGTATCAGAGGTTCAGATTTTTCACTTTATATGTATTGTTCTCACTGTTAGCAATCTGAGTTTTTATATATATATATATATTTAAATTTAGCTGATCTTTTCTGTTATAGTTTGTGGATAAATGCTTTCAATCAACCAGAAGCGTTGTTTTTCTCGCGCTCTCAACAGGAGACTGTTGAGGGTTTTTTTTGCATTTAGCAAGTGTTGGATTTTTCTAATGCATACAGTCAAAAACATTTTCCTTTCAAAATGTGACCATACTACAACTGAGGAGTAAATAATTGTACAGTGGGATTGGGAAGAATCCTGTTGTAAAACACTTCATCGGTTTTCAGGAGACAATTTGGTAAAGGTAGGAAAGGCATAAGATTTTACATATTTATGAGAACATCTTAGAATTGCAGACATAATAGCATATGTTTCCCAAAGCAGACTGTGTCTCTTCTTGTGTGAATCTAGGACTGGATATGAGAGTGTATAATTGATTTAAAGGCAGATCCTTGTTAGTGGCTAAATACTTTGAGAAGTTTAGGCCTAAACAATAACAATTACAGACTAAATTATTTTTCTGATACAGAATGAACAGCTGTGATAATTTGGAGTTGTTCATTGCAGTTTACCTGTTCTACCTACGCTAGATCCGTGGGTGAAAATTCAGTGTGGTCCTAGAATTGATTTGAAATAATGTGCAAAATGATTAATCTAGGAACATAAATTTTTCACCTCCAAACTGCATAAACCAGAGACGCAGCATTGAAAGAAGTTGGAGAAAGTTTTTCCAAAGCCATAATTTTTTGAATTTCTCTTTTGATGTCCAATATGATGAAAATGAATGAATTCTGCTCTTGCATGTACTGACTATGGGGAATGTCCTGCTCTGGTAATGTATCACAGCCAAAATGCCTGTAGGAAGTATGTAATGTACCTCTTTATTTAGAATGGATTTGGCAGAGCATAGCTGCCTTTTCCTATGCCATCCATTTAGTTTCATAGTCTGAGCGCATGCAAATGTTAGAGCATTATTAATATTGTGTCCAAGGGAATTAGTGACTTTGCACTTACTAATGCAGAGATGTAAGACGTGACTGTCATGTTACTAGCAATCAAGCCTTTCCATAATGATGGTTAACATCTTTTAAAATAAATGGTTATATTTAAATAGCATAGTTGGCAGTTATATTTCAAAAGTGAGGGATGTAAAAACAAAAAACCACAAAATCACAACAACAACCAACCAACAAAAAAAACCAACCGTACCTATGTAGAATAAGATGGTGTTATGACCTATACTTGAAAGGCATTACAGAGTAGCAGAGATTTGTTCACATTAAAGTAAACACGGTTCTTTGAATGGCCTGGTAAATGAAAGCTTTTTGTTAGCACTACTTAATTTTGATGTCTTAATTATCTCTTAGATGTGGGATATTTGAGAATTTGTACTCAGAGCCATTTGTACTTTAAAAGTTTGATAGTATCTTGAAGAAAAAGTTTTGAAATTGATCTACTTCATATGTTTCCTTTAAAAAGTTGAATTGGTGAGTTGTTGTTATTGGTCAAACACGAACAATGTCTATTATGAAAATTGAGAACATTTCTACTATTATTTTGAAAAACTCTCCAAAACAAGAATAATCCAGAAGTTTTCAGCATTCCTAGTAGTCTTTTCTCATAAGATAGATTTCTGAGATCTGTGACCATTTCCTGGATTGTTTGCAGTTGATCGTACCCTTCCTGATCTGTGAATCCCCAAATGGAGTGAGATGTCAGTATGGGCTGAAGAAGATGCATTGCTAGCCCGTTATACTCCTGTTAATGCATTCTGCATGGCATTTTGCGGTTCTATTTAATTTTTTTTTACAGCACTATGTTGACTATGTTCAGGTTATGATTCACATACTAGGCCTACACACTAGGTCAGTTTTGCCATCTTCTATTTGTGCGAGTTGGGTTATTCCCTTGAGCTTTTATCTTTAATGATTTTCCTCTCCCTTTCCCTCTCCCCCTTCTCTTCTCTCATTTTTCTAATTAGTTTGGAGTTGTAATCTTTCCCTGAGAGTGCTTGCAGCCTGTTTCGGCTTCATATTTTCTTTCAATCTCATAAGCCTTTACCATAGTCCTTATTATTGCTGAACAGTACTAACAGTACCAGATCCTGGAGAGAGCACTAGAACCTAATACCTCCTTCTTTCATCACAGTATTACTGTGAACCACTGATACTCAGTAAGTCATTTTTTCTCTGCACTCACCTAACAGCTATTTCAGCTAGAGTTATTTGCTCTAGCTTGCTTTGAAAATGTCACATTAAACAGTGTCAGAGGTAAAGGTGTATAACACCTCCTCTGTTCACAAGGCCTGTTACCCTGCCATAAATGCACTTAGATGGGTTTAATGAGCTTTGTTCTTGTCAAAGTCATCTTGGTTGATGCTCTAATCTTTTTATTTATTATTTTTTTAAACTTTCAGGTGCTTAGAAACTGTTTTTGCATTTGTTCTGGTGTATTCTTGTATTTATCCCAGGAAAAAGGGTATCATCTTCCTCTAAAAATATAAAAGGAAAAAAATGCCTCCCTTCTCCTAATGACATCTCATCAAGATGACATTTAAAAAAGGAGAAACAGAACGTCAAATTCAGTCCCATGCATTAGAACCGAAGTTATATTCAAATAGGTTTTTTTTGTTTTTTCTTCTGGATAATTTTTTAAGTTTATACTTATAAGATGTGAATTTAAATAAAAACAATCAAACTGATTTTGATTGGTAAAATAATAACCTTCAGATTAAAAGTCATAATCATCAATAGGTATTTCAGAAGGCACCAGTTTATCTCCCAAGAAAACTCCTATGAAGTATTTACTTAAATATTTTTCTGATGACCTCATAAATCATGATGCTACTCTATGGAGATGTAGCTGCAGCTGGAAGTTCACCAATCAATTTCTAAGCAAATATTGGGAATATTTTCTAACGTTGGTTTTTAAAAAGTAAAACCAAAGTAAAACAAAGCAAACCAAAGCTGTTGTTATCTCTTGGTCCTACTGTGCAGAACTCAAGGCCGCTCTTGTCTAGCTCTTTCACACCTTTGTAAGTGTTCCCACATCCTTCTCCCATTTTTATTTTTATTTTTATTTTTATTTTTATTTTTATTTTTATTTTTATTTTTATTTTTATTTTTATTTTTATTTTTATTTTTATTTTTATTTATTTTTATTTTTATTTTTATTTTTATTTTTATTTTTATTTTTATTTTTATTTTTATTTTTATTTTTATTTTTATTTTTATTTTTATTTTTATTTTTATTTTTATTTTTATTTTTATTTTTATTTTTATTTTTATTTTTATTTTTATTTTTATTTTTATTTTTATTTTTATTTTTATTTTTATTTTTATTTTTATTTTTTTCAGTGAGTTAAATAGTTATCTGAAGGCAGAATGTGGCTGGACTTCTCCATAGCATTACGTATCTCTAAATGTTTGTATCCTCTGATTACAGGGCATTTGAAATAAAAGCCCTTCTGAAGATGTATTCAGACAAAAGGCAAAGAAAAATCTGGAAGTAATGTGCTGAATGTAAATTTCAATAAACGTTGGGAGAAATAGCTGGGTCTCTTCAGCAGCTTCATATATACTGTCTATGTGGAAATAAGTGGCTTTAAAAACGTTAGAAAACTGCAGGAGAAGGATCACAGCTGTATGCTTCCTGCATTTTGAGCATTATGTTATACAATATGTTTTCTGTCTTTCCACTTTAAAATCCTTTCTATGAATGCTTTATATATATATATATATATATATATAATTTTTTTTCCCTGCTTTTCAGCTTTTAAAGCAGACTGGTGATGTTTTCAGGTCTTTTTTGTTATTTTTTTCACCATTTTTCTGATTGTTTTCTATCTACTGAACAGAGTGGCTCATTTAGGACTATATTTAACAAGATTTTTTACCAGCTTTGTCGTCATTCCAGGAAATAAGGTAGCATTTATATAATCAAGTCATGCTCTCACCACTGCTTTCCTGTACTTGCAAGGTAAAATGATAATTTTGTTTGTGATTCATTGAGGGTAATTATAGCATTCGCCAGAGTACATGTGGGCAGGTAAGTACATATACAAGTTAGATAATTGGGTCAATAGTGAACAATTTGTGCTTAACAGGACTTGATTTAATAAAGGTAGGTTTAATTTAAAATTAGATACCATTTGATAGAGAAGTTTCCACAGAAAGTAGAGATTCAAAAGCATCTTGCCAACGTATAACAAGAGTATGTGTGCCCTGTATCTTTGATATATAAACATAAATGCCATTTTTATGTTCAAGTCAGTTATTTGAACATCTGCCAAACTCACAAGTGCTGATAATAGTTTGGGACTCAATTTTGGATATCCAGAATTGGCTTGTCTAATGTATAAGCTTTTGGATATTTGACTGTGAATAGCACATATTTTGTCTTTCTACTTTTGCCTTTGATGTAAACCTACAGTTAAGGTGAAGAATGAACAAGAGAAAGGGGATATATATATATTTCAAAGGAAAGACCTTCTGGATAACTGCAATAGCAATCCTGGCATGTTGGGGGACTGGCACAGGCTGACTAGACAGGTAGTCATGGCTCTTTTGCTGCCTTCTGCAGCGTCCTGCCTTCAGCAGCTACTGCCTTCATCTGTGCCTACAGTTCTCATTGACAGCATTCAAATACCCAGAACAGGGGTGCATGAGATGGCTATTCTCATGATTTTTTTCTAAGCTTTGCTCTACAGTACTTATGTTTTTCATTCCAAGCTTTCAGATTTTTTCTCAAAATCAGAATTTACTAATGTGAAAGAGACAAAAAGGACAGCTTGGTAGATAGAGACGTTGTGAGCAGGGGGAAGCCCTCATTCAGACCTCTTCTCTGTGTAACTCAAAGCACAATTTTCTTCTCAGGCTGCCGTGATGCAAAACTGGATCCCTAACGTCATAAGGTGGTTCTTTGGACTATCACAAAAAGTAAAATTAGAAAATTACAAAAAGCAAAAGAAAAATACCCCACTTCTTCTAAACTCAAGGTAATGATTTCTTCCTCAGAATTAAAATGATTTAAATGTTTTAGCTTCTGTAAACAGGATCTTTCATTATCTACTGACCTCCTGCAATCCTTACATGATGGTTCAAGTTGTTACCATCTTCTGAACTACAAATTGAAATCAAAATTACTTGCTATACTGCTCAAATAATTGGTACCAATCCCAACCTCTCTCTGCATTTCCAGCCTCTAAAATGGTAATTAGGTAGAGAGAGCACAAACTGAAACCGTCAAACTTTTGTGTTCCAAATTTGGATGTGACTGGGTTTGAATCTACTGCACTTTCTGTAAATGTCGTAAGGAGATAATTTTTTCTCTACAGAACCCATAGCGTGTGGGCTACTGTGCATATGTTAAATACAGAACCTGACCTCATCTGTGTGTCAGTGTACCAATTTACACATTTTTTATGTCATGATGTGGCTGTAAGTAATCACATGTGAAACTACACTCACAGCACAAATGAAAACTGGACCTCACATTGATTCATTTTCTGTTCTCCAACTTCTTATATAGACCAAGCATGGTCTCAAAGTTACTGCCCATGTCAGGAAATGCTGAAATGGTCCTTTGGGTGCTGCAGTTTTATTTCTTCCTTTTGTCTTTTACAAACACTTTTGCCTCTGACCTGGTATAATACGTGCAACTTTTCCCAAATAA
Source organism: Anser brachyrhynchus (assembly GCF_964034855.1). NCBI lineage: Eukaryota > Metazoa > Chordata > Aves > Anseriformes > Anatidae > Anser > Anser brachyrhynchus. Next base: position 100,413,811 of record NC_137695.1, read on the forward strand.
TAACAAGGAAAAAAAGAAACTTATTAACACTTATGACAAGTTTCTTCTTTAACTAAAGGATTTAACATTACAAGGTTATTAACACTAATTTCTGTTTTCCATAAATAAAAGTTTTTAACACTGCATCACCTAACAAGTAAAAAAAAACATGTGAGATATTAATATTATATGAAAATGATTCATTATGTGATGATGATTCAAAATATGAAAATGGGAAGTGAGGTTGCTTTGAAAAATGAACCAGTTCCAGACCTTGTTTATGATTTTTTTCCATATTCAACTTTTCTCATTTCTAAGTTTGCTCATTTTCTCTGTTTCTGCTTTTGCACTAGTTCTAACTTCTTGTCAGCTAAGATAGATAGCATTGAAATGATTTTTTACTTAAAAAGAAATGTAAAATTAAAAGAAAATACAAAACTGCTATAACAGTTCTGATTACAGTTCTCCCTCTCCCTTCCACTCCTGACAAGAAGTGGAGGGAGATAGCTGCACTGAATCTTTTTTTTTTTTTTCTTTTTTCTTGCAAAGGATGATCTACTTGAACTCCTTGTTCCAGGAGTTTCAGCAAGGAACATGACAGAAGTAAAGAGACCACAGACCAAGAAAAACTTAGAGAAGACAAGGTATCAGATAATTTGTTGCTTAAGACTTTTGTTTATGGTGTTTACTATTACCACTTCTGTTATAAAATCAGAAATTCTAAAAGTTAGGTGGCTTAAACAGGATTACCCTGTACTGTTATTTTTTAAATGAGAAAAGTCATGCATCAAAATCATCATCAGGGCACTGCTTGTGAAGGCACTTGCTTTCCTGGGGGCTGGGAGCAGTGGGGGCTCCCTAAAGGCTGTCAGGGCAGTGTACTGGAAGTGTATTTTTTTTTTTTTTTAGTGAATGTAGGAGCACCAAAATCCCAAGTCATGGATCAGGACTCTCTTTGTTATAGAAGCTGTAAAGACATAACAAAGAGATTATATCCCTCCAAAAAGCACAGAGAAAATGTGGAGAGTAAAACAAAGCATGAGGTGATAGTGGCTGGTGTAGAGGTTTCTGAACACACCAGTTCTAGCTGCTGTTGAATTTACTTGTAGGCATCTGAAGGGAAGAAGGTTTTGGGAGGTTAATCAATTTGCTCTGCTGATGTTCACTGGGGGATCCTCTCTGGCATGAGTGATGTGGGAAGCACAAAGGTCTTACAACCTCGTGATTCATTTTCCAAGTGTAAGTGGCCATTGCAAGGCCCTGCGAGCTAGGTGCTGTGTTTCTATAGTAAAAAACCTGCTCCTTTCCCCAAGGAGTTCATAACCTGAATAAACTGTAGACAAAAGATTTATGGAGAGTTTCAATTAGATGGTTTTTAAATCACATAAAGTCTGTAGTGAACTTGGTTGAACTTCGGGTCCTGAATTCCAGTCCAATGGCTTAACTACTAAGTCATCTATTCTGACTCCTAGAGTTTTTTCCAGTATTCCTCTCAAATTAAGGCGTGTGTTATATTTTTTATTATTATTATTATTTTTATTTATTTTATATTAAGGAACTGGAAACATGTATTTTGACTATAAGTGGTGATCCAGTTGTGAGTCTGTAATGGTGTCAACGATTTTTTTTAAATGTCTTGAGGTTTTACTCTACATATTAATATCTACACAAGCAACCTCACTGAACTGTTTTCTGCTTGTGTGTGACCATATTTTGCATTCATGTTACTCACTCTACTTTGATAGCACAGATGTGAAAAGGACAAAAAGAGGAAAGGCAGCTATACCAACACATGTTAAAACTGTATGTGTTTCTGTAAGAGGGAGATAACATGCATTTATGTGCAACCTCTTGTACACTCTTCACGTGTGATAATCTGATTTGCAGTTGCAGTTTTGACGGGCACATCCATTTGTAAATGCAGGAAAGAGGCATACAACTTAAAACAGGATCCCTGTTTTAGTCCGTTTCTTTTTGTTTTGTTGCTGTGTGTCAGGCAGGCATCCTTGTACCTTTTGTCTCTCAGAGCAATTGGATTTGGTCTTCCAGTCATGTCTACCTTGATAGTCCAACAAGCTGAATGGCATTTGAACAGTTACATACCATTTTTATTGTGTACTTTTAATGACTATTACCATAGCACCAAACTGAAAAGTATTATGATAAAACTGCTTTTTTTTTTTTTTAATACCTGCAGGCTTTTGCATATCTCGTAATACTATATTTAAACATTCTGTGATGAACCAATTTCATTTTAAAATATGCAAATTATAACAGCAGGCTTTTTTAACATTTTTAAATGGTCTTTGTCTAATAAAATGAGTCATTTTTCACTTATCAAATTCAGAAATGCAATTGCATACAGCTATTTTCGTTCTACTAAATGAGAGGAGGAACAATATTTCTTTTATTGCCTGTCAGTTCTGAATTACTTTAAGTGCATTGTGGGTGGACTGTGCTCCTATGCTCTCTCTTCAGCAGAGCACCCAGAAATCAATCAGGGTCTAAACTCACCTTTTCATTAGAGTGGGTTTGACTGGTGATTCAAAAGAGTACTGCAAATAGAACCTATGATTTTTCTTCAAGCAAAATGATATTTTGTTTTTATTAGTACCTCAGTTCTACTTAAAGTGTAGCATGTCACCTTTTTTCCAACATGGTGGTTGCAAACTAAGGTTGCTAACTAAGACTAGCTGTATTCACTGTTAGTGCACCAGAGTGTGAGGTCTTCCAAGAGGCCCTTCTTTCTTCCCTGTGATTTTATGTTGTTAAAAAAAAAAAAAAGGGATGAACTTTGTCATCCTAAAATAAAGCATGTTTCTTAGGTGAAAATGAATACAAGAAAATTTCTAAAACACTGTATGGCCACAGTATTCAGATCATTATTTTCACTGGAGGCAAATTTATCTCCAAGCTGCTATTTGTTACTAGATCTTCTTTTAAGCTGTATTCTAGAAAAAAAAAAAAAGAATGAAAATGTATATGATAGGATTCTAAAAATATAAATTTATGTTGGCTGCCCTTGAGGTCTACTGTCATTGATGTAGGAAGATGAGTAAAGCTGACATGAGCTCTTTTAGAAACCATGTTCATAAACTGTTATCTTTCTAATAATAAACTAATATCTTTCTAATACCTTTATTTAATACCTTAATAAACTAATATCTTTCTAATACCTTTATTTTTTTATTTTTTATTTATTTCTAATACCTTTATTTACTTTGCCCCATGAAGACCTGTAATATGTGGGCTTGCTTTTTTTAAGATATTGAATGAGTCTAAACAACATTAATGGAAGCTGTATAGTATGTGCTGAGCAGTTTGATATTAGAAGTTGCTGCAGGCATTAATCTAACACAATAAAAAATGGTAATACTTTGCATAATTTGAGATGTTCTGTCTTTGTCTTGCTAGGTCTTTCTTATACCTGAAATAGAATATTTATTGAAAGATCTTGATAGAATTACATCTGTATTATCCAATGCAAAAGTCTGTCCTTCAGAAAGTATATGAAGAAATGTTCAAATGTTACTTTGTTCTCATATCAAAATACTCCCTAGATGAAGCTATGGTGTGTAGAAATTACTGTAGCGGCACAAAATAGAGACACTCCTGATCCGTCCTCTAAATAACCCATCACCTTTGAGGTTCCAAGATGTGGCTGGAGTTCATATAGGTATAACTTGTCTGGCTTTAAAAGAGACAATTTGGTACTGCTGGCACTGCAGAGAATTATGGATCATGGGAGACATTTTGACTAAGGCCTCTGGACAAACTTCTGGCTCTGTGAAACCCAAGCTGACCTTTCAAACAGATACCAAGCTAATGTATGTCCACATTAGCTGGAATTGCACATCTAGGCTGTGGTAGAGAGATGCCATGAGCATAATCAAACAAGGTTACAGTGTCAAAATCAACCAGACTTTACAGGATTATGCAACTAAAGGGCCTTTTTAATTAGGGAAGCAGATAAAATCATGAGAAATTCATTGAGATTTAAATACTTCTTGCTATCAGGAATAGCGTAGCAAGCAGGACCAGGGAGGCGATCGTTCCCCTGTACTCAGCTCTGGTGAGGCGACACCTCGAGTACTGTGTTCAGCTTTGGGCCTCTTGGTACAGGAAGGACATCAAGGCCCTGAAAAGTGTCCAGAGAAGGGCTACAAAACTGGTGAAGGGCCTGGAACATAAGTCCTATGAGGAGCGGCTGAGGGATCTGGGGTTGTTTAGTCTGGAGAGGAAGAGGCTCAGGGGAGACCTTATTGCTCTCTACAACTACCCGGAAGGAAGTGGTGGGGAGCTGGGGGTCGGTCTCTTCTCACAGGTAACTTATGGTAAGACAAGAGGGAATGCCTTCAAGTTGCACCAAGGGAGGTTTAGTTTGGAAATTAGGAGAAATTTATTCTCAGAAAGAGTAGTCAGGCATTGGAGCAGCTTGCCTAGGGAAGTGGTGGAGTCACCATTCCTGGGGGTGGTATTTAAGGAAAGGTTGGATGTGACGCTTAGGGACATGGATTAGTGGGTGACATTGGTAGTAGTGTGATTGTTGGACCAGATGATCTTGGAGGTCTCTTTCAACCCTAATTATTCTATGATTTAAGCTTATCGATAAGATGTTCTTTAAAATGGGTCTTTGATAAAAGAGGGTAAGGTGAACTATAGAAGATTATCAACTGCTCCTTGTCTTTGCTAACTTTTCTCAGGACTGACTGGTACAGTGGATGGAAAGATAATTTTGAAGGGTTGTATTCATGATATAGTAATAGAGAATGCCTGCCTCTCTACATTGTGGGTACTGACAGTATGTGAATCTGGTAATAAGGTTAATGCTCAGCAGTTTTGCCAATATTAGACTCATGTACTCTGCACTTTAGCTTTTCCAACAACATCTTTGTGCACAGTGTGTTTTCTCTTCAGCCAACAAAAGAACTGCCCAAGTGATCTGTGATCTCAAAAGTCCTGTTTTTTATAGTTAAAATGTTAATTACTGAAGAACTAGGAAGGCTGAGAGTAAAAACCCTCAGAAATATTTGATTTGTTTGTCGTTGTTTATGTTTTAGAGAACAAATCATCCAATTTTCACCAAAGGTGATGACTGTGAAAATACTGGCACACTTTAAGTGTGAACCTGCCCTGGGATGCTGATACCAGTGCCCCATACTGTAGCCTCTTGCTTACATCCTTCCTGGGCAAGGTGATTTATTTATGACATGGATTTTCTCTGTATTTAGTCTGATCCATTTAATCCATTCCTCAGTGAAATACAGGGGTAAGAATGGAGAATTAAGGGATTTTCTTTGATTATAAGGAAAAGATGAAGGAAAGAAAAGCATTAGAATTGTTTTTTAGTTCTGCTCTTTCTGCAAATAATCCTAAACCACATTTTCATCATTGGAAATGCCTAGCTTTCTAGCTTTGTCCCTACTTTTAAAAGAAATGAATTCATCTTCTGTCTTGGCATTTGCAACTGAATATATATCCTCTAATTTAAGCAAGATACATTTACATATTGACAGACATAATATCAGCAGTTGATTCTAAGGTTTTGATTTTTGAAAGAATAAAAACAGTGTCTGGTCCAACTAAATACCAAGGCAGGTACAACCAGTAGAGTAGACTTATGTGGCTGTTCACACAGAAAGCACAAAATGTTTTGCCCTTTTTCTTCTTGTTTTGGAGTTAATGTATATTGTAAATTGTCATCGCTTTGTTAACATTCTGGGCATCATGTTGGTGCTTTTGGTCTTTGCCGAGTGAGTGCTGAAGCAGTTTGTTGGATGTTAATGATCAATGATCCTGAAATGCCCAGGGGTACACTTAATGTGACTACAAGTCTCTTTATGCTGGAATATGAGTGTCCTTGTGGCATAATGCTCTAAGGATTTAGACAAAGAAAAGTTTTGGTTTGTACACTTGAAAGTCTATCTAGTTTTTGTTTTTTTACTTGTTTTTCTCTCCCTACTTATGAAGGAGGGCCTTATGAACATTATTACCTGATGGCTTGCTTCTAGTGTAAACTGGAAATACTTGAACCCATGGTAGTGGTGTTATCAGTGGCAGCATTCAGACTAGTTTGTCTTGAAGAGTGTATTTCTGAATATCAGGGCAGGTATCATAAATTTATAGTCTGGTGCTTTTCTGTACTGTACTGAAGTTACATGCAACAAAATGATTTTGTAGGCAGATAGCTCCTTGCAATCCAGCTGGTTTAAAGGTGTGTGGAATATTACACCAGGGCATTTTATGTAGACATATTTAAGGACATATTTGATGTTAAGTGTATTTTTGCTGAAATAGCACCCCCAAGAAACAACACCTTGCAGAGTTAAGTCCCTGGCAAAGTGAGGTACCACAGCAAGCCTGGGAAGATAATCCACTTTGGAGTGATACAATATCTAACAGCCTTCCTCTTTCCCCCTCCACCTCCTTGCTAAACACCTCCTCTCAAACATATCATGGGCATATGGCATCATGTCAGTTTAGTTATCACTCTAAAACAACAACAAAAAAGGCCATTTCGTTTCCAAACTGAAAAAGAAAAAATATATATTTTTAAAAATTTGACATGTAATTTGGGGATCTCTTTCTTAAAAATAGAAGTAAATAAAGGTCTCTTTAAAAAAGACATGTCTTTATTACTGTGAAGTATTTGGTATTTCTTACATTTATTAGGAATACTCAGAATATCACCAAAAATGTCATGCTTCTAGCTAATTTCTAAAGACAAAAGGACAGCTGATTGATACAATACCCTCTCCTCCAAGTTATGGAGCTGAGACTAAACAGTAAATAGCCTCAGTCCCAAAGGAGTTAGTTTCAGAAAAAAACCCACACCATAAATTGCTAATATTGGTGCTTTAATCAGAATAGGTCTTGCAACCTTTATTCTCAAGACACTGTAATTAGATCAATTTAGCACATACTTCACTATAAATCTAGCAAATTATCTCTGAAATAGGCTTAGTAGAGAGTTCAGTTTTAAAGCAACGAGAATTAAGCTGATTTTAGTGTTTCTTAAGGTGCAATAGGTATAAAATACAGTAGGATCTAATGAAAAATGTAACTTTTATTACGGCAAAACAGCAAGTCTGAAAATACAGTAAGAGTAAATTTTTGATGATTAAATTTTGAGGAGGTGGTTTTGAGATAATCTGAAGGGATTTTTATGCAGAACAGTCTGTTGAACCTGTTAGGGACAGAGTTCAACAGGAGAATGTGGGTAGAACTGAATGTCTCAGAAGAAATTCAACCACTAGTGGAAGTTAGAACTTAAAATGAGAAGATTGCTTCTGATGAATGCCTTCTATTTAACCTATTTTATCTCAGCTTTCAGAACCTATTCTCTTATTGACTTTAGGATGTTGCAGCAATGGGAGAATAATTATTCTTATTTTAGTTAGAAAAGGACATACAATGTGTTCAGTTTATGTTCCTCATGTAGTGTTAGCTGACTAATTATCACCTCCAAAAGTGATAATGGTTGACATTAAAAGCAATTGAAAATGAAAATTTTCTCTTCTAAGCCTAGTGAAGAATAGTAATCATATACTACTATAAGTTAGCTTTTGGCACATACAGTTTCTTAGTGTTGATCTCTCTCCTGCTATTTTAAGTCTTTTTCAACAAGAGCACAACTGATCTCTTGAGGGGTATTACCATCTGCTTTTCTGCTAATGTAATGAAGTGATCATCCAAAAAGAAAATGAACAATTTCCTCCTAAAGAGTATTTCTACCATTAATGTTTAGATACTAAACTGTTGAACTATTGATACTCAGATCTTATTTTCAGAAACATTAACTTCTGCAGTTCTTGTTGATCTGTAGCAGCTATCCCCATCAGGGTCTTTTTGATTGATTTGTGTCCTAATCCTAACTGGGAAGTAAACATAATGATATTTCCTTTCCCTTTCCCAGTTATGCTGACTTAAAATTGTGAAAAGGGACATGTAGTAAATCCAACAGTAATCCTGAATTCTATATAAATATATTATGGGCAGTCCTTGATGATCCTTGAAATCTTTCCCATTCTTACCTGAGTGCATAAGATGGTCTTAATATTTGATTCTCAAATAATTTCCTTAGTGATAGATTACTATGACTTTTCTGTTTTATTTTTTATTTATTTTTCAAACAGACAAGTTAAAAATGCTGGCCCATGCTGGTTTTGTTTGTTTTATTTATCTAAATAACAAATCATAGAGTCATAGAATGGTTTGGGTTGAAAGGGACCTTAAAGATTATCTAATTTCAACGCCCCTGCCATGGGCAGGGACACCTTCCACTAGACCAGATTGGCCAGGGCCCCATCCAGCCTGGCTTTGAACACCTCCAGGGATGGGACATCCACAGCTTTTCTGGGCAACCTCTTCCAGTGCCTCACCACGCTCTGAGTATAGAATTTCCTCCTAATAGCTAATCTAAACCTACCCTCTTTTAGCTTAAAGCCATTACTCCTTGTCCTAACCCTATACTCCCTGAGAGAGTCCCTCCCCAGCTTTCTTGTAGGCCCCCTTTCAGTATTGGAAGGCTACTTGAGGCTTCCTTGAGGAAGACTACTTGAGGCTTTGAAGGCTACTTCAGCTATTGGAAGGCTATAAGGTCTCTCCGGAACCTTCTCTTCTCCAGGCTGAACAACCCCAACTCCCTCAGCCTGTCTTTGTAGGAGAGGTGCTCTAGCCCTATGACCATCCTTGTGGCCCTTCTCTGGACTCATTCTAATACATCCATGTCCTTCTTGTGGTGGGGGCCCCAGAACTGAACACAGTACTGCAGCTGGGGTCTCATGAGAGCAGAGTAGAGGGGGAAAATCACCTCCCTCAACGTGCTGGCCACACTTTTGATGCAGCTCAGGATATGGATGGCTTTCTGGTCTACAAGCACTCACTGCTGGCTAATGTTGAGCTTCTCATTCACCAACACCCCAAAATCCTCCAAAGGGCTGCTCTCAATCCAGCCATTACTCAGCCTGTATTCATGTTTTGGAGTGCCTTGATCCAGGTGCGGGATGATAAAAATGTTGATAAATACTGTCCTTCAGCTTCTTTCAAGAGCAAAGTTACAATTAACTTGAGTAAGAACAAATCACATAAGGATTCTGGCCTTCCTGTATTTGCAAACTCTCTCTCTTGTCCATTCAGGAGTATTCAAGAAGCTGGGATATAATCTGATTTGAGTGGCTGTTTAAAGAGGAAAAGGTGGAGCTCTTTGATGTGTGGTAGTTGCAGGAGGGAGAAATTGAGCTTGTGTCTAGGAAGCAAAATAAAGGCTTTATGTCACATTGCAACATTTGAGCATTTGAAAATGGTGAATTCTCAACCCACAAGATCATTCTAAAAATCCAAAATTACTCTTTAGAGTCATGTGATTCTGACTCTCACCTCTCAAGCTGTACTCTTGTAGTAATTTGAAGTGTTTTTTTTCAGCTATGAAGGCAGAGACTGTAGAAATTAATGGGGCTTGATGTTCTCGTATAGTCACTTAACTCCTAGTAGATAGGGTCTCAGAGGAAGACATACAAAAGCATGCAGTGGAATGATTGCATTACAAGGCAGTGACACTGTCAGGCTTTTTGCATTTCCTTTGCCTTGATTTGGTGATTTTATACAACGTTTTTTGTGTATAGCAACTTAACTGTTTTATAACACAGCGGTGGATTCTTTCCTTACTTTTCTGGTTCTGGGGAGTAAGCTCATTCAGTCACAGGTGACAACATTTAGATATTGTGAGAAGAACGCAATGGAGCTTTGCCAAAGATCAACTGAATTCAGGAAACGCATAGGCTGAAGACTGACCTAGTCAAGTTCTGTTACATGGATATTATTCACATTCTTGCCACTCTTTGCATATTGCAGAAGTTTTAATTGTAGCTTCTGCTCTTGTTAGTGATTTTGTCACAGTAGACAAATGACAAAATTAAAAACGGATGTTATAGTATCTAAAACCATACAGCAATTAGCCAGCTGCAATCAGGAATTTTGGCATATGTCCAAATAATGCTAAGCATACCGACTCTAGATGTTTTATTTATACATAGTAAGTGGTAGTGTTATTAAGAAACCTGACACTTAATTACTTTTACAACCTTAATACAAAATTCAAGCTGTGTTTCTAAGATGCATACATTTTTGTCTTTGGGAAGAATATGTCTATCTGAGAAGTCAGCAATTTTAAGGTTGCACCAAATAATTAGAAACCAAATTTATTCCTAATAGTGTTTCTTACTAATGGTGGACTGTTGTGAGAAAATAAGTAAAAAATATGTTTTGATGCATTGTTTATCCTTGGTCAGGTGCCCCCAAAAGTACATTTTTTTTCTCCATTGAATTAAAGAAATAATAAATAAAGCAACCAATTATTACAATGGGTGTGGAATCCTACTGGGACCCTGTTTATACATAAACATTATATATTGACATCTAGGAGCTATGTGACTGACAGTAAAAATGCGGCAAGATATTTTACGATATGGATAGTATATTGTCCATTACAATTTGTTGCCCCAATAATACAGTTTCTAATTCTGAAGACCAACAATTTCTTTTGTACTTTTTTTTTTGTTGTTTTATTTAAGGAGGAAATGGGTTACACTGTCTCACTAGACAAATTCCTTCTGAAATCAAGGGATGGAAGAATATTCAGGAAAAGTATTATTACATAATTGCTTAGTTTTTGTACTTAAGTGCTTACTGTTGTTAATCATCAGAACCAGAAGAAAGTGGGTGAGATAGAGCTTGTTCTGACCAAGCATAGCTCTTGTCCAAAACAATGTTATTCTGTGCAGGTCCAGGTGTTAAACAGTGTGTGCACGAGCAGAGGATATCTGTAGGGAGTTTTTTCTGTTTTCAACTCCTTTCACAGTCTTTACAACATGACTGACAGGTGTAGGTTTAGCTGAGACAGTAAAAGGAAATTTACCTCTTAGTCTCCCACTCCTCTGCCAAAATCAGTGCCACTAACATGAAGCTTGTATCAGCCTCCTGGAACAAGCTGCACTGGGAGCAGTACGAGAAGGTGAGAAAGATTTGGCAAACCTAGTGTGGGTGCCTTTTTAGCAGGAATAACTGGAGAAAAGATGGCGTGCGGCTCTCGCTATTTTAATGGGTGAGAGGGGGATTGTGCTGTGTTTTGCTTCAAAATGAGTGAATTCCTACTCCTCTAACCAACGGCAAAACTCTATTTGAATGTAAATCAGAAAGAGATAGGTGTCTTGTTCCATGATTTTTAGTCATTTTTAAGTTTTCAAAAAAAAATCATGTTACTGGGGATAAAGTATTTAGATTTCAAGAAACAACAAAACAAAGAAATAACAGCAACAGCAAAACAACCTAGCCATATATACCTTTGTGATAGTGTCGTTTTAGATTTTTTTTTTTAAAATGTGTTCTGTAATTTTAACATTTTATATGGGGGAAAAATCATCTGATCTCTGTTAATGTGTTTCAGTTTGTGTGACTGTAGCCTCCTTGTGAGTTCATCAAACTACTGAACATATCATGGACTATTTGATTTTATGGAATTGCATACTTTCCCCCTTCCAGTTCAAACAGACTGGCATGGTTATTTGGGGTAAAGTCACATAAAATTCTATTTCTCTTCCATTGTTGTTGTTATAGTTGATGTGAAGCTCGCAAAGGTTTAGGTACTTCTGTATCTCTGAGGCTAATACAACCTCCCAGCCTTTTTAGATACAGGTTAAAACATGGAAGAAGAACCTCCAGACCACAGAATACAAATACAATAGGAAAAAATTCTGACATCCTTGTTCAGAGGTCAAAAAGATTTAGCCAATACAAGAGAAAATGAAAGGGAATGGAAAAAGATGATATACTTAAGATAAAAGTAGGGATAATTGGTTTAACAACTGAAGAAGTAACTTTTGTAAACTTTTCTTTATGCTTGAAACTAGGGATATTAGCAATCATAGACAAGCCCTACTTAAGAACTGGAGACCCAGACCTATCCTCAGTTTATTAAATCCACTCAGAACATCTTTGCTACGACCTTTTCATTTCAGGTACTTTAAAGGTAATTGTGTTTTGGAAAATTCAGAAGATATTGTACATTTCAGATTAGACTAATATCATACATAAAATGACCCTGTCAAGAAACAATACACAAGAGTACTTGAAAAAGGTCCGTGAGAATTTTTTTGAAACAACGGGTCATTCTTTAGATTTCCTTCAATAAATACTAAGGGGTCCAATTTAAAAGTCTGTGATCTGAGTTCACCCTTGATGAAACTGAAGTGGCTTCAAAGGCATTACAGCAGGGAACAATCTGTTCCAGAATGCATTTTTCCCTTAATGGTGCCATAGGGTGACATAGTGCCATGGCTGTAGGGGACAGCTTCTGCACGGAGAATTCATGGGACTGAAATTGGATATTAAACTGAAGTTAACCCTGTGGGGGTTGAGTTATCAAGGATGCAGGTATTTCAGTAATGAATACTCCCATCACGTAACTTGGAAATCATACAGCCTGACACTTTGGAAAGACTAAAAATTATCACACAATAAAAATGTACATTACATTAAGAAAGGTTGTGTATTTGAACAGAGTTTGATGACATCATCTTCACAGATTTTAAAAACCATATCTGTAAGTTAATTTCAAGGCTGCATACAGCAAATTTAGTGTCAGTTCTGCCTACCTTGTATTATATCCATGCTAAATCTTAGGTATCAGTCAATGACCTGTGAAAAAGGAATACTCCTTGTTGACAAGGATTATGTTATCTATGAATGATAATTCAGATTTAGCACAATTTGGTAGCCTGAACAAGCAAATTGCAAATTAAACTGTACTGAAGGAGAGCTCACACTTTGCCAAAGGTGTGACATTATTATGATCAAAAGTCAGATCATTTCTTTGGTCTCTGTTACAACTAGCTAGCTAACCCCCCCCCCCCCTTTTTTTTTTTTTTCAAAACTCGAAATACTTTTGAATGGTGTTTTTCTTTCATTCTGTTCCCTGTTGTTTCCCCCCATATTCTATTATGTCTGATTTTGCATAGGAAAATATAAAGAAATAATGAGGGACCAGGAGAGGCTGTTGTAATGTTTCAGTTGCTGTTAAGAACAGGTTACTGGAAATGTCAACAGAGACCTGATTCCTATGAGCTCTTCAGCTCATTAAATTTGAGAGGATGTAAGCCCGTTCAGATGTTTCCCTGAATTAAACCTTGAAAACTTTTGAAATTCACTCATTGTTATTTATCCTGGGCTTGAATATAGCAAACCATTAAGTAAAAAAAGCCTTGTCTTACATGGAACAGGAAGGGAAGGAAGGGCTGAAGTGATGGCCCGGGCTGAGATGTCAGGGCAGGCAAAATGGTAGTAGGTGAGACATTAGCAGGATTTGCTCCCACTTTTTGCTTTCTTTCCCCCTCCAGGTGAACTCATTTGGTACTTTATTTTAGTGGCTATGTTGTGCCCCTGCCCTGTGCTCGTTGCCAGGATTGTAGGGGGATGAAGTGGGATTAATTAAGGTCATTTGCATTTGTGTACATCCAGTGACCTCTTTCACAAACTGATGAAAAAAATGGATCTGATTTTTTTTTGTTTGTTTCTTTTTCCTGCAGAAATACGAACACCCTCAGGAATGAGTGGCGATGAGTAAATTTCACAGCAGACTAGACTTCATGTACAGGCTCTTAAGAATCCGCTTTCTACTGATATTTTCTTGGAACTGAGGGAAGATATGGACTTGCCTTCATCCACACAGCATGCTTTATTTTATTGCCTTTAAGGCTGTGTTGCAACCTTGCTTGCTACAGGAATGTTAGGGCCACTTTGCCCTAACTCCCTTCTCTTTTCTCTCTCTCCAGACCCTCTTGCCACTGCCAGAGATCGTCACTGCGTGCTCTGTCTGGCACAGACAGGTAGTCTGCTACTGCCAAGGGGGATGCAAGCAGCAGCCACCACTGCCAAATCCCTGCTCTGCCACTGGCTGGGGGCCTGGGCTGTGGTGGCAACCCCTTCCTCACTGCTTGGCTTTCCCTCCACAGTGTCCTGTGGGGAACCAGGAGCATCCTGTAGGCCCTGGTCCAGCCCCTGTGTCTCCAGCTGGACAGTGCTGTGCCAGCCTAATAAGCTATTGAGTGCCAAGAATAGGTGACTTCGTGCTGTGGGGCTATAGCTGTAGCGTTTTGTAGGAGTCTGTTGCATTAAGATGTCAAACTGTAACATTCTATATGTGAGCTGTATTTTCCTGGTGTAATGAAGGTTGCCCCATCACTTTGGACAGCGTTGCGGGCAATTCTGAATCAGAGCTACCAGAGCCACTTTATTACAAAACTTTTCTTGCTTGATGTACAAAACTCCCTCTATGAGCAAAGCTGCCTAGCTCTTTATTATTCATGTACTGATGGTAATCAGCATCTTGGGACTGTTTTAAGCAATAGTTTTCTGATTAGACAGGTGTAAATGCACGTTATCAAACATACCTATAACAAACTTTCTAAATCATTCATTTACAGGTTGTTAAGTGTTCATTTCTAAAGCATTCAGAATTTATTTTTAGTATGCCTCTCCACACAGCTAAAATATGATGTTGCAGTTCCTTCATTTTTCTTCAACAGTGTTTCATGACACAGTTACGGTGCATCAGCATTATACATCACAGCTAATTAATGAAAAAATTAACTCAAGTTTTAGACCAGAAGAAACATTTTAATTGTCCCTAATGGAGAAAGTTAAAACTTCACGCCAAGGCAAGTTGCATAATTAATATGTACTCTTCAGAAGCTCACTATTTTCAGAATAGACTTTCAGGCATGTGATTTTGATTTTATGGTGTCTAATAACACCTGTAAACAGTCTGAGTGGGGGCAGTGTTTTCACTCTGAACGACGGCATCTGTGCATAGAAATTGAAGAGAAAAAAGATTTAGTTATTCATGTCATGTATTAAATGATACAAAACAAATCTGTCCTTGTCTTTTTCTTCCTTTGAATGTGTAGTTATATTTTCTTTTTGCTGAAGTTTATACAGGATTGACAGGAAAAGAAGCCTGTTCCAGGAGAGAAAAAAAAGAAAAAAAAACAATGTGGCTTTCACCTTTCTGCTAAAGCAGGGAAAGGGAAAGTATGTTTCCTAGTTTGCTACAATACACTTGGTGCAAGCATTTTCAGTGTGTTGGCTAGACAACCTAACAGAAATGGCCATTTTTCAGTCTAAAATATTAGGGGCAGTGGCAGTCTACAATTATTATATGAGTATTTTTGTCAGGTTCTGAGCTTGAAGATAAAATATTTCAATGTTCATTAATGCCAATAACAAGATGGAACATTTTGCATTACCATCAGAAGGACAAAAATATCCAGTAATCAGAACAAAAGGGTTATCTCAAATGCATGCTAAAAATAGAGGAAAACCTTATTTTCCAGTTCCAGTGTGCATTTAAGATAACCCACTGGACTGAGTTTAAGACCTCATATAGCTATAGCATGTTTTAGTATCCTGATTCAGTGCAGCTGTCAACAAACCTTTAACAGAATTTCATTGACTGAAAAAACATGCTTTTAACAGAATGTTGTAATTTCATCTGTCATGAAAAATTAAAATGTTTTCCTTACACATACTTCCTTCTGAGAATTTTTTTTGGAAGCTTTAATTCTAACACGTTTTAGCTACTTGGTAGGTCAGCACACCCAGATTTCAAGCAAGCTGGCTGGAGTTTTCATTTGGATTCTGGTGCTTCTTCACTCTCAGCCTCTGAGGTCTCATCTCAGCTGTCATCCCTCGGTAAAAGATGTGTGGTAAAGCAGCAAGAGAATTTCTAATGTACAGCCTTAATCTGAGATTTCTTATTTGATTATCAGTAGAAAACACGTTTCCTCTACCTATTTTTAGAGATGAGGTTTTAGAGGTGTAAAAGTTTGCAACCTGATATTAAGGCTTGTTTATTTTAAACTAGAAACTCAAGCATTTGTTTTAAAGATTTATTTTTATATTTTTTTTCCACTTTAAAGCCAGGTATTTGGGCAGAGAAGGTCACACCAGTTGGTGCTCCAAAGGACCTGGATATTCTGATGCAGAAACTAAGAAGCTGCCTTAAAGATAGGCATGGTCAGGCTAATATTCTCAATTTATTTTGTAGTTTTAGCAAAGTGGTACTCCACTACTACAGCAGAACTGGGTCCCATTTCATCTGAAGGAGAGTGTGAGTGGAGCAGAAGTGTGCCTCAGCATACACATCCTCCTAAATGTATCCTAAAGCATAGCTCTAGTAATTCAAAATGGTTTCTGGTCTTTCTGTTTGAAAGAAACTTGACCAAACTGTAGTCAATCAGAGAGAAAAAAGAATAATTGTACCTTAAACAAAGGTTTTGTCTGCTTAGCTAATGATGTTTTAAATGCTTTGGATTAATAATAATAAACACATTTTATAAAATTTGGAGGAAATTCTTAAGTTCTATAGCTTTGATTCAATGATCCTCCACAATGTTTCTATTCTTGGCCTATGAAGAGTTGTGCATCTAGGATTGATATAAAAACAGCTAGTACTAAAAAACAAAGTTATTTTTACTTTGAAATTCATCCAGTTTTTCTTATCTCTTGTAATGTTTTGAAGTTTTGGAGGAGGGACATGAATGTATGTGTGCTGGGAAAAATTTTTAGTGAAAATTGCTAAAGATATCTGATAAAAAAGCTACAGTTAATAATAATGCAAAGCTTTCAGCTGTATTTTGAAACGTATGTTTTGGAAAACAAAATTACTAGCAGTTATACCAACATCCGTGTTGAATCATTTCTCAGTGGGAAATAATAAAGACAGAACAAAAAGGTCTTGTAAGAAGAGAGACTACAGAAACAGATATTTTCAATCAGCAATGAAAGCTTCCGTTTTTTGTAGTTCCTTCAATGTTAAGCAAGTAAAAAATTGATAAATATACTATGTGGCAGAGCTCATGTAGAGGTTGTCCTGGAAAAGATTCCATTTTTGGCTTTAACTTTACAGAAAGAGTGAGAAAAAAATGTGATGGGGCTACAGTAAATCTTTCAATTTTCAAGATCCAAATAGAGTATCAAAACTGAATATTAAGAGAACTATTTTCTAGATAGTCTTTTTGCTCAATACATGCTAATCATATGTACTGTATTTTAGTGATCAGAATCACAGAATCATAGATTAACCTTAAATTGGGAAGACAGAGAATAGTTGTCTTCTAAAGATCTACTTAAATATTTCTAAAGTAGATGCATGTACAATACAATGTGTAAGCCAACAATAACTGGGATGAAGAAACACTCTTCCTATTTAAAAAAGGAAGAGGTCTTAAAGGTGGTCTTAAAGAGGAACAGTCTTAGCATAGCGTAGTCATAAACTGCAAGAACTGGATGCACTAAATAAGATATTGTCCAGCTGGTAATTTTCCAGGCAATATTGCCCAGGCGGTAATAAGAAGCTAGCTATATGGCTATGTTTTATAGTTGGATTGTGTTTACGTACAATGTACATGTTGCTGATCAGTTAGAATAAGCCATTAACACACAAGCCCAAATGTTAATCTAAATATCTAATATTGTCTTTGGCTTTTTTTTTTTTTTAATTTTGCTTTCACCATAATTTGAAGGAATATGAAGAAGCTGCTTACTGATTTTTTGAAGGTTTTAGTATAACTTTACTTAAGTATAGGAATGTAGATGCTTTTTTTTTTTTTTCTTTCTCTCTGTTTGACTGGCATCAAGGATAACTGAATAGAATTCATATTAAGTGTCACCTAGGAGATATATAAAAGGAGCTTTCGTTTACTGTCACTGTTTAGATATTTCAGGAGATATAAAAGAACGCTTTTGAGCTGTCAGCTATTAAAGGGAGCAAAAGCAGCTATTTTCTATTAAAACCAAGCACAATATTTTAGGCAGTTATAAGATTTAGGATTAGCCCTAGGGCAAGGCTATAGATATGCCTCATCCTAGCCTCCAGTTAATTAATTTACTAAGGTATTTCTTTAGGGTACACAAACATGTATTTGCAAGATTTATTAGCTCTCTGCAATGATAATTTGCGAAGATAATATCATGAAGGATTTTTTTTTCTTTTTTAATCAATCAGTTAATATGTGATGCATATTCCTCAACTCTCTTTTGAGGTCTTTTTCAATTTAAGGGTAAGATTACATTTTAAAACACCTTAATCTGACCCTAATTTTACCTCAGTACCAATATGTTTGAATACAATTTGAATATATATATAATGGTTTGATCTGAGACACATTTCTGTGCCTTTTTTTCAGTGACTTTTTCTTTATACAGCACAACCCAAAACACTTTGTGAAGATTTTCATGTGCTTCATGCATTACCTGTGTCAATTTGTAATTCTACAGTTCTCTGGAACTTTAGTTCGAGTGGCAATAATATTCATTACATTGTATGGGTAGTGCTGGTGAAAATTGCTTTTACAATTATGATGCCTGAATGACAGACATTAAGAGCGTGTTTTTTGTCAATTAGAATTGCTTGGATTACTGACAAAGTATTGCTTTCTAATGTTGGATGAAGTGAAAAATATTGTAATTCAATATCAGTGTTTGCAAGGAAGAAGCTTTACTGATGACATCTAGACCTTTAAAAGTATGTTCATAACAGAGTGAAATGATTATTCAAGCTGTGAGTGGGAAATAAATGTGGAATGGCAATGTTTTCTTGCTGTTAGATTTATCACAGCTGTACTTAGAGACATGTGCATAAAAGGTGCTGATGGAGGCCACAGTGCAAGTTTGGGATTGACAAGCCTGTATCTAAAATGGCCGTGGTGGGTTGACATCAGGTTGTTACCAGACTCCCCCCTCCAGCTGCTCTCTCACACCACCTCCTCAACAGGACAGAGGGAGAAAATACAGTATAAAAGCTCATGGGTTAAGATGAAGACAGAAGATCATTTTCCAGTTACTGTCACAGGCAAAATAGGGTTGACTTAGAGAAAATTAATTTATTTCCAATTAAAATAGAGTTTTACCAAATTCAAATCAGAACACCTCTCTCCACCCATATTTATGAGCTGT
Source organism: Anser brachyrhynchus (assembly GCF_964034855.1). Lineage (NCBI taxonomy): Eukaryota > Metazoa > Chordata > Aves > Anseriformes > Anatidae > Anser > Anser brachyrhynchus. The sequence continues at coordinate 100,432,798 of NC_137695.1, forward strand.
CATTTAAATATACATTTGTCACATACTCTTCACAAACTTCGTTTGCATGAAAATCAGATTCCAACACTAATATCAAAGTAAAGTCGTCATGACACAAACGAATATGGATAGTATAGACAGACAATAAACCTCCAGCCCTCACCCCTTCACTGCTTTAAAAAAAAAAAAAAAAAAAAAGATTCCCTGCAATTATTCTACTCCCTGACAAAGGTCTGGTTCATTTTGCGTGTTTCCTCTCCCAGTTACTGTGGTTATCTTGAATCCTCTAACCCCATGTTGGGTGCTACTGTGGTGGTTTGACCTCAGCTGGAAATCAAATACCCACCCTGCCTCTTGCTCACTCTCCTCTCCCGTGGTTTGGGGAGAAATCAGAAGCAAGGTGAGGATATTTGTGGCTTGATATAGAGAGTTTAATAAGGAAAGAAAAAACCACATGTGTTAGCAAAGCAAAATAAGGAGCTTATTCACTACCTGCCTTGGGTAGTGTTAATATGTTAAACTACTTCCAGGAAAGCAGGGCCTTGGTATGTCTAAGAGTTATTTGGAGAAACAGCTACTTAAGGAAGACATAACCACAAATGTCCCCCCTTCCTCCTCCTTTCCCTGAGCTATTATTACTGAGCGTGATGCTGTATAATATAGAATATCCCTTTGGTCAGTTTGGGTCAGCTATCCTGGCTGTGTTCCCTCCCGACTTCTTGCCCAACCCCAGCCTGTTATTTTTTGGTGGGAGGTGTCTGAAGAGAAAGCCTCAAGGCTGTGCCTCAAGGCTCTGCTTAGCAGTTGCCAAAACATTAATGCATTATCAACACTGTTTTAGCCACAACACCACGTGCAGACCCATTACAGTATCATTCTTATATCACCAGATAGGTAAACTGGTAAATTCAGGGTATACCTTGCTTGTTGATCTCTGATTTAAGCCAATCACTTAATAAGAAATATGATGTGAAAGAATATGAAAAGAGTAACAAATGGTGCCATGTAAGTGCACTGACAGAAACAGCCATACTATCTGTACTCTTTGATGCATTTTATGAAGCCAATAACCAAGTCAAATTTTATTTTCCCTGTGATATTCTTTCTGCCTTGTTAGTGTGTTAATGATTTCTTATGTCTGAACATAATGGCATACTCTCTGGGAGTCATGAATTTAAAGCATGGGTGTGCTGTGATATTTTAATAGTTTCATATCAACAAATACCAAGCATTTGTGCACCAAGAGCAAAGTGCTGATAGCTATAAAATAGTCTCCAGGTGGTACTCAGAGAGTCTTGTTAGTTTCTCAGCCCAAATGAAAGAGAAGGTTGATACAAGCGATGTTTAGGTTTCATGCAATGTTAGCGTCTTTGTCTTATTGTTTCACTTTGGGGCTGTGATAGCAGATAGAGTGCTACAGAATTCCTGCAGGGAACCAAAGATGCCTCAAAGAGTATATTAGTGCTTGTTCTTGTTGGGAACCGTTCAACATGTCTGAAAAAAATGTTTTTGAGGTATTCATAAGAAAAAAGAAAATGACCAATTATATGTAAAAGACTTGTAAAGTGGTATTTCTAGTATAAAAAAGCACAGAATAAAAATTTATTTTAAAACATGTTTAACTGGAATGTTTTGTTGTTGTTTATTTGTTAGGATTTTTTTTTTTTTTCCTGCAGACTTCACCATCCCTTCATTGGGGAACAGCAAACCACATTTCTTTCTCAGCCAACTTGGGATTTTTCCTACACAATGTAATTTCTGCGAGTTTTGTATTCTCTTGAAGTCTTTGTAGTTTCAAGGTTGAAGGGAAAAAAAAAAAAAGATAACAGGTAGAGATGCCTGGTAGAAGTCTTTTTTTTTTTTTTTAACTGCAAGTAATTTAAAAAATCACTAAAATCAAGTAGGAGACCAAAGCGATATGATTATAACCCCTAGCAGATAAGATAGGTCATGTTGAGATTAAAGCTGATGAAGGTTACTAGACATTTCTAATCTTTTTATTACTGGAATTTCACTTGCTTTACAGCTTACAGTAAGCAGTCGTGGAATAAAAAAAAAACAACCATTATTTGTATAGAGAAGCAGATATAGTTGTGGTTCTGTATGGAAAGAGATAGTCAAATATGTTTTTTGTATGCTGTAAGAAGCTGTAGAGCTATCAGACAATCACAAGCATTTGTTACATAAGCAACTTGGCAGAGCAAAGGTATAGTCATATTACTTTATAGCAGCAAAAGTTTCAAAGGCTGTGGGTTACTTTCGTTAACAGTTTCATGGAGCTTGTGTGTGGATTCCCTTTCCTAATATGACGGTTGAACTTGATGATCTTTAAGGTCTTTTCCAACCTAGATAAGTCTATGATTTTATGATCCTTTTTTATGTTGTGCTAATATTTCTAATTGATCCAAGAATCATGTTCCTTATTTAGAAGAAAAAAAATAAATCTTGTTTACTCATCTTAAAAATCAGATGACTTACCAAACACAAAATCACACTTACTGAAGCCAAGAATAAGGAAAAATACATAAAACTTACTTTCTTTACTGCCCACAGTAAAGATCATGAGTATATATTTCCTTGCAGGGGCTGGAACAGACTGTGTGAATAGGATTCAAAGCATTCTTTTCATTTTTTATTTTTTTTTTCATTCTTCATTTGTCATACTAAGAGTGTTTGTAATCCTTTGTACTGGGTGAATGATAAAAGCTACAAGCTAGGAAAGCCTGCTGCTTTTACCGTATTATTTTTTAGATCCTAGTGAAACGAAGATAGGAAATTCAAATCCTGATATGGGGGATTCAAATCTTGTGTGGGAGAAATCTCATAAATGTGGACATTTTGATCTTATATTTACTGAGAAAACATAGAGTATTCTGTTTAGAAAAATAAGATCTATAGTCAAAAGATGTTGAGATGTTGAGATTAAATATAGCTTTCCATCTGTATCATCAAAGACCATGCAGGATATTGGGTAATAAGCTAAATGATCTGATTTGGGTAGTGGGAGACACAGAGTTTTTAAGAAATACGGATGTGGGAAATTTCCTAATTTCCTCAAAGTGTTCTCTTGACAATCTCTCTTCCTTTTGGCCTTGCAATGAAAATTCCTTCATGGAAACATTTTGTATGCAGCCATTGTAGATTGGTGCATCAATACGCAAGAGGATATAAGGGACACAAAAACATTTCCACTAGTACTGATATCCAGTGAAAATACTAGGAGGTTGGCACAAGAATGGTAAGATAGTTAAGGATGATGAGCTAGAAGTGGGAATACTAATCTTGAGGGAAACTATATATGTGAAAACATATTTTATTGGTATCAAAGTGATTTTTAAAGCATTGACATTTGAAGCCTGCTACAGGAAAGGGTTTACTTGATGATAAGTACCTTTCTAAGAGTGGAAAAAAACAAAAAACAATTTAAGTTAAACGAACAAAAAAATGCCATGTATTTAGTGGTATAATATGCAAAAAAATACATGCATTTGAAATTCTTGGCTACAAATCTTGTCTTTTGACTTTAGTTCTGTTCCTCTGGGAAATTTTAAAGAACTTGACCTAACAGTGATGGTAGTTGAAAGCTATATAAGACACATAAAATGGGCCCCGCTTGTTTTAGAATTGCTGAGGTTGTAGAGCTCAAATGAAGATATTTTTAACTCAGCAACTTTTATTTCTCTTGATGCATGCAACTAAGCATTTTTACTTCCCAGGCATTAGCAGCTTGGGTAAAAGCTGGCATTTTGTATTTTAAATACATTGGCTTGTATTACAAGTCAGCTATAACATGGATCAGCGGTTATTGCAATTGAACTTACACTGATCAGTAAATGTGGTTTGCCTCAACATTGTAATTTGGTCTGTCGCATTGGTTTCTAACAGCTGATAGTAACTAATTATAACAATTCTTTGTCTGAAGGTGTCGCACCTCTTGAGATTATGAATTGCAGGCAGAAACGTTCTCAGCAGCCATCATAAAGTTGTGTTAAAATTAAATAGCTCGGATATGATTCTGACAAATCAAAAAATAAGATGAATGCTCAATTTGAAACCTATTAATGAAAAATAAATAGTAGAAAAATATTTCTTAGTCTGATCTGTGTTAAGATGAAGAGAGATTTTCTTTATCAGATCAGATTAAAAAGACATAAATATATGTGACATGACCAAACTAGGATGATTTAAAATTCCATTTGTGCATACGAATCTGTTGGTTTACCTCTCTCTTTAAACTAAGATTACCAAATTGAATGTGCTTTTTCAGTATGATCTTAAAATTTAGCTTTTCTTGCAGTAATCATTGCTCTTAGCCCAAGCATGCCCTTTCTTTTTTGAAACTTAGGAACATTTCTGCTTTTTTTTTTTTGTGCTGGGTTCTCCATGTATGTAATTTTTATAAATAACCTCTTTCATTTGTCAACACATTACCTACTTATGTCTCTTTGCTGCTGTCCTGGTCTGTGTGACACATTTTACACAACTTTGCTTAGGGGGCAATGAAACCAGAACATGCCAGAAAGTTTGGATTTCTGCCAAGTTCATGGCAGATCATCATCAGAAAAAAAACAACAACAAAAAAAAACAGGGATACAGCTCATCAGCAGCTGGTCCCCATCAGCATGGCGTCGGGGCTGTCAGGCAGGTAAGTGATCCTACATCCTTGCCAGTTACCTGAGGTCTTTATCCTTGCCCCTTGTCTGTGGACAGTGCAAAAGGGAAAGCATCAGTCCTTCAGCAAGTGAGCTTGTTTGGAACACAGGTGAGGTGATCACTTCTGCAAGTATCTGGGGGGTTAACATGGTTTGCTCCTGTTCTGTTAGAAGCTTGGTGGTAACCACTTCTGGCAGTGGGAAGCAGGTGTTTCATTTGGAGGCTTTAAAGGCCTCTCCACTTAGCTCTTTCACATGCTATGTTTCTTTTTGAGGTTTCTTTTTAAATGAGAATCTGATGCAGCTGAGGAAAAAGACAGCCAAAGATCAAATTTGGGTGAGATTGCAGTGGATTACAAACTTTGCTGGAATAAAGCCTGGATATTCTTACATTTAGTTTAGAAACACTTTCAAGAACTACTTAAACCTATTACTAGTGATACTGACAATGACTTTGTCTTAGTCATAAGGGAAGTAACTTATAATACTGGATTATAAAGGTAATTCACTTGAATGAAGTAAACTGCTCATATCGTCACTTCCCTTGCCCCCGAAAGAAACCCAATAAGCAAAAGATTAAAATAAAATGGGCCTTTGTTCTTGTTTCTCCTTCAGCCCACTGCTGAACTTGAAAGGACATAGTTCTGTGGAAAGCTGCCATCAGAAGGTATTCTCAGAGTAAAAATAAAAACTAGCAAAAATGATGGTGTTTCTTATACCAGTGTTAGCCATCATGATTTCCTACAAGAGTCTTCTGGATTTACAGGAAAAGGAGTAAGATATCAGAGAACTTTGTCATCCCGGGGCTTTTTCTCAGACTTTCCTAGATGTTGCTATTCCTTGAATAAAAGTCCAGAGATCAGTTCTTAGGCAGCGGTTGGAACTTCTCAAAAGTGCTGGTTTTATTGAAGAGGCTGATTTAAAAAAAGACCTCCGTTATAGGTCTCCTAGATCAGTATCTTCTTTCTCAAGTTTTATACTTGTCCTCTTGTGATGGAAATGAGGAGAGAGACCATGTCCCCTTTCTTTTTATCACTCTGTAAGATGCAAAAAGTGAAATAACTTTGGAAAGGGATGTGACAATACCTGCTATTCACTTATACTGTCTGCCTGTACCATACATTGTAAAGAAGAGGGTAATAAGATGTATGGTATCCGTTAGCAGGGAGATACTTTCAGTAGGGACATTTGTTACTGTAGCATCAATGGATTTTAAGTAGAATCCTTAGATACCAGTGCTTTAGCCAGATGCCAACTAGGACTACGACTCCAGAAACCATAAACTTATGCCAAGCTATTTGGGCATAGATTAAATTTTGTTTTAAAATTTTGTTTTCCTTGAGGAAACTGGAGAAGGTGATATCTGAATATTTTCAGTAGGTGAAGACAAATAAAATTTACTTTGACAAATACATTCAATAGAGAAGAGAATAATAATAATTGTTAAAACAGATTTGTGAGCTGATAATAGAGACAAGATGGAAGTCACTTCAGTGTCAGTTGGTGTTTTGCATCATGTCAGGCTTTCTTCTGACTTTAGTAAGCATGTGGATATTGGGAGGGATTTTACCACTGCCTGTTTACACTCTATAGCTGGGTGTGAGAGTTTACCGTCAGCTGGCTCAGGTAGTGAGGAGTATCTTAGCTGGTCAGCTCTGCGCAATCAGTGACACGTGCAAAAATATTACTGGACTGGACCATCCTATAGCAATCTTCAGAAACAGCTGTCTTTTCATTGATTTTACTAGGACTCACTTTATCTTGACTAGTTTGTTTCCGAAAGTTTTAGGCAACTCAAATTCACGTGTGCATACCTTAAATGAGTTGGTCCCACCATAAATTATTTTTCTTGAACCTGTGTCATCCAGGTCATCAAATGACATCAAATATCATGTCTTGTAATTGTAATCATGCCACTTTTTAACGCAATATGAGAGATATATCAAACACTGAATAATGTAATGGAAGGTAAAATGCTTTCTCTTCTCTTGAGTACTGCAATGTGCTTGTGTGTGGCATTAAATATTGTTATTAATGTGTGTAATTAATTCAGGAATTGATGCAAAACATTTTTATTATTTAAAAAGAAATCTATGTAAAGAAAACCCTAGGATTATAAATGGTCTTTTTTAATAAAATATCTGTTGAAAGTTAATGTGACAAGTCCATTTAGACACAACATAAATTCTCAAATGCCATACGTTCAACTAGTTGATCAGTGCTGTGATGTTGGGAAGAAAAAAGATATCGTGTATTTAAGCAATGTGACCTGAAAGAAAATGAAGCTTATGTCACCATTTGATCATGTATTGAGCTCTTCCAGGAAACAACACATAAGTGTTTTTTTGATGGAAACAACAAATATACAGCACCTTTTGTAAGATACATGACATAATGCGCCAAGCTTCATTGTTATTTTACACACGAGGTGTGAATATCCATAGAAAGAGAAAGGACAGGTGAAACACTCCAAGCAGAATTTCCAGTTATTTGTGTGGTAACTTGCTCTCTACTCCCCAGATTTTCTTTTCTGTCATACAAATAACAAGATCAAACATTTCTTTTGGTTTTACTACAATGCTGTATGCAAAAAGAGTTACCATACCTAGCCCTAAATAAATGTTATTTTTATACAGATTTTTGCTCTTTTCTCTCAAGTATGTATGTTCTGTGATGCTGTCAGAGGTATTTGTCTTGCTGTTGAAACTCATTTCTAAAAAGTAATGCTGAGTGAGAAAAAGAAAGGAGCTATTTTTTTTACAATGATATTTGAGTGAACTAAAGTTAATGGAAGAGTTTCTGATGGTTTCTGCATGGTTTGAATTTTCCTGGAATTATTATTTTAAGACAAGATATTTAATAATTGGATGTTTGAAACATTTATATTATGAATAGTTAATTTCACAAAGGGAGAGCACGTAATTAATTTGCATATTCTATTTCTTTTTTTCTGTCCAGAATTCATATTAAAGATAATGAAGATAATCAGAATTCTTTAATAAGGGAAAGTACCTGGATTTACACTGCTATATTTATTCATTTGAGTAATTCAATTATAAAGTGTTTGTTGCAGGCTCATTCTGATGGAACGATTAAAAAGGGAACAGCTTTTCTATTATAATGCTATTTTGATTCTGTTGAACAGATTCAAAAAAAAAGGGATGTTTTCATTTGCTAAATAAGTTTCTCTCTAATTAACTGCAGTACAACAGACACAGATCAGTTTCTACAAGATGAAATATTTGTGTATATCCCACATCTCGGAGAGCTTCTTCCTCTCACCAACTTGCAGTCCTGTCCCACCAACTGTGAGGAGTCAGAACCCCAGTGGCCTGAGAGCCCCAGAGCCCCTCTGGAGCTATCTCCTGGGAGATTTTACAATAGAGAGGCTTGTGCCAGAAGGAATGTAGTTAAGACCCACTATTTCTTAACCATATATCATCCTTATGGGCCAATCTTATAAAGAACTCTTGGGCTATGTTGCTTTCTGAACCTCCTCTGGACTGTTTCCTGAGGCCTGCAGGATGCAGCTTGGAAAGCAGCTTTGGAAAGAACTGCCACACCGCTACTCTCGCTGTCTCTCTCTGGGCAGCCAGGGACAAAGTGCTGTTTCTTGCTCCCCTTGTGTTTGTCAGAAGTATAGTGTGCGCATCTGTACTGCTTTGCTTCAAGGCAGAGAGCGTCATTCTCAAAATGTGCCCTCTTGTAAACATCCTGGAGAGATTTGGTGGTCCATGTTGGATGTGAAATGTAGGTATATGCCTGTCTTGAAGTAAGCTGATATGCACAGTTTCACTGGGGTGGGAACAGAGAGACAAAAGGAAGTTGACAGCTGTACCGGTATGACTTATTTATGTTTAAAGTTCAACAATGGAAATTCTTGCAGTTAACAAAAAAATACTCTGGAGTTTCTAGAGGAGAATTTGAATGTTAAGCTATCCTCATCTTGAAGTATAAGCTGTAAGAATCAAAGCAACAAAAAATAATTCTGTGAAAGGGAATACAGACATTCCCCTGAAACTTGATGCCGATATTTACATACTAAATCTCTTGCTGATTCAGAAGTTTCTTATCTGAAGCAGAAATTCGGGGAGCACTGCAGCAGCAACCAGAGGCTTTAACTCTTAAGTTTAGAGTTGTTTATTGTAAGAAAAAAGTGCTATTGGCAAGAATGCCACAGCATGGGATCAATTTAGCATGAAGCAGAACTAAAGGCAGTGAAGCAAGAATTGTAACATATCCCTCTGGATTGGGGGAAGTCACTAGGAGAACAGAATGACACTCTCATGGAAATGCTATTGTCATCTAAACAATACTTCTGTGCTCATGCTGACCTTACAAAGTCTGTGCTGGAAACACCTGAAACAATAATAATCACTTGTTAATAACTTGTGACTAACCTTTCTAGGTGCTGTTGCTTTTTTGGTCCCCTGCCTCCAGGCCTCCCCAAAATGTGATGAAGAACATGCTAGAAAAATACTATATAAATACTGAAAATGACCTTATTTGTACACACTACAGTGGGCTTTGAAATTTTTAATTTATGCAGTTTGGTGGGAAAAGGAGAGAGATTTTGGCTTCAATCAATTTGTTCTCCAGTGCTACAAGACTTAATCAAAGTCCTGTTGTTAAGATGATAGGCCAAAAACTGTGGGGTTTTATTGTGAAAATTTGTGTTATGTAATCTGACAGGTGTTGAGAGTGGTCTAAAAATATCCCAGTAAGACAATTCTGTGGAAGCTGGGACACTTGGGCACCATTCCTGCTGCCACTGAACTTACAGCTTTTACAAAATGGATTAGGTTTCACAGCAAGAGGTGGAGCTCATCCCCCTTAGCTAATGGCCAAGACACCTCTTGGACGGTGAAAAGTATGAGCTTTGAATCCTTTCTCCCTCAGGCTGAGCAGTAAATAGGATCTCGGTCTCCTATATTCTCGTATAGAGTTAAAACTGCTGAGCTATTAAGTGCTACTTCCTTTGGCAAAACAACCCTAATTCTTGTTGTTGTTTGTTTTTTCTTCTAGCTTGAAGCTCATTATGTATCTGGGGTAAAGTTATAAGCCATTTCAACTGACTTGACATTCGCTGTCCTGCCCCATACTCCTTCTCTCCCTCTTTTTCTCCCCGCCCCCCCCTTCCTTTTCCCTCCCTCTTTTTCTCCCTCTTTCTCTTCTCCTCTCTCCCCCTTTTTCTTTCCTCTTTTCTTCCCTCACCGTCACACTTCTCTCACTCTCATACTCCCCTCCCCTCCACTTCTCTCCTTCCTTTTTGCCAGCCTCTACTATTAGCATTTTCCTGTACTCATACAAGGCAAAAAACTATATACCACATTTTATTTTATTTTATTTTATTTTATTTTATTTTATTTTATTTTATTTTATTTTAATTTAATTTTTTTTAAGGTACTGGCAGAGATCCATGTCCATGAGTGGTACAGTTTTCATGTCATGAACAGAACAATTGCTGTGGTTCCTTACCAAACATCTGTATCTCCTGTGAATCCATATGTGAGAAAAAGGCCATTGACATTACTCTGTTAAAAGATGTTAAGGAGTTGAACACTTTTCTTCGTACAATATCTGATGTAATAAGGCAGCATAGAAGCTCTATTTATGGCAAGGTTACTATACTTTTCACTGGTATGGTAATTTATTTTTATCTTAATGTAAATTACCTGTAGGCTATGAAGAGTTCAGCCTCTGCCTGTACCACTGCTGATGTCCATCAAGGACTGTATCTCAGAATCTCCATTGTTTTTTACAGGTGATTTATTTCAGAGATTTACCTAAATGTTCTGAATGGATATTTTGAGACTTACTTAAAAAAAAAAAAAAAAAAAGCAACATCTGATTTAGTTGAATGTTAGTCTATTTTAAAATCATGTTTGTAAGGAAAAATTTTCTATTTTTCAAATTCATGGAAATTAGATGCAGAGCTCCTGTCATACTGATGAAAATTCTGCTTCAATATTTTTCCTAGCTCATCTCTGAAAATATACCTCTGTGTGGCTTTCTGTTACTGATCCTTCCTCCTCCCACAAATAGATCCAATTAGAAGAACTATCACATAGACATAGTATGAGCAGACATAGATTTGCAGTGTCAACCAAAGTGTAAAAGGGCTGCTGCTATTTTGAGCATTCTTAAGAGGGAAAAATTGAAGCCAGTGGATGCTATTTGTAAGACTAAAAATGTAGTCCTCTGACAATAATTGGTATCATTGGGATTCTACAAGAAGATAGGGGGATTATCTGCTACTTTAGTTATTGCAGGTATACTGCTGGGTACATCACTGAAAAAAAAAAAGGAAAAAGCATTATCATTAGTTCACAGCTCTCAGCAATCACCTCTTATCTGGCTTTTGCTTAATGCTTTTCTTATTTATTTGGCTGTGTGCTGTGTATGCTGCAATCAAATGACTGCAACAGATACTTAAAAGAAAAGGCAGGGCTACAGTAGAAGTTTGACCTTGAAGTCTCAACCCCACAATGGAAAGTTATAGTCAAGTATACAGAAAATTCTTCTAATTGGTGAATATAGGATAGGCTTTATCAGATTCAATCAAAATTACCTACAGTATATGTTTGTATTCTTGCTAGAATGCAGTATGGGCTTTAGTGCTGACTACATGCCTGCAGGATAGGATACCAGGTGATTTTGGTTGAAGTAGATGTTTTGTGAATGTGTTTTGTTTAACACCTATGTGATGACTTCCTGTTATTTTGGGGGATCATGAATGGTATGCCTTTCATCTGTTAAAGATATCTAATCACTGAGAAGTGATACTGTCTTAAGAAAGTGATTTTTATTTTTTATTATTATTTTATGGAATGTATTTAATTTATAGAGTTGCATCTGAGTAGAAATTAAACAAAAATATTACAAGATTGACTGAGGAGGGAAGAAAGAATAGTAGAAAATTCTGAAAGTATTTGTCATAATTTTTGGAATCAACATTGAAATGAGGTGCATGGAAAGAGACTTCTGTCTCATTGAGTATAAGCTGCTGTAGAGATTATGAAACTATTTTGCATGCTGAACTGCTGAGTAAAAAAGTTGTATGTCTTCAATGCAAGAGGATGTTTCCTTTGAGAGGCACAGTTGAACATAGTTATCCAAGTATAAAATCCTACTGAAGAAAAAATGAGGCGAGTTTTCATCTTTGTCTAGTTAAGATTAGCATATGTCTCCTACCAATTTTACCTTTAATAGTTACACTGGCATAAAATTATGTCTTTAGTCCAAAGAATAAGACTAAATAGGATGACCCGTATTATTGAAATTTAAGTACATATTTTGGAATATGTTTTGAAAATGGTGAATTTGAAACACTCCAAAAGTTATTTAAGCAGTTACAGAATTGTATGATGTTATCTAAATGGGAAAAACAACAACAACAAAAAACAACAACAACAAAACTTAATTATATTCTAATTATATTCTTTATGCCAAAGAAATTAGGGACTAATTCAATTAGTTGAATTTCTATAGAAATAACTTGCTCTTTCCAGCTGTAATCTGTTACAACTGAAATTCAGTCAACATTCAGTTGCTGGCAAAATGTAAGCTGTATTCCAACAATTTATGATCTGTCACCCACAAACAAGATATTTAAGGAGCTTTCTCCTTAGGACCTAGATCTGAGATCAAAAAGCTCATCTTTAAGGGTTTCATCTTTGTAGAGAAAAAATTACAAGCATCCCCAAATAAAACCTGTTTAAGGAAAAAAGAAAAATCAAAGCTAATAAAGGTGTGACTCCCGTGGATAGTGCTTCTTTCACACCTCGTAATGATTATCTATGCAAATTTTGCACAAGGCTTTGATTTGTAGCATACATTTCCCATGCGGTTTCAGAGGAAAACTACCTGGGGATGGACAGATTGCTCAATGAAGTTATTTTTATAATTTTCCCATATGGAATAAATTATGGCATAGCTCTTTGGTTTGGAATGGCTCAGTTATAGGGAAAAGACTGACGATATTGTATTGTCTATGGGATCACAGTTTGAATATAAAGGACAACAATTGCTTTGGTAGAGTTCAGAATAGTCTGAGAAGTAGGAATTTTATGCTTTCCTTTCCTTTGAAACGTTCTTGCTTTAAAATAGTTCCGTATTGCCACTGCCTTTGAAAAACCCCTTTCTGTATTCCTCATCTTTATTTCCCATGGTTGGTCTTTGGTCTTTGTCTTTATGACCTTCATGACAAATTTCCTGCTTGCTAATTCCAAATACAGTTTCCTGGGAAGAAGGAATGATTTTTGGAAGCAGGTTGATGAGGGAGAGCAAGATGGAGACTTAAGGCAAGGGAATGATTCTGGTTTTTGTTTTTAAATATTAATATGCTTTAGATTTGTATTCTCCTACATTTGTTTATGTCTAGCTTAGTTACTAAATTGACATGTCCAATATTTAATCTAAATAAATGAATACAATTTTTATAGAAGTCAAACTAGCTCGTGACAATCTGTCCCTAGATCAAGCTGTTATTTTATTTGCATTGCGCTTCCTTTGACTCAGTTTATATTTCTTGGTCACAGTAAAGTGTTTTTTTTTTTTTTTTTTAATTTTATTTTATTAAGGCATTCAGCCCAGCTCAGGGATTACGGGTTCTTTTATACCCTTACATCACTGCTAAAATTATGCACATGTTCCTATTCTATGAATAGTGCTAATGAGGAGTGAGGGGAAGCAGATTATGATGTTATTCTTCTTGTTAAAAAGCACATGCTTGTCTTTTGTGCAGGTAAATCCTCTATTGCCCCACATCCTTGGTAGACTGTCCAGACATACTAAAGCTGGTCCTGAAGTTTTCCTGCATTATTCATAGCATCAAGTAGTTGGTTGTTCAGATTATAATTTACTATAATCAATTTTCTGGGTCATACAGATCAAAGAGATTTTTAATTATGACATACAAGGTTATACATGGACTCATCTCTCAAGGGAATGTTAAACCTCCTTAACTTATTTAAATTCCCTCAGAAGCTGTTAAACCTATGAACAGGATTAAGCAGTAGCTCTTCAATTACCAGCATATATTACAAATTTTTTTTTATCACTTTCTCCTGAGTGGTAATTCTCTTCTCTAGTTGTCCCTTTCCAAAAAGGTGAGAGGCTCTTACCTCCTCGCCTTTCTCTGTTAGGTTTGTGAAATGCCAGAATAGAAGTCTACTTGTGCTCTCCACTGCTGCTGGTCCAATATTGAGTGATAATCTCAGTATTTCCTTTCCAGCTTTAACTGCACAGTGCTTTTCTTGTAAGCACTTAAGCGTAACTGACTGTCAGACTCTTGAACTCAAGTCAGACACCTGTTTTCTTCCCTTGTGAAAGGAGGTGTTTGGAATATGAATGCCATGCTTAGACCAAGGGTGAGCTTGCTTTTTCACCATAGCGCTGTGTTGGAATCCTGAGTTTAGCTGTGTGCCAGCAACTGAGAGGGAACCATTCCTACTTGCCATTCATGAGTTATCACAGTGAAGCTGGTGGAAATACTAGCACTCACAATCAAAAAACCATCCTTTGACAGCTTGTTGTTCTTCCTTGCTGACTTTCTCACTTATTCTTCAGTCACTTGCTTTTCCATTTACAAGCTACACCTAATATCCACTGCTTCCTCCGTTCCTTTCCCAGGCAGACCCAGCTTCAGCCTGATGGCTGTGTGCAGAACTGCTCAGCTCTGCTAAAGGGTAATGGGCAAGGGAGACATGTGAAGCTTTTGAGGAAGGGTTGATCCTGTTTGATCTTTCAGCTTTTCTGGCAGAGAAGAGTTCACTGTGTTAGATTTGAAAAGTGGATATATCCTCAAATGCAGCTGTTTGTGATGTATTTTACCACTGAAATTTTCTATGTAATCCACTGATGTTCTTAATTGAAGATATGGATTTGATGGACCTGAATATCAGTGGTCACCCACTATAAAGTAATGCCATCAAAAGCTACAGTCAATTTTATTGCAGTTGGAGAAATCAGCTAAGAGCTACTGCCTCTCTGGCAGGAGCAGCCGACGTAATGTGTGTCCAGTGTTCACCCGCTGTAATTTAGACTCTGTAGTGGTTGTGTTGCAGGTGGCAATGTGCTCTAGATGCTGGAGGCGACTGAGGCACCAATGTGTTCTCTATTGCTGCTTTTGCAAGGGACCTGAGATAATTTTGATAGAAGGAGCCCACGTCTTCAACAAGCCTGAAGAAATTACTGCGTTTGGTTTATAATTGGGACCTATCACAACAGGAGTCAGAGGTCAGTGCAGTATCCATCCAAGTCACTGCTCTATTCTTACCTTGTGCTGTTACAGTTATTATAGATTAATATATGTGATGTTGAATAAAAAATGAATATAGCCAGCTCAAAATTGAACTTTCCAGTACACGATTGTCTTGGTTTATTTTAGCGTTCTTTGCCTAAGCTTCTGTAGCTAGCACCATAGTCTGTTAACTGAGTTGCCTTTTCAGTCCATATGCATGTACAGATATATATGTATATATATAAAGGCAGATGCAAATACTTGGTTAGAATTGTAACTTGATGAGAGCAGTAGAGTAGCAGGCAGAATACTTTTAATTCCTTTTGCCTGGTGAAGATTATGTAAAACTGCTTTTCAGGGACTGATGGAAGAGTGATTAGCAGCAGAGCACAGTGCAGTGGGAGGTCACAGAGGTTGAGTCCCCTCCCAGGGATCACCCAGTCTTGGTGTAAGTCTAAATGAGTTGAGCAGTAATGCTGCAAAATCTCTCTGCTGGCCACCTGTCTGTGGAAGGGTAAGAACTGTCACTTGTCTGAGATTGGCTTGAAAATGGAATTGAGAACACAGTGTTGTGTGCTTAAGGAAGGGGATAAATAATCATTGAATCGGGTAAAGCAGAAGGAAATTTATTTGGCTAAAATTCCACTTCCTTTAAAATATATTTTGGTTATGAAGAAAAAAAAAAGAGTGTAGTGAGAATTGATTAAAAACCACACACAGAAAAGCAACAAGCCAAACCAAACCAAACCACTAAACATTCACACATCTGTAAAAGCAAACTAATGAAAAGAAACCCTCAGAGATGACTGTGTAATCATACAGTATCAAATGCCATAGCACCTACTTTGGCTTGGCTCCCAGTGAAATCCCTTATGGTTTTGCTACATCAGAAGCACAACATCCGGCTGAATTCCTTGAAGTTCCTCTGCTGAGGTCACTCAAAGGGTAGTGAGGTTAGATGTAAAAATGTGTACTAGAGGAAAATAACCTCGAGAATCCTGCTACAGGGTTTTTGAAAATACCTATGGGATTTAGGGGGATAAATCCCATGGATCTTTAATCTCTCATTTGCAGTGCCCTTGGCAGCTTCCGTAAATGCAGCTGAGATGTTTCACTTGCCAGACAAGTATTCCTATGGCAAAGCAGAATAAAAATGCTCCTGAAAGCACACTCTCAGAAAGAGATGCAATGGACTACCTCCCTGCACATACTCAGCTAGTTTACTGGGGAAAAAAAAAAGTAGCAATATTTGATGGAGCTGAGAATATGGGATGACTGTGTGCAGTCGAACTAAAATAGTGGCTGCCATAAGAGAGATGAATCTTGCCCCTTATGCTAGATCTGATCTCACTGGCCCCTTTTGGGACCTGATCTAGCTCATTTGACAGTACCAAGTGGTTTAGGGTCTTTTTAGTAGTTTTTAGATCTTCTAGTAAGTCAAATTGTCTCATGGTTTGGCTTAGACCTGGGCTGGACTAGGTGATTTCCAGGGGTCTTTCCATGCCTCAACCATTGTTTGAGGCAGAGAAGAATTTGATGAAGGAGCTGCATCTGGGTTCAGGGATGGCAGGCAAGGGGCTAGGAATGGGAGGGACTTGAGAAGGACTTTCAGCAGCAGCAAACTGTAGGTGGACTTCTCCTGTTTCTTGAAATGGATTCATGCAAATGTGTATCCTTGCACCTACTTGTTATTCCACTTCCTCTTCCCCGTTTATGTAACTGTCAGCTTAGACTGGAGGCTCTTCACAGCACAGATCTTGTTATTCAGTCTGTCTGTAAACTGCCTACTATGCTGCTGGGGCTACAGTACTATTTACGAACAGCAATAATATACCTGTCACACACTCTACTAAGTGCTTGCTTTTATCTCCTGCCATGATTTGCTGTGGTGTTTTGTGTTTTTTTTTTTTTTTTTTTTTTTTTTTTTTGGTAAGGTGGTATTCAAACATGACTTCTTTGGCCAGCAACTGCACTTTGAAATAGTTGAGATTTTCAGATGATATTATTTCAAACCTTACTCACATTGTTACTCTTAAATATTTCCTCATAGGTTTTGCATCTCAGCATACAAAAAGAAGGATTTGATTTCTAAACAAGTTGCAGTTTTCCATGGTTGGCAGAAAGCTGACCTCTATACAGTGACCGTGTTCTCTTGGGTATTTGAGTTTAACAGGGTTGAATTTCAAAGGGTATTTGTTCACTTCCTTTTCCTCTCTCACCTTCAAAACTGCATTGCCACTATTTTACCATAAATGCATTTGGATAGGCAAGGTGACCTTCCATCGAGTCACTTGAACCAAATGAACCTCGGTTTACCCTCTGCTATATCCAACACCCCTAAGGTACCTGAGGAAAAGGCATACTGCATAACAAATAGTATGCTTTTAAGATCTCATCCCTGGCACGCCCTAGAAACTTTGGTGAATTTGTTAGGCTCTCTTCACTGTCTTTATGGCAGTCAATAGTGAAATTTTTAGTTTTCTGCCTTCAGTCATGAAGTAAAGAGAGGTCAGAGTGCATTTTTCTGCTCCATATTGAGAGTCTTTAGGTACAGAATTATTAAATATCCTAAAAGCCTGCCTTGCTCGTCCAACACCCCTTTAAGGCATGAAAGCTATTGTAGTGGTGGTACGTGCCTCCTGTTCCTCCCTCCCTCCAAGAAATGATAGAGAGGAGGGAACATCACCTGAGGCTGGCTTCCTATCTGCAAACACATCCCAGTAAGTTTGGGTAAGCCCTTCTTGTATAAATGTATGTTTCTTACAGTCCTAGTGGTAAGATCAAGGCAACAATAGTTCACCAAGTCTTCCTTGCAGATAGGATTAATGGTGAGGTGTTGCCATATCTCTTTCTCTATTTTTTTTTTTTTTGGTGCTAGTATCCTAAAATCAGAGCCAAGGTGATTTTAACTGCTGGTTCTTGTAGAAAGAGAGAACAAGAGAAAATACCCCTGCAGTACAAGGGAATACACGATACTCTTTCAGGTATTCACTGAGCCAGGAGTCCTCAAAGAGAGTAGTAAATATGTTCCATACAGGTGCACCAGGCTGAGTGCATGTACAAAAGAGCACATTAAAGATATACACTGGGAGTAAGATGCAGATAGCCAGGATTACGTGAGAGGAAAGTGAAATGTATGGTAGTGAAGAGAGAGGCAGAGAAAGCACTATCCATAAGGATGCTCCTAAAGTACCCTGTGGGAATAGTTACACTTGTTTTTGCTTTTTTTTTTGTTCCCCCCCCCCCCCAGTTAAAGGGTCTGAGGCTTGTAATGGCAGCAGTGTGGGATTCTAAATACGAGGGTGGGGGAGGCAGGATAAAGCCCTCAGTGCCAAATCTTCACTCAAGTTATTGTCTGAACAAGCCAGTTCAAAATTAGCTTGGGCATACCTGCAGCTTCCAGTCAGGCACTCCAGTAGCTGTAGTGTTTGATGGTACAAAAGTCTTGAGCATGAGTGACTGCTGAAACTGTCCACAGGAGTACAGTCCTTAGTTAAGGGGAAAAAATTGTATTCAAAAGTAGAAATCAAGTTTAAGAAGATTAGTAATGGAGGATTATTAAAGAAAAAGATATCCATGAAATGGAACAAAAAATATGCATGAGAGCAATAATAGCTCATATATGTGCTTATTTCTTGAAAAGGAAAGGTCTGTGTATTAGAATGTGCAAGTGCAGGCAGATAATTGTCTCCTGCCATAAGTTAATACATGTACAACAAGGCAGACTTGGAGGTTTTGAGGTTGTTTGTTTTTAAATGGCTTTCTTCTGTTCCAGTCAGTCAATGAATAATGTGTATTGTTTGAGTGAAGATAAACTGAATGCAGTGGAATAATGGCAAACCACAAATTATTTTTATGGAAGTAACAGATTCCAAGTGTAAATTCCACCTTTATCCCTAGGGCTGGGACTTTCTGTTGGTTAAGTGTGTCCATTGCCTCCTGCTAACCCACAGGATGACAAAGCAATGGACTGTGTGGCTCTTAATCAGGCCCAGCAAGTACTATATCTCCAGTCTGTTATACAGTTTAAGTTATGTAATGCTCTCTTAAAACTTAGTATTGTTCACGGATATTTAGATAAGAAATAACGTATGCAGTTAAAATGTGTTTCTGTAATGAAAAATAGCAACTGCAAGTATTTTTAAATCTGTCTTTTCCTAGGTGTAAATGCTAATTTGATCTAGAAAAAGCTGTCTTTTAAGAGGACAAAGGTGTTTTGAGCAGCTCAGAGCACTTCCTAAAAATGTTCATAAATATATTTCCAGGAGGTACGCAGCCTTGTTAGAAATTACATCAGAACTCTGATGAATTAACAGTGTCTTTTGCTCTGACAGAGACTTTTGTGAATGGTATTCCAAAGAATGATAAGTGTAATAGAAGTAGGTCAGGCTGGCAAATAAATAGCCTGACTTATCCACAGGCCTTGATTTGCTGGCATTTTGAGATTCTGGGCCAGCTTTGTACCAAATCTGCTCATCCCATATCATATTTAATCCATACCCTTTTTTGTAACTTGTCAAAGATTTATTTGATATACTGTGTGTATAACAACTAATATTCCAGTGCTGATTTTTTTTAGTAGCTAGTTTAACTTGATTCACTGTGACATCCTCATGTGTAATGACATCTTAGCTACCAGTTTCACATCATTAATTATGATATTGCTCTGTACTGTGACAACAGGCCTAAATTAAAACTTGTTTTAAAAGGTATAAACTGACATTTCTCAGGGTCATTTATTTCATGAAGTAATGGATATTGCAAGCATGAATGAAATATCACTTGAACTTCTGTGTTTTGCTAGCGGTCTTTTTGGAGCAATAGCTGTTGAATAAACAGAAAAAAAAAATGATGCGAGGGCCCCTTTTACTTTTCCCTGTCAACCCCAAATCAACATTTCAAAAGCATCAAGACTTCAAGACTTGTGAATTTTTTATTTTTTTTTTAATCTTTCATTGAAGACTTCTACTGAATGTGACCTTACATCATCCACTTAAGCAGATGGCTATAAAGTGTGTTCCAAAAGTCTTTCCACAGGAATTTAAGGATACACAGGCTTAGGAATTTAATCTAAATTGTTTAGGATTAACTACAAAAAATAATCATGATCATTTTATCCAGTGAATAATGGATTTCTTTAATCTGATTTGAAAACTAGATGCAACAGCAGTACTTGCTGTATTTTTACATGTGGAAAAATTAGGTTGTAAGAAAAAGTGTTCTGATTATATGATTTCACCTTTGATACATTGTTTTCACAGCTTTCCATATTATTTAGGGTGTACATTTATTTAATGGAGAAACAACAAAAACTCTGTGATTCCCTTTATGGGGTATCTAGTAGATCGTTGCTCCTTTTTTTTTTTTTTTTTTCTCCAATGGGACATACATTTGGTTTGTTAGCAGATGGTCTTTTTTCTTTTTTTTCCTCTGCAGTGCTAATCAAACTTTGATACATTTGGATTTGCATGAGGGAAAAGCTGACAAGGCTGACTGAGCACATCTGCTTAGCTGTTTCTTGTAGTTCCTGAGAAATGACTCAATATTCACTTAAGGCTGAAATGCTGGAATTGGAGAGTCAATATCGTGGCAAAATCTTCAGCTTCTGTAATCAACTAGAGCAGAGTGGCTGCTCACGCATTGCAAAATAACACTCAGGTTGATGGCACTGACTCCTTTTAATTGATGAATTGCGATCTTACCACTTAGCAGCATCTGAGTAACATCCTGTTTGTGAAAAACAGAGGCAACCAAGGAATTCCACTTCAGTTATATGAAGGCTTTTCTGAAGCATGTCATTTTATAAACAAGTCAGTCTCAAGTCTTCTTTTTCAAACTTTGTGTGTCTTTTTAAACCATCTTTTAATATGCATGGAGGTTCTGTATATGGAGGGCTTTCAGGACTGAGGATCAAATCCAGCTCTTGATTCACCAAGAGTGGGCAGGAATGCTGCTCCAGTAGTCTTCCCATGTGAATAAATGCTGTTGCTTGTATTATTATTACTATTATTTATTTTATTATTTATTTTTATTTGTTGTTGTTGTTTTTAAACTTCTCCATAAAGAAAAAATAATACATCTTAGCTTTCTGCCAGGCTCTCCTTGGTGCCCACGTCAGCAACATACAGGGTATTTGAGCTGCTACCAGCAGCTCTCTCTTTCGGCTCTTTTTCACTCTGATTGCATGCTGGTATTGTACTTTCTGGTTACTCAAACTGAGGAAAAACATTCTTTTATCTTTTAAAGTTTTTCCTCTCTACCACTTGATAGAAATGGGTTCCAACTGTATAAAGAGCTCTAACTTTTCATTTGTGCAAACAGAAATTTGGACTCTGCTGTGGTAAAATGGGATGAATGATCTCTACTAGCCATGTTCTTACCTAGCAATACGTGATATAAACACATGTCCTTCCTTAGGGGAAGGTGAATGCTATGGTAGAGAAGTTCAGTTCAGCATTGAAAAATAGTTTGAGAACATAATGCTGAAAACTGGTCCCTGAGTCCCTGCAGGGCATCCATCATTTGGGACTTCCTTTGCATATCTTTTCTGACTGTTCCAGGAAAGAGGCTTGTAGGAGGACACATGTTAATAAAAAATGCCTATTCTTTTGTCAGCTGAAGACTCTCATATGACTTCAGCGGACATTTCTGGCTCATTTTTATCCCTGGAGTCTGCCCTACAAGTAACTCTACTTACAAAGTTGCTTATGACCTGGTAATGTTTTAATGCTCTAATGATTAGTGAGAGCGTGTGAAGAATCTGAATAAAAAGGAAAAATAGGAAGAGAGTTAAGTAGATAAGAAAAGACACCATCTGAGTATACAGTGGGTGTGAAGGAGCTCTTAGTCAATCACATGTTTTGGAACATGCTCATCCTGTATAAATATTTCAGTCTGTTCAAACTGACTTCTCTAAATTAGCAGTTCAAAGATAAATTTATAGGGGCAACTCCAGATAATATATATATATATTATATATTTAGATCAAATAAGGAAACTGTGTAATACTGAAGTATTCTATTCACTGGATTTAGGAGAACAGGATTTGACTGGTTTACTTGGCTCACCTTACTTCTCCTTAATTTATGTTCCCAGTGAATGGATAGCTGTAATCAAATACATCAAAAATAGGATTACTATTATCTTTTTTTCTGCAAGACTGGAAAAAGTCAATGAGCTTTATCAACATAATGTAAAACATTCTTGAAATAAAAATACTAAACAAGGGTGGTAAAAAGGTTGGCCTGGTGCTTCTCTGTATACCTATGCAGTATACTGTCTTGAATCAGAGGCTTCGCCTGAAGTTTCTAGAGTACGAGAGAAGGCAAGACTAACTTTTAAGACAAATACTGTTTTTCTCCACTAACTATTTTTTTTAGAGAAAGAAGAGAAAGACATGAGAAACATTTAGTTACTTAGGGTTGCAGTAAAAAAATAAAATTAAAAAAAAAAAAGGAAATAAGGTTGATGCTTGTAGGACTCAACAACTGCCACTGGCTTGGGCAACTTAGTTCTTAGCTCAGGGTAGTACCTTGAGTGAGCTGTGCCATTTCTCCTTAGTATTTTTGGAAAGTGGCATTGAAACAAATTAATGTATGCTTTTCTGATGAGAAGGCAGACCTACAATTCTAACCTTCCTAAAGGACTTAAGATGGTAGAATGGTCTCCAGTTCTTATTTGTGACATGACATGGTCTCCTAGTGCACAAGCTTTATGTTTGCCCTGTATCCTAGAAAATAACTACTATCCAAGATATTAACAGTATGTTTTGGTTTGTTTTAATTTCAGTGCTGCATTCATCACTTCAATCATTATTTGGGTGATTTTGGTCCACTTTTATTCATCATGGTTCCAATTCTAGTGCAATAGTATTACAGGTAGCTCTTGAAAGAATATTCTGCATATATCACATCAGTTATAGCTGTATTTCAATCCATCTTTATAAGTGAAAATAAAGCATTGTAAATTTTTAGTAAGATATTTTCTTTCCCTTTCAATATCAGGTCTTCCTAATATCCTAAAATGCATTTACAGTACTGCATTCTTTGTATGGTAGAGATGAATTCTGCAACAACATGCAATATGTAAGATGTTCTTCACTTCTTGCTTCTTGGTATATATGCATCTTAATAATATATTTTGATTGGAGTGGTGCAGTTTACCTATATATATATATTTTTTTTTCTTTTCTTGAAATGGTACGGCAAATACCAGTTAAAAGGAGAAACTATTACTGTTTCAGGCAGTATTTTTTCTTTATTGCACAGTGGGAGTATTACTTAAGCTGGCATTTTTTTGAAGATAGTATACTTTAATCCTTCATCATCGATCAGGAATTCTGTATCTGTAAAAGAGAATATTTCTTTCTGTATATCTCATTTGTGATGTTTCTCTTTATCTCTTACAAAACATCACTTTGTGCCTTGTATAATGTCATGATAAAATCCAACCTTCCTTATAGTGATTGTACACATAGCTGGATCTAAAGCTACAGGAGCTGACTTATGGAATAAGGTTGCAAATAACTGGAAAAAAAAAAGGAACCTAAATAATGTTGCTTTTTTGGTAGTGTGAAATAAAGCAGCTGAAGTTAAGGGACAGAGCCAAAGCAGCTGTGTTATCTAGAACTTATCACAAGCCAGCATTTCCTTGCTGCTTTAATTCATGCATTTCATAATTTGTCTGTTACATATCAATGGTGACACATCATTTTCCATGATCAACTTTTTTTTTTTTTTTAAAGTCATAATATTTGTTGGGTTGTCAGATATGAGCTAATTTTATGATGCATATATCTCTCTCCTTCCTTCTACATGTCCAAACTGATCCGTATTTCTGCAGTAGAAAAAACAGAAAAGTTCACAGATCAAAAGACAATGGAAGTTTGAGTAAAGTGGGCTTTTCCAGCTGAAATAGAGCAGACAATGGCAAGATTTGTCACATCACTGTAGAACAGTGTTATACATTGAAAGTCTTTATATAGACTATGTTATACATTGAGAGTCTGTATACATCCTATGATGCAAAACTGATGTCATTAACTTCTCAGGCCATTATTCATGGACAGTGACATTATGTATAATGATTTATCTAATTTTTCCTTAACTTCACTTGGACCATAGTTTTGCACATTGTGTTGCAGGGATAGAAGACACAACAGTGCCTGTGATCTTTCCTGGCATACTGGTGTAGCAAATGTCTGTTTATGGTCTATTATAAATTTTATGTTTGTTTTTGAGTGATGGAAAGTGTTCTGGAGGTGAAACAGATTCTCTGTAGTCTCTGTATTAAAAATTAGTTCCATTCACAAGATTCTGGATCTCAAGCTTCTTTTGTCCAGATAAGTTGTGGCTGCCCCATCCGTGGAGGTGTTCAAGACCAGGTTGGATGGGGCTTTCAGCAACCTGGTCTAGTGGGAGGTGCCCATGGCAGGGAGGTTGGAAATAGATGGTCTTTAAGGTCCCTTCCAACCCAAACCATTCTATGATTCTGGAGGACTGAGCCTGATGGCCCACGTCTTCTCTTGTGTTCTTTATATTCTTTTGATTTGGAGCAACAGACACCATAACAAATAGAATGAGTATATATGGATTGCTCAGATGTGAATCTGCTACAGAAAGTGTGCTCACTTATAATGTCCCTCTATAAAGAGAAGAAAGATTTGGAAAGTACTTTCTTGAATGTAGAGCTTAGCGATATGGTTTAGTGGAGTACTTAGTGTTAGGTCGGAGGTTGGACTCGATGATCTTGAGGTCTCTTCCAACCTAGAAATCTGTGATACTGTGTGAATGTTTATCTTTAAATAATGTTGCTGGAGACTTTCAAAATATCAGATGAAATCTGTAATATACCTGGTAATGTTTTAGTAGCTGAAGATCTCCTTAGCTCACAGTTAGCATGTAAACTGGTAAGGAATGAACTCAGAATGACCTGATTTTTCTCACAATTACAGCTGATACAAAATCTGAAATGAAGTCCCCACTGGCTTTTCTACACTGGGACAATTGTGTGTATGTGTTATGTGAACACATGCCTTTGACATATCTGTATGCTCTATTTATCTGTATATCCAAATTCATATCTCTAAATGTGTAAAAGGTGCTACTCCAAATGCAGTCCATGTTCATGCCTGTTCCAAGAACATGTCACACTCAAGCATTTCAGTGCTAAAATTCTCCTGCAAGGCTAATGGAATACTAGGATTTTAAGAACTTTAAAGGACACTCTGAAATGCCTTAAAAGAGCAACCACTCATAGCTTTTCAGAAGTCATCAGCCTAATAGTCTGAAGACTCATGTTATATTCCTTCTTGGAGATGGATACAATTTACTTTGCTTTATGAAGGTATCATGAGGTCATATTTGTTAGAACCCAGTTAATCTATACAACAATAGCCTCTTAATACACCACTATGCACAAGTGGTGTGCAGCAGTCTGAAAAGGGCATGGAAATAACACATACACTCTCAATTTTGCTAAAGAAACATGAAATAACCATATAAATGAGAATAAGACTCTACAAATTTACCCTTGTAACTGTGAAGAAATTATGTTGCCTCCATTTTACAGATGAAGAGAACTGATATGAAGCCTCATGTGGGAAAATGCTAAAGCAAATACCTATCTTTGAGCAGCTGATTTTATCTTTTAAGAGCTAAGACTGTAATTGACAGAAAATCTATAGCATCATTGCCTGTTGAAGCAGATTTCATGATCACATTCTTACACTGTAATCACAGAACTTTCCTATCTTAGTAGGAAGCCTAATGCCTCCATATCTGGAATTAATGTAGCCTGACTAATCCTGAGGCGTATGGAGCCAAAAGTGAAGTGGGTATGAAGATAACAAAGAAAACATTTATGAAGCATAATTCAGCAGCATAAGCCGTTTCATCTATATCACCTACAGTATTTGAATAGAACCTTAGATCAGAATTTTGGAGATTGTATAAGAAAATTTCATGAGGATAAAGACAAGATGTGTTGTCTGTTCAATTCTGTATCAAATATCTTTTCAGGCCAGCACAGAGAAAAAATGTTTTAGATTGAAATGTTAATCTATCAAACAAACTATGACTTTGAGGGTCAGGAAAACATTGCCTTATCTGGACAATGGCAACTGCATATATCTTTTTTTTTTTTTCCTTCTTTTTTTCTGATATTAAATTGGAAGCTATGTGGAAGGATAAAAATGGTCTTATATAAAAGGGTCAGGGACACTGGTCAGTGAGCTTGTTTTTCACAGTAGCACCTCACGTAAATTTGCAAAAAGATAAATGATATAAATTGTCTACAGTATAGTGTAAGCAGATTTATAACAAAACGTGTTATATCTTTGTGGTACACGCTACAACGAAAATCACAATGACACGTCTTTACAATCATAAATATGCAATCAGCAGCTGAAAGGGGTCTTCAGTACTGTTCTGAATGTTTAAAAGCATTGGTGTCACATAAAAATATATGCATCTTGATATACTAATCTTTCATTCCAATGTACAGCTTTGAAGTGCTAGGACCCAGAGGTCTAGAGGGGAAAGGCAGCTATTGTATGACTGGCAGCAGTCTGCTATTGCCCAGAAACACAGCGTGGAGAAAGAGTGGATCTGAAAAGCAGCAACTAAGAATTCACAGGCAATAATGATCGGCTTCCTAAATCACTCTTTCTTACCCCACTTCACACAAGTGACTGGGGCAGTAGGATGGCTTTCCTCTGACTGTTAACTAGAGTTTGCCAAGACCCTGTGTCTTTGCAGCTTCACAGCTCTCAAAGAGGTGATGCTGGAATGCAAACCAAGGCTTTCCTGTAGGCTTGTGCACACAAACCCACTGTAACAACATTTCTATTCAGCAGGGAGGACCTGAGGCTCCTTTACCTGCAGCTTCTTTCCTTACTGTCTCCATGCCTCCTGCACAACTTTTAATTCCTGTAGATGAATGCCTCCAACTTTTTGTGATACTGATTCATTTCTAAAGCCAAGCAGGAAAACACTTCTGTCATCACATGGTTAAAGACTGATAAGTTGTATGGGATAGATTTTTCAGCCAGTCAAATATAGCAGAAAGCATATCTGGGGGATGTGTTAGCTTAGTGTGGGAGGGGAATCCAGGAACACTTCTAAACTCCAGATTTGGAGTTTGGTTCAACTACAGTAAACTTCATGAGGTCTGAAAGTGCTACAGCAAGCATTTTTCTATGTCTACTGGCAAAATTTTCCTCTTGTCCTTCAAATGGATGTTCTTTATCCATTAACTGATTGGACCTTGACAGCAATAGTGCTGTGTGAGGAGGAATAGTGAGGAGCTATATTTGAATACTGCAGAATCTAAAGTCTCTGCATTCAGAGCCATTTCCCTCATGGTAGGCTGTAACTCTGCTGATACTTTCCAAGGCCATTCTGCATTTTATTTACCATTCTCACAAACCTTTCTTATGCAAAGTATTTCTCACAGTAACAGGAGCAACTTATTTTAGATTGAATAATCGGATTACCTCCCCGCAGCTGTCATAGGCCATTTGGAGCATGACTTTTAAGAAGAGCAATGGCAAGATAATTCTTATGGCAGCTTTCTTTAGTGATTCCACTCCCTTGTCTGGTGGTGTGAATTTTTGCATTCTCCATTTGGCTACGTGTGTGTACGGCTTTTAGTACCCATGGGTGTTGCCTCAATGAGATTTATCTAGTTTTTAAATAAATGAAATGTTTATGTATGTATAATCTGTGCTGAAATCTTGCTTAGTTTTCTGTGATGATTTTAACAGAATAACAGGAAAGTGATTCCAGATTTCAATTCAAGAGAATATTTTAGCATTTGCTGAACTCAGTGTACATGCTTAAGTGCTGGCATGAATAGAAATGAAAGCAAACTATTTCATGAAATAGAAATATGCAAGAAAATGTCAATGGTGCAACTGGTGCTAATTGCTGTATGCTTTGCTAACAGTATAGAAAGAGTTACTGCTCCATTGATGTATGTGAAAACGTAGATGCTTTGGGGGCCGGGCTTTGATGTATTCAGGTGAGTTACTTGGAATGTCATCCTTCATCCCTGAACTCTACATCTGTGTGTTTCTTTATCCTTTAGTTCAGCAAGCATTCAGACTGTGTTCCTATGTACTCGTTGACAATATTTGCGTATATGAATCTCTCTGATCTATGAATTAGTGTGCAGATTCTTTGCACAGTTCTTAGGAAAAATCTTGTCTTGGTTGCCAGACTTTAACGTAGTGATGACACTGTTTATCTGTTTTTAAACGATTTTATTAATGTGATCTTATCTAAGAGATTTTAGGATTTCCATGACTTGTATTGTAAAAATAAAATAATTAATACATTATTTCTTCTCATAGAAGAAAATTATGTTGTGTTCTAGAAAGGATCCTTAAATGGTGGTAAAAGAAACATCTCAAAGAGCCTTTAATGATCTTTGTAATACCAGTAATGTTTTGAAGTTTTCTCTTTTCCTTCTCTTATTTTTTTTTCAACCACACTGTTACATTATATATTATGTAAATCACTGTATATCTTTTATATTTTGTTCTTTTTTAGCTATTTTTTTCTTTAATTTTAACTCTTAAAATTAATTTTGTTTTAAAGTCTCAGCTCCTTTGTCTTTTGGTTGTTGTTCCCAAATGTGTGAGTAAAGAACGTGCAGTATTAGGCTGTGGAATAACCCCATGGAATTAGTTTCACAAACAACAATTTATCTATCACTTGATATGCTGAGTGTGTTATCTTGAAAGACAGCTTTGAGGAACAAATAGCAATTTTGTTTTGTAGAGTATAATTTCTCCTATTTTGAACCCAGGCTGTTTTTAGGAATTTTACTTAAATGTTTAATACAATTGAGTTGTATTACAACATTATACATTATAAACATTATTACATTATAAACACATTATTACATTATAAAGACATTATTGTTATTATATAAAACATTATTACATCGTAAAGACATAGAGGCACCTACCTCAGTCTGTACTGCAGAGCTTACTAAATGTAGATGGGGAGACACAGAACTGATGTCCCATTTCATGGTAAAGAGGGCTTAAGGGTATTTTTCAGTCCTTAATAGCTGTGCTCCACCAATTTCCTAGGGTATTCTGAGCTAAACACAAAATAGTTGCCTTTGTTACTGTGTTTTGATTAAAGTTTGTAGAATCTCTTTGACTTTGATTTGACTTACAGCTTCTCCTGCATTTCTCCATGTAAAGGAGCCTTAAGATGAATGAAAAGGCCCTTGGAGAACACATTCTCTGCTAGGGGTATCACTGGTGAGTTCATTGCCCACTGAAAGTATGCACAGCAGAGTTAGGCTAAGGGTTCTTTGTTGCCAGAAGGGGCAGCCACACTCCTTCCCCAGTGACAATGCAGCGGGCTCTTCTCCGAACCGGTTCAACTTGCTACCCCAGTTGGACATGGATTCCTTTCCCTTTGGGCGGATGAGTTTTCTGCCACTTTGGTTAATTATATCAACTGAGCAATGGGCAGGGGGTCCACTGAGTGCCTGAACTTAGCCAGGGATGATATAGATAAACATATCTGCTTCTTTAAACTCCTTGCCTCTTTTCCACAGGGCTGTCCAACCTTGCTTTTTACAACCTCCTCCTCCATAAGTTCCCTGCCCCACCGCCCCCCCTTCCCCTTAATCTCTTTAGAGCTTTGGACAAAAGAGGTGTGATAGGGGTTGTGGTTTCATGTGGGTTCTGTGACAGAAGCAGCAGTATTTCAGTGCTTCGTCACAGAAGCAGCAGTATTTCGGTTCGTTGGAGCAGGAATTCAGAGTAGTTGTTTTGTTTCACTCTCATTCAACTCTCTTTTATTGTTTTCTTTCCTGTTTTCCAGTAGACATTATTGGGATTTACTGGCATGACTTCTGTTCACATCAGTGGAAATTTCAAAGCTCAACCCGAATCCATGAAAGTGCCTACAGAAATTGTTTTTCTTATTGCACCCTATATGAAATATAGCAATATTGTCTTCCAAAGAAGAATTCTGTGATATAGGGACTGGCTGTTGCAAAGAAATAACATTGTCTTATTTTCTTTTTCTGCTCCACTCTTTTCTCATAGATATTTGGGAGAAATCAGGACTTTGAGGCTCGAAAAAAAAAAAAAAAAGATAAATTTGAACTCTCTGGATCAGTCATTTTGTTTCATCTTGGCTTCAGTGCACTTGACTGAACAAGTAAAGGATGTAAAATCTAAACAAGAAATCCAGTATTACCTGCATATCCCATTACTTTTTTCATCACAGCAAAAGCTGTCAGTACTAGCAGGAGATGATGGGAAGATATACTGCTGCCCCCATTTCTCCTCTTTGTTGTTAGTATCTGCTTTGTCAGCGGTGCATAAATGTCCTGATAGAAATTGCACAAAACATTATTTGCCAAAAAAAGCTTTACAAGTGGATTCTTTAATCTTCAAAATGAGAAGGTCACAGAACCATTCTTAGCATCATCCACAAGCTAAATACAGAAGGATCTAATTAAAGAAGTTGAACATTGTCTATTTCATTGTGCACAGTACTCATATCCGCTCTAAAGATAACCAGAGATGTCTGCCTTTATATTGCAAAACATCAGAGGAAGAATATTGCTAAAGCAGGGCTTGTATAACTGAAAATTATGATTTAGAAGCAGGAAAGTTGTTTGGACTACACCTATACATTGCCAAGACTGAATTTTCCAATTGTTTTGTTTTCCTCAGGGAACATACTACGAACATTTCTGAAATTTATACTGTACTACTATAAAGCACATATATTGATTTTCTTTTCTAATAGAGCTAGTTTTAATTACCTGTGATTTAGGAAATTTCTATGATTTTCTAACTTACACTCCTGTACTTGTAATCAAGTGATCTCCTCCTTGATCATTATACCTTAAAAACAAGCACTTGTCTTAAAGTTCTCCATTAATTTGGATCTTTTTTTGTTCTTTCTTTTTGTTTTATCTCTGGTTCAGTCTTCACATTATGCATGGTAATTCACACTTAAGGGCCATGCTCACCGCATAGTAACTGCCCAATGTGTGTTTCCCTAGCTGGTGCATCCCTGATGAGGTATGAAGACAGCAGCTTTTCCCAGCCAGCCTAGAATCCTGTTTCAAAAAGACATGGTGAACAGAAGTTCAACATTCAGTGGGTTGGCTGGGTGATGGAGGAAGCAAAAATAACATAGATTTACAGCAGGAGGAGACCTTCCTCTACCAGTAATAACATGTTGCTCTTCCTAACTGACTTTGTTATGTCATCTTCTTGGGCAGCATTTACTGCTAGCTATTAAAAGGCTTTCCTTCCCTTTGATTCTGACATGCAATGTCTTTTAGATAACAGTTTACACCTGCATTTCCTTCTTCTAGCTTCCTCATTATGTTGAGTTCTAAATATGTATAAATTACTGTCAGTGCTCTTTCTTCTCAGCATTTCTTCTCCTTTCACTGCACAGTTTTGCATTGAGTTTCATTTCCCAATGAAATTTCACTTGCCTGTTTCCTCACTGCATTTCTAACATTCTAGCTTTTCCAGTTTCCTTCATATCAATATCTTTATTCTCTCCTATGTTTACACCAGTGTTCTATTTAGAACCAACTAAATGCATGCAATTAAGGTGGTAGTTTCTCACCTGTCAGATAATTGAATTAGTTTTGCTTAGAAATAAGAAATCCATTTAGAAATCTACTGGATTCTGATTTCAGAAACTGATATGTTTTGACTGCAATCTGTCAGTTTCTGAGGCTGATTTATCAACCTCAGATTTATTCATGCTTTTTTTTTTTTTTTTTTTTTTCCTAGTGCATTTTCTTACTCATTGTTCATTCCTTTTCAGGAAGAGAAAGTGACTTGTCACCTCCTGGTGTAATTTCTTTTTATAAAGCTAGGAGTTGTTTGTTCCTGAAAAAATAGAAATACTGATTTTAGGATGATCTTTGTGGTTTAAGAGATATTGTGACAATGGTTCAGAACTATTTGCTTTGCCAGTTTGCATTTCACATGCCATGAAAGAAGGCTCAAAAATAACTATCCAACAGATGTGTGAAAGCCCCCAGGAGTGCCCCTGCAGATAGGCAACTGGACTGTCTCAGCTTCATATACATTCTGGGGGAGGCTTAGCACCTCAGAGAAGATACAGCTCACGTTAACTTCTCTCCCTGTGACAGACTGAGGCAATAGTAATACCACAAACTAGAATCTGTGTTTTTTGGCAGTTACTGTTCATGTGTCTCAGTGCTGTCAAAGATTCTCTTGCTGGTAGTATGATGTTACTGTGGGTGATGTGATCTGTGATAGTTTTAGTAGCTGCAAATCTTTTTTTTTTTTTTTTCATGTATCTGTACAGGAAATAGTGTATATATACGAAGGTGTAATGACAAACTACAGAGGGAGTAGTTCCATTTGTAGTTAAACCAAATTAAATTAGATTTATTATTCCCCTCTAAGTTATGTTTGTCATGGAGATAAAAACACAATATTCTTGATGTCTCTCATTATCTTACAAATAAGACATTAGAGTTAAATAGAAGGGGAAAGTGCAAAACATTGTTTACAAATATATGAACAGCTGTTTTGCAAGCAGAGAATACTGCAGATTCCCATCATTAGTTCTCTGTTCTCACAGAGTGAATGCCTGAGAATTGCCTTATCCTGAGGAAATAGTCATCAATGTGATTCTCCTGCCAGTCAGTTTATAGCCCAACTTATTGATACTGGAGACTATTTTGGCATGATAAAAGAGCGATGTATGTCAGGCAGGATAGATTTGATAATATATGAAAAGATGGACTTAGGTGGCATCAGCTGTTTATAGAGTGAGATTTAAAGAAAAAGGGACTTTTGTTTTACTGTTCATCTGTATGTTGCATGGTAAATACTATATATATGCCAGATAGTCCATTCAGACATGTAGCAAATTCACTTTGATTTTTTTTGCTAGAAAATGGCATCAGAATCCCAAAAGAGGCAAAAATTATCATGGATATTATTTGCAACGTTTGTCCAATTCTATTATTTTTTACTTTTATTTTGCTACTGGTGATCATTTCAATCCTTTGCATAGTGAAAAAGACAAACACTTTAGTAGGACATAAAATGTGAGTGACTTTCATCTACAGTCTTAGACCTTGCTAAAACTGATGGGAATACAAAATACATAAGGAATAAGAGACTTGGAGACAGAAGATTCCTAGGATCAAGAATTTTAAAAACGGCTAAAATTGCAGTGAGTTGGATATTGCCCACACTTGGATGTTCCCTGCTGAAAAGCAAGTAGAAAACCATGAATGTTGGGCAAAAAGCCAGAGAAGATACAAAGCACAAGAGTACGTCTCAAATCTTGCTCCTTTCCAGATGTTAGAAACTGTTCTGCTTACAGGTGTGGAGACTAAAAGCCTTCCCAAGACAGAGACACATTGGTGTTTGTTGTGAAAGAATGGAGCAGGTCTTCCTTCTTTCTGTCAAAATGGGGTATGCAATGGAACAGTCTCCAAGTAACCTGTTTTGCCTAATGATCTGCATTCAGTAAAGACCAGAGGAAGTTAATAAATGCTCTGTACTCCAGCAATTAAGACCTATACCTGGAGGGGTGATGAAGGAAGGGAATCTCATTTTCCAGTCCTGCTTTCACAACCATTTACAGATTTTAGGTTCAGTGGCCATTGAGAAGAACCTGGAGATTGTCCTGTAAGCATGAACCAGAACCCGGAATTCCCCACCCTATGCTGGTCTCCCTGTCGGTGTCCCAACCACAAGAACATGGACTCAAGTTCCTTATTCTACTCTCTTCACCTTTTTTTTCTCTTCACCTTTTTTTTTTTTTTTTCCCTCTGGGAGAGGCATAGTTCCAGATGAAAAGTGAATGCACCTAACTTAGACTGATCACCTGATGGCTGCTGCTGTCTTCTTTCTAAGAGATGGAAGACAAACAGGAGATGAAAACAAAATTTTAACATTCTTAGGCAAGCATTTGATCAACCAAGGTATTGTTTCTACAAGGAAAACATTGTTTAAAATAAACAAATGAAGCATTTTGTGAAGTGACAGTTTTCCTGACCTGTGTAAGGGATGTGTTGGATCAGTCACTGCCTGTTTTCCACAGTTGAGGTGTAATTGACAGCCAAATATGCAGGCAAACACCTGAGCTGAGCAGAGCTGAAAACGCAGTGGGAGAGGGCTCCAGCAGACCCTGTGGCCTCTTTCTGCTCTTTGCCTCCTGTCCTTGGGGTCCCTGTGGCTCCCCAGTGCTGAACACGGTGCCTTGATGTGTCACACTGCTGGTCAAGCAGCTCAGTGTAGGCATGGGTCATTGCAGGCATGGGCTGTATGGGGGCTTTTGGCCTGTGCTCTCCCTCACCACCCTGGCCTTGCCTCACCGAATGGCTGCCGTGGCTCAAGCTGAGGCCGGCCCTGTCGCCAATTGCATCTTGGTCACCATGGCTGGGCCCACCCAGCTCTCCTCAGCGGCCATGTCCCCTCGCCCTGGACCCTGCACACTGCATGGCAGTGCCCTCCAGCTGCTCCCCAGTGGGACCCTTCAAACACTGCAGGGGTTCAACTGCTTGAGCAACTGGTGCTGAGGGTGTTTGTAGGTGTCTGAGCTGGAAACAGGAAAAAATGCCACCCACAAGATGGCAGGCAAGCAGGAAACAGTTGTGGGCAGCTCAGAGAGCTGCGCTGGCTGAAAGACATCTTTAAAATTGTAAAGTAGGGTTACTTCTGAGGTCCTTTGCTGCTCAAGGGAATAAGGCTTCCTCTATGTGCTTTGCAAATAAGATGTTTTTGGTATTTTTGGCAATATATTTGTCATTTGCATGATCAAGTTACCTTACTGGTTTCAAGAGGGTCCTGAGTACTGATCAGACTGGGAGACGAAAGGGGCTGTATGTGTACTGTTCTTGCAATGTACAAGGTGTGATTGCATTTTACCATTGACAACTACTTGTTTCATGTATAGGTAGGTATTTCCTGTATATTATATCATACCCATACAGTTACGTAATGATGGCAACAAAATTTCCGAGTCAGGCTGTGAAAATGCGGATGTGCTGGTGTGCTTCTGTTCACTGTGTTTCCAGCGACTATAAACAGTATGAGTAAGAAAACGCACCTACATTTTGCCCACGTATACTGCCAAGTCAGCATGTACCAATCTGTGTGCAACACATTCTTCTGTGTACTGTTGTCTTGTCAGACACTGTCTTTATTTGCTTCAATTTGTCAAACCACTTCCTTTACCTACATCCTTTATCTCAGCCTGATTTCTCCAGAGCATCTAAAGACTTTCTGGTGATGGGATGACATTTAAAACTACCTTGTAAGGTATATTTAAATGCTTTGCTGTATCTGAAGCCTAATCCCTTAGGTAGGTACATTAGATTAACCATCTCTACTTATTCTTTTTGCATAATGATACTGTTAGTGTTGGGGAAAATTGAATGGATGTTTTACTATTGTCTCTTAGGTGATGGGTCATACAGTATAATTAAGCATTGCCAAATGTACTTACATTATCAATTAATCTATGTACACTGGAAACTTAGGGAGTACACTGAACATTCAAATGAATCGTTGAAGGGGAACCCTGGGAGGGAACAGGTACAACCTGACCTTGGATAAGGGCCTGGAAATGCTGAAATGAGTTGAAGCAGAACCAAGGAGCGGAGGGAGCATGCGTCGAGTGAGAAAGGTGAAAAGTTTAGCGGAGAGGAAGACTCCTTACTTCATCTGGACGACCACCTGGACGACCACATGGACGACCACCAGAGTGCACCACGCATGTGCAAAGGGGAGGGGAGCTAATTAGAATGGAATGCGAGGCTGATGTTGCAACCTGTAATGAATATGTATACCTTACGTAATGTTGAATGTATAAATAATAGCTGGGAAGTAACGGGACTTGAAGCCAGATTTGGGCACCTGCCCCGGCTTCCAGCGCTGAATAAAGCACCTTCATATAATCACTTGGTGGTTATGTGGTTGCTACGCTAACAATACTTTTATTAACCACAGTACTCTGATTATCTGAGTTCCTCAAGAGTTCCAATAAGCTGTTAATTTGGCTTATTTTTAAGAAGTGGTGCTTTTGCCATGGAAGAAAAAAATAACAATGAGCTTTAAGCAGATAAATTCATCATTATTAGAACCTTTCTCAGGGTTTAACACTTCAAATAAAAGCACCTGAGAGTAAGCTGTGAAAAGTGAAAAATAACATGTAGGTCAGAACACAACCAGCAAATACATCTCAGAATCTGATTTTGTCAGTTCAGTCAGACTCAGATGGATTCAAAGAGTGAAATTGTCCAGCTTGAATGTTTCTTTTGCTGCTGAAACACATGGGCGTAAATGGCAAAATGCATCTTTTTTCTCATTGCTCTGAAAGATCATTTTCTCTATAGCTGCAATGTCTCTGAATACGAATGTCAGTCCAGGTCAACATTCTTATCTGTTGACCATCTTCTGTACAATGCATAAATAAATGTCTGCAAAACTATGATTTCTAGCATAGTATTGATAATGGATTTTATTATAATGGATTGAGTTATATTTTCTGTCAGTTGAACTAGCTTAACTCATTAAAGCATTTTTATGCCTTACCAACCTTTACTTTACTCAATCTAAAACTTCTTACCATTTGACATGAGGTTAATTTTTTTGTAATTGTTACAACCATTTTTTCTCCATTTCTCTATTATTTTTAAATGAATAATTTATATGGCTTATGCTCCTCTGGGTTCACATTAATTCCTGATTTATCTTGGTCGATAAATTTTGAACCAAAGTACATAATGAGCTTCTAATGGCATGTGGCAGTGATTTCTGTAAGCTGGGAAACAGTTATCATCCTTGTATCCATGAAATATAAGTGAAAGAAGTCTTCCTTGTTTCCATGCAAGCCAGTATATTTACAAAAATGCAAGGAAATAACATA
This sequence comes from Anser brachyrhynchus, assembly GCF_964034855.1. NCBI lineage: Eukaryota > Metazoa > Chordata > Aves > Anseriformes > Anatidae > Anser > Anser brachyrhynchus. The sequence goes on from NC_137695.1 coordinate 100,469,595, forward strand.
CTATTTTGGTTTTCTCTTTCTCTCCCCCCTCCTTTTCTTTTCTTTTTTTTTTTTTTCTTGTAAAGAAATATGCATTCAGAAACACAGAAGACCTTGCAAATGAAAAACTTAGAGCATGAAATAAGACTCTCTTCAGCTACCTTTTTGCCTTTATACTTTACTACTATCTGTTGATTTTTCTGGAGCCTCTCATGTTTAAATATCCTTCTGGTGGTAATACAAATGTCGGTGTATTTACGTCTGAACAACAGCAAAACACTTTAATTAGTACTTTCCAAATGTTTTTGACTTTCACTACAAAATTTCAAAACTAAATTTCTCTACATATACTTACTATTTATTTTTCTGTTATCCAACTAATCATACTCAACCTTGTTGATGTAGCAAACAAAACACCAACAGTAAGTAACCAGGCTGAGTTGGTCTTCCCTTCTGATTGCAGTCATAGCTGATAAGCAGGAATCTTATCCTTGGGAACAGCAGCTTCTTTGCAAAGGCAAGAGGGCTTAACTGCAGAAGCTTATAAAGTTTCTTGCTGAAGTGGACCCATGAAATTTACTCTTCATTGCAGAATCTCACAGATAGAAGTATGAGGTCAGTAATACATTAATTCTATGTCAACAGTCAATGTCACCTCCTTGCTCTATGTATCATTCTCCTCATTTATACACTAAAAAATCATTTATCCTCCTAGCTACAGTCTCATATGGGGGGCTTGTTTTCCGTTGTTTTTTGTAGCATTATGCTCAGTCTGATCTTATCATCTAGCACTCCTTTGTATTACATCTATACAGTCTATCTGTAGAACTGTACTGTAGCCTATTGTTCATTTCACTGTGTCTAGCTTTGTATTTTGGGGGTTCTAAAGTGCATGTTGTTCAGGTGAGCAAGGCAAGGCAGCCAGGTTGGACAGTCTGAGCATCACCAACTCTGAGCCTTCTCAGTGTTATTAGTTTTACAGTGAGCTTTGGCATCATTTGCAGAATTTATCTATTGTTGTCTTTTCATACTTTCTTTGGAAAAAAATGAATACAATAGGGCTTTAATATAAGCTTTAATTAAATAGTCTTATCTGTTTGTTGTTTTGTTTGTTTTTTTTTTGTTTTGTTTTGTTTAATAGGACCAGTGTGTGGGTAAGCATACAGGATGAATGGTGCTCGCCATTCATGACCAGTTATTTAATTTTTCATTTTTATCTTCTTCATTCAGTATTTGGCCTTATACTTTATTTATTTAAAATTAGAAGACCATGGAACGAGGCTGGAATTATTAATTTCCTCATGGAGTCTACTGTAGTACTCAATATAGTGCATCATGCTTTTTTTTAGTGCTTCTGAGACGTTTATTTGAATACATTTTTGACAAACTCCTCTGAAATATATTATGAATATTCCTGTTTTACAGAGAAGGAAATTAGACACAGGGAAACTAAAACTGCAGCTTCAGAGAAGCTAAGCTGAGGTACTATTTGCTTGATTCTGTCATATCCATACCCTCCTCCTCCCCCCCCCCCCCCCCCCCCCCCCATTGTTAGGCCTTTTCATGAGTCAATTCATCTTGTTATGTATAAAACTCGTATTTCTCACTTCCCCCCCACCATAGTAAACGTCCTGGAGTGGTTTGAGGAGAGAAAGCACTGGAGGGAGTGGAGCCCTCTACCTGTCAAGAAAGGTGGGCAGTTAGATTTGTTTACCTGTGTCTCTTCCAACCTTATAGCAAGGTTAAGTAAACCATAGACAGAGCTTTTTATAGCCATCACTAAGCGGTAGTTTCCATAAATTTGCTACATTTTAACAATTGAGAATGTAATTGAGAATGTATTATGATCATAGAATGGCTCGGGTTGGAAGGGACCATAAAGATGATCTAACTCCAACCCCCTGCCATCGACAGGGATGCCACCCACTAGATCAGATTGGCCAAGGCACCATCCAGCCTGGCCTTGAATGCCTTCAGGGATGGGGCATCCACAACTGCTCTTGTCAACCTGTTCCAGTGCCTCACCACCCTTACCATATAGTCATATGGTGCTGTTTAAACATTTTGGTACATGAGGTAACCTCATGTAGTCTGCATGTTGTCATGTATGTCTCTGCACTGTGTTTTGAATTTTCACATTTCAAACTTTTGAATGATATTATTTTTTTTCTCTCTCTCTCTTTTAGTTTTTTATTATTTATTTATTTATTTATTTATTTTCCTTCCACAAGGGCGTAGTACATACACTGAGAAGCACATGGATTCTTCACTGGCAACTCAGGAGATATATCAGAGTTAAGAGACTTTTTACAGCATTTTGAATCTTTCCCAGTTACCAGCTAAGGCATGTGGTTTCAGCTACCTCATCGCAAAGTCCCAGGAACAGAAGTTTTTAATACAGAACAGGTGCTTATTAGTAAAAAGAGAATCAGTCAATATCTGTACTGAGATGCTTCTAAGACTTCCAAGACTTCCAGACTTGCTGATCAGAGGATATTGAAGAGCCTCAAATCTACAGATGTCCCAGTGATGTTTTGTTTATAGTTTGTTCTTGTTGTATCATTTGTAGCTACTTCACTTGCTAACTTACGTATAAACAAATGAGTAAAGTAATCAGTCATTTTCTCTCTGTAACTTTATGCCTCTCTTTGCTGATTACCTATTTGCTGAAGCACAGGAGAATCTCTTAATTGTTCTTCTAACTCCTGATAACCATCAGAGTTTAAGGTTTTTGCCTGATCAGGTATTGGAGTCACCTAGACTGGTGAGGTATGTACATCCATGCAGGCAGTCATCGACTTTGGGTTCCATGCACCCTGTGACAAACATGGAGCAGTCTCAAGTGTTTCTATACTCTGTATTTATTTATTTATTTATTTATTTTTTCCCTGCCTTCTGTTGGCAATGAAGGGGTGAAGTTGAGACTTCAGTGACGGCAAGATTGCTTTGGGGGCCACAGTTTACTTCTCTTCCCATCTGGGAGAACTAGTGCAATTGTCTATTGTGCAAGACAAAACATGGCTAATGACATTTTCAAAGTTCCTTAAGGAGCCATGCTGTGCTGTTGAAAGTGGCCAACTAGAACAGTTTGATCTTCTGTCTTGGCAAATGTACCAGCTCTTCACAGTAAGTTCACAAAATCAGTCAACAGAGTGAATGAGTTTTTTGAGATGTCACCTGTGAATATTACACTTGTGTGAAGAGTGCGTGGTCAATTACTACTAGTGAATAGTAAAATTGCTACTAATGAAAGGTGAAATTAGCTTAAGTGATTTGCTCCACACCATTTTCAATCTCTCTGGCAGATGCTAGGATAAGATCTGCTTCTTCAGAGGGGACCAAATTATAGGAGCTGCACATTAATTTTTCCTGTTTCTCCTTGTTCATTTTTTTATTAACTCTAAAAAAGAACAGAAGGTATACAGATAGAAGCTTTTTCTATGTGCTCCTTACTTATTCTCAGAATGTACTTATCTTACGCTCTGAGTGAGAGAGGGTCCTTCGGAGAAAAATAGCCTGCAATTGTAATGAAAGCTGTATTTGTTATTGTCCCTATTCTGCTGAGGTAGGTAGATGTTGAGTGTTTGGTTTATTGCATCTCATTTTAACGCGGTGAAAGAGGACAGTTTCTAAGGGAGTTGCCAGCCAACCAGAAAATCTCTTCATAGAAGACCCTAGACAATCAAATGGATTTCTATATAGTGAAAGTCTGGTTATTTATTTCCTATATGAATAAAACCTAATGAAAGTGAAAATGTTTTAGATAATATCTGTCATTTTTGAGTGGTTGTAAGATCTAGCTTTATTTAAAAAATGCTTGCGCTGCTTCAAAAAAGCTGGTGATAATTGCATCTAGATGAGAAAGAGGAACTTTTTATCTTTGTGCAAATAGTAAATATTTTTTTCGGCAGCCTCTGTTTCTTGGGTTTTCAGGAATTAAAAGGAAACCAACAAGACTTTCAAAACTTGTAGCAGGCGAATGTGTTTAACCTATGTCACAAAAATTGCATAAGCTTGGCTACTCCACTCAAGTCTTTCTTCCTGCTGTATTTTTTCTAGTCTAAGCCTGCCAGTACATTGTTTGTGAACGTTGGCAGAGTTAGCTCTACTGTGTCTAACACAACTAAGAAATGACTTTTCCTTTATTAGGTGCCATTTGACTAGCTAACGAGGAAAAATGAAGAGGGTGTATCTTTTGTTAAGTCCATACATCCTCCCTAGTCTTGAAGAACCCTGTTAACGAGTGGTGTTGGTTAGGCTTTTTAGCTGGTGGGTGTCTCAGCTGAAAATTTTGTATTAGTAATGTGCAAAAATTTTAAGATGATATCAATTTAATTTTAAATTAAATTTAATTTAAATTTAAATTTAATTTTAATTGATTTAATTTTAAATATTATGATGATATAAGGTAAGATGATATAAGGTAAGAGCAGTATAGATTATTCGTTACCAAAATAATGTGAACAAGATAAGAATATTTATCTGGAAGCAGAAAAGTCATCTGTCACCTCGTGAAGGGCCTTTTCACTTTCTCCTAAGCTGCTCTACTTGTATTTAGTCTGAGTTGTCACATGCTCAACTCTGTGAACTTCTGCACAGCCAGGGAGCTCCCTTCTGAGGGCCACTCAGCAGGCATAGTATGCTTCTTGTCCTTGTGTCCTGGGCTGTCAGGCCCGCTAGCACATATGCCATCCTTGCTTAAGGTGAGGGGAGAAATGTCTCAAAGATTTTATCAAGGGTTATTAGGTTTTGGTGAGAATAGATCTCCGCTATCCCCAAGGTAAAGCTGCCCACTAATTTTATGTTAGAGACTTCGCAGCAGAAAGAGAAATGAATTAAGTGCTTAAATAAGGAAAAACAAAGACATTTTTCTTTGCAAGCCTTCTAGGGTTGCAGTTTTATAATTGTTTTGTTTCGTCTTTCATTAAGGAGGAGCATAACAATCTGAAATTGATAAAACCATTTCTGGTAAAATATTTTTACATTCTCTTTAATATTCTCTGGGGTGCATGTTTAGTAATACTAATTTTTAATGTCTACTTTTTTACATCTAGTATTAGAAAGACACTTGCTTTGTGCAGGAGAATTTACTGCTGTAAATGGTTGTCTCCATTAAAGGAGAACCTGGGAAACCTTGCCATTTTGATGGTAATTTGACATCATTTCTTTCTCTTTTAATTAAGATTTTACTGATTAACACATAGGGCAGTTACCTGAGTCCTCCCCACCCACCCCCTGCACTCCCAATCCCATATACCCCATATATTCCTCTGGAGTATGTAAAAGCCTTCTGGTAGTGTATTACTAATGCATCTATCTTTTGTTGTTTACTCTTCTCATTGTCTTCATGGAAGGCAACTTTTATTTGTAGCTGGTTTCATTTTGATAAAAGTCCTTTAGAAAACAAGTACCATGATTCCCTCTGTCAGGAAGTCATGCATCAAAAAAGGTGCTTTGCACTTAGAGAACAGTGAGGTTTGCAGTAGTTATTTTTTTCTTTTTTTTTTTTTTTTCTGAGTTAATTCCAGAAGTTTAAATCTGCCTTGGTGAAAGCTCTAATATGCAGAAATGATTTGGTTTCATGATAGAAAGTGCCATTTCACCTGGAGAGTGTAAATTCCAAACTGGATGAAATGTGCATTGTCTTTTAAAACAAAATGAAAGATAACCTTAATGATTGTATGATAAACAAAAAAAGTCTAGTAATATTTTAAATGGTCAGCTTTCTTTTTGGACTATAGAAAGAATTTTGTATTTCTACGTATTTTTTACTAAGTACAGAGTACATATTTCAGAAAGTTGAGAAGACATGAATGGTATAATGCGATTTTTCTGAAATAATTGCAAGCCAGCAATACAGGACCCTTCCTAGGAAGCTTTATATGAGCTTTCAGGGTGTTCAAATTAATCCTCAAAAGGGAGATTTCTATAAAGACTCATCTTAGGTAAATAACTCAAATTAGTTGATTTATGTAAAATGTTTCTAGAACCTGTAAATCAACAGAGCTGGAAAAAAAACAGGAGGCAAGCGAGTGTGAAGAAGCAAACACATGCTTTAGATTGAGTATTAATTTTTTTATCTTGTTATTTGTGCCTAAATTTAGATGCATCTGTAAAACCGGCCTGATGATTTGAATTTAATTGGCTGCAATAGGTGTGAGGGGTCCTCAAATGCCAAAATTAAGCACACTGCAATCATATGCACGCACACAGAAAGAGGTTACATTTTGACTTTTAAAGCACTGAGAAGTAGCTCTCATGCATTAAACAGTATTTTGTAAAAGAAGATGAAAGCAAAACTAAGAATGTTCTTTTGGTCTATTTGGCAATTAAATGACGCATGTATTGTTTTTTCTTCCTATTTGGTTTAGTGGGATTGTGATGAAGAGGGAGTGTGTATTTCCACACATTTATTGCATTGCTAGTATTCTTACAGGAAAGGACTCCATGTACTATCACTAAATATTGTTCCAAGAAGCAATGACATGACTTTCTTGCCATGACGAATAGAGGACTTGCTCTTTGCTAAAGGATTGTACTGATTGCTGCTAATCTTTAGCCACTGACTGTAGGTTCATCAAAGCTGCAAATGCAGGAAACAGTATTCGCATAAATTTTGAACTGGTAAATAAGTATCTTCTTTATAACTTTAAGTGTTGGCAGTGATGTTTTTAGATGAACTTTATGCTCTGTTTACTATAATTCCTTTGTTTCTCTCTGTCCTCCCTTTCCCTCCTGCCCCCATCAAATTGAAATGCCAAGGAAAACACTGATTCTTTGATTGTTGTGGTGTGTAAAGAGTTACCTATGAATTAGGAGGCAGATTTTCATGTGACTCATTAAATGGATAGTGTTTAGTGCTCTTGTTCATTCACCTAGCCCATACTCAATGCATCATGCTATGCAGTAGCTGCCAAATGGGCTGGATTAAATCCCTAGGTTTCCATTTAATTTCCAACTATCACTAGGCATTGTCTCTAGACATTAGCTATGTTTTTTGTTCTCAGCTACAATTAAAAAGCATGTGTATTCTATTCTTTCTGCTTAGTTTGTAAGACAGCAAAATATTAATGGATAAAAATATTTTCAGAAAAGTAGTGGTTGCAGTTATTCCAAAAGAAAGTATTGCTAGCCTTATGCATCAAACTTCAGATAACCTTGATAGCAACACAGACCAGATCTGAAAAGTACTAATCGAACTCATATATTCGTAAGTCATTGAGCAGATATGCATGTTGGAAGATAATGATCTAGAAAAACACTTAACTCTCCTTAACCTCCTTTACTACATAGGACATGGGCTTTAGTTCTTCTGCCTTTAGCAGAGCATATGCTCAGAATTAAACGTGTTTGGGTTCCTTGTTCAGTGAAAATCAATTTCAGTACGTGTTTAAATATCATGAGAGTTTTAGTAAGAGGCAAAGTACGGTCAGTTCAGTTGTAAATGGGCTGTATTTCAGTACTGTCAGTGGTCATTGCAAGTTCAGAAAGGTCTTTCGTGGAGCTATGAATTGCTGTTTTTTGCTTTCCATCTATTTTCCACTTCCTGTTAAACTAATGATCTGTGTGGAAGCATTAATGTTAAATGTTAGTAAAGTAGTAGTATGACTATTCGAAGATTCCTGTTTCTAGGTTACTATACTAAATGAAATAATGGTATTAATTGATTTGGTGGTATTTTACAGTGAGGAAACTATCACTTCAGGAGCTGCATAGATGCTGTGTTTGCATTGGTGGTGGGGTGGGGGACATCTTCTTTTTTATTTATTCTAGCTGTTCCCAAGGAATGGATGCAGAAGGGATGCTCTTATACAGTTGAAACCTTTAGAGGAACTTTCACTAGGGTATTAATGCAGCTGTGTAACCTAAGTATTAATTAAGGCCTCAAATATTAGCATAAGATGAATGTTCTCAGTAATGCTGCTTTTCAGAATTTCCTTCTTTGAATTTTTTTCCACATTTCCACAGTCTACTTTCCCCAATGGCACATTTCATATTTTAATTTCATGTTTTCCCCCTCTATTTATATGACTTCTTTTTTAGGCACCTTTTCCTGTTAAGTTTCCCTGTTCTTCCTAGTTTTCAAAGTCATATTTTTTAAATGAAAGCAAAAGGTGCTGGAGCATAATCAAAAGATCATTTTCTTTACCACCTCCTCCAAATATGTGCATGGCTTTGACAAGTGGGATGGCAAACTTACTAAATGGCCATGGCACGTAAAATGATGTAGCACAGAATGAATCATTTTTAGCAGCCCTGCCTGATGAAGTAGGAGATGTTCTCATATAACTGGAACCATCCACCTGCTTCTCTTCATTACATCAGTGTTACTCTGTTCTCTGCTCTGAACTCTGAGAGCTACTGAGCCACCCACATGTTTAATCTATAGAAATCATTCTGAAAATTGTATTCCTTACTGTATATCATTTGATATGTTTTAACCATTTTATGTCATCAGATAATTCAGATTTATTTATTTTTAATGAGGCCACTTATGTTAAATCAGAAATATATTCAGTGGTCTGGATTGAAGTTGTAAAATTCTGCAAATTCAGATTTGAGTCTGTGCTTTAAATATGGATTTTATATTTTATGTCAGAGATTGTAATTTGGTTTTCAACAGCATGTCGTATTTAATTTATTGGATATAGTGTCTTCTTACTATCTTTTTATTATGAAAATAGTTTAATCAATTGTAGGAACAAATACTTGATTAATCTTCTTTTCTCTTGACCTTTTGTAAGAACAACAAAATGAAGTCTTACTATTTCAGAATATTAAATGTGCTTTTAAGAAACGTGACCATTTTAAGATGTACATGAACATTTTTGTATTGACTTTTTACTGAGTATTCATAGATTATTCATATAACGTTTTCCCTGCTCTCTATTTTTAAACAATTTTCCACTTAGCTTATAAAATGCTTCCATTCTCTTGTTTGCACCAGATGTGGTAGTCATGGATGTCACTGGTGACAATTCCCAGGAATTTAATGGGTTACCCATCTCTGCTGTACCTCTGAGCCTGCATCTGTACTGCTGTCCCTGCAGGCCATCCAGACAACTTGTCCATTCCCCAGGGCAAACTCATTCTATCTGGAGCTGCTTCGTCATAGCAGGCAGTCCATATTGTAACCATTCTCCATGGTGTGGAAAAATAAGTAAAGTGAGCCTGTTCTAATAATAATAATAAGAGAGGAAGCTTATCCTGAAGTCAATGCTACAACTATACTGCTCGTGCTCCTTGTTTAGCAAATAGGGTATTTCTACACGGATCATAGTCAGGGCAGTTACTAAAGTGCAAACAATCCTTGACATAGGACGTTATGAAGGTTAAAAGCCTCTGGCATAATTTTGCTGTTGATGCCCTATATACACTTCTTTCAGAGGGCCTTTTGAACATCATCTTTCCTTGGAGCCTGAAATTTTTTACTCGGATGGGCACAAATCTTTTAGGGCAGTCATACTATTTCATTTTCTTCATGCGGTGTAAGTGAGAGAATTGATGACTATATATTCCCCACTTCCTAATTCAGTGGCTTTTCAGAGAGAAAATGCACCTAGATGTGTTCCCCCCAGGCATCTAAATAAGCAGTTTGGCAACAAAAAGTTGTGGACTGCTGAGCACATCTGGACAACAAGTGCACACATCACAAAAACAATCCTACAACTGCCTTTAATCTGTCCTCTATATACGCCAAAGGTTTACCGTTTCCTTTGCTAATGTTTTCATAATTCAGGACTGTAATTCACCTGGGGGTCGCTGGTGCTCTGTCAATGTTTAATTGTTCTAATTATTTAATTATCTGCTCTGGTGAAGTGGTAAAGCTTTGACATTTCACATTTTCCCTAGGAATATGCATCTGTAATCTGTTGGATATATCAATCTCTGTATTTGTTAAATACTGGGTAAAATGATTCAGTAAATCCAGTCTTCTAGTGGTAACGAGTTCATTGTCAGTGATTCCTTTTACTGGGCCACTCAGTCACTTTATTTTTTTTATATTTTTTTTAGCCTCTATATCTTTGTGAGAGGTTTCCTCTTTAAAACGAGTCTTCTTACCTTTTGATTTGCTGGTGAAACAGAAGGGATAAAAAGGATATGTTGTGTGAGATTTTTGAAGGCTAATCCAATTAAACTGGAAAGTTGCTTTACAGTGGGTCCCTTTGAAAGACAGGTGAGAAGCATGGCCTCATCAAGCAAGAAATTTATCTTGTATATAGATTGTTAATTCTGTATTCAGATATCATAGCAGTCACTGGTGAGTGACATTTTAGGGAAGAGCTGTAACATGATGCGATTAAAGCTTTGTATTCAAAAAAAAAAAAGGTAAAAAGAAAAAAAGAAAAAAAAAGGAAAAAAGTGTTCTTCCATAATTTTTTTTATGCATGTTGTCTGTTTTCATTGAAGAAGCAGAGAAAGTAAATTCCAGTCAAGCTTTCATATAGTATATGTTTCTGTAATAAAGAAAAATTGAAGAGATGAGGCTCTTAAATGCTATTTACTATTAAGAATTTTCTTATATGTATTTTTTGTTTTTCTCTTACTTATCTAAGACTGGGAAAGAAAATGTTAGTATTTACATAAACATTTTTGTTATCTGGGTAATGCCAGTTGTTAAATGAAAGGTATTAGAGAAAAATGCCTCAGGACATAGCTATTCCTTCAGTTTTGAAATTAAAACAACTCTTGGAAAGCTGCAGAAGACACGTTTGCTTTGAGTACAGAAAGATCAGTAGAAGATACCACAGTTCCACTAGTAGTAGCAAGGTAATGCCTGTATCCTTATTATGATGGGGTTAAGTACCATTTATTCTCCATTTTCTTTTACTGAAGGCAAAGGAAGAGGATCCTTTTATTTCATCAGTAGTGTTTACTTGGGTGATAGCATTTGGGAGTGTGGGGGGAGAGGGGGTGGTGCAAAATAATTGCTTTACAAGAAGAAAAATAATGTACGAGTTCCTTTGAGTAACTTGTAGAATTTCTGTGGCTGTAGGTGTAATTATCACCATTCATGAAACCAACTCAATAAGCTCCTGAAGATCTATGTTTCTCCTCACCCCACCTCCCATGTGAAGGGACTGCGATCTTGTTGTAATGATAGTTACAAGTCTTGGCCTCATTTTAGCACCCTCTGTCATCACTTTACTGATGTCCAGTGTACACTAATAATAAATCTACAGGAGCAGAATACAACTTCTTTCTAAAGCTACAGGAGCAGAAGGAAGCTTCTTCTTACTAAGGGCTTAATGCAGAAAATTGGTTGATTATCTGGACAGGAGAAATCATATACAAACAGAATAAGTAATGCCAGAGGAGAAACTGGAAAACATAAAATCCTCCAGCCTCCACCAACACTGTGACGATTTAGGCCTAGGGAACATGTTTCTTGATGTGAGCTTTAATTTTCTATCTTTCTATAGGCGAGTGTGCTTTCTTGATAAAGCTCTGGACTGGGACTTGGTAAACATGCACCAGAAACTTATCTAAGACACTGAGAGATTTGCTGGGGGATGCTGAAAAAGTCACTCATTCAGTCTATTCTGTATATATATATATTTCAATTTATTAAGGCATTATGTATTGAATTACCTTGTAAAGATAGTGTCTACAGACGAAAAGTCTGTATTGTAACATAGAGCTTATTATTTCCACAGCTTATTACATTTTAAAGAGTATGTTTTTGTGAAATTAAGCTATACTAAATTCTACAGGTTAGCTGGGTTCCTGACATAAGGCTGGGATTTGTTGTGAGACACAGAGAGGACGAAGAGCAAATTTTACTGTTATTGTTTCTAGGCTGGTGAAGCTAGAAATGCATTTAAGCTCCCAGGTCTGGCCACAACTTGGTCATGGCAAGTCTTACGAGACACCAGACCCCATCTTCTCTGCAGTTTTATCAATCTGGGGAAATGACTTATGGGCTTCCTTCTAAGCTTCCTTACCCTGCATAGCGTAGACATGCCTACAAGGTGAGGTTTTGTGATGCAGCCAAGCCAGTGATACCCTTTGTGACTTCAGAATGAGGCAGTCCACCCCTAACTGCCCTCCTACTACAGCTGTTGTGCCAATACAGATTCTTGTCTGATCCCACAATATGTCAGTTTAGGGAGTTAAACCAGCATAAAACTATTTATGGTTAACTTGTGTGGTTATTTTTTCTCCTGGTTAATGTTCTCATATTGAGTTATCCTTTGAATCCATTTCAACCTGCACCCTGCCAAGAAAAAAATGCAGAGAAAAGCAGTAAGCTACATTTCTGTTTTCTTTTTATAAAAAGATCTGAAAATTAAATTAAAAAAAAAAATAAATAAGATATTGAGTACAGTTCTATTTAAAAAGAAAATCTTGCACAATCATTTTTTGTGCTTGCCTATTAAAGCAAAACCTATGTGAGAACGACTTTTTACATAATCTATAATGAGACTGTAGATAGGAAAAATGCTATTGAGAGTGTAGTAGGCCATGTACAAGCCTTGGAACGCATTTTTCCAACATAAAGTTATTTACCAAGACACTTTCACCTTTGAACTTCCTTAATGTAATCTCATTTCACAGAGTGGAAATGCCTTTCAGAGATCTTATGCTCTGTAATGTGAACATACTGACATGTATCTGATAAAGCAGTGGCATTAACTACCACTAACACGGCACTAACAACCTCATTTTGTTGTTTACATCCTTCCTGTCTGCCAGGTGTAGGAAAGGAGGAGGAGGTGGCCAGTCACAGGTGGGTTTCTGCAGAACAAAGAGAGACTGACAGAAAAATGGTAAGCTACCCACAAAACCTGATCTGTTTTCATATACTGTATATGGAGTAAACTCAAAATAAAGACTTTTTTTTTCAATAAGCAAAAGTAGTTTTCACTAAGGATAGCAACCATATACTCCCTGAGAGGATGTCAGCAAAATCCACAGAGATTTATCTTTTCTTCTACTTTTTTTTTTTCTGAAAAAATGATCCTTGATCCCTAATTACTATTATAATTTAGTAGACTTTCTTCTCTCCCTTTCCCCAGCTTTGCTTTAATTTTTGCTTTACTTAGAAAATAATACCCTGAGTTTTCTTGCAATATTTTGCACTAGCAAATTAGCCAACCAAAAACATAGTGGGAATAACTTTAGAAAAAAGATGAATATTCAAAAATGCTGTGACTTAGGGGAGCTGTGGGAATGAATGCCAATGGGTACATTTTTATTTTCCTTTGTGCTGAGTGTAGGAATGATTCAGTTCACTGTTGGTTAAAAGTCCATTTTATACCACTATATAAGACATTTATATATTCACTGCCAGGATTTGACATAGCATCTTGGATATGATTGTGATTTAAGAGCTTGCTTTACAAAATATGAAGCTTGTCACCCTTCAATTGCATGTACTCAGCAAGGCCACCCTAGCAAATGGGTCAAAAGAAAATCCCAGCTCAGGGTATCCTTATATACATCTTCCCTGTCTCCTGTACAGTTTTTAAATTTGGGTATTGCAAATGGCCTCTAGCTTTAGAAAGGAGAAGAAAAACAAACTGAGGACCTGAATCAGTAGTATGCTCTTATACCAATGCTTTTAAATTTCATGATTTGAGAAGCTGGAATTAACACTACAAGACTAGCTTGTTGATGAAATATTTATTATATTTAGAAAGCAGTTTTTAGTGAGACACCAAAAGAGTTGACATATAGTCCACACTGGCCTTTGCAGCTAGCTGTGCTATGATTTACATTGTCTTCTGTAACAGTGCTGATTTTTATTACATGTGTAGTTTTAGCTTAGTAGGCTAGAAGGAAATTATTTCAATAAATAGAATAAATAGGCTCTTTTTATTACGAGATTTTCTTTCTTTCCCTTGATGTATAGTTATAGTTTTTTTTTTTTTTTTTTTTTTAGGAGGGTAATGGTTTTGTTAGTTTTAATCTAAATTAGTTATCTTTGCAATTCCTTCAACTATGCCAAAAAATGCTGGATTTTCATTATAGATGCAAACAAATCTGTGAGAAAGCAAATGCTTTGGAATAAAGCCTAATTATTATGGCTTCATCTTGCAAATGAAAGATGTGACTTAAACTCTTCTTTCAAGCTGAGATTTCCTTTGAAACAGTCTTTCAAAGTGTACAGAACTTGCACACTGAGCAACTGCTTAGATTTCTGGGCATTTGGTCAAAAGGCTCCCCTTGCCTTGGTCTTGCAGATAAACGTGGTTTATATTGCCAAGAAGGGAGCTGCTGAGCCCTCTTAGCGTGTGTGCAGATGGGGAATTCTGCAGCACTGTTGAGTAGGTTGTGAATTCCCCATGGCAGTGACTGCAGAATGCAAACGCTGAGATGTGTCGCTCTGGGAAAGTGGCAGCACTTCCACAAAAAAAGATACTAGTAGCTATTTGGTTTTTTATCAGTAAAGATAGCATTTTTAGAAGATCTCTAAGACATGTCGGATGAGAAGAAACTTAATTTTCTCAGATTTATACAGGCAAACTCTGGTTAGACTTCATTTTAGATACTCTGTATGCCTCAGAGCCTCAGTGTGATACTCCATGACTTGTAGCTAGAGATTAGTCCCTGATTAAAAAGCATGAAGGTGCTGTTATAGGTTTAACACCTTGTCTACTTCTGATACTGTATCAAACTAATTAGATCAATTCAACTTTGCTTCTTCTGAAAATGTTTGGAAGAATTTAATTTGCTTATCTCCTATTTGTTTTGAAGTTATATTGTCACCACTGGATACTTGCTTTGGTTTCAATTATAGAACTTAAAATTTAGCAAATACCTGGAACGTGTGGTGGTGTTACCTTACTGGACAGATAAACTCACCACAACTGCCCTCCCCCTCCTCAAAGGAAGAGGGGGAGAAAATATGACGGAAAAGGACTTAAGGGTTGAGATAAGGACTGAGAGATGGAGATTGCTCTACAATTATCATAACAGGCAAAACAGACTCAGCATAGGGAGATTAATGTAGTTTATTGCCTATCACTAGCAGACTAGAACAGTGAGAAACTAAAAGCTAACTACAAACACCTGCCCCCCATCCACCCTCTTCTACATCCTCCCCCCAAGAGGTGCAGAGGACCAGAATGGGACTGAGGTCAGTCCCTAACTCTTCGTCTCCACCTTTCCTTCACGGTCACTCCTGGCTCACTTCATGGCCCCTGCTCCATGCGGGGTCCCTCCCACGGGATGCCGTCCTTCCCGAACTGATCCTGTGTGGGCTTCCCACAGGTAGCAGCTCTTCAAGAACTGCTTCAAACATGGATCCATACCATGGGGTCCCTCCGTCAGGAGCAAACTGCTCCAGCACGGATCCCCCACAGGCGGCAGCTCCCCCCAGACCCCCTGCTCCTGCGTGGGCTCCTCTCCACGGGCTGCAGCTCCGGCCCGGGGCCTGCTCCTGCGGGGGCTCTCCATGGGCCGCAGCCTCCTCCAGGCCACCTCCACCTGCTCCACCGGGGGCTCCTCCACGGGCTGCAGCGTGGAGATCTGCTCCGTGTGGGACCCATGGGCTGCAGGGGGACAGCCTGCTCCACCAGGGGCCTCTCCACAGGCTGCAGGGGAACTTCAGCTCAGGGGCCTGGAGCACCTCCTGCCCTCCTTCTGCACTGGCTATGGGGTCTGCAGGGCTGCTTCTCACTCCTTTCTCTACCAGCTGCTGTTGTGCAGCAGTTCTTCTTCCCTTCCTTAAATCTGCTCTCCCAGTGGCCCAACGAGCATCCCTCACTGGCTTGGCTCTGGCCAACAGTGGGTCCCTTTGGAGCTGGCTGGAGCTGGCTCCGATCTGACATGGGACAGCTGCTGGGCTCTGCTCACAGAGGCCACCCCTGCAGCCCTCCTGCTGTGAAGCCCTTGCCACATAAACCCAGTGCATCTCCATGAATAATTACACTTTTCTGCCCTGCTTTTTTAATAGTTTATTTGTGTTGAGCATGGTTCATTTTCTCTATAAAGAAAAACAAAGCATATTCTTTCTTTTCCTTTAGATAGATGTCCTTCTTTTATTCTATAGGCAGATTCTATTCTATGTCTCTTCTGTTATTCTGTAGGCTCCCTAGGGAAGCAGTCACGGCACCGAGCCAGCTAGAGTTCAACAAGTGTTTGGACAAGGCTCTCAGACATATGTTTTGTTTTTAGGGTGGTCCCGTGTGGAGCCAGGAATTGGACTCTATCCTTGTGGGTCCCTTCCAGTTTGGGGTATTCTGATATTCTGCTTCATTCCATTTTAACAGATCTCCTCTGTTGAATGTCTTTAACTGATCCAAATGAAAGATTTTAATGTGGTATTGAAAGCAAGAAGGTGTGAGAGGGAATTAAAAGATTGTTAGCATACAGCAAGTCACTGGAACTAAAGATGCTTTGCAATAATTTCCTTTATTGTCCCTTTGGGAAAGAATTGTATCTGCTTGTTTACCTAGAATGCTCTTAGCTCATCCCTCTTAGGATTTAGTGGGTATTGAAAACAGCAATGTGTGGAGGCCAGATATATGCTAGAAGGATAAGAATGCCTGCATTTTGCCATGGGAAGTGGAATTATATCTCCATCCTGTGCACAACAAGCTATTTATCATGCTCAGAAAACAGCAGTAGGTAACAAACTTGAAACATTTGCAGCTAGGAGACCATTTATATCTTCCCAAACATTATTTTTGTGAAGAAATGATTCTCACCATCATATTATGTTGTGTTCCAGTTTGCTGTGGAGTCCTTCAGTCATCTTGTATTATATCTTGTTGCACTTAATCTATGCAATTGATGTACAGTTATTGAAAACGAAACGAAAATGAAATTGAAACGAGAGATGAAAAATGAGAAATTGAAAATGAGAAATTGAAAACGAGAGATGTATTATCTCTTAAGTTTCTCTTTATCTCTATTTAAGATCGTTTAGTGTTTGTTACAGAATCGTTGACCCTTTTAGGGGAAAGATACCCAGCCTGACTGGGGATCAAGTGTTTTGTCTTAAAAGTGGATCAGTTATCGGGAGTATGAGTTGCGGGAGAGGCCTGAGGGCTTCTGACCAGCCAGGGATTAGGAGGTTTAAGCAAGCTGTTCTGACTCAAAGTGGAAGGATTCTGATGTAAAATACTTATGAGAGACTTTGAAAGAAGGTATGTCTTTCAAGCAAAAGGCCTTTGGAATGGAATCCTACTGAGCAGGTATTTGGTCTATCGAAAAAAAAAAAAATCTCAGGTTAGGCATGCACTGTCTCAGTCTAATATCCAGAATTAAATGCAATGCTCTGTAAAAAGATATTAAATCCAAGTCTGTGTGTCATGCCACCAGATCATAGGCTGCAAGAACAGTCAAGGTCACCTAAAATAATGTTCCCCATATGTTTAAAAAACAGCTTCTTCCATGGGAGTGGTTGCTTGTAAATTAAATTAAAATAAAATAAATCCTTGTTAAGGATATAGAAGTAATATGAAATGAACTTAATGAAATAAGTAAATGAATTTGCCAGTTATATGAAACAGAGAATGACAAGATAAACATTGATGGGAACAGAATTAATAGGAGCCTTGAGAGATCTGAAGTATGAGCAGGAAATCAATGAGATTCAGTGTGGAAAAATATAGGCGATTGCACCTGTGGCATAATAATTCATAATTCACAGATTAAAAACAAAGAAACAAAAAACTTAGACCCTTTAATGGATGATAGTAGTACCAACAAATATAGCTGAAAAGTGAGGACACAGGAAAGTGTTGTATAAAACATGGTGCCACTTATATATTTATTCTCATGAAATAACCTTAAGATTTTAATCACTGATAAAATTGTGTAGCATGTGGTCATAGAAAATGAATGTATTTATAAATGATGCCTGAATAAAGTACTGAAGGCATTAGATTTGTGAAATTATAGTTTAGGGATCAACACATTTCTAAAAATATGGAAGTGGTAGTATTCTTTGTTTTGCTTGGCTTCCATGCAGGATGTTAAGGCTGCATTTAGGTTGACCACTAAGAAGAGGTTCCTAATTGTTGCTTTTATTTGAGTGTGGAATAAACTACGGAAGCAAGTCAGTTGTTTAAAAACAACTTGATGATAGCATTAACAAAATTGTGGACCAAAGGACTTGTAGAACTTTCTTTCATTTGAAGAGTTAGGAACTGCATGTCTTACATTTTGCAAGTCATAGAATGAGTGTCTAAAGGTCTACTCCAACTTCCACTTCAAATCAGGGAAACTTTAAAAATTGATCAATCCTTTGAAAAAAGGATGACTTCTCACCTACCCTGTTCTTCAGAAAATCTCCAAGGCTGAATTTTCCATAACCTTCCTGGGAACCTTAATCTACTACTATGCCACACACTGTGAAAATTTGTTTGGCTTATATCTAGTTGAAGTTTTCCTTGCTGTAATGTGTGCTCATCACCTCTTGTCCAATTGCTGTGTCCATCTGATGAGGAATTATAAGAAGGTAACTGTCTAACAGCCCATTGGGTAGCTGAAGGCCACAACTGATTTCTCACTCAGTTGCCTCTTCATAATGATATTTTGGAAACCTATATTTCCAGTCTTTATGTATTCATCCTTTTTGGTCCATTTCTTTGGGATGTGTCTACCAGGATGCTGTGATAGACTGTGCTAGAAGTCTTGCTGACATCAGGATAAAAGACATCCATTGCTTTCCACTGTTCTGCAGACCCAGTCACTTCATCGAGGAAGACAGGTTGGTTAGATACAACTTACCCTTTGTAAATCTGTGACAACTGTTCCCTGCCATCTTGTCTTCCATTTGCCTTTGAATGGATTCCATGTTTGCTTGTTCTACAATTTTCTGAGAGACTGAAGTGGAGCTGGTCAGTGGCCTGTAGCACCCCAGATCCCCCAGGTTTATTGTTCTGAAGATAGGTGTAGTATTTGACTTTTTTCTAGTCATCATGGACTTCTAGTCATCAAGTATTTTTCCCCTTGTGTTCTGATGAAAAATTGAGTTATTCTTTATAAAATTGATTTACCAGAAACTGGTATAATTTCCTGTGAATTAATGTAAAAGTGGTTGGCCTGGGTTAGTTCTAATGTCTTTCTAGCCCAGTGACTGGGACCAGGAATATACATCTAAAAATGAATTTTATAAAGCAATTGTGTAAGTGTACTTTCCCTGAATATATATCTCAGTTTTGAAGAATTTTTAACTCAGTTCTGTTTTGATGTCTATATTTCATAGCTCTCAGGAGTTTGTCTAACAGATTTTTGAATCTGTCCCAATTTTTAATATCCATAACATCTAGTGGCAAAGAGAATTCAGCATCCAAAGAGAAATAAAACAACAATGTTTCATTTAAAAAAATATATATATTTTTTTTTATTTCCTGGACTAACTTTCTGCTGGAACTATGCCTTCTGTTAGACAGTGTGAGTCAGGATGTATACCATACACTGAACTCTTCCTGAGGAGTCTTTGCGATGCATCTTGAGAGATATTTAACTGAGAGACATTGCTTGTAGGGGAAACTGGGAAAGCCAGCATAGCGTATTTATGTTTCCACAGTGAGGTATTGTAGTTTTTAAACAAAATTGTTGGAGCTCACTTTCTAACCACTCATACGGATTCCATACTAACCTGGTATCCCTTTTTCTGTTGCTGAGCTGCAAAAGCATATTTGGGGGTATCCTTTATTTGGGCCCTATTGCTAGATTTTATCCTAAACTTACTTAGATTTGCTTATTTTAATTTTAGAATAGGTACGTCTTTGTCTCCTTGACTTCTAGTCATAGGTTTGAATTGCAACAGTACAATGTGATTACAAACATGAATTTAGGCCTGAAGATGTCCCAGTGCTCTTTGGATAAAAATTAAAATAAATAAAGTAGACCCTTTTCTTTAGGCCAGTGTTTTTTTTTTGTTGGTTTTTTTTTTTTTTTTCCCCTCATCTTTCTTGCATTCAGAATCTTCATGAAGTGAACAAGGAAGAATTTTAAGGTTTCTTCAAAGCAAGGTTCTTGTAGACCATCAAGGGAATATTGATGATCTAGGGAAGTATTTCCCCCCAACCCCCACTTGGTTGGGAGGGACTTGGAGGTTGATTGATTCCTTGTTCTCTTAAACTTCTGTTTCTTTCATAAATAACAGAGGGGAGAAACAGTTAATAAACTTCTGAAAGTAAATACATATGTGAACTATGTAAATTACATGCTAAAAATATGGAGAAGAATTCATATCCTCGTCTTATAGGGCAACAGTTAAATTATTCTCCTTTTTTTTTCTTTTTAATTATTATTATTTGCACAGTTTAGAGGAGTCACTGTCAAGCATTCTCAGTTCTTGACTGTACCATATATAAGCATGAAGGGACTGAAGTAGTTCATTATTTATTATTGCAGAGATATTTTAATAGCTGTGGTGACAGATAGTAATCCCATTGTGTTAGATACACACAGTTTTGTAAGCATATGGTTTTAATGTTGCTCTAGCCATAATGTTTAGTCAAATAAATGCATAACTACATATTTGTAAATGAAAACATTGGTTTATAATGTCCTTTTTACATCCTGGAGATGTTGCTGGTTGCCAGCTAAATAGCACTAAACACCACTTAGAATGGGACAAACTATTTGGAGTTCTTGGTTCTGCCTTGTTCAGCAAAGAAATTTGCCCAAACTGCTACACACTGGTGGGTGCAATGTAGTCCTTTCTTTTAAATATCCAGCTACTCCTTCTGAAGTTCTCCTCTTTGTTCTCACTTTGGTATTCAGTAACTGAATATTGATATGTGTCCAAAACATAGAGTTTCACATCTGTTCTTTCCTGCCAAAGGCCAAGAAAAATTTCTTGCTATGTGATATTATCATCATATGGAAACTGGCCATTTCACAGTTCTCAGTTGCTGAATATAGTAACTTCTTGCTTTCCTTTTAGTTCAGAGTGAGGTTGCTGTTCCAGGATGGAATACACCGAACACTGATGCTGTGACTGAAGTATATGGGAAATTTAAAGGAAGTATTTGGCATATACCTATCATTACAAATTATTTTAAATTTGTGTAACATATGCCGACATTGACTCTAATAATTTTCCTTCACAAAATTATCTTGAGATTCTTATCACAGTTTTTCAAATCATAAACTATTGTGAAGTTTCTACTTCTAAATTGTACAAGAGAAGAAACAGCATATATCGGCTACATTTCAAAGCAACACTGTCACTGGGCAGAGGAATTTTAAAGAAGTCAAAAGCAGTTTGTCAGATTACCTCATTCAAAGGCAAAAGTGTTCTGGTTCATGGAATAAGTATATTTTTAATAAAAACTATATCTTTTTTTTTTAACTGTTTGTGAAAAGAGTCTAGTTAATAGCAATGAAAAAGTGAAGTCATCTGTTTTTGTATGTATTTACACTAGCTAACATGTTCTGAATAAGTGCTTGTGGAAGCTTCCAACGGGGTGGCAATTACAAGCTGAAAATAGTTTCCAGTATACTATGTCTTTCGTGCTACTGAAGAACAATCTTTATATATGGCTTATTTTTAGCTTTTTTTTAATAGTAGAGAACATTCTGTAGTAATGCATTTAGTACATATTTTTAGTAATAATTTTCCTTCAGGAGACTCCAGGTACATGTCAGTTGTAAGGTTTAGATCTTACTGTGTCTTCATTCACAGAATTGGCTCTAGCTGTGCTAGCAGAGTATTGTTTTCTAGCAAGTTTTTAATGGTAGCACTGGTAGCTCTATTTGAAGTGAGTAAAAGAAAACACAAATGGGTCTATTTTTTTCCTAACATAGTTCTTTTGGTCAACTCAAGAGAGAGGTCAATTTATTAGGCAATACATAATCCATTTCTAGCAAGTCAAGAAAATGCCCATTGGTTTTGATTCATTGTTAGTTTGTTATTGTTTTAATTATTGATTTATTTTAGCAAAGATTTCAATCAAAACTCCTAATTACTTATCTTGAAGACAATTACTTTCTATCAGGTTCTCTTTAATGTTATGTAACTTTCAGTGAATGTATAAAAGTTGAAATTTATTTATTTATTTATTTTAAAACACTTTGTGCTTTGTGCTCCAATAACCTCATTCTTTCCATTTAGCTGTATCTTTACTTGACAACTGCAGGAATGATGTTCCCAAAATGAAGAAAAATGGAAAGTTAGTTGGATTTTGACAAGAATGGACCAACCAATAGCAAAAATAATTTACTTTCTTTTGACATAAATGTCAAATATTGAAAGTATTTGACTGCTGCCAAAGCTAGAATGGTATTAAAGACTTCATATTAACTTATACTTTTAGGAAGAAGTTCACTTGAACTTTTATTCTAGGTTTTTCTATGCAGTGCTTTTTTCTAGGTCTTATATTAATGAATTATTTGGCACTATTTTTACACTTGGCTGTAATTTTTCACTGGAAAATATTTTTATACTAAATATATATTATATATAAATATATATAAATATTTTTATACTAAATCTAAGAAAGTGTTTCACTACTTTAGTTATATTGTTACATTTGTTAACAATTTATTTATTTGGATTTTTTTCATAAGCAATAAAAAACAGAGTTAATGTTTTTCACATCAAAGTTTTATTTGCTTTAATGAGAACAATTCCTGTTTAGCTCTGTTTCTGGAAGCTAAGACTGAAAAGAGAAAAAGTATCCTTAGGTCTTCCAGATTCACTTCATAAACACATTGGAAGATTTTGGTGTGTCTGCCATTTTTTTGTGCTTCCACTTGAAATATTCTGAGTGAGAGCTCTGCTGTGGATTCCATATTGAAACATTTACTCAAGATAGATATCTCGCTATTTAAACTATTTCAACTGCATGGTTCCCTGTTTTCCTTCCAATTATTTTTAGCTTAGTTACATACATAATTCTAAAGAATGTCAATTAGACTCATCATGGGCCAAATTACATTTTATTTATCTGAATTAATGTGAATAGGTAGGTTTGTAAATGGGTAGATGCTCATACATCTTTTGTGATATGTATGCAATGCTTGTTATACCATAGTCTCAGTAAACACAAACAATTTTAAACTAATTCAGTTGGAGGAAAACCACCAACATTTCTAAGATTTCTGCTGTAAAACTGAAGTCTCCTGATTGGTTAAAGTAGATCTAAATTTGACCAGGATGCAAAAAGGTAGTTTTGACATTTCTATCACTTTTCTTCTTTTAGTGCTGATGTTCATGAAGTTGAAAAAGCTGCTTTGGCAGAAAAGGGTACTGGATTTGGTCAGCTGAATCTGTTCTTTTATCTGACATATGTATATGACAAGGGAAGGAGGAGGAAGGAGGAAACTGGGAAAATCAGAAGTGAGACAGCTGGTACTTTTCTATTTGTCACCACTCAGGTAGGTTTAAAGTGATTCTGAAATTACAGCCTCGTGTCCTTCCTTCCTCACGTCCTTCTGTCCTTTTCTCAAAGCATATGCCACCCATGTATAAGAATTACCTTTTCATTTACTCACTAGTTCTGGAATAATGCTTCAATAGGGAATGTATCATCACTTACCTTTCCTTAAAATTTTTTTTCCTTAAAAAATAAAACTGTATTTTGATTGTAGCAGCAGAGAGGTTATTGGAAAGTAGTTTGAAGTATTGTGGTACAATGGTAATGATGGTACAGCCTCCAATGGTATATGAAATAGCAGTGTGTATGGGGAATATTTGATCTGTGGCCAAGGAAAGATTACAAGGCATTATTTATGCAACAGGAATTCTTTGTGTTAAAATTAGGTTAACATTGGAACTTGATTCCACAAAATGTCAGAGTCATGCTAATCTGTGCCAAAATAAAATATTCTTCAGAGCAGCCCCATAATTACAGAAGGAATCTTTTGACATTTTTGTTTCCTGTTTATGAAGGAAAGGTACGGTTTTTTTGCTTGTATGTTTTTGTTTGCTTGCTTGCTTTTGTTTTAATCAGAAAACATTTCTTTGTTATTTTAAATAGAAGTGTAACTGTCTAATAATCCTCAATATACTCAGAAAACCCTAATGTACCAAAAGTTATAGCATTAAAAGACCAATCTTAGAGAATAGTTGCTTTCTGTCTGAGATGACTTATCATTTGCTGAAAGACAGCCGGCGACCTCTGTGGTCACAACAGACAGTTACTGATAGGAGTGAAGCACTGGTAATATCTCCAAGCAGTAAGCAGGAATCTGCTGATATGACTGCCTGTCATACTTGGTACAAAGGCAAGTTCGCTTACTTTTTTCACTCTCCTCCAGTCCACGTGCAACTTTTTTTTTTTTTAAATCACTAATAATTCCCCTTCATTAAGTATGCAGAAAGCCTTTGGAGAAACTTTCAGTCTCTCCCGAAGTAGGACCATATCCCTAATATGTTGTCAGGCCAAGAGACTATGGAGAAAGCTATCCAAAGGCATATAAAACTGGGGTATCAGCTGTCAAGATAAAGTTCTTATCCTTACTCTGTGATATTCTTATCACTTCATTCTTGTGGGGAAGGCTCTCTAACTTTTCTAGAATGGTGTAATAAGTGGATTTTGACAGCTGCTTCTTTAACCACTGCTATGAAGCTGACCACTGAACTTCTTGTTTCCTGTGCATCCATTGTTGGTCAAAGGTCAACCTAGGCGTATAGCTAGCCTTCCTTGATGTACTTTAACTGGCATTAGTTAGCTTGTGCCAGTACAGTCGATCAAATACACGTGCACGCACAGATCCTGAGTTATTCCTAATTTTAATTAACATTTTTATCAGTGATAGGTCACTGAATTTCTGTATCAGCTATTTGAAGAGTGTCTAGGTAGAGAGTGCATTAAGATACCAAACCAAATTTATTTCATCTTTGATGTATTTTTCCTGAAGTACAAAAAAAATATATCCTGCTGATTATAGACTTTTTATTGACTGTACACAATACTATATTTGTTGGATGAATATATAGGTAAAAGAAATTTGACTTCATAAAAATTCATGAATTTATAGATCTTGCTTCTGCTTGTGTAGGCAGAATACCTTTTCACCTGATCGCCTGATGTTGCTGGTATTGGTCAGGCCATCCAAAATCACAGTGGCTGAGATGAAGGGAAAATGGGGGAGTTTCTTCTGGATAAGACCCTTCCCCAAACAGTTCTCCTGTTGTTGGCTACTCGCTGCTGCCATACTCTACACTTTGGCATTAAAAAAAAAAAAAAAAAAGAAGAGAGAGAGAATTCGATACATCAAAATGCCTTTTAATATTTTGTATTGAGGTGAACATTAATGTCTGGAAAGAAGCAAATTCTCTTCTGTAAAATTCCCCTCATGCTGTTCATGCTGTTTTGTGACTTGCAGTGCTAGTGTGCAGTGGTGGAGCATAGGGCTTCCAAGCCTTCAGTAGTTTGCTTGTGTTCCTGTGCTGTGAACTCTTATTCAGGTAATTGTCTTATCTTGGAAGAAAAGGAGAGAGAGTGAGAAGCTTTGCCCTGCAAACAGCTCATACATGTAGAAAAAACCTACACCTATATACACCTACTTGTATTTTGTTAGAGATGATTTTTGTGTGTGTGTGTTTGAACTGATATGTCCTTGATCCTAAGAAGAGTATAAGAATGGATTCCACAAGTCATAATTTGGGTACATAACCTGTCTTCTATTTAAATCTCTAATTTAATCTTTTATCCAACTATTTTTTAGAAATCTGTGTAAATGTAAGATTTGAGCGTTAATGAGCTATACTCAAATACCTATTTTTTTCTTCTGTTCTTGTTTTTTTTTTTTTTTAATGTCCTGGAAAGCAGATTCCTTTGTCTTTCTGATTATTTCTCATATTAAAAGGTTAAATATTCTGAAGAAAATGTGACCTTAAGTGTGTTTTTTTTTTTTTTTTTCCCCTGGGAATTGATTTTTATTGAGAAATAATCCTTCTGTTTTTCCTTCACATATATCAGGGCTTATGTCTAATCTTGGAATCCAAAGCCTCTAAAATTGATTTAGATTTATTTTTATTTTTTAATTTTCTTTTACAGATTGGCATGGCTTTCTAACATCCTACTCAGTATTGCTTAAACTGTAGTATTAACAGTAAACATCTGAGAAAAATGAGATGTTCAGAACAATATTTATTAAAAAAAAAAAAGTTAACATTAGTTTCCTTCTCTAAATTGATTATTTTGTCCTTATTTGTAGGCTTTGTTTCTATCACTCAGTATGGAAAAGGGAACAAGGAGAAGCTGTATTAGGTGATAAGATAGATAACTGAAAGTTTTGCAGTGTTTATTGTGTACTTCATTCAACTGGGAGTAAACCTTAGTTGAACTCACAGAACTATAATGGACACAAATTAAGAAGGGACCTCTGAATTAAATCCAAGGTTATGATCTTTAAAGCCATAACAGCAGACTTGGCCACAGGCTTCCTGATGCCTTAGACTTAGCACACTCCTCCTGCTCCTTTTTATTTTCTTCCCTGTTCTGTCACAGTCAGCTGAAACACTGACACCTTTCTGCTTCTCATCTAGGTAGTGTACTAGTTTACACATCCACGCTGAAAGATTTTCTCTTGTTCTATTACTTCCTTTTTATTTTGTCTCCTGTGAAATACATAAGCATCCCTGAATACTGAGTAGCAGTTGAGAGCTGCAGTTTACATAATTCTTGTACAGCTTCTGAATAGGGGCTGCAATAACGCTGTTCCCAATGCTTTCTAGTGCATGTGTAGGGTCTGAGTGTATCTAGTAGTTAGGTGGAGTCCTTACTGGGCAAGATGATATATTGTCTACCTGATTTTGATAGAAAAGTGTAAATACTGATAAATTGCAGTGAATGTGCTGCTACATGCTTTTGGCACCTTTCCCCTTAATGTAACCATTTCCAGTTATGAGTTAAATTATGTCTGCTTCATATTCACTGAGAATATTTTTTTTACCTGTTCCCCATCCCCCCACCAGTTGGTTTGTAGAGACGCAGTCCCAGTGATGTAAAATGCTTCTCAACAGAACTGGCTAGCTCCTGAATGACATCAATTTCAAACACAGGGAAGGCCATTTAAAAATACACTAGAACACTATCAATCAGAAAGGATTGAGCAAACAAAAATATGTAGTATTTTTTGTTCCGCTTTGTGCTTTCTTTTCTGAGCCAGTCCATAAATTCATAAGACTTTAAGTCTAGAAGAGATTATAAAGATCATTTAATCATTAGCACAATCAATATGCTTTGCTTCCACTGGAAGAAGAAAGAAAAAATGGAGTTGTTTAGTAAATGCCAGTGTTGGCCAACACTTGTTTTTTGAGTTTCTATGAGGGATTTACATTTGAAAAATCCTCTGCTGTTTTTTAAAGTTCTGGCAGAGGGGCACAATTAGGCAGAAAGCATTATTTTATTCTCTCTCTCTGCCTCTCCCTCTTTAATCTCCATTAATGTTTGATTTTCTTTGCATATAGTTTCTGGTATGTAACAGCTTCTCTAATTTCTTGTCAGAATTTCCTGGGCTATATTCAGTCATATGCCAGAGAGAGCGAGAAGTGCTTCTCTTGAAAATCTCATCTGGAATCAATAGTTTTTTTTCAGAGTTGACAAGTTGTATCTAACAGCCTGATGAACCCACTTATGAGATTTAGGTTATATAATACATAAGAGTGCTAATGATGGGAAAGATATCTTACTGGTTCTGTCTGCAAATAAATAATAGGAGGGTATTAGGCATTTCTGACGTTTTTCTTAGAAGTCTGTTACCTGAATTTTGCCTAATAGTTTCCATCCTCTCCAGCTCATCTTGCCAGCCCCTTGCTGTAGCTTAGTTTCCATAGACAAACCTAGCAGCTTAGACAGGGGCTGCTCTTTGTTCCTTCTAATCATTCCACTTTAAAACTGTGTCTAATGAATTATTGTTATGCCTTTTTTTTTTTTTTTTGTACTGTGATTAAAATGAGCATAAAGCTGTGAACTTGCTATCCTTGGATGTTGTCCAATACCTTCCTCAAGACAGGTCTAACCCTTACAGAATGGATTTTTCTCACCTGTCACACTTGCATTTACTGTTACATCACTTAGGTTAAACAAATGCTATGTCAACATGGATACAGCATGCAGCTTTCAGACTTGCTTGTTGTTTTCAGATCACAAAATTAATATCCATTCTAGTCTTCTTTTGAATGTTCACCACTCTCCAAAAGGCAGTTTTCTCAAGCTAGTGATAATTAGATACCTGGTTAATGTGCTTTGTATATTTACGGATTATTAGGATTTAATCCCAAAGCGACAATACTGTCTCCTCTGACAAGCACGATGAAATCCCCGCACATATTCTACACCATTAGTTTTCCTAATCATTTTAAGCCAACTGCTCTGAAGACTTCTGGGTGAAATTCCCATAAAATTCACCATACCCTTACTTTCCCTTCCACCCTGTTTTTTTTAAAAAGTGTGGTAGTTATCTTTTTTTTTTTTTTTCAATCTTGGACATTTCTGACCTGTCCACTCTATATCCACATTGTGGGAAGTTAGTTAGAAAGTTTCCAATCTTCTTGGTGAACCATAGTGATTTTGCATGCCAGAATAATGAGAATGAACCTGCTGCTTGTCCCTAGAGACGCTAGCATCACCTGTGAATAAATGTTATGGAAGAGGCTAGCCATTACATTTTTAAATTCTGCTTTGGTTGGACAGATAAATAATTGTCAATACTTCTAAAGTCAGAAAAAGATGAAAGTCAGATAGCCTCTGGAAATAACTTAAGAAGCAAAGGTAAGAATTTGGGTTGTTTTCAGGTCAAAGAAAGTACACAAAGAATTCTCAAAATACTTTAACATGGCTTTACCACTGACTAGCATATGAATACAACATGATTAGATGATTTTCTTCATATCTTTAGTTCTGAGTTTTATATCTGCCTATTTGTCTATTTATATCTGTGTGTTAATAAATGCTGTGCTGTGCTGGTGTTTAGTATTTGCTCAACATTTTCAAAGAGTTCTATAGAACCTGAAGAAACTTCAGGGTGAAGGTAAAGTGTTTTTTAATAGGCTTCAAAGAGCATGACACATTAGTCACATAGATGTTGTCCAAACTGTTTTGATTTCCTTGTAAAGGTTACACTTTAAATACTTATGTATTGTGCATTGTGGGGATGCTACTATAATCATACAGATGTGGTTTTGCTATACTCGAAAGTATTTTTTCTATTCTTGCACCTTTCAGCGCTTAATTCCACTTTATTTCTAGTCAATCACTGTTGTTTGACCTCCAAATGACTCTTTGATAGACAGTTAATATTACATTAATTTAAAATTACATTAAATTAAAAAAAAAAAAGAGTAAAGCTGCAAGTCTGCCAACTGGCAAATCTCTTTCAAATTTGCTACACAAACATTTTCAGATACTATAGAAGCAATAAGCACTTATATACATTACAATCCTTATGTGAAAGCTTTCACATCATCCATTAATTTGCCCTTTAAATCATATGCATTAGCTTTCTGTAAACACAGACTTGTGATGAGATGCGTGACATCTCTACTGTTAATATCATATATCCTGAATTTGATTCAATTTTGTAATGGAAAGTAATAATATGGAGTGAATATTTTAAGGACAGAGTCACACTAAAGAAAGAAGGTCTCAGTTTAGAAATATCTCTAGCTTAGGACCCGAGGGAATGTCTTGAAGCTGTGAAGGGGGAGGTTCAGACTGGGTATCAGGAAAAGGTTCTTCACCCAGAGGGTGGTCGGGCACTGGGACAGGCTCCCCAGGGCAGTGGTCATGGCACCGAGCCTGCCGGAGTTCTAGAAGCATTTGGACAATGGTCTCAGACATATGGTCTGATTTTTGGGTGGTCCTTTGGGGACCCAGGAGTTGGATTCAATGATCCTTGTGGATCCCTTCCAATCATATTCTATGATTCATAAAATGCTGTGATATGGATTTTATATTCTTCATTGTTTGTGCTCAAGAGTCTTTTGTAAAAGCACTTAGAGAAATATTTTGCTTCATACAGGAAGTATGCTGTGTGAATGTTTTTCAACATGAATATTACAAGAGTCCCTTTAGGTGCTGGAAATGGCAATGTAGCTTTTTGGGGGGGGGTTTGTTTATTTATTTATTTTATGATTCATGACGAATATGCCAAGCATTTTCTTTTGAAAACTTCAGTGGTGTTTGTTGTGAAAATTTGGCATTTTGTTACCCAGAGAATCTCAGATTAAATAAAGCATCTCAATGTTCAATAAAGTATATAATTAGTGTGGGTAGTGGTTGTGTGTAAGGTCTTTTTTTTTTTCTTTTTTCCCCCCTTCCATTCTTTCCTGCTTTAACTGTGATGGAGATACGTAAGCAGAACTGTCTCATTAAAAATGACTTTGCAGTTTTGAAGAATGTAATCATTTTTACACCTTGTATCACAAATACTAAAATTGTGCAGAGGTTTGTATGCACAGTCAGTACATTTTCCAGGAAAGATAATATAAATGATCATTCGATGTCTCTTTTGATTAATTGAGCAGATTTACAATTATGAAGTATCAAGGATTACGAAACTTTAAATAGACATTTTCTCTAAATGTTTTTAAGATCTTAAGGTTCATAACAACTAAATCTTGATAGAGTCCACCCCCGCTCTCAGGAATTTTCAGATAGGCATCTTTAGGCAAAATGTCTGTTTTCAAGTTGGTCCATTAAGCATTAGAGCCTTATGATTCATGTGATTCATAGACTAGAAGATTTATTGCTTAGTTTATCTGATATCAATTTGTCATTGGTCTAATACAGATCTACACTTTTTGGACAGAATGAGCAAATAGAAGCTATAGAACGTGAACTTTATTGAGACACTGTTCTTCTCATCAGGATATTCTTTATGGCAGTTTTCTTCTGCCTGATAGTCAGTATTTGAGTTCCATTTTTTGAGCTATTTTCCTCAAATATTTTTCAAATCTGTGTGTAGGAAAGCTAACTGCCAATTCCATATAAAACATTCTATTCTTATTGGCAGTAAACCAATGGTAGCAAACAGGAATGCTCTTCTGTTTTACATTGTGTTTGTGTTGTTGTTAAATATTACTGTAAATGATTTGCTTTTGTATGCTAGGATAGAAAAAGAGGTAGCAAATAGGAGAAATTCAGCTCCTAATTTATACTCTGAGATTGGTCAAATGATGATAAACAACCATCTACTTTCCTGTCTTGCAATGCAGTTCAAGTTCATGGTCAAGATGTGCTGATATTACACTTTCTAGGGAACTTTGAGAACTGGAAAGTCATGAGCAATTAATGACTTTCAGAAGATGGAAGAACTGCAGATATTGCTGGAAATGCTTCCAACAGAATCTCTTACTCGGATATTTAGAATGACATGTAATATATCATTTTAGTAAAGGAACATTTTGGCCCAGCTGTCTGAGGAAGCCATGAGAAGTTCTAAAGAGAGACATGCTGATGAGGCAAAAGTCAACCACTCATCCATGATCATCCAAGATCTGGATAACTTTCAACACACACACAGAAAATCTTTAAAGTTCCAAATAACAATTCTGTTCTTAATTTCATATCTGGTGTTCCTAAGGTTGCACTGGGTTTGATGTGCTTTCACCAGATGAAAACTTCAAAGTAAAATTATCACTAAAGATCAGCTCCTTTGGTTATAGACTGTTCTGCAGAGGGTTACTATTGTCATGTTTTGCAAATATTCTGTCTTAAATTATAGGAATGCCAAATAAGACATCTTGCTGTATGGGAACCTGGTGCTCCTGATACAAGGCAACATTTTGGAAAGGGAGTAGAGCTTCCTGTGATGTGATTTTGAAAAAGGCAGCAGGATTTGTAGACATGTTGTTGTCACCATGTCCATTTGAACTCTGACCATTGTCTTCTGTTGATTTTTCAGTCAGCAAAATGTTTGCTCTGCAGTATTCAATAAAAGAATATTTTCTAACTGTGCAGCAGAAACACACTATGCATAAACTTCTAAAACATTATGTATAATCATATTATTTTTAATAGACTTTGCTATTAATTTTCTATTAATATAAATAGCATATTTAACTTTTACAAAGGCTTATTCCCATTCTTGGAGATTCGCTACAAGATTAATAGTGTTTTGTTTTCTTCTTTCCTGACTTTCTCCAAATTACAATGGGTAAAGGATAAAAGTGAGGAGGAGAGGAAAATTTAAAAGGAGTCAGCCAGGAAAAAGAAAAAAATTCTTCCCTGAGACATTTACTTAATTGTTTTCTAAGCAACAACGTACAAAGATTAATACTGTCAGTGTTTAGTTCAGAAACCTTGAACATTTTGAAATAGGATTTGTGCTGTGTCTCAGCAAAACTCAGAAGCTTGTTGCTGGTGGATAGCCAAGTCCAAGTCCTCTATTTTTTACTACTTCTTGTTCTTTGGATCTATTTGAGGGCTTTAAGCTCAGCAGAGCAGCATGTGCATATGTTCAATTGCCAGAAATAGTGTCACGCTTCGGAGCTCTTGCTGAACGAGGGCTGGATTTGAGAAAACAGTGCAAGCTGTAAGATTAGCTGGCTAAATAGGATGTGGAGCCTAGCAGGATACTTAAGATGTACTCTTAAAAGGAGAGAGGGAGCTAAAAGTTCCTGTTGGTTTAATAGATGAGCAGGTTGGTTGCAATTGATATAGCCTATTATAAGGCTAATGAATTTCAAGGGAAAAGGATTTTGAATTTCAGCAGTAATATTTAGCGTGCTCCGCATCCCATAAGAAGACTCAAGAACGGTGAGAAAAATATTCTATCCGCAACTAAGATAAATAAGCTTTAAATTATTTTTTATCAACATTGAAATTAAAATTATTTTGATTGTAGTCAAATGTTTTTTTCCAGTTATTTCCAAAACTTTTACTTTAGTTTTGTCCTCTTGAAACCGTTGCAAAAATCAAAACACCTGACAATGTTCCTCTTTAATTTAACTAGCAGGTTATTTTTAAGTTTATCTTCCTTTCTCTTCTCCAAGCCCAATTCTGAACAGGCTTTCATGGTCTCATGAAGACGAAAGTAGTGGTTCTGTGGAGGACTGGCACTGAAGAAAGAAAGGAAACAGAACTGCTAATTGCTGCCTAAATTGTCTTTCGTTGTTCATCTGATGTCTGTCTGCAGAACTTCTCTTTAGGCCTGATAAGCTTTGGGAAATCAACTGTTTCAAATGCAGCACCCCAAATTTCTTCCAAGCTCCTAGCAATTTTGCTTTTTCTTATGGACTGTGCTTTGAAAAAGCAAGAGTTTCAGAAAAATTGACCCATTTAGGACATTTCAAATTTGCAAAGAAACACCTGACACTGTAAAAATTCTTGCTTGAACATTTGGGTATCAATATACTTGACAAATGGAAGCAAACCTTAATTACAGCCTCCCTCCTCCCCCCACCCCCCTGTAGGACAGTTAAAAATCTGCATACAGATCACCTAATGATGTAAGAGGTTCCTCTCATTTGGATCAGTTTCTGACTATATGTAGAATAAAGCAAGGGGAAAGCTGATTTTTTACTACAGTTTGACCATACACATTTTATTATTGGCAGTGTGTTTTTTTTCTCAAAGGCATAAGGAACAGAAGAATTCCTCCAGTCTTTAGTCAGTCAGTTTTCTTAGGTGGCAAACTTTCTCAGCAAAGTGGTTCTGGAGCTGGCAACAGTTTTTGCTATGCACTTGTCTTAGATGATTTTGACTCATCAAGAATAAAACTTATGACAGAAAGAGGTTGAGCTTGAGAAAGGCTTTGGTTTTTAAAAAAGTTTTAGAAGTTTCATATTTTTGCCTTGAACAGAGGAAATAATTGCTATAATTTATTTACTTATTTATTTTTGAATAAAAAGTGGTGATATTAGAAATTAAACATTTGAAAATAATCACAGAATCGTCTAGGTTGGAAGAGACCTCCAAGATCACCTAGTCCAACCTCTGTCCTAACACTAACAAGTCCTACACTAAACCATATCACTAAGCTCTACATCTAAACATCTCTTAAAGACCTCCAGGGATGGTGACTCAACCACTTCCCTGGGCAGCCTATTCCAATGCCTAACAACCCTTTCCGTAAAGAAGTTCTTCCTAATATCCAACCTAAACCTCCCCTGGCGCAACTTTAGCCCATTCCCCCTCATCCTGTCACCAGGAACGTGGGAGAACAGACCAACCCCCACTTCGCTACAGCCTCCTTTAAGGTACCTACAGAGAGCGATAAGGTCGCCCCTCAGCCTCCTCTTTTCCAGGCTGAACAATCCCAGCTCCCTCAGCCGCTCCTCGTAAGCCTTGTTCTCCAGACCCCTTACCAGCTTCGTTACCCTAAATGAAAGAAATTGTTGCCCTAATGAAAGAAATAATATTGGTTTGGACTAAAATCAAATGGGATTTAGTTTAAAAAGAAGTTTTGATCTACTGCAAAATGAGGTTTTTACAAGCTTCAGGTATTTTCATTCATCTGAAAAGAGATTTCCTTCACTTCTTTCACCCCTCAATGCTATCCTTCGTAGCTTCTAATCTTTTTATTGTTTTCAAATCATAAAGTTAATGTGTGTTTTCCAATTTAGCCTAGGAGATCTTCAGTTGGGGCTTGTACTGACAGATGTCTGAAATGAATTAATGAGGAAAAAAACCAACACTCAAAACAGGTTAGTTTCCTTTCAGAGACTTTGTCAAACCTGTTAAATGCACGCTTTTTCCCAAAATCTTTTGCCTTTTTGTTTGCTAGGTCAAACAAAGTTTACTAAATCAAGTAGACTTGAAGCTCCTATGAAAGGTAAACTTTCACTCAGATGTTGGCTCTAATAAAAAGCTGAAAATCAGAAAGTAGTGGAAATAGGAGAAAACCATCAATAATGCTTCCTGCAGCTGCTGTAGCCACTGCCCTAATTCCAAGCTGTTAATGAGCTATCCCTTTTATTTCTTATCTTTCCCTGTTTTCTTTTTTGTTGTTGTTGTTGTTCTGTGTGTGTGTGTTTTCATTCACTTTTTCACTATGTCATTCTTCATGTAAAATGTTCTTTCTCCCTAAAGTTTCAGAGAAAATCTTGAATGAAAAAACATCAATAGAATAACTTTCAGTGATGCCCCCACCTGACCTTCCATCAGTCTAGCTTGTGATTTACTAGTACTTTTCTGGCTCAGCCTACATTAATCTAGATCAAAAAGACCTTTCTCTTGTGCTATCTACATCAGGATGATCATCTCATGTTTGGGCTTGAATTTTAGTCTAGGGGGTTACTTACTGTATAGTGGAAAGTATTCTTTCTCACTTAATAGTTCTTCAAAGTTAAAATCAGAAAATTCTGTTGGCTATTGTTGTGACTGTTTAGATTTATTTATCATCCTTTGTAGCTTTATGGAAAAAATGTATATGAGTATATATTTAAAGTGATTCTGAGATTTTACTGCTAGTGTGTGTGTTGGGTAAAGATAGGATTTGCACAGCTCTGATGCTCAGAACTTGAGAATGCTTATATGGGGCATTGGTGCTTTTTTCTCAACATACCAATGTTGCAATCCTTTCTCTGCACCAAAGCTATAGTGTTGAGGACTTGCTGATTGGGGGAACAGTCAAGAGAGGCTGTTTAAGCTGAAATGAGAAATAGATTTTCTGGTGTTTGTGTGACCTGGCTGTTGTCTGATTGAGCCTAATGTCCTACACCTCTAGAAAGAGATCAATTTGGCCTGGAAAGAGTCTATAATGCTGAAAGCCCTTCAGCCAATGCTCTGATATAGTCACTAGAAATAAGACTTTTCTAGTTGTTTGAAATTTACCTTTTAGACTATAAGTCTTTTACATTTCTGGAATAGGCAGGGAACCATTTTTAGTCCTGCAGTAATTGCAGGACTAAATCCTACAGTATTGTGTTGGTAAGTGATCTGATAAACATATTTGTGTAACAAGCATACATACTAATCATGAAAATGTACAGTGGACAAAGGCAGGACTATGTAATCTTGTTTTAGAGTAGGCACGAAAGTCCTGTGGTGTGATTATTGTGGCACTGAGGCTGTGTAGCTACCAAACTGAAGTGCTGAAATACTATATCTCCTGGCCTAAGCATACGAAAATTCATCAGACAAGCAGGCTGCTTATATAAAACAACCATGTGTGTATATTACATGCATTTACACCCTTTATTAGACCCTTCTCTGAGAAATCAACTGCAACATATTGTTGTATGCAGTTATGAAGTAGTGTTGGTCATTCTACATCCCGATGAGGAAGGACAAAAACTGATGACGGCAACAATAGTGACTGTCCTTCATATTTCTGTCACTGCATCAGTGGACTGCTGACCATGCAGCTGAGTAATGAGGGCTCACTGTATGCACGGCACTGCACACTCATCATACTAGTTTCCATCATCCTAATGTGTGAAATATCTCTATCAAGGCCAATGTTGGATTTGTTCATCAGCCCACTGGGCCAAACTACCCTTGTTTTATGTTCAGATAGAGGGGGATCTCTATATTCCCTTTTATGTGTTTGAAGAAGCCACAGAAGTGTTTGTTGAAGCTTAGGACACTGGTAGGAAGAAAAATGGGAAACTGATACAAAGGAAGGTTATATGATAAAATCTTTGGCTTCTAATCAATTTTCACTTTTATTCTTCAGACATTACTCACTGTTCTTGACTATATTCAGGATCACAAAACTGAAAGCAAAGCTGGTTTATTTAGCCTTTGGAGCTTTTGTGCCCCCATGCTACTTACAAACCAGTCACGATTTGGCCCATAAATTGCTAAGTGCTTTGCATTTTCAGAGGAGTGATTAAGGACACTCTTGTCTACGAATAAGCTATTTGTACTCCACAGTCATCAACAGAACATTGTTAATAGATGCTGTAGTGTTTGGCTTTGACTTGCCCTTTGCAAAGTTCATGTAGTCTGCCATCTGAATCATAGACAGCAGATGCACTGAGGTCTGATCTCCCTGCTATTTGCCAAAACTGGAAAGATATTAAACACTGAGCAGTAGCACAGACATACCTAGCACTGCTGAGGACAGGCCATGTCATTTAGACTCGCCTCTCTAAAATTATATTTTTGTACATGATAGTGGGAAGTTGAGGTATTATACAACTATGTTTTTAAGAACAAAACAGATCAAGTCATGAGTGTGCATGTGCGTCTTCTGCACATCAAATGCTTTTTGTCAAACCGATAAATATCATATATTGATTTGTGTTGTTTTCTTGGCACTCCTCTTGAATTTGTCAAGTTTAATGGATCTTCTCCATGATGTTTCATTTATCAAGGAATCCATAGTTGTTTTCAAATGAAATGACAGCTCTTATGATTGAATAGTAACTTCAGCATTAGTCTGGATAAAATTTGCCTGCTATTGATTAAAGTCAGGTGTCTCTATAATTACGGGAGACTGATCTATCACCATTCCTTTTTAAATGATGTGTCAATAGTAATCCCAAAGAATAGTTTGTTCATCCCTTAAGGCTTTATAACTAGGCAATGCGTATTGAATTTACACAGCTTGATATAGGTGTATATACCCACTTACCTCGTGGATACTGGTACATCTTGGCAGAAGGTTAGTAAATATTTTTAAGGAAATTACGTGAAAGGAGTTTGTAATTTCATTCCATTGAAATCCTTCAAGAGGAGAAGACTGCATTTGGGACTGCTTAACACATAGTCCAGAGCCTTCATGATTGGACTGAGTAAGGAGGAGGAGCTATTTTACATAGTGAGAAGAAAATCCCAGTTACTCTCATCTCATGATTTCCATTGTCAGGGATTAAATATATATGTAAAGATTTTTTTTTTTTATTTTTTATTTTTTGGAAACAAAGGTCTGTTTTTCAGACATTGATCACTGCAATACACTTAAACTCTAATTTCAAGGAAAGCACCTTAAACATACTTATCTCATTCTAAAATGAAGATACGAACCTGAATGTCAGAACAGTCATAGTTTTGAGCAGATTTGCAAGGTGTCGTCTATTTCTTGTAATGAAATGCTAAGTTATTTAGGAGTGCATGTTGGAAAATACATTTTCTTCCCTTCCTTCCTGGCTGGAATATTTAGCCTAACTTAATATGGTTTAATTTTGTTCTATATTTGTAGAGGTTTTCTTTTTTAGATAGAACACTGTCACTATTCCTTATACTGAAATAAATATGTGAAGTAGACAATGGGTTTATATAATTTCTCAGTTTATTTTTATTTTGAAATTTTTGTACTATAACTCTTAAAGGGTCAACTTTAATGCAGCTGTCTTAATTTAATGGAGTGTAATGACAAATGTGTAGATGTTTAAAAGGAACCAGTTAACTTTCAGAATCTTTCACTTTCTTTTTATGTTACTCTTTGTATTCTAGTTAGTCATCAATACAATACATTTGGTTTGGTTGGTTGGTTTGGATCAAAACAAGGAATATTTTTACTGGTTATAGATTTTTTTATTTTTTTTTAAGGGGTTTAAAAATGTTATATTAGGATCTGCCCAATGATATCCTGGCTCTGACAAATTTTAACTTTGCTAAAAAGCAGTTTCTTTCCTTTAGACTTACTCAAGTCCTGTTGCGGAGGTGTGACAGTCATTTTATAATGTCAGAGAATATTATGTCAGAGTGGGTGGAACTAAAAGAGAACTGAATTCAAAACTTTCATGTGAAGAAAGTGTTTGCTGTTCAATCTTTTCAAATATTTCAAAAGTTAACTTTTTTCCTTTTCTTCTGTCTCTTCTTTCACTACCTTCTCATTTGCCTTCCTCTTGCCCTCTACCCTCTTGCTGCCCTCCTATATCAAGTGTTCTACCCAAAATAGCACAGAATTAACTCACATGTTGAACAGTGTGTCTCCTGGGAGGCTTGCACTTCAGACTCCATCAATGATCAAGCTGAGTACTACAGTGGGCCCTAGAAATGCCTTTAACAGTATTTTGTTCAAACCAGCCAAGTTACAATTTGACACACATATTCTACTTGTACAAAACTTCTGCAAAATATCCATGACTTTAATGAAGGAAAAAAGAAATGAACTGTGTAACCATATGGACTTATATTTTTTTTATTTTGCTATAATTGAGAAGACTGTTAGATGACTTTAAAAGGAATGTTTCACTTGCAGCCAGAAATATACGAGTTAATTTGATAGAAAATAGTTTCACAGAGGAGCGAAGAGTCTTGTGAAAAAGGCTGAAAACTAAATGCAGTGTGGAACTGATGATATCCTTGCAGATACTACAACTCCTCACAAGATGCCTTCAGAAAAGCCTGCTCAGGTATGCATTACCCTAAAAAGCCACTCTTTTTCTTTGATTGCTCCGTGATTGAAAATCCCCTTTTAAAACAGCCATACTGTAGTTATCTTGTGAGCACTCAAAGCCATCATCTGATTCTTTGTGGCAACTAGTGGCATAGTAAGTTTCCAGTAATGCATTTTCTGTAAAAAGGCCTGTTTCAGGGACTTGCCCTGACTTTCCAATAACAGTGACAACTGAGCACCAGAGACAGGAAGGAAGGTTTTTGATACACACTGACTAGTTCAGTGCTCTCTTCTTACAATTTGAAATGCCAACAATAGAACGATTTATGATGCGCCATAATTAAGAGTATTTCTACATTTTTTTAATAATAATTTTATTGTGTGTAAGGAACATACCATGTCTAGAAAGTTGAGAAAAGCACACAATTCAGGACCTATTGAAGTTTCACATACAGTCAAGCTTCCTCTTGGGTCTTTGCATGCCTTTCTCACTGACACACAAACTGTAAATGAGCCCAGAACTGTTCATTAACCTTGGCTAATATGCTGATAAATTTGGCTTAAATTTTGAGCTAGTAATGAAGCTTGAATGGAGGTATTGCTTTGTGTAGCAGTGAGAACCATGTTTTCTGCTTTACAAGGATGTGCAAGGACAACAATCATTCCACAGAGGAATGAGAGCAATACAGTTAATTCTCTAGTGAGAGAAATGAGGGGAAATGAAAATATCGAGAGAGCAACAGTGGGAATCCGTGAAGGAGCTCTTAACAGCTCATCCCTGTAAGTGTCTTTTCTAGTCTCTGAGGAAATCTATTGATTCCTGTCTTCTTGTTAAACTTTCCCATTATTTGAAGCGTTTTACTGTAGAACTAACAGTGCTTGTCAAGTGTATAATTAACTCCTTCATAGGCTTTATCTGTGTTGTGTTATCAGCTTTTATAAGTACAAGAGTTTGAAGTGCTCTCTCAAATAAATAAATGTATGATATAAAAGTTATAAAATGAGCATTGTTTCACTGTTCACTTAGATAGTCTAAGATTTGCTTCTGTTTTGCCTGAAAAACAAAACCAGCCTAAGCATCACTGACTTTTTAAAAAGATAGTGGTATTCTTACAAATATCAACAGCACAGAAACATTCATAAATGTACACTTCAAACATTCAGAAGTACACACATTTTCTGTAACTATTTGAACAAAACTTTTGCGAGCTGCAATACCAGACTTGATGGACAAGATTTAAAAGTTGATAACTAGATGTACTGGAAAAGAAGGCAACTCTTAAAGAATGTTAAAAGATGCACATTCAGCTAAAAGATTCATTTCTTCTAAAGAGGGTAAAATGTTCCTTGAAAGCTTTCAGCCAGGTCATGAAGTAATAGAGAGGTTTCTCATTTTGAGATACCAATCTCAACTTCTAATAACAAGAGTGGCACAGAAACAATTCTACATTTAATTCCACTTTTTATTTGAGCAAGTGCGGGAAGGAACAGTTTAGGAACACAGACACTGATAAATGACTTTACTATTAAACTCCTTGTAACTTCCTGCCAGTGGAAACTTCCTTTCTATTAAACTTTATTTTAAAAAGTTTTAAAAAGTCTTCTGTGTTAGTATTCTAAAATAATGTGGTCAGAATATTATTTTAATATTTCATATTTCAATG
The DNA here is from genome assembly GCF_964034855.1 of Anser brachyrhynchus. Classification (NCBI taxonomy): domain Eukaryota; kingdom Metazoa; phylum Chordata; class Aves; order Anseriformes; family Anatidae; genus Anser; species Anser brachyrhynchus. Next base: position 100,510,334 of record NC_137695.1, read on the forward strand.
AATATTCAGCATATTTACATGAATATTTCCTAGTTCATTTAAATGAATATTCTGCTTCAGCGGGAAACACAAAATGTTAATGTTGTTTATATGCACTAGAGGTGATTTGTCTCAGCAGTTTATCTTTCAGATGTCTTAATTGGCACTTTGGGAGAGGAAGGTGAGAGGAAGGAAGACCTATAGTCTGCAGACGTGCTATCACTGAATTATAGGTCTAGAATGATTTAGGCTAATAGGAATAGGGCTGGATCTTGAACATAGCAAAAAGACACATAAAGAATCATAGAATCATAGAATATCCCGAGTTGGAAGGGACCCATAAAGATCATCAAGTCCAACTCCTGCCACCGCACAGGTCTGCCCAAAATTTTAGGCCATGTGACTAAGTGCACAGTCCAATCTCTTCTTAAATTCAGACAGGCTCGGTGCAGTGACTACTTCACTGGGGAGCCTGTTCCAGTGTGCAACCACCCTCTCGGTGAAGAATCTCTTCCTCATGTCTAGCCTAAACTTCCCCTGCCTCAGCTTAACAGCGTTCCCGCAGGTCCTATCACTGGTGATAATGGAGAATAGGTCACCTGCCTCTCCACTCCCCCTCGCGAGGAAGTTGTAGACTGCGATGAGGTCCCCCCTCAGCCTCCTCTTCTCCAGGCTGAACAGGCCCAGGGACCTCAGCTGCTCCTCATATGTCTTCCCTTCTAGGCCCTTCACCATCTTCGTCGTCCGCCTCTGGACACTCTCCAAGAGTTTAATGTCCTTTTTGTACTGTGGTGCCCAGAACTGCACACAGTACTCTGAGGTGAAGAAGGTAGAGTCACAAAAAGTAGGAACATACACCTTGGATATCTAAAAAGGTAGTCTAAGCAAGCTGTCCAAGGCTTGCTTTATATCAGTGCAGGAATAAAAGGGTGCTGATGTGAGTTTTATCCAGCATCTTTTAGACATTGAATTACACCTGAAGATATCTGTTCACTGGGAAAGGGAATATGACCAACTAGCTTTGCCTTGATAGCTTAACTATTTCATCCCATGTGTGTTAAATGTACTTTCATCATACACTTGTGACCTACCTTTGCATGGTGAAAGTTATTTTTCGGTAGTATGCATTATATAGTATGCAGAGAAGGTATTTGTAAAATTCAGTATGAGTTATTTCTAAAGAGTAGTGCTTGCCTTATTCAACTTCTCAGATACCTTGCAATTTTGTGGAGAGAAAGAGACAGATGTGGAAGGAGTGTCTGTGATGGACAGAGAAGTTGTCTCCTACAGAGGAGTACTGAAATGTGACAGTGCATTTGGTAAAGATATGAAGACCCTTTTTTTTTTATCCTCCTAACTGATGTTTTACATGGTCAATGACTACATTAGGACAAAAATTATTAAGGCACGTGGTAAGAACACCTTTTGATATTCTTGATAAAGCAAAAATGTTTTGTTCAGGTGGCATCTTAGAAAATTTGTCATTTGTGAAAACCGTTTTGCTGCATTCCATAAAAATCCAGATTAAAAATATGCATGCAGCAAATTACAGTTTAAGACCAATAGGAAAGTGAGTGGTTTTGATCCCATGAGAGAGTTATACTTGTGAAACAGGGCCCAAGTGGAATGTGGTACATGATGTATCAGTTATTGTTGTGGCTGATAGATTGTTGGTATAGAAATAGTATGTAATATTTCATACTTTATTTAAGAAATTCACCAAATATTTTCTGAACTCCTGGTTAATTTATTACTGTTTGTTTAGGTTTGTTTAGTCTTGCTTTTTCCTCTATTATTAGCATGTAATATGAAAACTGACGTATTCATGTTTAATAAATTAAACTGGTGTTGTATTACTGAAGCATCCAAACTGCTCCAGAAGATACACCAAAACTGTATGTTAGGCCTGACTCAGAGGCTTCTCCACATTTTTCCTATGTTTTTGCATTTTTTGCATCAAGAGCTTAATGATAAATTTAGTCCATCTTTTAATCAAGCTTCATGGAACCATGCCATTTTCTGCCATTTGCTGGTGTGGTCCTGTTATGAATAAAAGAGAGAAATTCAGCTGTGAATTTGTGGTAGAGGAATAAATTGCTTTCAGAAGAAGAACAAAGCAAAATGTGTTTCCATTCCTGCTTTGTGCCAGTGGGCAAAAATGAGTTCTTTTGCTACTACGATTGCCTCTAGAATGCAAGACAATATGTGAAGAGCAGATCACAGAGGGAAGAAAACAAACTAACTGTATTACCATATTGCAAAGCTTGCTGTAGATTTTGTAATGCATAAGACTTTTACATCTAACACCTTGGAGCATTTTTTTTTCCTGTTAGAGAAATGTGATGTCAGATCAAAACTCTGAAGATTTATTAGCATTGTTTGGTAGGAAGCCACTTTGCAGGTGAGTATCCACACCGGTTAAACTCTGATGTGCCCAGCAGCAAAAGACAGTACTGTTGAATGGCTATGGAGGATGCCATGTAAGCAATTAGATGTATGAATGTTTTCATAAATGACAAACTAGAAAAAATATAACCAGTGCATTTGTTTTGACTTATAGCCATCCAAAATATGTTTTAATAGTGTGGTCTGCATGTGAGCATTCAGAGACACCAAATCTTTGTAGGTAAATGGGGAATGGTGACTGCTTTCTCCACAGAGGCTGGCTGTTCCATTCACACTGGTGTGAAACTTAAAAATGGTAGGGAAACAGAGAATCATTGAGTCCAACTCTGCCATTAGTGAAGGTTTTTTTCTCACGTTTTTGAAGTGACTTTTCAAAGGTGACTGAAAGGATATGGAACGTGTGTTCATTCATCCATTGAAGCAATGCAAGCACCAATGTGTGCATTTCAACTTCCCTGTATTTGCTGTCAGGCCTCAAGGAAGTTTGAAGAGACCTTATGGACAATAGGAAAAAAATGTTCAAGCTGATTACACACAGAGGTTGTCTGTGGTTCACATACCTTCTTTCTTGCCCTCAGGTGCAGGACATATTTAGGCAAGGCACACAAAATATCCAGAGTAGAGGATGATCAGATAGCTTTCATTTTGAAACAAACACACACACAAAAAAAAGCAAACAAACACTTCCGTCATTTCTCACCATTCTCTGTATTTATCTTTGCATCTAGAGCCTTATAGGTGTTTTCTGCTATCTTCTCTTTAAGTATTTAACACCTACCTTATCTCTGCAGTGGCTGTTAACCATGCCAGATTTTGGGTGTGCCCCTTTAGTCATTCCCATTCAGAGAAGAGTGATTAGAATGTAAAAACTTTAAATATACGATAATGAATGGGTTTGAAAGCCCAGTAAGCTATATGGTTGGATTCTGCTCTCTCTGTAACACCTGGTAAAATGAGACAAATTACTAATGTGAGTTTCTAAGAGCATAAAATAACACAATATCTAGTAAGGAAAATTTTGTGCTCTGCTAATATGAGGAAAATAAATTAATGCAGTACAGACTTTCCTTAGTAAGGATATTCTGGAGGCTAAAACAAACCAACCCAACTACTGGAATTTAGGTGGTCTTTATGGGGTTTTCTCCTAGTAACGCTCATCTGTTTAGATGGTAATCTACTGAACTGTATTCCAACCAAGCTTTAAGGCTGAAACCTAATTCCTGCTGGATGGATAATTGTGTTTATCTTGAGCTTCTCTGCTGTCATCTACCTGCAAGTGTGGGGTAAGGGAGAATGGGAAGAGAGGGAGCTAAGTCTTCTGGTCTGTGTGTTAGCTTCTGTGTTTGGAAGACGCTAGAAGTTGTCTGCTTTATTCTAAACATAGCAATAACGGCCCACACCTCTAGCCTTAGAAACAGAAGAAATGGAGGAGGCTGGATTATGTGTAAAATCCACCAACTCATGCTAGCCTCTGGGCTAGTGTTCTAAGCATAGAACTCTTGTGGGAGAAAGGCTAAGGTGAGCAATCAGTTTTTCAGAATTCAGGCCTTGAGCAAAGTCCAACAATTAGGATGTTAGCTGCTATCAGACTTTCCTTATTAGTAAAACTGAAAGAGTGTATTTATGTCTGTTAGGTGTATGTGCAGGAATACTGCACTAATGTCCCTTATCTGGTCTTGGTTTTCTTTTTTCTTGTTACTCTGAATAATCTGTCAGTAGTCAGAATTTATAGGATTCTAAATTTATGCTGTTTAAATTTATGCTGTTTAAATTTATTGAAAATGCAGTGCTTTATTTGAAAATCTCTTAGTATACCTCTTACTATAAGGTAGAATTTAGCTAAGGCTAAAAAACACAGTCTGCACTTTAATCATGCTTTGAATGTAGCATAAAGTAGCAGGTGAAAAGTACTTAAGCTTCTTGTTTTCTATGTATCTTTTATTTTTGCCTGTTGAAATTGTTGGTATCATGTGTTGAGGACACTTGGTTCCAAGCTTACTAACAAAACACCTACTGTCCAATGTGTCAGAAGCGCTATTACCTCTTAAAGGGATAATTAATTTGAATACAGATTCTTACAAATGTCTCTCTGAATCGTTAAAAACACTATACTCTTGCTTCTCTGCTAATTCAGTGATCTCTGCAATATAATTGATCATGTGGTGTCAATATGATGACGTGCCATACTATGGACTGAGTTATTTTTCATATGCTGAAATCCAGTTTTAACATTTGTTTGTATCAATGAAAGTTGATAGCTGTCAGAAATATCAAACAGCTTAGTTCATGACTGTGTTCTTTCATATATAATGCACAACTGTTTTCTGTATGTATGAATTGTAAGGAAATATTTACTTAAATAACCCCACTATTCTTCAAATGACTCTGAATAATAATGTTCTTCTAGGTAGGACCTTAAAAAATAAAAAGGTTTGACTTAGACTTTGTTTTTGCCATGTAACTTTCAATAGCTTCATTAACCTATGGAAGATATTTATAAATTCTCCGGCAATTGCTTTGCTCCCTTGCCCCTCATTTGAGTGTACCCTTAATGAGGATTAGCTCACTCCTTTATGCTCTGAATATCATCTCTTCTAAGTCCTGCTGCCCAGGACTGAAAACAAGTTTTTTTTTTACTTTTGATAGCTAGTTCAAAGTTTTATATTGGCCTATGCAGTTTTCTTCACACAAGGCTCTCTGAAGTGTTGCTGGTATATATTCTTTTATATGTATATAACATATATATATATTCTGACTTTGATCTCCATATGCTTTCTGTCACTGTTTTCCCTTCTTACAGTAGTTTGGAAACTGTCAAGTCTGTCATGTCAAATTGCTGTTAGTTTTCCATAATCATCTGTCCAGTCTGTCTGACACTGTCAGTACAGTGGCTTTTTCATATTATTCATATGGGTTTGTGTGTGTGTGTGTGTGCGTGTGTGTATATATATATATATATATACACACACACGCACACACACACGGTTGCTCAGATTCTGGTTCTGATGTACCTGATGTACTAAATCTACTGGTATGGTCATTTTCTGTCTGAATCAAACACCTTTCATTTTTTTGTGGTCAGACTGACAAGGCAGTGGAAAATCCATTGCAGGTGTTTACCAGGCGATTTATAAACACAGTAAATGATGTAGGGTCTGGCTTTGAAGTATATGTGTTTGCCAAACCTGTTGTTTTCAAAGCAATTTAAAAGGTTACAGAAATGAGGAGGCAGATATAAAAATAGAAAGCTGGAGGGAAATAAGTACCATGGGGTAGGAAAAAACAGGCATATATTGCATGACTTGACATTACATTATTTTTAAATGATTATGGAGAACACTTTGTTCAATGTTGTCAGCCTTTTTTATTAGCTATTAGTAAAACATCAATTTGTATTCTCCGTAGCTTAGCAAGGGTTACAAAAAATAGAACTCCTCACAGACTAAGTAGCATTCTTTCCTTTAACATTTACACTAACTCCTGGAAAGTGCCCTCATGAAGTACTCTGTAATTATAATGTGAGGGAGTTGAAATATCAAACTGAGGTTAATTTCTCTTAAGCTGTTAGCTGCACACAAGAACTAGGGATTTAATTTTTTATTATTATTTTGTTTTTAGTTCTACATTCCAGTGCTTAATGAAGAAAATAGCTAAAAATGTCTCAAAAAGATGAGAACAGTTGAAAATGAACATGAGGAGTCTCCAAAATGATGTTGCTGATTAATTAGATTTGCCATAAAAACATCCCACTATTATTCTCTGCCCTAGCTTAAAACTAATAAAATATGAAGACTGATAATATGTTTGAAATGCAATCACAAGGTTTTTGTTCTCAGACCTGTTCAGGTACAGAGAGTTTCTCTCTGTTGTCGTCTTTGTTTAATCCTTTATTCACATAGGTTTAACCCTACTAACCTCTGGGATCCAATTAACATCTTGTAATAGGTGTTTCTTATATGTAACACAGTGCCTTGAACAGATGGATGGCTCATTAAAATTGCTTTAATATATTACTGCATGTAGAGAACAGGGAGGACCAGCTGTCTGTCCATAGGCTATTTCTAGCCCCAAATATTTCACCCAGTTTTCTCCTTTTGTGAAGAGCCTGGGAAGGTAGCTTCCAACTTTCCTGGGATACCTGTGGTTTCTCTTGATGATGTATATACATTTACTAGGGATTTTCCCCTGCCAACAATGCCATACAGGGTTGGGTTGTCATTGCTAGCACTCTTGGTCGGGATAGATCCTAGCCTTCATTTAGGTCCACAGGCAAGAAGACAACTGAAAGATGGACGTTGACCACTGTTAAATGTCCAAAAAGCAAAGACTTACTGCCTGCTGTGTGTGAGCAAAAGCTTCAGATGCAAGTGTAGTTCAGTTGGAGCTGTACACATGCAGTTTATGAATGCACTGAGTTTACTCTATATGCAGATCAAATTATCCTGTTTTATGCAGTTTAACATCTTGCAGTGGCAGAAAACTGGGCTTTAAAGTTGCTGTAGCAGGGAGTTTGGGTCTCTGTGGTGCATACTAATAGTAAAGCTACTTGAACATAGTACTTGGCATCTCTGTTACAAGGGTTACGCTGAAATAATCTAGGCTGATTATGGTGAAATGTTTGCTAGGAAATAGGACACAGGATATAGGTGTGTCATCTTCATACTCCAAGGGATGGCACAACCCCTTTGGTAGAGTTAACAGACACTTCAGGAAACTGCAGACTGTCCTGGTTAGACTTGATATAGACATCTAGCTTCACACGAAGTGTCCTGCATGACTCATAAGGTTGACAATTTTTTTTTTTTCCTTTTTTCTCTTTCTCAATCAGATGCCTTTACTGACATGTTCAGCTCAGCCTTTTACTTCAGATGTCAGTGCTGCTCACTCACTGGGACTCTTTACACTCAAGGCTTACAGAGTCACAGAGTGGTTGAGGTTTAAAGGGACCTCTGGAGGCTATTTGGTCCAACCCCCCTGCTCAAGCAAGGTCACCTAGAGCACATTGTACAGGATTGCGTCCAAGCAGGCTTTGAATGTCTCCAGAGGAGACTCCACAACTTCTCCAGGCAACCAGTGCCAATGCTCTGTCACCCTCACAGTAAAGAAGCTTCTCCTCATATTCAGATGGAACTTCCTGCATTTCAATTCATGCCCATTGACTTTTATCCTGTTGCTGGGCACCACTGAAAAGAGTCTGATCCCATCCTCTTGACACCCTCCCTTAAGATATTTGTATACATTGATAAGATCCCCTCTCAGTCTTCTCCAGGCTAAACAGGCCCATCTCTTTCAGCCTTTTATAGAATCATAGAATCATCAAGGTTGGAAAAGACCTCCAAGATCATCTGGTCCAAACGTCCCCCTGCCACCAATGTCACTCACTAAGCCATGTCCCTAAGCATCATATCCAACCTGTCCTTAAACACCCCTAGGGACAGTGACTCCACCACCTCCCTGGGCAAGCCGTTCCAATGCCTGACTACTCTTTCTGAGAATAAATTTCTCCTAATTTCCAAACTAAACCTCACTTGGTGCAACTTGAGGCCATTCCCTCTTGTCTTATCATAAGTTACCTGTGAGAAGAGGCCAACTCCCAGCTCCCCACCACTTCCTTTTGGGTAGTTGTAGAGAGCAATAAGGTCTCCCCTGAACCTCCTCTTTTTCAGACTAAACAACCCCAGTTCCCTTAGCCGCTCCTCATAGGACTTGTGTTCCAGGCCCTTCACCAGCTTCGTAGCCCTTCTCTGGACACCTTCCAGGGCCTCGATGTCCTTCTTGTACCAAGGGGCCCAAAGCTGAACACAGTACTCGAGGTGTGGCCTCACCAGAGCTGAGTACAGGGGAATGATCCCCTCCCTGGTCCTGCTGGCTATACTATTCCTGATACAAGCCAGGATGTCATTGGCCTTCTTGGCCACCTGGGCACACTGCTGGATCATGTTCAGGCAAGCATTGACCAACACGCCCAGATTCTTTTCCTCTGCACAGCTTTCCAGCCACTCATAAGAGAGATTCTTCAGTCCCCTAATCATCTTAGTAGCCCTTAGTAGCCCTCTACAGGACCCTCCCCAGGAGCTCAATGTCTCTCTTGTAGTGGGGAGCCCAGAACTGGACACAGTACTCCAGGTGTGGTCTCATCATGACTGAGTAGATGCAGTGGATAACCTCCTTTGACTTGCTGACAACCCTTGCCCCTGTGTACCCCAGAATACCGTTACTGGCCTGCTTGGCCACAAGAGCAAATTGCTGACTCATGGTTAACTTGTCAGCCAGGACTCCCAGGTCCTTCTCTGCTGATCTTCTTTCCAACAAGGCAGCCCCCAACTTGTGCTGGTGCGTGGGGTTATTCCCCCCTAGGTGCAGGACCCTTCACTTGCTTTTGTTGAACTTAATGAGGTTCCTGTCCACCCAACTCTCCAGCCTGTTCAGGTCTTTCTGGATGGAAGCACATCTCTCTGGTGTATCAGCTACTCCTGCCAGTTTCGTATCATCAGCACACTTGCTGAGGGTTCACTCTGTCCCTTCATCCAGGTCATTGATGAACAAGTTGAACAAGACTGGACTCAGTGCTGACCTCTGGGGGACACTGCTAGCTCCAGGCCTCCAAGTAAACTGTGTTGCTGATCACAGCCCTATGAGCTATGTCATCCATCCAGTTCTCAATCCACCTCACTGTCCGCTCATCTAAACCACAATTCCTGAACTTACCTTTGAGGATGTTGTGGGAGACAGTGTGAAAAAGCCTTACTGAAGTCAAAGTAGACAACATCCACTGCTCTCCCCTCATCTACCTAGCCAGTTATTCCATCATAGAAGGCCATCAGATAGGTTAAGCACAACTTCCCCTTGGTGAATGCATGCTTACTACTCCTGATCATCTTTTTTATCCTCTGTGTGCTTAGGGATGACCTCCAGGATGAGCTGTTCCATCACCTTTCCAGGAATGGAGGTGAGGCTGACTGCCCTGTAGTTTCCTAGGTCCCTTTTCTTGCCCTTTTTGAAGATTAGAGTGACACTGGCTTTCTTCTTTCCTCAGGCACTTTTTTTTTTTTTTTGTCTAGGACCTTTCAGAGGTGGTCAAGAGTGGCCTAGATATAATGTCCACAAGCTCCCTCAGAACTCGTGGGTGTATCCCATTGGAGCCCCTGGATTTGTGGGTGTTAGGTTTGGCTAAATGATCTCTAACCTGATCCTTCTTGACCAAGGGAAAGTCTTCCTTTCTCCAGACTTTCTCTCTTGTCTCCAGGGTCTGGGATTCCTGAGGGATGTCCCTAGCAGTAGAAGCTGAAGCAACAAAGACATTCAGTAACTCTTCTTTCTCTATATCAGTCATCACCAGGGCACTCACACCATTCAGCAGTAGGCCCACATTTTCACTAGCCTTTCTTTTGCTACGTGTTTGAAGAAGCCTCTCTTTTTGTCCTTGACATCCCTTGCCAGATTTAATTCCAAATGGGCCTTAGCCTTCCTCATTGCAGCCCTGCATACACTGACAATATTCCTATATTGCTCCCAAGTGGCCTGTCCCTTTTTCCACATTCTGTATACATACTTTTTCTGTTTTGCCAGGAGCTCCTTCAAGTTACATGGACTTCTACTTAAACAGATATTGTTTTATGTCATGTCTGCAATTGAAATTATTCTTCTGCAGCTGAAACAATTATTCCAGTTATGTGAGAGTTTTGAGGAGGGCAACAACAGAGCCACTACTTAGCAGAGGATTAACTTCATCATAATTTAGAGGTCTTTTCTGTATATATCTGCACTAAAACTAGCTTAGACTCCTTTATAGGAAGTGAAGAGAAATGAGCACTTCAGAATTCATTTGCCATTTTAGATGAACATTCTTGAGAATGTTCTATTTCTTTTCTATTTGGTATAAAATATCTAGTAGAAATTGGATAGTGAAGGGCATAAATGTCTCCCGTATATCTGATTATATGTCATTCCTGTCCCTAGCTGATCTCTATTTTCTTACTTTTTATTTTTATGAAAGTCATACGGAAGAAAAAGCTATCTTTGAATTCGCTTGTTTAAGTTAGTATTCCCCTATTAAAACTGTTAATTAAACATTATACTGTATTCATGTTTACTAACTGCACTGTTGCGTACTTTTATGTAGGTAGCAGTAGTTATCCAACTTAGTTTGCCTTATCTGCATATGTTTGCACCCTAGACTTGTATTTTATTAAAGATACTTAATCAAGCCAGTTTAAATTTCTCATTGGACATGAAAAAAATCATTAGGAGGATTTTCCAGTCTCTGACTGTGAATCATACAACTGCAGCTAGAGAGAGAACTGTTTAATTAAGAAATGTGGAGTCAAGTGTTATTCCACTAATTTTGTACCCATTATTTCAGCCAAAGTTTTATTTCAGGTATTATTTACACTTAAACTTGGAGTAATTAACTAAATTGGTGTAATTACTTATGAATTAAAGTACTATCAGCATGAGTAAAGATGGAAAAATCTGGCTGTTCTGGCAGTGTGTCTCCACTTGATGTATTGAATGGTTCATCAAGATCTTTCCCTGTGTTTTTTAAGCTTATTCAAGTACACAATGTCATTGATTAAGAATGAGAAGATCAGAAACTTCACCTATTTGTCAAAAATCTGTTTCTGAGAAATTTAAATAGGTATCCAAAGAAGAGAAGCTCATGATAATAATAGACTTCAGTTACTGAGGAAAAACAGCAAGACAGGTCACAGCAAGTCTGAATGGCATTGTGAAGCCACACTGACAGCTTTTCTTTAGTTTCAGAAGGTGAAGGAAGTTGTGAATGTGACTATTTTAGATTATGTTCTTTCTCCATAGGGAGAATGCTTGGAGAATTTGAAGTGACCTATTAATTCATTGGAAGTGTTCATGAATTAACAACACTTACAACTCTACAGAAAGGAATAGAGTAGCAGAGTAAAGTTAAAAAACTGAGGAAAAATCAGTCTTTGGGAAAAGGCAAACTGGGTCTGTTAGGAAAATCATCAAAGTAATAAAGCTTCATACTTTCTGTAAATAAGTTATGAGAAAACGGACTGTGTTAAAACAAACAAACAAACAAAACAAAAAACAAACAAACAACAACAACAACAAAAAAAAACAGTAGCAAGCTATCCTGGTGCAGAAGATGGGATATGAAGCATATGAAGAGGTTTTGCTTAGTATTTCCCTAGTGCTGCCTATGGTACTTTTTTTCTCAGTTATATATTTTGTGTGTTCTTTTTGAATTCCTGGCAGCTTACTTTCCTCCACCATTTCTCTAATGTAATCACTAATGATCGAAAAGGTGCTTCCATTACTTCTGATGTGTTCAAGGATAATTTTTCTGCATCAGGGTTGTATTTGAAAGAGGGGTGGAAGAATGGCTAAGGACAACAATAAACAGATGGTATAAGCAAACAGATAGTATAGGAAAGCAGGCTAGCCTGTAAAATGCCTAACAGACAAGGAAGATGAAAATGTTCTAACAGTCTTGGAAAAAGCGGAGAAATAAAGGAAAGTATAATGTCTCTTCAAACTGGAAGAGTGAATGATGACATTAAACCTTTTATTTTGGCTTTCAGAACAGAGATACTTTGTAACTGGATATCTAATACTAATACATTAGTTTTTAATATAAGCACAGAGCAGGAAGGAAACAGTGGGTTTAAGAGCATTTTATTAACTAGGATGTTTTTTAATTTGCAAACTCTAAAATATCTTTTTTTTTTTTTTTTTTTCCCTCAAGGGCTTGAAAAAAAAAAAAAGAGGCACTTTTTGAATCATTAATTACTTTTGAGAAATGATAGAGGACAGGTTAGATCCTAAGGGACTGAAACAGAACAAACAGTATATAGCAAATGTAGTTTAAGGGTGAGGAAAAAATGAGCACAATAGGCAGTACTGGGGGAATTCTAAATGAATTATGAATCAATTTATAAGACCTAGAGGATAATTAAATAAGAAGAAAGAAACCAGATGAATTTGATGAGAACAAATTGTGTCAAACCAATCCATTTACTTTCTTCAGTGGAAAATCACAGAATCACAGAATCACAGAATCGTCTAGGTTGGAAGAGACCTCCAAGATCACCTAGTCCAACCTCTGTCCTAACACTAACAAGTCCTACACTAAACCATATCACTAAGCTCTACATCTAAACGTCTCTTAAAGACCTCCAGGGATGGTGACTCAACCACTTCCCTGGGCAGCCCATTCCAATGCCTAACAACCCTTTCCGTAAAGAAGTTCTTCCTAATATCCAACCTAAACCTCCCCTGGCGCAACTTTAGCCCATTCCCCCTCATCCTGTCACCAGGCACGTGGAAGAATAGACCAACCCCTACCTCGCTACAGCCTCCTTTAAAGTACCTATAGAGAGTGATAAGGTCGCTCCTGAGCCTCCTCTTTTCCAGGCTGAACAATCCCAGCTCCCTCAGCCGCTCCTTGTAAGCCTTGTTCTCCAGACCCCTTACCAGCTTTGTAGCCCTTCTCTGGACTTTCTCAAGCACCTCCATGTCCTTCTTGTAGCGAGGGGCCCAAAACTGAACACAGTACTCGAGGTGCGGCCCCACCAGAGCTGAGTACAGGGGGACAATCATTTCCCTAGACCTGCTGGCCACACTGCTTCTTATACAAACCAGGATGCTGTTGGCCTACTTGGCCACCTGAGCACACTGCTGGCTCATATTCAGTCGACTATCAACCAGTACTCCCAGGTTCTTCTCTGCCAGGCAGCTTTCCAGCCACTCATCTCCCAGCCTGTAGCTCTGCTTGGGGTTGTTGTGCCCCAGGTGCAGGACCCGGCACTTGGCCTTGTTGAACTTCATACAGTTGACCTCAGCCCATCGCTCCAGCCTATCCAGATCCTCCTGCAGAGCCTTCCTTCCCTCGAGCAGATCAACACACGCACCTAACTTGGTGTCGTCTGCAGACTTACTGAAGGTGCACTGAATCCCCTCATCCAGACCATCGATAAAGATATTGAAGAGGACTGGTCCCAGTACTGAGCCCTGGGGGACACCACTAGTGACCGGCCTCCAACTGGATTTGACTCCATTCACCACAACTCTTTGGGCCTGGCTATCCAGCCAGTTTTTAACCCAATGAAGCGTACGCCAGTCCAAGCCCCGAGCAGCCAGTTTCCTGAGGAGAATGTTGTGGGAAACAGTATCAAAAGCCTTACTGAAGTCAAGGTAGACCACATCCACAGCTTTCCCTCATCCACTAAGTGTGTCACTCTGTCATAGAAGGAGATCAGGTTCGTCAAGCAGTACCTGTGTTTCATAAACCCATGCTGACTGGGCCTGATCGCCTGGTTGCCCTGCAAGTGCTGCGTGATGACCCTCAAGATAATCTGCTCCATGAGCTTCCCTGTCACTGACGTCAAACTAACAGGCCTATAGTTCCCCGGGTCTACCCTCCGGCCCTTCTTGTATATGGGCGTCACGTTTGCTAGCCGCCAGTCGACTGGGACCTCCCCTGATAGCCAGGACTGCCGATAAATGATGGAAAGTGGCTTGGCCAGCTCTTCCGCCAGTTCTCTCAGTCCCCTCGGGTGGATCCCATCCGGCCCCATCGACTTGCATACATCCAATTGCTGTAGCAGGTCGCCAACCATTTCCTTGCGGATAGTGAGGGCCACATCCTGCTCCCCATCCCCTTCCACCAGCTCAGGGTACTGGGCATCCAGAGAACAACTGGTTTTGCCACTAAAGACTGAGGCAAAGAAGGCATTAAGCACCTCAGCTTTTTCCTCATCTCTTGTAACTAAGTTTCCCCCCGCATCCAGTAAAGGATGGAGATTCTCCTTAGTCCTCCTTTTGGTGTTGATGTATTTATAAAAACATTTTTTGTTATCTTTAACGGCAGTAGCCAGATTGAGCACCAGATGAGCTTTGGCCTTTCTAATTTTGTCCCTGCACAGCCTCGCAACATCCTTATAGTCCTTGTGAGTGGCCCGCCCTCTTTTCCAAAGATTATAAACCCTCTTTTTTCTCCTAAGCTCAAGCCAAAACTCTCTGTTCAGCCAGACTGGTCTTCCGTGCTGGCTCATCTTTGGCACGTGGGGACAGACCGCTCCTGAGCCATTAAGATTTCCTTCTTGAAGATTGCCCAGCCTTCCTGGACTCCTCTGCCCTTCAGAACCACCTCCCAAGGGACTCTGCCAAACAGTGTCCTGAACAGCTCAAAGTCAGCCCTCCGGAAGTCCAATACAGCGATTTTACTGGTCCCCTTCCTGACTTCGCCAAGAATAGAGAACTCTACTATTTTGTGGTCACTCTGCCCAAGACAGTTCCCGACCACCACATCTCCCACCAGTCCATCACTGTTTGTGAACAGAAGGTCTAGCGGGGCACCTCCCCTGGTAGGCTCTCTAACCAGCTGCATCAGGAAGCTATCTTCCACGCTCTCCAGAAACCTCCTAGACTGCTTTCTCTGGGCTGTGTTGTGCTTCCAGGGTATGTCTGGGAAGTTGAAGTCCCCCACGAGAATGAGCGCTGACGATTTCGCAGCTTCTGCCAGCTGCCTGTAGAACTCCCCATCCGTCTCCTCATCCTGGTTTGATGGTCTATAACAGACCCCCACCAGGATGCTTGCTTTGTTGGCCTTCCCACTGATCCTAACCCATAGGGACTCAACCTTATCATTCCCAGCCTCAAGTCCCACAACATCAAAACACTAATATAGAGAGCCACACCACCACCCCTTCTGTGCTGCCTGTCCCTTCTGAAGAGCCTATAGCCAGACATTGCAGCACTCCAGTCATGAGAGTGGTCCCACCACGTTTCCGTGATGGCAACCACGTCATAGCCTGCCTGCTGCACGATGGCTTCCAGCTCCTCTTGTTTGTTACCCATGCTGCGTGCTTTAGTGTAGCTGCACTTCATTTGGGCCATTGCCTTCTCCCCCGGCCTTGCCATTGTTCCCTCTGGCACAGCTCCAACAAGCCTTATTTCAGCCCCATCTCCCTTCTTACCTAGGTTAAAGCCCTTTCACTGAGCCCTGCCAGCTCCTGGGCTAGGATCCGTTTTGCCCTTAGAGATAGGGACCCGTCTGCGGCCATCAGGCTGGGTGCCAAGTAAAGCGCCCCATGGTCAAAAAAAACCAAAATTTCTGTGTTGGAACCAAAATTTCTGTGTTCTGAAATCATGTTCTAGTGAATAGGAAAGAAAGGGAAAGCAGCCTGTAATACCGTACCTTGATGAGGATTTTGATGCCATCCTATGTGACATCAGCAAATGAACTAGTGAAATCATCAGATGAAACTACTATGCAATATATGTGCAACTGGCTGGTCTCCTGGCCCCTCCACAACTCCCCTAACTACTTTTTCTCTCAATTGGAAAGGGCATTTAGCAGGGACCTGCAAGTTTTTCTTTGGTGCAGCTCTATCTAACATTTTCAAGTTCATTTTTGCTGCTAAAATAGAGCATATACTTAGAACATTTCTGGATTTCATTGTATTAGGAATATTTTTAATAACACAGAAAATACTGGAATAAGCTTTTTTTTTTTTAATGAAGACGTGATGTATAATTGTTCAAACTTAAGAAGAAAAAATGAAATGATTAATAAAAGGAGAAATGATGAGTTGGCTAATCCATGCTACTGCAGTGGAGGATCCTAGGGCTTGTAACAGATGGTTAACCACATGTCTAGAACAAGAAAAGGTCAAATAAACATTTCTTTTTGGTGTAGAATTAAAATCACATATTTTACATTGAAGTGAAGTAGCAAGAGGTTTTCCTGTAAAACATGGGAGTTTATTATTCTTTGATGTGAATGAAACCCTCAAATTGAATAGTGTATGAAGTTTTGAAGCCCTTGAAGTACTGTATAAACAAAGTGAAGGATGTCCAGAAGAAAATGAAAGATCTGGTTTGGAAAACTTCAAGAACAGTGAAATGATTTAGATATGATACATTTAAAAAGAGAACCTTTTTTAATCCCTAATAAAAAGATTACTTCACTATGCCCCAGTAATACCAGAAGAAAATAGAAATAATTTGTAGATTATGTGAATAAATGAAGTAAATGCTATTAAATGGTGAGACTAGTAAAACAGCCTACCAAGAAAACGTGTGGAACCTCCTTCAGTTCATGCCGGAGGAGGTCAGCAGTCTGTATATTGTTTAGAGATGCCTTTCCTTTACTGCTGGAGAGCAGACTTGTAGACTTCTTGCCCTACCTTACTGGGATTTTTCTTATTCACAGCTCTGAATATGTTTCTTCCCTTTCAAGATAAGCTCTGTTTAGTTAAAACTACTGACATATCCTTTGTAATGAGAACAGTATGTTCAATAATTCAGAACACAGAATGACTTGTGTGGGATGATTGCAGGTATATAGCCATTGCAGTCAGCATTTATGTCAAAAAATAACTTACCAAAGACTCCATGGAGATATGATAAGAAGCTAATAACTAACTATGGAACTTTATCAGTGGACTAGATAAAGGGAAAATATTTATTAGGTTTAGACTTGACATTTCCCCTCCATTATTATTATCATACTATGAGTAGTATAAAAACTTGGTAAAATGCTTTAATCTATATTTTGTTCTCTTATTACTGATATCAACAATTTCCACATGAATTTAAGGTGGATAAGTATACGGAAAGGAATAGAACTTAGAAGGTTATCAAACAGTTTTGTGACAATGTTGTGTGTAATTTGGTGAGTTTTAACATGTCTGCTCTAGCAGTCTTAAATAAAAATGCAAGTTTCAGGGATATATTAATCTGTTGCAGTAACCAGCTGGAAATAAATCCTCACCCATTAACCTTGCTTTTTCCCTTGATATTCCAATTGATTTGGATTGTGCTGATGTCAACCAACCAACCAAAAAAAAAAAAAAAGCAACTAGTTATGAAAATTAAAAAAAAAAAAAAAAAAAAAAAGGGAAATACCAGAGATTTACATGGAGGATAAAAAAGTACAAATTAAAATTTCAAACAGATCTACAACTCCTGAAATAAAGTGAGGAACTGCATTTTCTGTTAATCTAGTGTTTATAGTGTTTTTATACAGCAGATAACATTCTAGGTGACTATTATGAGTACTTATAAAAAGTATTTATTATGCAGAAAAATGTACAAGTTATTGGGTAGTTTTCATATTAAGGATACAGGCTGTAACTGCTTGTATATTTGGATATTATATTACTTTGCCATCTGGACTTGTAAATAATGTTTATGTCTCTACAGAGATAGTGAATGAGAAAGCTCCCTTTGAAAGTGATTTCTTGTTAACCGGTATTTTTCACAATGCTCTTTCCAAATGAATTCAGTCAGATCGTACCACTTCACCCTGAGACTGCCAAATCCATGTGGAGGTATCCACTTTTTAGGGTCAGTTGTGATGTATAACTCAATAAGAACTCAGTCCAGTTCATTTATCTTCTTCCCTTTGACTCCTCAGTCTTGGGAGGAAAAAAATAAAATAAAAAAAAACATTGCTTTGCAATCTTAATTTTCAGAAACAGTACCCTCTCCAAATTATCCTAGAAGACTAAGATTTACCTAGAAGTTATCAGTCAATTGGCATTCGATGATAACACATCTTTTGGGAACACTTTATGCAAATGGGATTAAGGATATTTTCCTCATTAAAATTATATATCTAGTGAGCCAAAGTATATATTTAAGTTTCATGAGAAGTCTGAGGCACCCATGTATGCAGTTCCATGGCTGCAGCTTGCTCACCGGTAGATTGATGTAAGGAGCTTGATAATGTAATAATACCCCTGTGTAAAATATCTAACAGAAGCCCTTTTTTAGTTGTGTTGTAAATGTTATCTTCTGAAATGCCCGGGTCTTTGTTATTAGAGAAAAGGAGAGAAGCCAATGGGATGTAAAACTTACTTGTAATGAATGTTTGCAATGGAGTGGATCCCATTTAGCAATTTTTCTTTGTGCTGTGCAGCTTTCATCTTTTAGTGCCCCAACAGATTAGCAAGGTGATTTCCAAAGTGTATAGAGCAGTAGGCTTTTACCCTTGAACAATGCATATGCAAGGAGTTTTTCTCTACAGATCTGTATTGGTACCAATGCATTTAGAAACTGAGGACTTGGTGGGGAGGGTAGTTTTTCAGTTTCTATTAGATGGTTTTATTCATAAAAACTTCAGAAAAAGCAAAATGACTGTAACCTAGAGAGATGCAAGTTGCACTGCCTTCTCAGTATTTTTGTTAGTGGTGGACTTGCGTTGTTACTATATTTATTTAAGCACAGCACCTGACTGATAGTGTGTTGTATTTCCTTAGTGATTTTTTTTTTTTTTAACATGTCTTAGAGAACTATTTTAGGAAGATGAATTCTGGTTTCTGAGATCCAGCTGTAATATCTTAGTAATTTGCAATTTTCCTTCACTGCACCACATCTTTAGAGCTTTGATAGATACTTAACTCTAAGATCTTCATTTGTTGCTGTTCTATGCCCTTTCCTGCAATATCATTTTTGTACTTTACATTTTCTTTTATTTTTGATTGGTTCCAAGCTTCTGGTTAATTTAGAGTCTTGGTTCTAACCCTGAAAACAGTGAATCAGCCAACATATATAAGAGAATTAATTTTGATTTTGATGTTGCAGAGTAATTGGGCTTTTGGGGAATGTATGCATGCAGTTTTTTTCAGGTTACTTTGATTCTGAGGCATTCTCACAGTACTGTCTGATGCAGGTTTTCTTTAGACCCATCAACAGCTTCCACTGTAATGGTAGTTATATAGCAACTGGGAAATTAGTGTTATGTACAATATATTTTCAGGGAAGTTGACTTAGAACTGAGGACTATTGCAAAGCAATCCTAGTTTAGCATCCTTTAGGGAAACAATCCCAGACAGAACTCTATCATCGGATATCTGCCTAAGACCAATTTATTACATAACAAGAGTTTTTGCCTAAACGGAAATGCAGCAGAGTTAATTACTAAATTACTAAAAACAGGATGACTATTAGTTTTGGCCACTTGCTGTAAAACTTTTAAAAACATTGCATTCAAACCTTTGTTAGAAGGATTTTTAATGTCTTTCACTCTGATAGAAATTTTTGAAATCAGCTTCAGAAGATGGTGTTAAAACAAAAACAAAAAAACAAAACAAATCTACAAAGTCTTTGTGCAGAGGAATGTTATCTATCAAGTAAGCAACAGTTTAAAGAAAGTTTTTCATTGAAGGGTAAATGCTACATCAGACGTTGTTGGCCAACCATATTCATTTTTGCTGACACTGTGGCATATTTTTATAAATGATTGAATGCATGATTTCTTAAAAAAAAAACACAAGTAAACAAACAAACAAACAAAAAAACAAAAAAACACCTCTATGAATGCCTCATAGAATTATTTCATATTCTCTAAGTTTTTGTATTTGGGACAGTTTCTTTTATCTGTGTTCAGAGCTGGGCTTTATTTCTTATTGTGCTGCTCCAGTTACAGTTACAGCCTTCTGTTTTGAAAACACATAGTTTTATTTAATTTTCCTTCAGACAGTGACATTCTGCTTTTAGTACTTGTTCCACTGGGACTAAGCTTTGGGAGGTGTCAGTCATGTGTATGTAAAAGCTTAGATTCAAATTACTGTCTCTGGAATTAGGCGTTGATAGATTGTTTTCCTTAAAATACACAGATCTTTTCCAATAAGGTTAAGACAGCTGAACACTGTGGACAAGTAGTCTCTACAGAGGATGACTGCCCTCCTCTTGTGTGAAGTGTGCTGGAGAAAGAGAGACTAACATTTGGCTGACATGGTTGGCAACCGTGGGCTGGTTTCTTTGATATGCATTGTAATCTGATGCTGGTTGCCGTCTTTTGTCTCCCTCCTGTCCCACCTCCAGAACCTTTAGGCAGCATTGCAGACTTGCTCGTTGTCTTTCCTCTTTGTGTTTGACTAAGAGCTTCACAACAGTTCCTTATCTTCCTGTCATCATCTCTAAATGACTCTAGTCTACCCTTTGTTTTAGATTGTCCTTTGTTTTCCTACTTACTGGGTGTTACTGAGAAACCATGTATAGATGTGCTGGGATCTTCACAACAGGCTAGGTGTCATCTGAACCTGCCATCTGTTTCCCCTTTCTCTTCTTATTCCTTCTGGTGTTTCATACACATGCACTCTCTATTCCT
This sequence comes from Anser brachyrhynchus, assembly GCF_964034855.1. Lineage (NCBI taxonomy): Eukaryota > Metazoa > Chordata > Aves > Anseriformes > Anatidae > Anser > Anser brachyrhynchus. Next base: position 100,530,819 of record NC_137695.1, read on the forward strand.
AGCAACCTTAACATTTCTATTACAAATCTCTGTGCAAAACCAGAGAAGAAAAAAAAAAAATCATCTGTTTCCCATGTATTTGCGTGTGCAGTCATAATTTTGTAGGTAGCTTAGCACAAGTAGAATGGAAATTACTAGGATAGGTCACTGTTATCTGAATTTCTTAATTCAACAGCCATAAAAGGAGCCATAGACAGTCCTTTAGCTATTGGATGCATGAGGCCCTAAGAGACAACTTTCTTTGCTGTGCTTTTGGCAGTGTTCTTCTATCACCAGAGAGTGTGTAGAGAGTGATACATGCAACTAACACCCCACGGGAGGAGAGAACTGCCAAGAGCTGGTGCAAACACAGGAAGCAGCTGCCAGCAGCCTTGTTTTTCTCTCTGTGAAAGAGAGATACCGTGAGGTAACAGGGAATAGAAATCTTTGTCTTTCCAGCCTAGAAATACTTCAAGTGCTGGGAGGCAGTAGGACTAGTATTAGGACTTTCTCCTGTTCTTCCTTTAAGACTCACTTTCCAGGAAAGAAGCAGCAGAAAGCAAGCTCCATAAATATAAAATGAGAAAGAAACCTGTAGTTTTCAACCCATCCATATTGTAGTGGCTAGTGGCACTAGGAATCTGAAGTGCTGACTTCCTCTTGAAAAACATTATTACTTTTGTGGGTCATGTTCACACCTTCAGGTATTCAGCCTCCTGCTCAGAAAGACTGCAGTGTAGAGAAGGTCAAAAATAGTAGTAATAATACTAATAAAACAAACAAACAAACAAAAGGCTGAAAGGAAAATAGAACAGCTAAATGGCAATAGAACAAAGATACAAAGAGAAAAGAGGACAGATTGTGGGTACAAGTCATTAAAGAAGAGAAAAGACAAATGTAATGGTGAAGGCAGAAAAGATAGGAAGTGTGCCTGGGTAAATTAACCCAATTTTGCCATGGCTCTGAGGTGCCTGCAGCTAGCTATCTGGTTGACTGCATGTCTGCACAGTGCTGCGGGCCAAGGCAGAGGCCAAGGCTGCCTCACCAATCTAACATAAATATAAACAAGAAGACTTGGAGATTGCCTTTCTACAGAGTTTCAGGGGATAAAAAGGAGAAAAAGAAGGAAATAAAAATAAAAGAAGAAGGAAAGCAAATGAGGGAATAGGAGAGTACAAATAGCTATGGAGGTTGAGTTCCTGGTGTAAGAAAGAACCAGAGAACATGTGCTTCCCACACGTTAGCCTCAACAGCTTGCATACTCCTGCCATTTTTTGAACTTTTGCTAAAGTTTTGAAGCTGTCTGCTTTTGAAGGGCTTTGCAGTAAATTTAAGAAGCAGTGTGAAGGGGATGGCAAATGATAAACCTGGAATTGCTCACAGTGGTACTGCTCTTCCATTTTGTGTGATATAAACAGCTGTTGCTATTTCAGGCTGAATATCACTCTCATTGATGTTAAAAAGTACAATGAGTGTTTGATATTTTTAAAATTCTGGTAATATTGAGAGTTACTATGGCCTACTTAACCTATAGAGAGCAGAATCAAGACAAGGAATAATAAGGGATTTATTCAAGTTCAGAGCAGAACTGCCACAGAAACTATTTCATTCCAAACATCTGTGGTCTAAGTCTGCTGTCTCCTCAGCAGAGATCCATCCAGGCAGTCCTACTCCAACCTAATAATAAAAAATCCCAGATAACTCCTGCTCTTATGTCACAAACTCGATATTCCACCTAGCACTGTGACTTTCTTCTTCTTGGATGAGTGCTACAGTGGAATGATGTCTTGTCCAGTCTTAACACCATAGTGTGCTGGAATTCCTGTGGCAGAATGAAGTAAGTCAGCAACATAGTTTTGGTGCTGAATTAAATATTCAAATGATTGAAACTTACGTACGGTTTGGACTGTCATACATTTTAATATTTAATTCAGAAAGCCCTTTTAAAGTTTCTTCGGTTAACCTTGGAGAAATAAGAGACAAAATCAAATGCTGGCCTGTTACAGAGATTTAGGTAATAGCTTGATTCAGAGTTTCTTTCAATTCTGTTGTGGAGAACTTGGCTTCTGAGCTGAAGTTAACATAGGTTTTTTACTCCTGAAACCTTAATCGGGGCAAACTGATAAAAGATGAGACTTTTTTTTTTTTAAATTACATTTTTATTTTTCACTTTCTATTCACAGTTAGTTTATTTTTCCAATGATAGCTATCTCCAGAAGTTTCTGTAAATCTCTCCTATAAGTCCTAGACAATATTATCTGTGAAATACACAGTATTATAATTGTGAAAATTGAGTGCCAGATTAAAAATAATAAGGATTAATCTGTAAACGTGTGGGGAAATGATATAGAATATTAATGAGAAAATTTGAAAAATTAAATTAATTTGAAGTGGAATATTTATGAGAAAATGTAAATTACAATATGTACATATCTATGGCATATGAAAGAATGCTGCTTTTGCCTATTCTGCTGATTAGGCAAAAATTGAGACATAGTAAATATACACATGTAATCTTAGTTATGCTATTTTTGAGTCCATCTCCCATATAATGAATAAGGTGGGTAGCAAATTGTATGTGAATTTGTATCTGGAGTTTACATATCAATGTGTCTGTGCAAAGGGTAAAATATCTGGGAAGCATGGGGAATTCTGAAAGCAAAAAATAAATATGTTTTAAGACCAGTTCAGCAGAATTTGTCTAAAATCATAACAGCCTATCACAAGACCTGTCTCAGATGAAATTGTATACTTCACTTGTAAAAGAGAAGCAGCAATATATTTATTGATATAGTACAGTTATCTAACAAAGCTTAACCATAAATAAGCCTATGACTTAATAAGATTAGAGGCACACTTGATTATTTACTGGATAGTGGACAGGGTAACTCAGACGTGTCAGGGAGACCCTCCTGTTGAGTCGTGAGGTTCAAAGTGGACCTCGTTGCTTTCTAAACTCCTTGAAGTAAAGAGCCTAGGTTTGGCTGCATCTCCTCTTATACCCAGATTTGGTCAATGGATTATGTCTGAGGGTTTGATGAATATATGTGCACAATCAATCTAAGCTATAATCTTAGTGAAGTTTACAGAGTTTAACAAGTGATAAATCACTTACCGGGGATCTGTTGTGGCAAATTATCTCTTGTGAAGAGTGCAGGATCTCTGCAGCAGGCATGACCTTGAGAGGTGTCCCAACTCAAGGGGAGATCCTGTCATGCAGCCAGCTGCCCTACAGAAGGGCTCCATTGGCCCTCAGCTGCTGAGCAATATGTCTGTCTGTCAGTTTCTCCAGCACGCATCTGAATCTGCCTGAGCATCGGCCATTGTTTGAGCAAAGCATCGGCCAGACTGAAGGCAAGAAGTGTGGAGGCAGGGGAGCACACCATCACAGACCAAAGCTAAAGTTTTCTACTGGAACTATTTCTTTCCTGTCTCTGAATTTTGTACAAGCTAACAGTTAAGAAACAGAATATCAAAGAGTTGCTGCCAAGGAAAATAATATTGAAAGTCTTTTTAGTGAGAAACTGACTGTGTTTCCTCCATCACTGTTATTCGCACTAATGTCTCCCTGAGTTGTAGTTCTGTCCCGTTGTTTCACTTTAGTGAACATGGTCTTATCTGTAAACTAGTTGTGGGAAACAACTGTCTACAGAAACGGGTACATTGGATGCTGCTGGATTGGATTTTACTTGATAGGTTTAGAAGTATTTTCAGTTAGCTAGTCTCATGATATATGAATTACTTTTTTCCTCTTAAACTTTTGTCATGTTTACAAAGCTAAATTTTAGAAGGAAAATAATTTTGAAGTAATGTCATCCTGATGCTTTTGGTTCCCGATCCCTTTACTCTCAAAATGAAAGCAGAGCATTTAGTATAGTCAGAGGATCAATGATTTTACAAATAGCCCATGCAATGTACAATTATATCTTGAAAATTGCACCCTGAATGTGATCCTTGTGACATTTTACATGCACACATATTCCAGCTATATTTAATTATTTTTTAAAATCATATATGCACGCAGTGTAGCTTCATTTGAAACCATATCCTTAAGCAAGAACGTTGCTGATTTCTCCAGCTTGAAATAAAGGTCTGCAACAAAGTAAATGAAAGCAGAGATTGGCCCACAGAAAACTACAGAAAGAAAGGAAACAACTTTTCAACCAAGGCAAGAAGAATAAATGGCAAATACTAGAATTAAAGGCAGTTATAATACTCCTGAGTTTGCAGTTATCTACTAGAGAGGACAATTTACATCTGTTTGATAATGTGGAGCAGTTGGAACAAAGGACTTCCACCTAAACCAGGTAGAATTGAAGGACTGGAGTCTTACCTGTGCTATGAAAGACTCCATTGTGGTATATAGACAGATGTTTTTTTCTTCATGATGCTTAGGTCATTTGTACAGCCCTATGTTGCATGTCTTCCTCCAGCTTTTAGGGGCATTTGGATTATTGAGCCCTCAGTGTCTTAACCATCAGACTATCGATTAGCAGTCTTTTATTCTATTGAGATGGTTTGTTATGGTGGAGAGAATGCTGAATTACTGAAGTGCTCCACTGTTTTGCATATTTTTCCAGCCTTCTTTGGGTAGGATCTCTTTCTTACCCTCTCTCTCTCCTTTTTTTTTTTTTTTTTTTTTTTTTTTGCCTGGATCCTTGTCTTTTTTTTTTCAGCATTTTCCTACCCTTTAATGTGGTCCTAAATACCTTTTCTCCTCGAACTGTTACTAACCTTCCCACAGTGCAACAAATTCATGACTAAAATAAATGCTGCAACTTCCCTCAGCTATTGGAATTTTCAGTCTGGCCTTATCCTTCATTATCTTCCCCCTATCCCTAACCTCAGGACACACATGGAAGGCAAAATTCCTTCCCAGTTCTGACAGGAAACCTTTGCTCCTTGCTGTGAACAAGGTGGAAGGGAATTGACAAATGAGTTACATGTGCTAGTATTCAACTCATAGCAAGGACATACAGTAGGAAATAAATCATTTGGCTGCAGCAGCTCTAGTGCCCCTGGTCCAGGTGTACGAATGGGAAGAGAGAGACCATTTGATCTTGATGATGTTCATCATGTTAGATCCACATCTGTAACCTAGTATGGATTTTGGCATTGATGGTGACTGAGAGTCTGTTTATCTAAAGTCATAAGTGTACATCTCAGTTTGGGAGCCTTTTCCGTAACCAATAAATACTTGGTAATCTGATAGGATTCAACAAAAAAAGAGAGGTACAGTTATTTCGCTGATTCATCCTGCCAGCAAGACTGACATAATCCCTTGGCTCCACACCAGGAGAGTAAAAATGACCGAGTTTCTCTCTGGCAAGGAAGACTCCATATGCTTTATGGACAGTAAAGTTCAGGGAGAAGATTATGTCAAGATTTATGTCCGCTGTTATTTAAGTTAATGAGGGAAATCTATCTAGGGGGAACGTACGCATGAAATCCAGTTGAATTAACTGTTTTAAGAGGAGGATAGAAGGCTACCAGTTTGCATATGTTACTAGACTTTTTCTTCTGTAACTTGCAGTGAAAAGCAAAGAGCAAAGCATTTACTTTTTGTCCTACTAATCATACTCTTCCTGAAGAAAAGAGAACTTTGAAGCTTATGAGAATATGAATATTCCTTTTCCTTTAAGATTTTAAAGTTTGAGAGACAAAGAACCTTTGTTATTACAAGTGGGAATGCAGAAGTCAGATGGAGATGTCAATGTACTAGGAAAAATCAGATTAAAAAAATGGAGATGCCAAGTCAGTGTACTTTTATAATGATGATTAATCATACTAGTGCAGCCCACTGAACATTCCATTTATACTTCAAAACCTTGGCAGGTGGAGGAGTTTTTAATCTGATGGTTTAATATTATTTATTTATTTGTTTGTTGGTATCAGTTTACATTCAACAGTGCATCTGTTCTGGGACTCCGTACAGATGCTTGCCTGCTGTCTCATTGCCAAACTGGATGTGGTCTCACCTCAACAGTGTAAGCACTGGGAAAGCAAACAATCAGGAAAAACTTCTGTTCTCCCAATTATGGGCAGGTACAAAGGCAATCACTGAGCTAGCCTGAGGTCTTGTCTTTATGTAAAATAACATTTAATATCTTGGGAGGAAGCAAGAGGATCGAATTTTAATCATTTACTGCATTTGAATAGTGCACAGTTTCTTATCTGAAATCACAAAGGCAATAGTTAAATATCACTGAGTGAGTAAATGTGTGTGACAATTCCAGAATTTAATCTATTAAAATGATAATATTGCAATAGTGGTATGAAGTTGTGTATAGGTGTTATGACAGAAAGTCCCCAGTTAAACTTGGTTTGGTAACTGTTTTTATTAGTAGAGATGTAGCACTGAAAGCATCAGCCAAGATCAGGACTTCTCTGTGTTAGGCATTAAGTGTTCCTGTCCTGAGAAATTTCACTAGTTATCAGTTATACCACTAGTAATGTTAAACATTTATCTGTTTTCAAGATCGGAGACTTTTACAGCAAGGCCTTTGTTATTACAGAGTATTGCTGACATAAATCAATGAGATGGACAAATGACATTTTAATGTTCTGATTCAATGAATGAAGAGGGAGAGGACACATATCATCCAGCTGTAGATATCTGTAGTCTTCCTGGATTACAGTTAGTAGGGTCTACACGGTTAATAGATAATGAGAGGGAGATGTTCTCTACCATCATCTGAAACAGTCTATTTCAGTGCAGGTTCTGCAGAAAGAGTAAGTGGTTTGCACAAATCATATCTTACGATATGATCCAGGGCTAAGAGCTAAAATTAGAACTCTTGGGTGAAAGTGGATATAATCTATGCAATGATTTCTAATTGAGAAATATAGTGGTTTTTTTTTCCAAAATCTATTTTATTTTTCTCATGAAGTTGTCCAAACAAACAAACAAACAAGACCCTGAAAAACACACAAAGAACAAAGAAATACCCCCTCCAAGCCACTCCCAACCATCCAAGCAAAAGAAGACAAACCAGTATGGCTGAAATGGTGTGCATTTTGAAAATGTAGAGATGACAACACTGCAAATATATCTGAATATGTTGAATAGATATGGAAGATTTTGGGTGGAAGCATAAATATTGCTAATTACTCATTAAGATACTTACACTGAAGCACAAAAAAGAAAAGGAAATGCTACAGACAAAAAACATTTCAGCTGCCCTCAAATACAAATTTTAGGTAAATTTTATTAAGATGAACATTTAAATATTGGAATTTTACCAAAGGAGACTTTTAGAAAAATCAGGATATTTGTCTTACTGATTTGCTCTATTCTCATGTTCTGATCCCACAAGCAAAAATGAACTCACACACACGCGTGCTCACACACACAGAGCACCTTTTCCTTTCATTGTTCTTTCCTTGAACTGAATCACATAGACATTTTGTTAGCCATGGTCATCTTGGTTTAATTAGTCTGCTCAGAACTTAGCATAAAAAACAATAATCAGAACTCAGGGATTTGGCTTCTGTTTTCAGTGTGTTTCCTGCTAATGTTACCTTCATTAACTTACCTTTTAATTGGAAAACTCTTCAGTGAATTGGTAATGTGCTTGTGTTCTGAGCCTCTTTTAAAGCCAATGCTATACTTTTTCTCTTCTCCCTAGAGTCATCACAACTATGTGTGTGTGTATTTCAAGATAAGTTTCACTAGTACTAGTCTGAAGCAGGGTGGGTGAGATGTAGCAGCACTGGAATAAGCATGGAAAGATTAAAAAAAAAAAAAAAAAAAGGAAGAGGAGTGGAAGGGTTGAAAGGGTTGAGATGAAGCAGGTGGGAAGGGAATAAAGGAAAAGAAAACATTGAAAAGTTGGTCAGAAAAAGTCTTTCTTGAGAGAAATTAAACCTTGCAGGGGCTGAGGGTAAGAAAGATGTAGGAAACACTCAGAATGAAGTGTTTTAGTTTTTTTTTCCTTCTAGAAATAGTTAGTGGTACTACATTCACATTGATTTGCTGAAGACCTTTCTAGTAGCAGTAAGATTAGGGAGCAAAACTTATTTTTTTTCAGCTCATGGCTAAGGGAGTAAGCATGTGGCAATAGAAGGGCTGCTCAGGCCTTCTTCTCTTCTCATCTCAGTATCCCTGATGGTACTGGCAGATGGCTGTGTGCCCTTGCTTTTTTGCCATGATTCCATTCAGTTGTTTACTTTTTATTTTTCATGTCTGTTTCCTATTCTGTGTCCCTTTACACTTTTCTAAATTTTTTTTATTTTTTTTTTACTTTTCAGTCATCCATCTTGTTTCCTCTCTTTTAGTTTGATTTCCCTTTTCTGTCCAACAGAAAATTATGTGTTGGTCTGAGTAGAGGGGCACCCATTGATTGATGTTTTCTTCTGTGGTTTGTCTTATGAGAGCAATGACAAGAGATTAGGGCAGTACAAACACTGTGTGATCCCATTAAGAATGGCAATAGTGTGTTGTAGAGTAATATCTAATCTGGGAGAGAAGGAGGTGGGTCTGAGCTGGTTCCTATCATTTCTCTTGAAAATGCCAGTCCTCTGCACCTTTTCGCTGCTTTGGCTGTGTACTGCATGTTCTCCAGGGCTTCCAGGTTGAACAACATTTGAGGTGTCCCTACAGTAGTCTTTGAGGGAACTAATAAGTTGTTTCTTGGAGCCTGTAACTGAAAACCACTCTACAAATTCAAATGGCCATTTATTCTGCAGATCTCTGAAAGAGGGAGAGGGAAGGGGAGAGGGAGAGAGAGTGAGGGAGGGGGGTATAGAGGGAGGGAGAGGCAGAGAGAGAGAGAGATAAGGGAAGGCATTTGTTGATGCTTTGCTTTTCTTGGTATGGTTCTCTTTAGAGTCATTTCCAGTACACCTGATGAAACAGAAAATCCTGTGGTAAGGAGTGCTTAGTCTGTTGTAGCTTGGGATATACATATAGATCTCTCCTGTCCTTGTAGAAGGTAATCTAGGCAGTAAGGAGGAACAGCTGCTGGTGAAAATTTATTTTCTCACAGTTACTTTTCAGATTTTTTTAATTCAGTATAGAGAGCTTTTAGAAAGAATAGCAAACCTGATTCTACTATAAAAATGTTGGTGTCTGTCATTTTAAAGATTGTGAGGTGACAGCATGTTGACTGTGAGAAAACAGAACATTTATTTTTTAAATTGTTTGTCACAAATGAAGTGTGGGACAAGAGCAAAGAACAAAACTAAATTGGGTAAAACCAAGGAGAATGAAGAACAAGATAGCAGCAGGCTCATGGCCCTAGGCAACGTGTAGCTGACGAATGGAGACAGATGAAGTTTTACTCCCATTCTGAATTCAATGTATGTGTTAAATAAATTAGTAATCTCATCAATATCCTCTTGACTTAATTTACTTTGTACAGCAGGAGCACTTCTGATTCTTTCTTTTTTTAGCTCTATTTGCACAGTGCTCAGACAGAGGACCACTTGCTGACAGAGTAGTAGAGAGCAGGGAAGCACCTCGAGGACATCAGAAAAATGTTGACCTTTAGACAACAGTTAGCAGATATGCAACATATCTTGTTGCTATTTTGGTGTTTGCATACCTTAATCTGAAAATTTGGTATATCATTGAAATAATAGGAAATACTGTCCTTGTGCTCTGCTTTTATGCCTTAATGAAACCTGGTAGTGGTATTTCTGGTGCAATGATTTCATGGTGTGATGGAAAATGTGAGCTTTAATCTGTGTTTGATTACTTATTCAGAAAATTTGGCAGAAGCAGTTTTAATTCAATATCTGTGACTATGTGGCCACATTGCATAGTGCTTTCATCTGTCAGATAGAAAATAAATTAAAATAGCTTATTTCTGCAGGGATCTGAGCCCTGAGATTTCTCTAACAAATTTTTGTGAGCTTAAACAGGCAAAAACAGAAAATATGGCACACTCAACTCTATTGTAAAATAAATGGCATGTCTAGTGGGAAACACAGTGCAATATGCTTTGGTGCTGTAATATCCTTCTGTGGTCCTTTTTATGAAGAATCCTCAATAAAATTATTAGAATTTTCAGGGTAAACAGTGTTCCTTAAAACAAAACTTTATCAGATGGTATGACCAGTTAGAAGAAACTGACAGAAACTTTGCAGTTGGAAAGAGAATCACAAGAACTTTGAAATAATGTGAGAATTGAAGTTTAATGAAAATACTATAAAAGTTCTTTTCAGGAACTTTTATGACAGAGGTCCGTATTCACTAGAAAGAAAATTTTGTAAGGAGACTGTAATGAAATAGCATACTACTTCATAAACATGGATAGTTAGCTACCTTGTTTAAAACAAAACAAAAACATGAAAACAAAAAGATAAGCCTAGAACAGAAGTAGAAAAACACTAGTTGAAGGAAACAGAAAAAATAAGCTCGTCTTAAATATGATTATAGTAAAATGGTGCAGTAAAAAAAATTTAAGTAAAAGGTGCTGCACGTGGGTTGAGGCAATCCTAGACAAGACTGCAGACTGGGTGAAGAACTCACTGAGAGCAGCCCTGCAGAGAGGGACTTGGGGGTTCTGGTGGACGAAAACCTTGACATGAGCCAGCAGTGTGCGCTCATAGCCCAGAAGGCCAACTGTGTCCTGGGCTGTATCAACAGAGGGGTGGCCAGCAAGTGGAGGAAGGTGACTATCCCCCTCTGCTCTGCCATTGTGAGTCCCGACTTGGAGTGCTGCGTCCAGGCTGGGGCCTCCAGCACAAGAAGGATGTCAAGCTGTTAGAGTGGGTCCAGAGGAGGGCCATGAAGATGGTCAGTGGGCTGGAGCACTTCTCCTATGAAGACAGGCTGAGAGAGCCGGGGTTATTCATCCTGGAGGACAGAAGGTCCAGGGAGACCTCACTGTGGCCTTTCAGTACTTAAAGGGGGCTTATAAAAAAACATGGAGAGCAACTTTTTGCTTGGGCAGATAATGATAGGACAAGGGGGAATGGTTTTAAACGAAAAGAGGGGAGATTAAATGTTAGGAGGAAATTTTTCACTCAGAGGGTGGTGAGGCACTGTCACAGGTTGCCCTGAGAAGCTGTGGATGCTCCATCCCTGGAAGCATTCAAGGCCAGGTTGGATGGGGCTTTGAGGAATCTGCTTTTGAAGTGTCCCTGCCATGGCAGGCGGACTGGAACTGGATGATCTTTAAGGTCCCTTCCATCCCCAACCATTCTGTGATAAAATAGCCCAGAGTCAGCAAACAGAACAAGCCATATAAAGCATTTTTGTTCATTCCCTTCAGATAGCAGTATAACTTTTGGTCCATTTAAGCCAAAAAAAGTAATCTTAATCTGTTTATTTGTGACCATGAGAATAGCTGTCACAAGAGAAAAGGGCAGAAACGGATGGATTTAGGTCACATATATCTTGAAAAAGGTATGGAAGGAGAAGGTAAAACAGTTCTGTGTATGCAACAAGAAGTTGAAGAAAGTTTCATTTTACTGTACAGCTTTATATGATATCTGTGTGAACTGGCAATATTACATACAGAAAAGGCACAGATGTAGAGTGAACTACAGTAACAGGTCTGGTATAACAGTCTTACTGAAATTAAATTGACAGAATGTTGTGTCAACTCTCCTGCTAACAAGCCTTTGTTTCTTGTATAAATTACAACACCTATGGAACACAAAAGTACCAAAGTTGTTATCTTTTTAGAGACATGGTTCAGCAAGCAGGTGGTTCTTGGAACAGAGGCTATAAATGAGACCCGAGAAAAAGTAGCAGTAGTGCAGAGTAGCCATTTGTACTAAAATGAAGCAACTACCAAGAACAGATTATATAGGTGAAGCAGCACCTTGGTAAACTAACCAGTTTGCATCTAACCTGGGTTTATGCAGAGTGCATGGAAAGAACAGAGTGGATTATCTATTGGTAAGTAAGTGTGCAAGGTTGCATAGTAAACAGTGAGGATCCTCCCCAGAACTTAAAGACTCCACAGTATTGAGCTTGGTCTCCCCTCTGTGTCACTACTAAAACTCTTCCTCAGGCTTCCTGTGGATTATCCCACACACTGTCATCAAATGTTTCTCTCTTCCTTCAGACCAGTCTCCTTTCGTTCCTGCAGAAGTATTTTTTTTCTCCTGGCTGTATGTTTTTGGACTGTAGTTGCAGTTGTCTAAGGTTCAGTCATCCCCGAGATGCCCCTGGTAAGCCCCCTGCTTGTTTCAGATGTTCGAGTACTGGGATTTCCAGTCAGAGCATGAATATAATCCCAATGGTGTGTTACAGAATACTTACAGTTTTGTAGGATTAACCTTTTGTTGAGAAATTTGTTAAGACGCTTTATTTTCTCCTCAGGTATCTATTAGTACAATCTGCTGCAGTTCAAATTGACAAACATGCACTTCAGTCCACTCTGCTGAGTATTCATTATACCACATTGAACTCCACAAGATAAAGCTTGGTCCAACCCATCTCTTGGCCTTTAATTTCCAGCTTAAGTGTTAGTCCCTCAGATGCTGCTTTGACCTATGAGAGGCTGAGTAGGTTGAGCAGCTGCAGTGTGTTTGCTTCTTCTGTGCAACAGTAGTAGAAAGATTAGGTGTGACGACAGAAAGCCAAGAGCTGAAACAACCTGTATTGCTGTAACAAAATCCGATCATCTGTTAGTGTCCTGACATCAGATATTGCTTGCAATTTATAGAAATCATATTATCAATCTGTTCATTATTACATGGTTTAAGAATGAACAAAATCTGCTTTCAACTATAGTGTATAGAAAAAGTAAAATTTAATGGTACAAATACTGACCATTAGGTAGTAAAAGAACATGATAGTGTCCATACAGAAATACAAATACATCTGACTTAGGGTGACTTGTGGCAGAATGACTGTGTGCTGAGCCTAAATCACATATGTAAGCTGTATGGCAGACTACATTGTAAGTGATTTTCATTACTGGGGAAACCCTTTGGCCATCTTTTCGATGAGTTGACTTGATGTGAATAACCACATTTACACAAGGCGCTTTAATTCAATTTACTAAGGAGTTGACGTGAAGAACTTATTATTTGCTCAGATAATTGCTTCTGTATAATGAAATAAAAAAATATCATAATGACCTTTTGAGGAAAAAGATATTTCCCTTTTGTCTCTTCTTCATATTGTTCATTCCTTTTCTAGTCTGTGTAAAATTCTAATGAAAATAGTCCTAACACTAAAAGCATTTTATCTCAGCTCTTTTTAAAGTTTTGAAACATTTTTTTCAGTTTCATCAATCCAGTTGAGTCCACTCAATCAGTGAGTTGCATTTTGAAAATATTTGCCAAAGATGCTTTAAACATAGGCTCAGCTCATTAATTTCTGCTTCAAGAAGCTTATGAAAGGTGGGGGAGCTTGAATTTTCCCCCATTTCAAAACCTTCCTTTTGATCACTGCTGTGATTTTTAATTGCACTTTGCCTATGTCCTGCGCCTTTTAGTTGTTTAAAAAATAAGCTGTGATGGAAGGAAGGAAGGAAGGAAGGAAGGAAGGAAGGAAGGAAGGAAGGAAGGAAGGAAGGAAGGAAGGAAGGAAGGAAGGAAGGAAGGAAGGAAGGAAGGAAGGAAAAGAAATATCAGTTACTGAAAGAGCACAGCTATGTTGAGCTGTGCTGTCTGGCAGATTAAACAGAAATGATGCTGGGGGGAACCACTGAATGAATCAAGGATCTTTCCTTTCCTGGTGTAGCTTCAGTCCATGGGCTTAGATTCAGTGAAATGTTGTTGTCGTTTGTGCCTGTCCTCAGCAGTTCTGGCACTGCTGCTGCTGCTTTATAATAGAAATGCATGAAACATTAGGAACAACATCACAACCTGATGTGGCATTCTAGGGTTTCCCTGCAGGCTTCCCTTTTCTAGGGTTTATCACAGCAGCATCATGATGCAAACAGTGCCTAGCAGTCCTTCTCCATCACCAGTTCCCGCTGATGCCTAATCTGGTTGCTGCCGTTTTAGAACCCCTCCAGGTCTTTTACAGCTTCACCAGTCAATTTGAGCTTTGCATTTCGCTTTCTATTCCTGACATCATTGCACTGTAGTATCTCAGCATTATGGCTCACATTTTCACTTTCTTAGGATGATCTCCTATGCCCTGGGGCTTTCATCTTCTGTCTTTTCTCCTTGGGATCATCCAACAATATTTTGCCTATTCTTTTGGCTACTGACGTCTAACGTCTTACTTGTTCTTCTCTCTCAGTCAAATCCTACTCTGTAATTCCTTGTCACATGACTGAATATCATCTCTTTTGTGCTGTTTCAGTGATTTTTGAAGTCTCTTCACTCTATCCCCTTAACCTGCAGCAATTTTGAGATAGTTGGAACTGCACAGGTTCAAGGAGCGTTCTTGACTTAAAAGAGATTTTCTACTGTTTTTTAGATTTATCTCTATAAAGCTAAGTGCAGGGTTAGCAACTTTAATTACACACCTCCAGAGATAAGGACTGGATTCTTTTTGTGTGTGTTCTGGAAAAGACATAGTATACTATTTCTGCTTAGTGTTGCTACTTTTACTGCTACCAGTACTAACCTGGAACACGTGTTTTTCTTGCACATACTGGGACAGATTGAATGGATATCAGAAGTTACATGTGATGTCCACGTGAGTACACAAGAGGAAACAAGATACATCTTTGAGCCAGGGACATGAGACAAGTGAGCATTCTGTCTTTTATGTCCTCTGACACCTTTTGTGTAATAACAAGTCTTGTCTGCCTCAAGATACCACCTGGTGTCTGAGTGCATAATCAGGAGATACAAATCTGACAGTTCACAACTCTGTCTTTCCTTCGTGTCTGAGGCTGGATCTGTGTTGAAACAACAAAAAAGCTCTGCAGAACGAATACACACTCTCCCATGCATGCAGATTGGAGATCCCGGCCAGACTCAGCCCGATTCATCACTCAACTTGAAGTGAAACCTTGTATCATAGAATAATAGAATCATAGAGTTTTATATTGTTTTTATATGGCTTCAAGCTTAGTAGCTCAGAGTCAATCACATGCTATTCTGCCTGCATTTTCTCAGAAGCAACCCTTTTTTTTTTTTTTTTTTTATAAAAAAAAGACCCCACAGAACTGTCCCTTTGGCAGTACATCCTATCTCCACCCCAGAAGCAACATATGCATGTTGGATTGTCAGTTAAACAAACTTTGTTGTATTTTCATTTAACTGAGTAACTACTCAGTTATTAGAAATCCCGATTCTCCATTGCCTTGTACCACAAGAAATCATTTATGTCTGGGCCATGGAAGTGTGAAATATAAGTCAGCCAGCACTGGCACCCATAGAAGCATTTCCATTTCAAGCATTTGAGTTGGTTGCATTGCTTTCAATGAACTGGCTTGCATACTGACTATAAACTTTACAAAGCAATGCAAGAACAGCCATCAAGTTTGACTTACCCACTTACAGTCTTTTGATTACTTATTCAGCTAGTGCTGTCATCTGTTCTGGAGGTAAGTATGAATTTTGCCAATGACAAAGAATGGATTATCTGTAACAGAAGTGTTCCGTTTTGCCATTTATTTATTTATTTATTTCCTACCGGGCAGCTCTGTTGTTCCTATGTTTGAACAACATGAATGTGAACAAACGACAAATGCAATATTACTTTCAAATTTTTTTTTTTTCCTGTCTACACATGCCGTTGGCTACCCTTTTTATTCTGAACATAAGACATCTATAGTTTAATTAAATACAGGATGTCAAACAGAATGTACAAAATTAGTGTAATGTCTTCTGTGGGAACTCCTCTTCCTACTTAAACCTGTTTTAATTAGCTTTCATTTGTGCTATCAATTACATATGTAAAATAAACTTCTGAATCTCTATCTAAAGTGAAAATTACTTTTACACTTCATATGTAAATATGCATATATGGCATATATGTATGTCTCTCCATATATATTACACATAGGTCTTTTTTTTTTTTTTTTTTTTCCCCATAGTTACTTTGTTAAGGAAAAAAAAAAAAAAAGGAAAGAAAAAATAGAAAAGGTAAACTTGAACTATTTGGCTTTCTATACTCCATAAGATAAGTCCAGAGTTTCTTCTTGCTTAACTCTGCTTATGACCAGCATGGACTTTCTCAGCATAGGTTTTATAACTTGAGGGATTTTGGATGGATTGTGTGCCAATTCTGAGAGACTGTTGAAATTTGCAGTTCTCAGGGTCTTAGATGCAATTTCAGTGGAGCCCTGAGCAGTGTATTTTCTATGCTTTGTAAAAGAGTTGGTAATATTGGAAAATGTGTAATCATGTAATGTTTTAAAACTTCACCTGGTAATAGTTTGATTAACAGAAAGCTTGTTAAATAACTGAGATAACTGAGGAAGTTTGAGATTAATCTGGGCAAACATGGATGGTTATTTGTAAAAACACACTGTGAGATAGAGAATACAATTTATCTGAACACTCATGTTTCCTGTGAATTTCTATAAAATTTGCAATGTGATTTCAAGGACAACGACTTAAAGGCTTGATTTTTACTTTTTAAATTATTATTATTATTTTTATTTATCTGTTTATTTATTTTTACCACGGGATGCATCTTGTTATCTCTGTTTCTTAACAGTTCCTTTAATGGCAAAAATAACACGTACTTAGAAGCATCCTTTTTGCCCCATGAATAAGTTGACAAATGCCCTCATTGTAACGAACTGACATGGCAAGGGTAGTGATGCCCAAGGACACAGACTAAAACTGAAGAACATTTGGTAGGTGTTTGAGCAATCTTGCAGTCTGTCTATTATTTAAATTCACTATATAGATAAATTGGGATGATTTTTTAAGTTCTCCAGTGCTTATAAGTTATAGAAGTTTTGAAGACAGTGAGGAACATTGAAAATAATTTATTTTAATAGTTTTTGTAAGTAATATTATTCAGGTTCATCAAAATTTCAGCAGGTATTTGTCTGGCACAAAGAAGAAGATTATGTGTGCAGTGGTTTTTGTCTTTCCAAATCTCTATTATTTTTCTCAGTGGTTTCAGCTTTGCAGTTAAAAACTACAGTACTAAATATCTCTTATGTATTAATATATATATATATTTCCTTTCATTTCTTAATAGAGTGAACTTGGCGTTTGTGTTTTCAATTCTGAGGCAGAAAAGTATATATTTGGATTTTTCTCTCAGCTTTTAATTCTGCATATACTTAAGGTGCTTAGAAGCAAAAGCAAATAGAGAAGATCAAATTTTATGACACTGACACAAAATGCATGTATCATGTTTGATAAATGTGTCACTCCACACAAGGAAACAAGATTCATTGAAAGTCTGCCAAATATGTTATATTATAGTATATATTGTCTGGACTATTGGATTGTTTGAGATCTTTACTAGGCTTTTCAACTAAGATTTAGTGCAAAATTAATTTTATATCAGTAAAGATAGTTAACTAGTTATAAAATAGTTCCATGAATGGTTTACTAGTTAGTCAATTCAATATTCCGAATGGCAGATCACATAGGATATGAAGTAGTATTTAAAATAGATTTCCCGACATGTAAGTAATTTCTTATACTTTTGTTAGGAATTCTGCAGTTTATTATATGGTCCTACACTGAAATAATTTACATAATCATGAAAGTACTTAAAGTCAAGGATTTATTTCCTCCTCCTGTTTATTTTTGACATGCGTGTAAAATATAAAGAAAACATGGCTGAACTGTAGTCTCTTACAGATAGTCCATGCAAACTGATCTGTATAAAGCCCTTTTAAAGCTGGAGATTGTCAGGTATCCTGGGATTAGGGAACAGTTTCACTATTTATGCCATGTAAGACCACCTTTTATCACTCTGTATTCCCCATTAATGACAATATGAGGCTTGTGGTTTCTCTGACATTTTACTGTGTAGAACCGATTACTTAAATCACTACAGAATTATGAAAAACAAGATGGTATGTTGTATGAACATCTCAAAGCATTTTAAACATAGCCTGAGCTTTTCCTTCTGATCTAAAGTATTTGATATGAGACACCAATTCATTTTCATAGGGTTGGCTATAACAGCCTGATCTTTGCATTTTGATATACACAAAGGCTGTGTTTTTAAAACTCTCGCACTTAGATTTGTTTTGGGTTTTCTGAAATCAGAGTCCAGTTTGGCAATTATGGGTAGTTCTTGTTTCTGTAAGAACACAATAATATTTTCCGGATTTATGTAGAGTTGTGTTTTATCTGAAGACTGAAGTTTGTATTGCCAACACAACACATTTGTTCTGGCAGTTCCAGGAAAAGCAAGGTACTGACAGCACACTGGGAGCAGAATTATGCTATTGCTGGGCAATCGAGACCTTACTCTTGAGCTGCGACTTGGAAGTAGCACGGCTATTATTGCTATTTGTGCAAATCACATTGTTTCTTGGTAAAGAAGGGAAAGGAACTGGACCTGACGATAGTCTCTGAGGCAGCACAAAACACTGAAGTGATATGTGTTATTGTACAAGTGTTACCATGCTACTGTAAAACAATTTCATTATTGCACTCATTGAGCTCTGGCTGAGGTTCCTGAAAATGTCAATCCCTTGGATCTTCCACCTCAATTGTGGAAGAGGTGGCTGGGTTGTTTGCTGGAAAATTAACTCTAGCCCCAGTGTATATTTTCTACAGTAAGTCTTATTATGTTGGTTATTTACATGACTGGAGTTTTTCCCACTAATTTTTCACATTCTATTTATGTTCCTTTAAGACTAATAAATACTAAAATGAAACGCTGAGCCAAATCTCTGCCCACAGTAGTACTAGATAAATATATTTTTTTCAACAACATTACTTTTATTAGTTTTCTCATAGCAGTCATTAAGAGTCTTTTTTTTTATTATTTTTTTAGCTATTTAAGTAGACTCACAGAAATAAATTCTATTACTCACATGCTTAAAACAAAGCAAGTATGAATGCAATCAGAGAGACAGTATATAAATGAGGACAGCAAATAGCATGCTGTGAGGAAAATTAATATTTTTGAAAAAGGGCATGGATGATGGTATTTAAAAAGAAACTTATAAAAAAGAACCTCTCCCTTCTATGTCATTCTCTAATGAAAATGAAGATTCCTTGAAAATGAGGATGTCACATATAAAGAGATGTATTTCATTCTCTAAATATAATTATCTGTATTTTTTTTCTAACATTTTTATTTATTTTTGATTGGCATTCCTAGAAATGCATTTTTAGACAATGACAGTAACTCCTTTCCTCATGTTACTTGTTCTTTAAAAGATTTTCTTTAATGAGGGGAAAATGATAGGTAAATATTGAAGAAGAAAAAAAAAAGAAAAAAGGAGTAATAGTACCTGTAACCATTCTTTCCTGAGTATATGTACTTTCCAATATACCATGGGCAGATAAAGAATATATAATAAATCCAGGTTTAAGTGCAATTGATCCAGCAAATTGTTTATGAATGAAAAAACATTGATATAACTGATATTTTTATTATAAGTCATAAGCTTTTATCTGTTTTTTGCTCCATAGTTCCAGGTACCATAAGTGTGTGTAAGTCAGATAAATATGGGTAGGTGTTGTGTTAAGTTTCCCAAATGGGTATTTATTATATATGTAATTAATCATTTTCGTGCCAGTTAATTGGGATCTCTTTGTTAACCATTAGTCAATATTTTCACATTTAAATGCTGTAAAAATGCTCAGCATTGTTATACTACTGATTAGCTCATAAATATTTGCTAAATATATGCTAATGATAATGGATATGAATACGCATAATTCTAAGTACACTGCTTTAAAATCATGTATATTTCATTTAAATACATTTTCTTTGCAGTAAAGTTTTAACACCACATTGTAAATTGTGCATTCACATTTATCAGATGATGTAGATTGATATATATATATATATATATATATATTTAGGAATAGAATGGCTGTAACTTTGGTCCTATTTACTATGTCTTGAAATTACAGCTCAATGAAGAAAGCTTATTCTTTATGATCTTACTCATTGGTGTTAGTGGAAAGCCATATTCTCCCAAACACATTACTTTGTATATAATGCTGTGTTCATGCCTTGGAAGTCAAACTTGTGGTATAGGAAATAGATGGCTGAAGCAGAACTTTTATGGGTTGTAGATGTCTGACTAAAACCAATTCTAGAAACAGTTTCCTCAGTTAGCATTTAAAACCAGAAGCCAATAGTTTCCCAGATGCCAAGTGCTGTTTCTCTAAGTATTTGCAGAACAACAGTAATACTAGCAGTGATGCATAATCAAGTTCCTGATTTATGCCTTAGTCTAACTGGAATCCAGAAACTGTGGGCTTCTTCTCCTAAGTTGTTAATAAGATGCAAAATATGACCAACATGCCATGAACAGCAGGATCACATACAGCGGTTGTGGTCACCTGAAGGATAAGAAGATATCAATATATTCCTACTAAGTATTAGTTTACTCTGGAGAGTGGGAGAAATAAGATGTAGCATGGCCTCTATCTGGAAAGCTTCAGCTCCACTACCTCAATGAATAGAAAGACCACCTTGGAAACAACTACTTTTTGTTTTCACTACAGATAGGCTTGTGCTGCAATTGTCAGGACAATTTAAATCCAATTTTAATTGAGCTTCTTTTCTTATAGTAAGAAGGAAAGACACAGAACACAGCTCAGCATTGTCTGTGTGTCTGAATATGAATTCCGTGTTTCATGACTCTTCTATTACACTGTTGAACTCCCAAGAATGCAGTCAACTTTGACAGTTATATAATTATATCTCTGATTTCAGAGCGTGTATGCATTGTTGGCAGAAATCAAGAATGGGCATGAAGGGGAGAGAAAGGTGGACAAAGTACATGAGCAGAAAAGTGCAGGATTTTTAGAGGATTTATCAGAGCAAAGAGTGAGTTAAACTATGAAATATTGATGCATGCTTCCAATTAGATTTTCAAAAGCCCTTGTTGTTGATCTAATGCTACCTCAACTGAAAGTAAGCACTGGCAAATATGGAGCAGTTTGCAGAAACCCCGCATTTATTTACAATGATCAGAAGGATCCTGCAATAACTGTCATTCTATAGCATGGTACATGACCTGTAATCATTTTATAGTAGGGCCCTTGACTTGGTCTTTGACAATAACAGGGAGTTGTCACTGTTGGTTTCTTTGGCAGAAATTTCACAGGCAGGTGAACTCTGTGTGTTTGTTCTCAAAACTGTTAGAGCAACAGTAGTGTGTGAAAATAGGCTTCATTTATGTAGCACAGATGAGATCTTAGATGGAGACTAGGCTATAAAAATAGCTTATTAAAGCACCAAAACACAATTTTTTTTTTTTCTCCAAGAAAACAGTCCACTGATGGTCATAGAACATTATCAAATTCTTTGTATTTTGATTGGACTTCTGATTCAACTTCTGCAACCTTTTTGTTGTTCCTGTGCCAAACACAGTATACTGCTGTCTTTACAGTTACGTTGTTAGGCTAGACAGCTTAAACAAATTCTTTACTTGAACAAGTCATAGGATTAATTTTCTTCTGCCTAAGTAATTTGACGAAAACTTGAGAATTCAAAATATTCTTTTTCTTTCTGCGAAATTTTCAAATTTCACTTGTAAAACTGTATAATGGAAAACACAATCTTTTTGCTGATGGCTTGACAATTTAAATCTCTGGATTCTAGATTGAATTACTTGATGTTCATTCCTCTTTCTGCTTTTTGTACTTCTAAACCTGAAAATTTTAATGCAATATTTCATTGCTGGACAGCTTTTTACTATTTTTGGGGTGTCTTTTAACAAATTTTTGGCTCATTAGCTGTTCTGCAGGTTGTAATCCTCTTTTCATACTATTGCAAGATAAAACAATAAAAGCAATTATAGTTCTTAATTATTGCCTGGTTATTTCTGATCAGTTATTAGAAATCATCATAGTGCTATACATTTTGTGGGAAAAATGGCACATCTAATGTTGTTTTGTACTTTATATCATTTCTGTAATCCCTGTGTCTGTAAGGAGAGAAACAATATGAAAATTTCTCTGTATAGCACTTCTACTAGCGTGGGTTTATTCCTGTGTGGGTAATACTGTTTTTCAGAGCTCTTGATCTCTTATGCAGTGACTATGAAAGTTTTGTAGGAGGGTAGATCTGCACCAACTTCCTTTTTCCTCCTCCTGTCTTCCTTCTTCCCTCTTCCAGGAAGGAAATACCATTTTAGTTTCCATATTAAATAAGGGATTTTACTGGAACAGATGTATTATAAGCCTTTAGTCTTTGACTTTTATCTAATGGCTATGACAGATATTTTCTATCTTTAGAAGTGATATTTCACCTCAAATGCCACTTCTAACAAACTAGAGATTTGTACTTGCAACCAGAAAAGTTTAAAAAATACAGTGAAATATTTATATTGTAATTCAGTCCTCCTCACTGTAGTTTAGAGATGAAGAGAGGTGACTGGGAGGCAAGGGTAGACAGAAGTGACTATGAATTAAATGAAAGTAACTTACTTTGCTCCAAAAATCAAATTAATCCTTTTCTTCTGAGTCCAAATCCCTATAATGTACATTATTTTTGCCCCACTCTCAGTATATATAATTGTGCCTGGGATTTAAGTCAGGAGGAGAAAAGCTATGTGTAAATTGTTTCTTCTAGTTCTGACAAACTAGCCAGAACCACAGGTTTAGGAGGTAACTATGGAAATACAGTGAGCACAGCGACTACATGAAAGACAAATTGTACAAGAAGTCAGATGGGTTAGAATTTGAGGGTTTGTGTTAAAGCAGAGCCCTGTCATGGTGCCTGTAGATTTATTTAAGATTTTGTTTGGCTTTTCAGTAATCTTTACAAGAAGATGTGCTTGTTGTTATAGCAAAGAGGTGATTTGCTTCTATCATTTCTTGCAAGCAGCGTGTTTCAAAATTATATTACTAATGCCTGTGGTTTGATTCGATCTTTAAGGAAGGGAAATGAAGGAAGCTTGGTAGCAGCTTTCCATGTGTATAATGTAATTATCTTTTGAAGTCAAATATGGCAAAACCATGGATAAAAGCTATTAGAGTGAATGTCACTACAAAGGAGAATGTGATCAACAGTGTTTGGTTCCCCATCTCTAAACAGCCAGAAAAGAGCAAATCAGAGGAATCAAAGGTATAAAAAGAGATACTCACTCATTTAGGACAGGTACTATATGTACTC
This sequence comes from Anser brachyrhynchus, assembly GCF_964034855.1. NCBI lineage: Eukaryota > Metazoa > Chordata > Aves > Anseriformes > Anatidae > Anser > Anser brachyrhynchus. The sequence goes on from NC_137695.1 coordinate 100,553,896, forward strand.
AGAGGAGAATTATATTTGGCTACTTTGACTACCACACATTGCTGTTAACTTTTAAGGGTAGAGACTTAAATGCACCCTGTGTCAGGATAAGTATTCCTGGAGATTAAGGATAAACATTGAAATCAAGTGATAAAAAGATGTGATTCAAAATTAGCCACAAAGTTGAGCTTTGTGACGGGATCAGTAGGGAGGGAGACATCCCCATCAAGAGAAGGCTCTGTAATCAGTCAGAAAAAAGGATCTAGTTAAGAACACCCAGTGCAGAGAAACACTTAAACAGTGGGTTACAACAGGTTGTGCAAACACATTTAAAATGTCCTGAATAAAAAATCAAAATCTAGGTAGTTTTCATGATGATCAAAAATAAAATTTTTGATTTTATTTTGAAATATATTTTGAAAAAATATATTGAAAAAAATTTTTGAAAATAAAAACAAAAACAAACAACAACAACAACAAAAACTAATTATGTTGACAATTTAGAACAAAGATCAATAGCAAAACAGAGGAGCTCTGTTCATCCATTCATGTCACAAAGGAACAATAAATAATGTTATCTTAACAAAGAAATAGACTGAAGAATCATCCTGTCCAGGAAAAAATGAAGTTGGGAGAAATCTTACTGCCAATAAAAAGACCCTTCAGGAACAAATTTATGGTAACTTTCTGAAATCAGTTAAAGTTTCTCGATGGTGTTCAAGCAGAGACAGATATTCCCCTACAGAAGCCATATGGAACTGGCAGATTTATTAAAAGAGCTTGTACTAATGCCTGCAATTTGGGCATATTCTGGATTACTAGTGGAGAACGCACTAAGGAAATCTGTTTTGTAATACTACAACCTCTATTTGGGAATGAGCAAATTCACAACAGAACAACATAAAGTGATTAACGACCTAAATATTTCAGATATTTAAATTACTTTAATTTTCCATCTGTTCACCCATTAATAATTTCATAATCGTTTTTAGTAAGAAAGGTATTTTGATAGCATAAGCACTTGAAAGAATGAGCATTGAAGTCACACATCAGCACAGAGAGTTGTTATTGCCAATTAATCTTTTTTTTTTTTTTTTTTAAGTAATTTTTAAAACTATAGTAGAAATGTGCCTTTGTTTTACTGTAGGTTTCAGAAGCTGCTTGAATAACCATCAGGCTGTTCAGCCTGTGTTAAGTTCAGGGAGAGTCACTTTTAGCAAATACCTTGAGTACACATTTTAGGTTTGGGCATGAGTATATTTACTACCGAGAGAGAGTTTTGTCACCACTTTATGGTATTATGCTAAATCATTCTTTCTTGGATGCATACACCTTTGGTAAGTAAATCAAATGTGATCCCATCTTTCCATACTCATAATGGTAAAATGTTGCTATGCATCTCAGTTCTAAAACAAGGCTACAAACTACATTACCTCTTAGCAAGAAACTTGCTGACAGTTCCTCAATACCTGTCCCATCACAGATGTGATGATGAGCTCACTTTCAAAAAGGTACTGACATAGTCTCTCACTGTGCAGGACAGGCACATTTGGCAGCCTGGCCTGTTCTACATCGCCAGGGGACTAAAGTACCAACTCACGCTTTGGATGCTTTAGGTTGGCCAAATAAAGTAAAGTGGTTGCATGTGTTAAGTAATTATAATACTGCTTTTAAGAGCTCCCTGTGATTGAAAACCTATCACTGCAATGAGGAAGGTAAGCATTCATAGTTAGGTAAATATCAAAGCAGCATACATATAGATAAAGAAAAAAGAAACTGTGCATGTAGAAGAGAGAATCTTACACAGAAAGGTGGTGCAAGGAAAAACTGCTGACTTGTGATGCTCAATGTTTTCTTATGTGCATGTGGAAATGTGCATGGAGAGCATGTGACAAAATAGGCAGGCTTTATTGCTAATGAGCCCAGATGTGCACATTAGAGGAGACAGAGGTTTGACAGCTTGAATGAAAAGTACAGAAGGGTGATTGTAACATTTTTTCCTTGATTTCTCCTAGGTGGTGTTCTACTTTCTGCTCTTCCATTATTTCATGAAAGTACAAAAGAATTAGTTGATTATTTGACTATAGAGTCCTTTATTTTTAACACACCTATAAAAATACAGTTGACATCCTTCAGAAATAAGACGACTCATTTTTATTGGATTAATGCCTGTAACTGAGATTATTAGTGGCATAGGCTGAAAAAAAACAAACAAACAAACAAAAAACAACAGTAGTTTGGGAATATAATTCTTTGGACACAGTTCTCTTTGCATAGTCCACAGGTATCCAGCAGACTCACTTTCTGCTACTCCATCATAAAGGTTGCAAAAGGGGTAGGAAATATTTTTGAAAGGGAATTAACTAATAAAAAAGTATTAGCTATGTGTCTTGCAACTTCTATTTATACTAATGAATTGATAGGCAGATAGTACATTGCAGTTTGTAAAATGTTCCCATTATTTTAAAATGTGAAACTTGTGATTAGTCATTCAAATAAATTGTAATTAAATGGGAACATTATGATTATATTATGCTAATGATAGAAATGTGTATTAAATGTTTGCAAGTTATTCAAGAGAATATATTAGGTAATTAGAAAAAAGTATTTGTGTTTGTTCACTCCAAAACTATCAAGTGACTTGATTTGCATTAACAATTTTAAAGCTCTGTAGTTTCATTCATAATAAATTGCTGCTATGTAGGAGATATTCCACCAAATGGAGTTTCAGGAAAGAAGAAAGAAAGGGCAGAATATCACTGTTTTAATATTATATATAACGTAATTACTAAAGAAGTCCTTAGAAGCCAAGGGATTTTGACTTTTATGGTAAGTTATTCATTAATGATACAGCATCATTTCATAGCTGTCATGCAGTTTTTGTATGATCTCCTGTGAGAGCTGCTGGAAGGCCATGATAAACATGGACTGTTATGTTTTCTATTTTGAAATGTATGAGAAATTTTATGTGTAAATGGCTCAGTGCTGACTCTTAAGGGTGTATTACAAAGAACAGATTATAAAATGCAACAAAAAAAAATCAAAGTATGATTTAAAATGTAAAAGACAAATGATCATGAATTTTGTATAAAATTTTTGAAAAGAAGTAAAAGAAAAAAGGGAATCAAATACATGGTGAAAATAAATGTTATTCTTTTGAGGTAAACATCAATAAAGAGCAAAGCAAACAACACCAATATAGATGTGTTTTTAATGGCATTCAAAGTGAGAATATGAGCAGGAATTCTGTAGTTAGACTAAGATTTGGCTTTAAGCCCTCTGAGTTTATTTTAGAACTTTTTTTTTTTTTTTTTCTAATACATGATTGAAAACAATCTGAGAAGAAAAGCACTGATGTTCTGTATGTATTCTGAAATTTCCACAGACTGCATCTGATGTAATTATTGGTCTCTGCAGAAATTCTTTTAAAATTAGCCACCTATTAACTATCTATTACTAGCATTTCACAGACACAAAGAAACAGAAATCACTTCTGATTTTCAGGATGTAATATATAGTATACATACAGTAGGAAGGTTCCTTAATCCATAAACTTCCATGTCAGTTTAAAATACAGTTCATTACTGGCATACATCACTAACTTTTGTGTATACAAAAGCTCTGATGAATGATGACATTTTGGAGAAATGTGCTAAACTGTTGGGGAATGTGTTTGAAAAGAGTGAGCTTAGATTTAGATTTGCATCACTACCTAGGAGAGTTGAATTTTCATGTCATTTGGAAACTCCCTGCCCCCTTCCTCCTTCTAAAATTCTATAAAGTATATTTCACGGCTCATTTTCTTTGCTAGTTGTTACTCTTTAGTAATGTTGTATTGCTAAGAGTTAGTAGAAATGAGGGCATACCATGTTCTAGATTAAAGCTGCAAGAATTGTGTGAGATAATGTTTCAGCAAATGAAATGGCTGTGTTGAATGTTGTTTTTCAAAAGTTTAAAAACTTATTTATGAACTTCAATGGAAATATGTCATTGATGACTATGTTCTGAGGAATACAAAATTAGATACAAAGTTAATGTTGCTATCAAACATAAGAATATTGTGTCTGGTAGCTTGAAAACCATTCAAGTCAATACAAATTTGGTTATTCTAATTAAGAAGCCTTGAACATATTATCTTGAAGACCAGAAAAAGATGCAGGGTTGAGTTCATAGTATCATAGTGCCAGAGTTTTCTGTGGTAGCTCTGTTCCAGTGGATTGAATTCTTTATTGTACTGTGTTTGAACTAATCTGAAATTGATATATTTAATGAGCCAAATTAGTCCTAACTGTTTGCTTGGGAATAATAATTAAAATCGCTAAAGCATTAATTTATATCTGTGGGGATTTTTGTTACAAACAGAGCTAAGTAGAAGCACTTTCTATTAACCATACCGAGAGGAAATAAAGTAACCTTAAAGTTTTTATAGGACACAGGAGATCCAGACTGAATTCCCTGTACTACCTGAATAAGATTATGGGTAAGGATGAGGTACTTACTCTCCTGCTAAATGCTGTAGTAACCAGATAATAGATCTCGTCTTCCTGTTAGACTTACATATTGGCTATATTAATTTGAGCAATGTTTTATACCTGGGTCTTTTCCATCTCTAGCAGATCCCCATGCCACTAGCCTAACATGTCAAAGTTTCTTCATATAACCTGAATATTTATATATAAGAAGTTAATCACCATAGCGTAAATAACTCAGGTATAGATATATCTATATCTACTTTTTAACCTGAGTCAGATATATGGTTTTACTGATTTTACTCACAGGTTACATTGGAAGAAGAAGAAGAAAAAGAGAAAGGAAAAGGAAAAGGAGAAAAAGGAAAAGAAAAAAGAAAAGGAAAAGAAAAAAGAAGTGTAAGTAGGTGAAATACCAGAATTCAATCTTAATGTGTAGAATTGACTAATGACAAAGTAGTCTCACTTCAAACATTTTGTTTCAACAATGGACACATTATTGGAAGGTTATGTATCTGCAGCTGGTTTCTCTGAAATATTTGATTAATCTATATCAACAATTCCAGACTACAAGAACTAATAACAAAAATGATAAAAAGCCTTGTTGTAAAGGAGAAAATTTCATGCTGGAAAAGTTCATTTTCTTATTTACAACATGAAGTATATATTACTGACAGGAGTGATTCAAACTTCTTTTCTTGGATTCTACATTTGCTTGGGTTTTGTATATATACTACACACCATGTACTGGTAGACTGGGAGAGAAAATAGTTACACTAATGTTTTATGCTAATGGAAATATCTGTAAAGGGCAGCAATCTAATTTTAATCTTGCTATCATATGTGCAAACAAATTCTAAGCAATCCTGCAGACAGATGCAGTATGCATATTCCTCAGGCTTCTCTTGCACCAACAGATTCACTTCTGTAATTGCAGAGCAACTGACATAATGGCAGAAGGAACTGTAAACTAAAGAACCTTGGGATATAGATTGACTGTATGTCTTTGTATAGCACTCTTCAGTGATGTACACAATTAGTGTTTATTAGATATAATCTGATGTTAGGATTTATCTTTCATGGGAGACAGATTTTAGTAACTTCTAAATTAATAGGCAATGTTAAGGACCCAAGGTGTTTGACTGAAACTGTAAGAGATGGCTATTCAGTTGCATTATATTTGGTGACATACATGATTTATTAAGGCCAGCATTATAAATAATGTAGTATCTGAAAAGGAAATATACTGTGTGGTCACAAGTGTAAGATGACTTGCTCTTTTAATAAACCTTTCAGAGTCCCAAAAGGATATACCCAGATAAGTAAATAGAGTATCTGTGAGCTAGACACCCCACAGTGCAGTGGACAAACAATCAAAGGGACTGTCTTTCACTGACATTCATGTTTCTGAACTCTTCATAATGTCTTAAAAATCTTTAATTTGAGATCCTTTCCCAGATCTGTTGCTAGTATTGTCTTCAGTATATCTCTGCTCTGTGTTTATAATGTAGTGATAACATCCCCCAAACAATTTGAGAAGATAACTGTGAAGATTAATTAGTTTATGGTATGTGGTGTTCTGAAAATGCAAAATGACACAATTAAGAACTATCTTTACCTTATTCATTGTTTTATACTATTAGTACTACCCATATAACTGCTTTTTACCTAGATGGAGAGTCCATCACCTCTTTCCCCATCTGTTCTTTGCTAATGGACTTGTGTGGAAAACATAGGTCCTTAAATTGCAATTTCTTTGTTTTGTGAGTGCTATAACTAGTCTACAATGCAGTACGAGATTTATCATTCAGAGAAAAGAATTCTGAAGTATCTTGTACTCTGCCAAACAGCCTCAGAAAACCGTATACATATTACTGTGCTTGTTGTCATTTTTCAAGCATAGCAGGTTTTTGGTTGAGTGGCTTAGTGGCTTCTTAATGCTTGAAGATGTCTAATAGCACATTTGAGAGAGCTTTTCTGTTAACTTCCAAAGGATTTGGTTGATTGACGTCTTTACAGAGTTCACATACAATTATGCTATGGTTTTATGGGATGTTTCATGGTTCATACACTGAATCAATATTCTCTGTATCTGATATTTAATATTGTATTATTAAAATAGAGAATACATTTGAGGCTTTAGATCTTTCTGTATTTCTATAAGAAAATTACTTAGGGTGAAAAATGTGTATATAGATTAAAGATTAATTGGATCTCACTCTGAAAGGTGTTATTTCTTTTTGTTGTTTCTAAATTGCTCTTCTGGGACAGTTATGAATCATCATTACTCATTTATTTCTGCTTTAAGGATTTTATAATCTTTAAATCATATCATATGCATCTTCCTATGTAGGTCTGATAATCTGCTCTGTCTTTTCTGGTACGAAAAGGAAATGTTCTTCAGGATAAGCTGTTACAGTATTCTGCTCTTTGCCACTAGCGAAGGGTGAAAATTTCATTCCAAGAGTCTGGTTATGTTTGATTTTGATGTGAAAGAGAATCTTGAATAATAATTTATTCAGGTGGTCTTTTAATTTGGTATATTAAATATGTTGGACTGTTTTCAGGTACCAAAAATTAAGTTAGCTTATTAATTCTGTGCGCTATCCAGCACCTGTAGAAGAGAGACCCACCTGTAGGATTTTGAGTCTGTTTTCCTTGCATCTCATTGTGGCTTTTACTATTATGTTACCCTATGCTTAGCTTGTTTTGCCTCTATATGCAACGCTTCCTGGAAAGCTGGTCATGTGATTTGTATAGAACATGCAAAATGTGTATAACTTAATGCTGTTCACAGACCATTAAAAAAAAAAAAATCACTTTCAAACATGATTTGAATTGACTGCTCCTGACGTAAGCATACTGCTACTTTAGGAATGATCATGATGAACTTAAGTGATATTGTGTGTTAATTCAAATTCAGGTGACTGAATAATATTTTCTAGGTACTACTTGGACTAAATTAACATGAAATAAAGATCACATGCATTGTAAACCAGTTGTATTCTAAAACAGAAAGGTCAGTTTTTGTTGTTGATAAGAGAGTAACCACAGTGATACTTTGATGCATTGCCATGGACTCATGTTATATGGCATGACCTACAGTAGTGGCTATATGTTGCAAAGTAATGGCTGTAGAGAAGTCCTCATGATAACTTTATAATGAAACAGTTTGTGTTTTTCTTAATTTTAGAAGTAAGAGTCACTGAACCTAATTATTTTTACCCACCTTATTCTGTCTCCTTTGCCTATATTCCTTCATTAGTAGTCTGAAAGTAATTTTAATAAGATTCACTTTCTTTCAGGGCGAACTTGCAGCAATATCATTTTTGTTTCACTTTACTTTTGCCTCTTTCCTATGGGCTCCTTCCATGATTGACTGTTCTCCAACTTCCACTGTCCCACGGTTCATTACCATTACTCTCTAATGGGTTTGTAGAATTTCCATTAAATTACTGTAATGTTCTTCAGGTTCCTCAGGATTTTGTAAGTTTTATAAATGCCAGGGTGCAGTTTTGACTTAATAATTACTAGAATACAGCTGAAAAGCATGTACAGAAAAAAGGTCAGATGAATTCACACCCCTGTTACAATAGAGCATAAGGGAATAAGTAGTATACATGTGATATAATGACAACAGCGGTGGGCTAAATGCTAGGCCTTTCATATTAAAAAAAAAAAAGAAAAAAAAGCCTAGTTTCTTGCATGTACTATACAACAAATCATTAATCTAACAATGGCATTCTGGAATCCACTTTGAATTTTGCTATCTATATTACACTTTCTAATTTTCTTCATTAGTTTTTTCCTGTGTTTTTCTGCTGAAAAGCTTTTGAAGTCCATGTAGATTAACTATTCTACTCAGTCCTCTGATCTCTTATTGTCATTTCCTTGAAGCTAATTAAATTTATCTTGTATTATATCCCCTTCCTAGATCCCCACTGAAAATTTTGTGTACATTTGAATGTCCTTTCCTTGATAGATTTTTTTTTTTTTTTTAGGTCTAATGCTGTAAAAAACTCGTATTTTTTATTTCCTTTTCATATAACAGTGCTACATTAAGTTACCCTGGTCACCTGAGGGAAAAACAAAACAAAAAAAAACAAAAACACAAACAAAAAGACCACTATGATTTTAGAGAAATGTCTGCTCTCAAGAAAACATTACTCTATTCTGTCACTACGTAGAATACACCAGAACAGCATTGACAGGTGTTACTAGCTCAGTGCATATGAGACAATATTTTGGAGGTCTTTCACTTAAAAAAAAAAAATGTACTGTGTTGGTTGCTTATTTTTGTCTTCCATGCTGGTTCTTTTTGGTTGCAGAGAATGAGCACCCCTCAGAAAACCTGAGAAAGACTCCTGCTGCATATGTGCATATTTTAGTACCAAAGACGATGCATGACATAGAAAAAAAAATGTCAGTAAGTGTAGAGAAGTCAGAACTGAGTAGGAAGTGGTTTTCCTGTCCTATAAACACCTACATGTTCCTGAAAATACCCGCATGAGTTTATAAGTGTATTATGAGTAATTGTATGAGTGCATAAGAGTCTGCCATCATCCCCTGTTCACTTGATGTGATTGGTGCTCTTCACCACTTGCTAGAAACTACTTTGAAAGCAGTTGGGAGCTCTACAGAAGACCTCAGGGACAGATGATTTAACAGTATAGAAAGACTGAGGAAAGTTTTGCAGGAATAAAGATGTGTGGCTTTGATTAGTTAAAGAGAAGGATCTAGGTTTGCCCTAGAAGTCAACGGGAGATAGCTTGCAGGATATATTTTTATTAGTTTTCTTTCTGACAGCCTCTTTCTATCTGTGTAGATATTCATGGTCCTGGTGTGAAAGGCCTTGAGGGAGCTGCTACTGTGTTATGAGAGAGCATTTGTTTAGCTGCTCTTGAGTGAGGCAGACATCCAAATTAGGCCTTGGTTTCCTCTCTCCTCCCAAGACTGAGGATTTAAAACCAGTATTCAAAAGAAACTTTCTATCTTCTCAGCCTCAGACACAAAGCTGAGCTATCACATCTCTTGAGCTGCAAAATACTCTACTTTCCTGTTTAGACCCCATTGTGTTACTGAGTGGAAAGAGTTTATGTGGCAGAGTGGCTGTGGAGTTGGTCTCTGTGAAGACACGAGGACCTGTCCCTGTGCTAGACAGAGCCGATTCTAGCCAGCTCTAAAAGGAACCTGCTGCTGGCCAAAGCTGAGCCAATGAGTAATGCCAGTGGTGTCAAGAAAAGATAAATAAATAAATAAATAAAATAGAAAGGTAAAAAAAAAAATGCTGTGAAGCAGCTATGTGAGAGAGGAGTGAGGAAAAAATACAATAGGAACAACCCTGCAAACACCACAGTCAATAAAGAAGGGTGGAGAGGTGCTCCAGGGGTTGGAGCAGAGGCCCTGTAGCCTCTGGAGAAGGCCATGGTGAAGCAAATTGTCCCCCTGCAGACCATGGAGGACCATGGTGGAGGAGATATCCACAATGTCCCATGGGAAGGACCCCACACTGGAGCAGGGGTAAAGAGTGAGTAGGAAGGAGCTGCAGAGACAGTGTTATGGACTGATCACAACCCCCCATTCCCAATCCCCCTGTGCTACTCGGAGGAAGAACTGGAAGATGAGTAAGAAGTGAAGGAGGGAAGATTAGTCTGGGAAGAAGACGTCTGGGGAAAAGGTTTTTTAGTTTTGGTTTTGTTTCTCAGTATCCAACTCAATTTCTAATTGGTGATAATCTTTCTTAAATTGAGCCTGTTTTGGCATTGATGGTAATTGGAGAGTGTTCTTATCTTGATCCATGAGTTTTTTCATCTTGTCTCTCTCCCTTCCCTCCTATTGAGAAGGGGGAGTGGGAGTGGCTGGGTGGGCATCTGGTTAACCCACCACACCGAGGCAGACTTATAATGACAGGTATACTTCTTTTTTGAACAATTACTTATTTTTGTTGGAAATTATGATGCTCTTGCGTTGTACTTTCAGTGCAGCCTAATGGTACTCATTTGCATTTAAATATTCTTTCTGGAAAAACTTAATTGATACTTGATTTTATTGTCTGACTCTAACCAAATTGGACTTGTTGATCAGTGAAAGGATCACTTTATTTTCTGAAGTTCCTGCTTGCATTATTACTAGGAAGAGAATTTTTCTGCAATGGAAAATCTTTCATCTCTAATTGATGCATGATTTCTTTCCTATAAATGTCTTCTTTTCAAAATCTCTTCATTGCTGGCTTTCTAAAATGTATGCAGTGATTTTAAAGTTCTTGTCCTTATTTCCAAAGCCCTGAGTGGCTATGGTATTTGACTAATTTTCTGTTCTGCATTTTCTAAGCTGCTAATTACAGTATGAATCATAAGGTTACTTTTATTTTTTTTCTATATATACTGTAATTTACTAAGCTGTGAGTCATGAAATTTTTGTAGCTCTACCCTTTTAAAGATATTGCAGGATACTTTCCTGCTGCCCACTTGGTGTCTTTATTTAAAAATAAAATTGAAGAAGGAAGTCTTTGCTGCTACTTTTAACTCACTACCTGGTTGTACTTTTTATTTATTTATTTATTTATTTTTGTGAAGGATATTATGCTTGTTTTTTATTGTTACTGAGTTGCCTAAGTTACTATATGAAATATAAAATATGTAGAGTAATAATATGTATGTAGTGATAAAGGCAAAATGTTTCACGAAAATATTCTCTTGATGGATTTTGGGGGTGTTATTATGCAGTAAAATAACAATTTCTTTTATTTCCAATCATTACTGTGATTTTGCCAGTATATAACTAATTTTGTATATAACTAATACAAAGAAAAAGCTGCGTGTGTGTGAAAACCATGGGGTTCCTCATAACCCACGTACCCATCTCTCTTTGACTGCAGAAATTGCTTTGATTATGATATTGAAGCTAAACATTTATTATTATTATTATTAAAGAAATTTAATACCTCATTGGCATATTCATGTATGTGATGTCCTGTCATTACTTTTTACTCAGGAAAATATGAGGATATATTTCCCATTATTAGAGAGTCATTCAGACAAAAAGTTAAGAGTTTTGAGTAGCAATTGCCACAGAGTGCTGAATTTCACATACTTGATTTCTTCCCAAATGAAAGAGGGAATATGATTGATTACTACTAGAGAATGAAGCAGAGGGACCAACTGATTTGTATGAAAGACTTCTGATTAAAAATACACATAAGCTTAAAAAACAACAAAAAATATAGCTTTCATAACTCATAATTCAAATTACCCTCTCTTCCAATATTGACTGAAAAAAATAAAATTATTTGCTTTTAACTGTTCAGGAGAAGACTTGTTTTATGATATTTTCCTTTTATTATGATTTTTATTTATTTATTTATTTATACTTCTGAATGATCTCAGACTTAATATTGGTTCTAGGAGCAGGGAATTTTTATTGTAGAATCATAAAATAATTTAGGTTGGAAAAGGTCTTTAAGATAAACAAATAAAACAATCAGTTAGGTGAAACTTGTGAGAACTGTGAAAATTGGCAGCAGTGGAACATGAAAAAACAGGAGACATGCATATCTATTTTGCCATAATAATCTCCTTTACTCTTCTTCCATTATTTTAAGCTTCTGTGTACGAACCCACGTTAGGAACTTGCCTACCATTTTCTTCTGTGAAAGATGTTTCTCTTCCTCTTGAGTAGCTTTGACATTTCCATTATTAGCATCAGTCCTCTTCAATTTGGTGGAGTGAGATGCTGAGAGCTAGAAGTGGAGTGTGCTCTCTTCCTGGGAACTTCTGCTGGGTTTGACTGAGGACAGAGCCATGTAAACAATTCATTACAAGTTAACAAGGTTATGTGAGTCAGCTGGCCCACAATAACGGTGCATCTTAGCCCAGAGCAAAAGTAAAATAATTTTGATTTCCTTAAGGAAAGATAACTTGATAAAACATACACAATGGTATAGATAAACCATATGGTGGCCAACGGTTTGTTGCCTCATACACACGATTGACTCATTTAGCTGTGTAAAATCATTTGTCTGGTTTTAATTTTATGTCTTGCATTTTCCTCCCAAAGGGACCAAGTGTAGAAAATCTCTAAGGAGCTATTCTGCTCTGCTATTTAAATTGCCCAAGTATGCACAATCTTAGGAATATTTGATAGCTGCTGGCACAGCTCTGATGATCAAGTGGACTGAGCCTCCCCCTCCTGACAGCAGTGTCTCCCCTTAGCCTGTGACTCTTGCATTTCTCAAGTGCCCACTCTGGCCCTTAAGGGAATTAGATTTATGCTGCTGCCAACTGACATGAGTGGTCTCTTGTGTTGTGGTGCTGAATATTTAGCACCCTGCAGGTGGACATGTTAGGTGTTGTAGCTAAAACATGGGAAGATGTTATTGTTTCCATTTTAAGATATGGTGTATAAGTGATAAGAAAGAATGCAGTTAAGTTTTGGGGAAATTTTAAATACCAAAAATAGATAAGTGAGAAGTGTACACTTCTCAATAAGTGTACTGATATTTAAAATTTAAATAATGAGTCAAAAAGCAAAAAGAAAAAAAAGTAAATTCTTATCAGACAGAAAAGTAGCATGGCATTCTGATAGAGGCTGAATAAATAGCTAAATAAATGATAAAAAAAACTGTTTTAACTTATGCTGTATTACAGAAAGCAAAATAAAACAAAAAAAACCCAAACCAAACCATTCAAACAAACAAAAACAAAACACCACATCATGCAAATATTGTGGCTAGAGGAAGGCAAACTAAGTCCAGTAATATGTTGCCTCATTTGACCTGTTAGTGTTATGGTATTGCTAACATAAGACATTGTTGCTTCAAATTCTAATCCAAGTCAGTGACTTGTAAGACACACTGCATGCTTGATAACTTTGTAAAATATTGAGAATGCTATTATTGACATTACTGAGCATTAAGAGTTCACTTAGTTTATCCCATGTAAGATAGAAACAAAAGAAGCAGCAAATGTTTCCCTACACAGGACACCAAACAGGAGAAAAACTGTTTCAGGCAGGAAAAGTTTAGATTTGTTTTATACTTAAGTAGGGCTTGGTATAAAATAGTTCATCCAAATTTCTTCTTATATAAGAATTGGCTATTGCAGATGTGAAACTGTGTGAATCTGGATAGCTGTTGACTGATATTCAGGCAAATGAGTCTTACAAGTGCGATGGAAGATGAAGTTAGTTAATACTCTGCCCTATCTCCATAATATCTTTTGCAACTCTTGTGATATTGGTTTTTAATAGTTACGGTTGTATGGTTTTCTTTCAACCGTTTCAGTCTCCCTATTGCAAATCTTGAAACTATAATTTTGGAGCTCCACTTATATTTATATTTCTTTTGTGAAATTCAGAGGAAGCTATCTTGGGTCTGTACTTGACTACACAACACCTTGTTAAGTTTCAGAAATGCTTCCCTCTTTCAGAAAAAGAATTATAAATCAAAATGTAGCTTCTTAGTTGAAGGTCACTCTGCACTGCCAAAAATATCTATAGTTTGCAATGACTGGAATGAACCTTTAAAGAATTCATTTCTTTCTTTTTTTTTTTTTTCCTCCATGGCCAAACTGCTCTTTTCTGTTGATCTAGCAATCTAGCAGCAGCAAAAGCGCAGAAATTTATTCCTAATTTGGGAGCTCACTCTTGCACAGTGTGGGCTGTCAAGACAGTTGTGCCGAGTTGTCTTATACCTTTCTTGTCGGAGGGTAACGTATGTATATGAATAGTGTAGGCAATTTACATCCCTCAGAGAAAGCAATCTGCTGCTTGAGGCACTTGGGAAGGAAGAAGAGGAAAGGGAAATCTTTGGAAATATCCTCTGGAATGATCGTGGTACCATATGAAGGAGCAGGAAGAGAGGAAGGTAAAGCAGAGTTTTTATGCCTGAGAAGATGTAAGAAAACAAGCTCCAGCTTCACCCAGGGTTGGCCCTTACCTGTGATATAAAGTGAAACCGTATGGGAGGAATGGATTTCATCTGAGCCTTATGGGAACCAAATACCCCCAAAAAGGAATAAAATGGCTCTGTGCAGTGCAGAAAGGCTTTGGAAGCAAGAGCAGGCAGTCTGAATGTCTGGCTGTAGATGGAGATCTAGTGGAAAAAAAAGGCAGTTAGTAGGGTATTTTGCTAACAGGATTCAAAACATATGTGAAAGACAGAGTAAGCTGTGTAGGCAATAGAGATGGATTTTATGCTGCAGAGACCTGATAGTCAAACTGAATTAATGCCTCAGTGAACAACACAGAAATTGTATCCTAAAGGAATCAAGCTAGAGCTAAATCCTTCTTCCCGCACAAAAGCAGTAAAAATCCTGGCACAGGTTATAGAATTATAGAATGGTTTGGATTGGAAGGGACCTTAAAGATCATCTAATTCCAATCCCCCCTGCCATAGGCAGGGACTCCTTCCACTAGACTTCGGGGTAGCCCAAAGCCCCATCCAATCTGGTCTTGAACACTGCCAGGGGTGGGGCAGCCACAGCTTCTCTGGGCAACCTGTTCCAGTGCTTCTCCACCCTCACTGTAAACAATTTCTTCCCAATATTTAATCTAAAGCCACCTTTTTTTTAGCTTAAAACCATTACTCCTTGACCTATCCCTACACTCCCTGACAAGGAGTCCCTCCCCAGCTTTCCTGTAAACCCCCTTCAGGTACTGGAAGGCTGCTGTAAGGTCTTCCTGGAGCCTTCTGTTCTCCAGGATGAACAACCCCAACTCTCTCAGTCTGTCTTCATAGGAGAGGTGCTCTAGCCCTTTGATCATCTTCATGGCCCTCCTCTGGACTCTTTCTGGAAGTGTTTAAGTCCCAGTTGGATGGATGGGGCTTTGATCAACCTGGTCTAGTGGGAGGTGTCCCTGCCCATGGCAGTGGGGTTGGAATCAGATGATCTTTATCGTCCCTTCCAACACAAACCATTCTATGATAGATTCTATGATAGAGTGCGGCAAGTTTAATTCTAATTTAGAAACTCCAGTCCTGTAAGCCTAATGTCTGTACCAGGCAAACTAGAAGAGGCTACAGTAGAAGACTATTAGTACCTGAGTAAACATAAGCTGCTTTGGAAAATAACTTCTGAAAAGACAAGGTCATCTTTACAACTTCTGGTCATTCTTTCAGGAAGTCAACAAGATTGTGGCTAGGGATGACCTGGTTGATGTAGTCTGTGGCTTTCCAAAAAACAATGACAAAATTCCTTACCTAAAGCTTGTAAGGCAATTAAGTGGCCATGGCACAAGAGGGGAAAAATGACATAGAAAAGAAAGAAAGTGAAAAATGGGAAACAGATTTTTCTTTTTATTTTTTTTTTGTTTTTTTTTTTTTTTTTTGAAAGATCAGTGGTGGTAGGAGGGCTCTGTGCTAGGGCAAGCATGTTCACAGACTACCTGAAAAAATTGGTTAGCAGTGAAATTACAAGATCTGATGATGGTACAAGGTTTTTTAGGGTAGGTAGGATGAGGACCGAGACCAAAATATTGCAGAAGGACACTAGGAAACAGAAAGAATTGGCAATAAAATGGCAGATGAAATGCAGTGTGGATCTATATAAAATAGGGCACAACCAGAGAAAGAACCCTGTCCTCAGAGAGAAAGGCTCAGTGCTAGTCACCATCACTAGGGAGTGATACCTGAGAAATCTAGTAAGAAGTGGTTCTTCTCACTAGTGTTTATCTGTGCAATACCTTCCCAAAAGATGTCACAGAGGTGCAAAACTTTATGTTTGGCTCAAGGGATTGACTGAACAAACACTTGGAGTGAGAGATCATTGTGGGTTACTAAGTAGAAGAATTTCAACATGCTCAGGAAGTCTCCTGAACTAAAACTGACCAGAGTACATGAAAGCGTAATAAAGAATTACATAGGTTTACTCTGCTCCTACTCTTCCCTAGATATCTGCTCATGGCTACTGACAGAAGCAGAACAGGCTGAACAGACCCTTGGTTTTATCCTTTTTTGTTGTTTTGACTTTTGGAAGATACTTAGAATACTTGATTAGAATAATTTAAGACAGCTTTTCCTTGTCCTGCTCTTTTGGCCCAGGATGAGCAGAGTATAGCACACACCAGTGCCACACTCTCCCATGCTTCCCATACTAACAAATACTTGAATAGATGAGTGGATGTAACAGAATTGCCTATGTCAAATCTGTACTGCTTGGGATGCCTCAGACTTGGAAAATGCTTGTGGGCAGGTCTTCTGCAAACAGCACTGGCATTGCATGAAAGGTCAGGTATGTTCTCTTGTTTATAAGCCTCTTGTGTTAAAACTCCTTTGCATTTCCCCCAACACCTTTCAGAAAAAAATAAAATAAAATCTTGTTGGCAATAGCTCAAATATCTGAAAATTAGGAAAAACAAAATAGTGCAGTGGGATTCCTGCTCTGTGGGATTCCATGTTAAGCTTTCTTTTTTAGAGAAGCTGATTTCTACCTTAATTCTGGAGTAGCTATTACACTTGAAAAAGTAGAATTATAAAATCATAGAATTATTTAGGTTGGAAAAGACCTCTAAGATCACCAAGTCCAACCTTTAACCTAGCACTAGCAAGTTCACCATTAAACCACCTCCGTAAGCTCTACATCTACATGCTTTTTGAAGACCTCCAGGGATGGTGACTCAACTACTTCCCTGGGCACCCTGTTCTAATACCTCACAAACCTTTCAGTGAAGAATTTTTACCTAATATCCAACCTAAACCTCTCCTGGTGGAACTTAATGCCATTTCTTCTTGTCTTAGCACTTGGTGCTTGGGAGAAGAGACTGATCCCCACCTCACTATAGCCTCCTTTAAGGTAATTGTAGAGCATGATAAGATCTCCCCTGAGCATCCTTTTCTCCATGCTAAACAACCCCAGCTCCCTCAGCCGCAGGTCCTAAGACCTGTTCTCTAGACACTTCACCAGCTTTCTTGCCTTTCTTTGGACGTACTCCAGCATCTCGATGTCCTTGTAGTGAGGGTCCCAAAACTGAACACAGTATTTGAGGTGCAGTCTCACTAGAGCTGAGTGCAGAGGGACAGTCAATTCTCTAGTCCTGCTGGCCACACAATTCCTGATGTAAGCCAGGATGCTGTTGGCCAAGTATGTTATCTTTTGTTATGCTTATTTGAGCTCCAAAGCAAGAATCTGTTACCTTTTATATACAGTTGAGCTAGCAAAGCACTCTGTAGTTGATAATTATTCATATCTAATGGGCATCTTTCTGATCAGCTGCACATTTTCACTCATAAATTATTTCACAAGGAGAATGAGGTCAGGTTTGATATAATTTCTTAAAACTGCATAATAACTTATCAGTCTTATTGACATGCATTTTGAAAAACAATAGTATTGTACACAGCTTATGTATGAGCAAATTAAATCACTCTTAGCATCTTTTAAGATTCTTGTCACACACTCTCCCCTCAGTCAAACACAATTAGCTCACTAATCAATCTGCTTGTCAAAAATGCTCTTCTTTGGCAGAAGAGACTGAGAAGTTTGACAAAGCACATTAAGTTGGTGATGTTGATTAATGCTTTTCAGTTAGTAGCAGTTTGTTGAACACTATAAATTAAGAATTTTCATGACAGTTGGCTTTTCATAAACTGCATACAATAGGGGCTCGTCATTGCAATGAAGCAATTTATTTTTCCTTTGTAAGATTTCTCAGGACTCTCTGCTTCATGTGAGTTTCTGTTGAATATATGTATATATATTTTTGTTAAAATGTAAATGACACAGTTTGAAGTCCATAAGCCTCTTTGCTGAAAAAGAAAGAAGAGAAAGAAGTTTGATGCTGAAGAATGCTGAGTATTCCTAAATGTTGTCAAAGAACTGTAAGGAGAAAACTGAAGTTCCAAGAGACGTAGGCCTTTTTCTTATTTTTGCGTATCACAAATGCTTGTCACTTTCAGTGACAGATTTGGTAATGTGAAGTGCTAATATACAAGCAGTGGTCCACAGGAGTTTCTTTAAAGATTATTCCATTAAATGCAGGAAATTTTCTTGCCTTCGACTGTATTCCCTTCAGTGTGCTCTTCAGTGTTCTTGGTAGAAATGACATTCTCAGGGTTCATAAAAATAATCTGGCTCTAGAAATGCCTTATCTGTGAAAACCACAAGACTGTTCTATGATGTTTTCAGAGCACTTTTAAACAGCAGTCATCCAAGATGTGCTTTATAAAGCATTTTAGTATTGATAACCTTTCAGACAAGTGTTTTTCAGCAATAGCCAAGGGCAATATGTTTATAGTTCTTCTTGATGAACATGGTAGCTTAGTTTAAGTACTACCTAGAAACTTGGAAATCTTAAATGCTGCTTCTCTGAATTTTCCCTTAGACTGTATAGGAACAACATGAACAACAACAAAATCTATATTTGGGAAATAGTTACGACTGAATACTTGTAAAAACGTAGGCACAGAATATATACAATAAAAGAGTTTTCATACACTTGTCTCCATACACTGCACACACCCAGCATGCTTACTTGCATTTAAATAGTTACAAATAATAGATAGACCAAATAGTTCAGAACTAAATCCAGTACTAACAGTGACTTTTCTCATGTCATTTGAAGAAACTACCTCCTAATCATCTAACTTAGTGAGGTGTGCATTAAGCCTATACATTAACCACATGGTAGGTTTGTTTTCTTTTTAATCAAGAAGAGGAGGTAAGTAATACTTTCATCCTTGAACTTCTCACAATTTTAAGTTCTGCTTGTTGGAAATTGTGCTAAATTATCAATACACATAATAATGTTTTGCATTAAAAGTATAAAGATTTTCTGCTTGCACACAACAAAGTTGTTTGCAAATTTGTTTTTTTGTTCATATTTAAGTCAATAGATTCCATTCTTTTTTACACTTTAGGTCTGAGTATATGTCTGTTTACTTAATAAGAAGATATTTTGGAGACTACGATTAAAAACACCTGTGAGAAATACTTCTCATACAACCATAGTCTGAAAGCCATAGAGTGAAAAAACACATGCGTTAAAGATGTTGCTAATGATCTGAGCTCCAAACAAAAGGTAGCAGAATGGTTCATAAAAATAACCATAGTTTGGCAGATTTTATTCCCTGAATAAAACAGGTATCCAGAGTATAAATTCTTATATACATGAATGTCAGTGTTAATAAAAGTGTAACTTAATATAAAGGCAATATTTGATTCACTAACATTTTTTTACAGAGGAAGTTTTAAGGTTGTGGGAGGTTGACCTTGGACAGCTGTTCAAACTCACTCCTTTATTCCTGACACTTCTACCTCCTTCTCTCTATTGTATGGTGCAGGGGAGATGGGGAGTAGGGGCTGCAGGCAGTCCTTAAAAGTTTTTCGCTGCCACTTGTTCTTACTCACACTTCTCTTCTGTTCTTGTGTGGGCTTTCATGGGCTGCAGTCTTTCACAATAAATCTGCTCCAGTGTGGCTCTTTTCCACAGTCCTTCAGGATAAATCTGATCCAGATTGGGCTGTCTATAGGCTATAGCTCCTTCAGGGTATATCCACCTACTCTGGTGTGGAATCCTGCTGTGTTGATGTCTGCGATAGCAAGGGTCCTCTCTACAGGCTGCAAGAAAATACCTGCTCCATCATAGTCTCCTCCATGGGCTGCAAGGAAATATCTGATCCACCATTATCCTCTCCACTTGCTGCAGGTGAATATCTGCTCTGGTGCTTGAGGCACTTTCTTCCCCTTCTTTTTCTCTGACCTTGGAGTTTGCAGGGTTGTTTCTCATGCATGCATGCATAATTTCTTTCTTCCCTCTGTCATTTTTGTCCTTTCTTAAATATGTTTTCCCAGGGGCACCAGCAGATAGGCTGATTGTCCCAGCTGCATGCTGTGGTGGGCCCATTGCAGAACAGGACACAACCCGGCCTCTTGTCACAGACGCCACCCCTGCAGCTTCCCACTGGCAAAACCTTGACACCTACAGCCATAACCAATTGGTATGATTTTCAACTTTTTATTAAGCCTATTCAAACAAGAGAGTTATAGCTGTGAATTTAAATTGCCTTTATGTTGATAAAATTAGGCAACAATATGCCTTTTTTTTTTTTCTATGGGTTACCAAATTACTCTTTGTTGTATGGCTTCATTCATGGTCATTGATATGAGCTCTTCTTTAGCACATAAAATGAGTAATAGCTTTTCTAACTGAAACTACAACAGGAATTTAATTAAGCAGAGAGTAATGACTTGAATCCCAGTTTAGAAACAAAATTGGGGCTACCACTCCTAACTAAGCTTTTGTTTTGACAAACATTAACAGTCTAGTTTTTCTAACTCATCTAAATTTTAAGGTAGTTTATTATTAAAAGGAGAATGGAGACAATGAAGAAAGAGTGGCAGTGGTTTACCAGTGTTTCCTTAGTTTTCCTGGACTCACCCATACAGTGGTTTTCTTCCTAAGTACTAATGAAAACAGATACTGCTTTACTTCCAAATGGAGCACTAGAGTTAGAAACCACATCTTTAATGATGTCTACAACTATTATGGTAATCGGACATATCTCCTGTTGAGTCAGTGTGGTACATTCGCTGTAAAGTCACCAGCCACATATCTTGACCAATGTTTTTGACTTCATTGTTCAGGCTCTGGAAAGGCCTGCAGGTGACAATTTTTTGGACCAAGAAGAGTCTGTTGATATTTGTTGCTACTTCCTCCAGCCTACCCCTCCATTTTTAAATTTTTTTTTTTATAGTTACTTTACCAGTTATATAGCCTGTGATTTGTATTCTTTTATGGAGAAATTAATCATTCAACTTTTCTAGGAGTAAATTGAACATACTGTTCAGAATAATTTAGTGCTCTTACCCTATGCACTTTGTCACCCCAACATCTGGATTTGCTTTCATTCCCAGATAGTGTGTCTGGATTCCCCAGGCACAACCTCTCACGTTTCATGTCATACTGAACTTCACTTTGGTTGTAGGCACAAATATTAATAGAATTGTAAAATGAAGAGTAGTTTCTTATCTTTCCCACTCTCTCTCTATTGTGTATTGATATATACAAGCATATGTCTATACTTGTTAAACAGCTTACGTTTGTAGTAATGAAAGCAGACAATACCTCAGGCTGAAGCTTTTTTGCTTCTGCAGAGTAGGAAGAGCACATATGAGGACAGTGCAAGTTTCTTTCTTCTCAAAAGCTATATAGTAATCTGTGATGGCTGAAGATATTGTTCAGTGTTTAGGGCTGTTTAATCGCTGATTTTCATGTTGTGTCTGTCATCTAGGCTGCTAACTTTCTAAAGGTGTTTCATTAGAGGAAACAGACAGATACCATTTTCTTATTTCACATTGACTAACTTAGAGTAATTGCCATAAAGCTAGATTAAGCCCAGTATTTTAGAGGTAAAAATCTGGTTTACTGCCATTGGTTGTATTACCTCCAGTTTGCTGGAGGTCTGTACTACTTTCCAACTGCCTTTCAAGTACAGGGTAAAATGAAAGGGAATTAAGAGCAAATGATACATGTAATTAAAGCCCCATTGTGATTACTTCCCCCCATTACAGAATTAAAATACTAATGTAGGTGGCCAAGTCTGAAAATTAGGTTATTAAGCTTTCTATTTATTTATTTTTTCCAATTTAGCTACAAAAATGTTTTTGTTCTGTTTCTGTTGATTTTTTTTTAAACTTTCTTCCAAACTTAATTCTTATCTTTCCCATCTGTTCTATGGGAGCAACATTCATGATTTTTATATTCTGAAAACTACAAATTCCTATAACTTCCTTTACATTTTTACATATTACCTTAGTTAAGTTACCCTAGCTGGGTGCATTGCTGCAAAAGGTTTTCTCTGTTTTTTCTGTGCTCTTTTTAGAGATCTGGCAGTGAAGTGGGGAACAGTCCTATAGAAACTACATGGACTTTGTGTTAATGCCAAGAATAACATTAATATTATGCAGTTCTAATTGAAAAATAGCCAGCATATTTCAATATTCTCTCTACCGTTGCCTTGGCGTGGTGTTAGAAACTGTAAGATCTGTCCAGGAAGCTATCTTGTGAAGACAACCAGAACGCTAGTATTTATACTATTCCTGACACCCTGGGACCACTAGATCCCACATAATTACTCATGAAACAGGTGTTCTCTACCGGCTCTTTACATCAAAGTGTGTAAGATACAGAGCTGGCCAGGCTTCAGCCTTTTCCAGCAGGTGACCCGTTGCATTCTTTTATGAGATTGTTTAAAAGCAGGATGAACAGAGTGCAAGAGTTCAGAGATTCAGGAGGGGGTAAACACAGTGTGTGTCAAAATGCCTGAGTCTTATTTGAAATACTATAAAAGAAAGGAAACTTAGGGTCAAACCAGGTAAGAAGCGATAAGTATTTGAGTTCTAGTTAAAAAAAAATAGTGGAGATGGATAAAGGAGGTTTGACCTGGGTATTGTGGAAGACTTGTCTCATTTTGAAAGAGTTGACGATACAATACACATAGTAGCTCAGGGAAGCTACTGGAACATCTAAAATTAGCTGTGATGAAGATACTCCTTAAAACATCAGTGTTGATGTGTTTGAACTTCACAGGTTATTCTTTAGAGCTGTTGGCTTTTAAACTTTTATGCTGCAGCAGTCTTCATGATATGATGCATCTGTCCCTGAAGTAAGTAGAATTTAGTTTATCTGAGGAGAGCTTCTCATGATGTCTCTGAGGTATTTCAAGGAAGTATTAACATAGAAATGGTGGCTTTGTTCATTTTGCATTATGGTGAACTTCATCTAAGTGAACACAGAGGCTTCTACCCTGCTAATTAATGGCTAAATATGGAAATTATAGAAAGGCCCAGAGGAACACAGTGGCAGTAATATTGAAGTGTGTTAGATATTTAAAATATGTGATTCGGTTCCTGCCAGATGGTATTTGCACACTATATGCACCAAATAACCCAGTAGCTATCCCTGCAGAACCTAATTTCTAATTATAATATTGCTGATTACTTTTAAATCTGTTATGTAATTTCTCTGTAGACCCAGACTCAATAAAAGAAGTCCATACATTTCATTAGTACTCCAAAAATATGCATCAGATGCTTTCATGAAGTGCTAAGCCCAAATACAGTTTACATAAAAGCATATATTTAAAACCAAAACTGTGAAAACATACATTTTACTGAAAGAGTACCTATATAATTCTTTGACTTGACACATTCTTTGCATAAGATTTTTTCCTTTAATTTAAACTGAATTCCCAGATAATTCAGGAACAAGATACAAATATATTCAGTAATAAAAATAATTTTTCAAAAGTGAATGCATATTAGGACTTACTGTGCTGTGTTTTGAGGGTATCTTAAGCAAGATCCCATGCAAGATAGACTTAGTGGCTCCATTCACAATGGAATTTTTAGTTGTCAAGGTCAATATTGTCCTGTACACATAGATTTAGTTTAGTTTTAGTTTTTTAAGTATGGGAGGAAATATTTTTTCCCTATTTAACAATGATCCTTGGTAATAGAAGCCTGTAGGTTGAAGAAAATTCTAGATATACCACACATTATATTCCCTTGTTATTTTTTTTGATAATATTTACTCTTCTAGAATTATTTAATATAATTCATTTCTCATTGACAAAGTTGCAAGCTCTGGAGATGTAAGCTTTGAATTCTTCTTTTGCACAGGGGTTAAATTACACCTGTGATCATGTGTCAATACAGATTATCAACTAAATAAATATTTCATAGTAATTTCCCAATTGATCATGAAGTGAAAAAAAAGCAACCTCCAAGGTAAAGGGAATGTGTGTGTGTGAGAAATAGCTCTAAGCTCTAGCCATGAATCTGCCTCAGGGAACAGATTCCAAAGGATGCCACAGTCATTAATAAAAGCTCAGTCCAGATACTTTAAATAGTTTAATGAGGCCAAAGGAGTTAGATAACAGAGGTTATTTTAGTATTACCAATCAACTGTAACTACAGGTTTCCCAAGGAAAGCTTTATTCCACACGAAAAAAGCCATAAGGCTGGTTATAACCCTCTGAAGAAATTATGGTTGTAGAAGACAAGTGATTCATCATGAGCCATTAGGGTTGTCTGTTAAAACAAATTTTCTCTTCTGAGCACATACAAATTGCCATATTTTCAATGGTCTTTTAAGTTCTTACTGAATATTAACATTTAATGAAGTTACAGGTATGACTTTAAAAATGATGGAGTTTTTACTCTTCATCCTTCCATCTCGTATGAAGGTATTTGGAGATGGATTCAGATATTTCATGTATTGTCTGTACTTCATAGCCTCACTTTGAGACTTAATGCTGTCTTCCACATTTGAAAAGCACTGAGTTATTAATGACAGATTGCTTCTAATTCCTACAGGTTTTGATTTAATTTGGGCTAATTTTATTTGCAAACACCTGTAAACGCAACACTTTAATAAACTTATTCAAGTTAAATCTCTATCCATCTGTGCAAATCTGCCTGGCTGGCTTATTTGTGTGCCTACATTGTCCTCTGTTTCTGAGCAACATGCTGCAAGAGTTGTTACATTATTGCATACAGGGATTTTATGTATGGAGAAAACATGCAACTTCCCAACATTAGAATCCCAACATTCCCTTCTCTGTAGCACCTTTACTTCTGCGCCCTGTCCCCCCTTTTTTTTTCCTCCTCTCTCACGTTTCCCTCCCCTTCTCAGATGTGTTAATCTATCTGCGGAATCATAAGTAAACTTTAGAACATTTTTCTGAAGGTTTCTCTTGAGGAAATCTTTTACAGGAGACTATAGCTTGCACAGGAAGTATCATAAATTTGTTACCAGATAATGGAAATTATTATACATGCTGTATGGTGATATAGAAGGGGAATAGGTATTTTGTGTTACTTTCTAAAGTCTTAGTGTTTTTTTCCTGTCCTAGTTCTTAATGATTCATTTTGCTCATATAGTAGAGCAGCAGAGTAATTATTATCTACATACCAGAGATACATGTAGATGTAGAACTTTATTCGGTCAGCAATTACTGCTCTTATTATGTGTGAAAATAATAAATGCTTTTAAAGAAACCATATACTTATTATTATTATGGAAACCTACTTTGAGAATGGAAAAGCTGATTCAGAGTAGTTTAGATTTGGAAGCAGTTTGGGTGTATCTTAAGGCCTGGCTGCAACAGCAGCAGGAAAGTTCTTCCTCCTCACACTGTCTAGTTTATTTTCTATATCTTTAATATTTGGATGGAGTGGCAAACAAGATGAGGATGTCCCTTTTCCCCTTTTTGCATTTTAGCTTGATACTGCGTTGTCCAGATAGTAATATACATCCTTATCTTCCCCCTTGCTGGGAGAGACAGCAGCTTCTGGATCTATTCTTGCTGTTTCTGTGAGAAGGCATCGAGCTCTTGGCGCAGCATTTCCTCTTTGAACTGACATTTCTCTTCTCCTCCAGGAAAATGCTGTTGAGCTGACCTGGTTCAGCCAATGAACCCAACTGCTGGCTTAGCGTGTCCCATGCAGAGTGCTTTACATCATTATTTGGTGACCTGTTCATTCCCCTTGCACTAGCAGGTCTACTGCAGGATTCTTCTATTGATTTATAAAGCCTTCAGTTTGTTAGACCATGTTATCTCCCTGATGAATCTCTTTCCTTGGTAGCATTGATTATATGACACTGTGTTTCGAGGTTTCTCAAAAGCAAGTTGTATTTTCTGGAAACTTCTCAAAACAAGCTGGTTGGAGTTTCAACCTTCACATATCCATTGCAGAAAAAAATTCTTCCACACCAGTAACTGTGGAGAAACATTTCATTTCATTTTATTTTTTTTTCCAAATATAAAGCCCAAAAGATAAAGCTTGAGGCACCCAAAGTTGCTCTCTGTGGGTAAATCTCCAAGTAAGAATGGCAATAAAAAAATAGACATTCATGGCATCTGTGTAAGCAGAAACAAGGAGTGATAAGGATTTGTTCAGGGTTCACCATAAATATGAAATTATATGAAGGTGATGGTATAGCTAAGAAAACAGCTCACTTTTTTTTTTTTTTTGTGGATTTTAAGTAATTACTGGACACATCAAGGAAGAAATGGACTTCTGAATGATATTCTTTGTTTAGCACTAAATTTGGAATTGGACATAGAGGAAGAGAACTGACATTGTAAAATATTAGTGGGCCATAATTCAGGATGAAATATTCAAGTTTATAAAACCAGAGCCAAAACTGAGTTCTTTTATGCAGAAAGAGAAAACCTGAGTTTTATGCTGCTGCAGTTTGCCTTCATTGGCATTTAATTATATGAAGCTATTATAGAGTTTTTACCAGCTGCAGACATCATGGTTATTTACAGAAACTGTGATAGCAGCTAAGAACCTCCTGTTGTGTATTAGGACATCCCTGCAAGATGACAATACTGAACAAAAAAAATCTAATTTCTGGTAGATAGGAACTCTTTTAGCATAGTACACCTTTTCCACAAATAATTAAAAGGAGCCACAGATAAACATAAATAGTTCCATGTGGTTATCACAAGTGCTAATTGCTGTAAACTACAATATATTCTTGCACAGGGAAAACTCTATGGTTTCAGGTTGTTTGGAAGGGCTTTTACCATGGAAAATTAGATCTTCTTGGTATTCACAACACTGAATACAAATTCTAATTAAATATATGGTGACAATCATGAAATTCCTTTTTCATCAGATATAACTTTGCTGTCTTTAACATTTGGATAAGGATTTGCTAAGCTAGTTTTCTTTCATCTTCCTCTGGGTATCCCTTTCCCTATTTTTTTCGCTTAAAAATTCTTTAGCTATGTCAGAGGATAGGATTAAGAGAAGAATATATTGTTCCAGACATTTCTAAAACAAACAAATAAAAACCTCCTAACCTTGAAAACCTATCCTTTTATTTTCCCCTCAGGGTTATGAATCTTGTATACTTAATGTTCTAGGAGTGTTTCCTAACTCCGATTATTTGCTTGTATGTCTTTTTTTTTCCTCTGTCTTTATTCACTGGTGTAGGAAAAATATATAATACATGTGCACAACTGCAGATGCATATACACTGAGAAAAAAAAAATAAAAGTGTTCCCAGCTGATTAATACAGAGGAATGCAAAACATAAAATGGCACTGATGTTTATAAATGGTGTTGGGAAAATAAGCTGCAACCTAGCAATAGCCATTTCCTCCGAGATAACAACCTCTTGTTTCCATGATGTGATAAAACCAGAGTAGCTCATGCTTATTCTCTGTGTGTTTTTATTTTTATCACATCAGTACCACCTTGTCTGAAATTAATTTAATCATATAAAAAAGACAACTAAGTAAAATGATTTAATTTGTTTATATAATTACAGAGGGAGAATTAGGAGTTTCATAGTGAGGTACTTATCATAGTAGATAACCATCATTATACCTGCTGTCATTATAACATTTTAAGGGTATAATTGTATTTCCTTTAAAAGTCACAACTGTGTTGTCATAATCTTTCTTATATATAATACAAGCAATTTTACTGAGTTGTTACATGAACTCTTGCTGAGCATGTACAATCAACGTAATTTTGATTTTATTTCTTATGCCAATATATTTCAGTTCCACAGTTCAAAGAAAGCTTTTTGTGTCTCAGCAGCAGGGTTAGGGAAGTAAAGCCAGTATGGATGTGGAAAAATGGAGCTGAATTTTCAAAGTGTACCTTAGAAAAGAAGTGCAATTATGTGTTACAAATGCACTGTTGCAGTTCTATGAATGTTCTTGATATGTTCTGTGGATTCTGTGCAACCTCAGAGAGTTTTGAGACTGACAAGACCAAATGGAGAAAGGAAATTGTAGAACTGGTGAGCTGGTAATCGTGAGCGTAGTATTTAGGAAGGATTCCAGAGATGACCTGTAACAGAAAAGTTTAGCCAGTAGACTAAAATCCAAGAATATATAAGGTCTGCAAAATTAATTATTTTAATGTATGATAAACATTTTAAGTAAAACTGGGTTATGCATCCTACTTTTACAATGCAGAGTAACTATGAGGACCTATTGCATCTTAGAAGACGAAACCTACAACTTTTTGTATTCTTTGTTCACTCTGAAACAGATAAATTAACATGTAAGAAAACATATATACCCGTTTGAGACATATTCACGTGTAAACTTTTTTTCTATAATCTGAATGGAGCTGCTATGAAAATGATTGTCTTCATAAACAACAGCACAGATATATGGTGAAAGAGTGTTCTTGACCAACAGCACTGGTGAGGTTGGCACAATTGGAAGAAATAGTACTTGATAACGGACTAATTCTACAGAGGCAGTAAAGAGCACAAAGCACTTCTTGTTTCTGTGAGCTCAACAAAATAGAGCAAGAAAACCTTACTTGGTTTAAATAACACTGCAGTGGGTTAATTAAAAATAGATATGCAATGTCCAGCCAATTCCTTCTATCTCATTCTCCTCTAAGTTCAAAATAATGTTGAAAAAAATTAATGTATTTATAAAGACATGTTGATTAAATGCCTTTATACTGTTGCTGGAAGATAACTAATATGATGGAGTTAAGAAAAACGAGCAATTAATGAAGGAGAAGAATTTCATCAGTCATGATCTCTGCTCAGAGTCCTCTCTGGTTACAGAGAAGATACTTTTACACTGTGAGTTTTGAAGAAAATGAAAAGCAAAAGGAGACTTCAAGTGCCTCCAGTTTTGGTACTTGAATCTCAGGTATGGGTAATAAGAAGGATGAAATATCAGAAAGCTGTGACCATGTTACTGCATGAATACAAAGTCCAAGAAGGAATGTCCTTCTCCTTCTCCCCTCTGGAATAATTGCTAAGTTTTAAAATGTCTGATGGACTCTAATTGTGCCCTGTGGAATATCTATCCAAAGATAACTGGACTCTGGAGGAATTAGATGGAAGAGTCTACAACAGATTATCATCTCTTTAGGAAAAACATCTCTCTGATATACCACAATGATTGATAAACTTTCATCTTGAGATGCCTAAGAATCAATGTAATTGATTTTTATTGACAGTGAATATATCCATGAAAAAGGACTACTAGGACAAAACACATGCATTACTTACATTTGTATAAAGATGTTCTTGACAGTAGGAGAACAGCTTAGTAGAGAAGCAGCTTTCTTGTAACTTGAAAATCAGATAGCCTGATTGCTTGGCAAGAGTATTTGGTAGCTCAGCAGCCCTACTGCAACTTTTTTCTGTAATTTTTCTTTAGCCTCCAAAAAAAAAAAAAGATTTTTTTTCCTTTTTTTTCTTTTTTACAGGCTGTTATTCACAAAGAACAGTTAAAAAAAAAGTGCTTTTAATATGGCAGACTGAACCTGTATGGTTTATGGCAATCTGGAGTGTTCACTCCACGTGTAAAAGGTGCAAGCTAAATATTATCTGACTTTTTGCAGTGCATTTAATTCAGTACTAGAAAGGCAGCAGTTGGCAGACTGATTCTCTCCTACCATATTATGATTATATTCCTCAAACCAAAATCAAGCTGCCAGTTCTAAAAAGACTCTTCTCACAGCAGATAATGCCAATAAAAGTACTGAGAAGTGATGGGAATAGCAGATGTGCCAGATCAGCCATATCGTCATCTGAGGGTTGATGCTTTTCAGCTTTTGTCGCACTCTCCTTTATTTGACCTCTGATGTCAGAGGAGGTGGCTGGCATATCTGCCTCACTAATCATCTCTGACATGTGGCTGGCACTGGCCAATTTGCTCAAAAGGATGTGCCTGCTGTGTTCTAGATTGGCCTTCACCCATGGGATGGGAATAAGTGCTGTATATTTTGAACTGGGGATCTGAAAATCTAAGGAATGCTTCATGTACTGCTCTGCTTTCTAATTCTGATTCACACAGGAGTCCTGTCTTCATTACACCAATACACTGTCCACTTGAAGTACTGCAGTAAGTCAGAGTGCTCTTGCAAATGATGCTTTTTCCCTTGTCAAGGTAAGCAAAACAGATTAATTCAGACAGCATCATCATTTTAGAGTTTCCCAAAGTTCCAAAATTTTGGTTTCCCTTCCTACAAAAATATTTACATTTGGGCTGCAGGGGAGAAATCTAGAACTTTTTGAAATCAATATATTTTACTATGAATTTTAACAAAGATGGGAATTTGTTGCTAACCATTCTTCCCTCAGTTACTCCTTTTCTGAAGAGTTCTATGATTTTTGAATGACATATGTACAGAGAGGGCCAAGGAAAGGGATTTGTATATATTGGTTCTTTGTATTGGTTGTGACTTAAAAAGTACCCTACAGCTAAAGTTCAGAAAGTGCCCTGTGGGAGAAGCTTATAATAAACCTTAATAAATCAGTAATCATATGTATGCATTTGCACTTTCGTGGGCTAAGACTAAACAGAGATATTTCTCAATTCCCTTTCTGCTAGTGAATCACAGCAAAGATTTGAAAGGGTGAGGGGTTTTCTTTATTCTGTATTATATAATCATTGAATTCCTTGATTAATGTCTTTTCATTTTATCAGTGAATACTTCTCTGAATATTAATTAGGTGTTTCCATTGAAGAAACTAAGAAAAAAAGGTGAAATGTTTCAGTGATGATTGTGGTCAAGAGAAATGATGCATTCACAGGTCAAGTGTCAAACACAGAAATACTTGCTTTAACAGTATGTTTAATTTTTTGATTATTTTGTTAATGTTCATTCATTTCAAGAAGTGAACATGCATTGGCAGATGGCTATACTTTCTGTGCCCAGTTATAATCTTGGCAGGACATTTATGTTTTAAAAAAAATCAGCAGCTGCTTGATTACAGAAGGGACACTTTAATTGCTACCTCAGAGGTGGAACTGACCACTTTTTCAGATGTCTACCTGGTTTGGAAGAGGTTCAAATAATCTGGAATCTTTTCATGGCACAGACTTTTGAAAGTGTACATTCTCCTTACTAACTAACATTATGCAAGGGCTGAATCATTGGCACTGAGCATCTTAGAACAAGAAAAAATGTCAGTGCCACCTGCAGTTTTGGTTAAAAGAGAAAAAGGTAGTTGATGGTTTGTATGATATCAGAAAATGATTTAATGGGGATAAGTCGGATTTTTAATATTGCATTTTTGTATTCATTATTTCTGATTAAATCACAAACACAATATACATCTGTTGGTTAGAAAACAGATTTTTTTTTTATTAGATTTCAGATAAAATGACCTAAAATAATGTGAAAGCTAAGGGAGGGGTGGGTAGAGAATCAACAAAACAAAACGTAGTGTTTCAGTGTCACTTCTAATGCCTCATAATGAACTATGGCTTTTTATTTTCTCTTTTAGTATGTATGGTCCTTAAGATTTTGAGTTAAATAGATCCATTGTAGGTTGGCTATTGAGTGTGTCTTGCTGTCTTTTCCAGAGGATAAACATAGGGAAAAAATACTTGTGAGTATTATGCAGAGATATTCAAGCTCATTCTTAACGTACTGACTGGAATCTTAGAGAAAAGTTATATTTCCTCAGTGCTCTGCTTCACTTAAATTGCCCTGCAGAAGTTGTGCTGTTTCTGGCACAGAGTAAAGTGCTATGAAGAAACATACTCCACGCTTTTGTCTGTCAAAATTCATTTCTAAATGCTCATGTGGCTGCATAACCTGCTGCCACCTTGAACCCTACCTTATACTGAAATTTTTCCTAAAACTAGATCTTGCTTAGAGGAATCAGTCCCTGTATCTTGGATGGAGGAATCAATGTAAGAGGTACCTTGTATCACACTTGGCCTCTAACTAGCTCTGAGAGTCAATAGCTGTCTGGCTATACTAGAGGGCTTGCTGTTGACTTCATTTATGCTCGTTTTGACTTGGTCTCAGATTCTTAAGATATTGGAGACTGAATGACTCAGCATTTCTGGTTGAAACTATTTTACTTTATATTAATAATGATTCACTGAGGCAGATAAATATAAAGCTCTAAAACTATTGTTGTGGCTTTTTTAGTCTAAGAGATCTATTTGAGCAATAAAGTTCACTTTTTTATATGCAAGAACCAACTTCACAGGAATTTTTTCCATAGGAATGCTCTGCAGTTTTGTACTCTCCTGGGTTGTAAAATCTGAAATCAAATGCTGTTTCCCATCAAGCAGGAAGGGGGCACTCGGTGTGACCATCTCCAAGGTGAGTACTCTGTTGCCTTTTCTTCATGGGGTGGTCATCTGCATTTTTTTTTTTTTCTGATATGGTGTAAGTAGCTCTAGCGGGGTGGGGAGGGTAATGAGGGAGACACTCCAGCAAAGACCAAACACTTGCAAGCATTTCTTTCTTTCTTAACAAGCACAGCTAGTTTCCTGCCAGCTTTCTGGGTTTGGGGAAGCCTGTACTTATCTCCATGGGGGGCAACAAATCTACCTTCAGGCTGTGCATTTTGGTTGGTGATAGAGACCCTTTGCAGTTTTAGGTTTTAGTATTTCTCTCTAGTTCCCATTTATAAAATGGAGGAAAACAACACTTTTCTCTTTTAGGACTGTTGAGAAAATAAATACATTGAAGCTTGTGTGGTATTCAGATACTAATGCAGTTATGCATATCTAAATAAACTAAGAGTGAGTCACAAACTATGAATCCTGTATGACTGTTATTTAGCTTTGTGCATTCATACTAATCATCTAGGGGAGAGTCCAAACTACTAATTTGCCATGAGGGAATCATACATCTCTAAATCAAACAGATTCTTCAGCCTGTGTAGGTGACGATCTTTGGCTAGCAACATTAATGACAACTCAGTAGGGCACTAGGAAAGTACAATTATTTTATGCTGTAAAAAGATACAACTGATTGTGGAAAATACACAGAATTCAGGGCAAGGGTAAAATATTACAGTTTTATGTGAACTATTTCAGATAGCTTTAGGTAATGTATTTTTTTAGTCCAGGATCATCTTCAGTACGTGCAATAAATTTTGTATTTTTCCCTCAATTTGAGAGATCATGTTCTGCTTCTGAAGTCTCTTTATTATTATTAATAAAATCTGCTTTCCCTCCTTGTACAGATAATTCTATTGGCTTCAGTAGGCCAATTCATATGAATGAGGCAACAGACTTTGTAGCATTTCTGGTGCTTAGATACTGAGAGAGAAATATTGTCGTATTTGCCTGTTGTTCTAGTATTGTCCTATTGTTCTGGAAGTGTTTAAGGCTAGGTTGGATGGGGTTTTGAGCAACCTGGTATAGTGAAAACTGTCCCTACCCATGACAGGGGGCTTAGAATTAGGTGATTTTTAAGGTCTCTTCCGACCCAAACTATTCTGTGATTTTATGATTTCTACTCGTATACTTCTTCACCAAAAGTGGATATCTTTTCCTTTTTAAAACTGTGTTATAAATACATAGAACAGATTTCAGGGGGCAACTCGAGTTTGAAAGTGAGGAAAAAAGTGGAGATGAATAAGAAAAAAAAAGTATGTTCAGAATTTGTTGAGCTAATACCGATTGCATTTATACCTTTGTTAGTGTAATAAGGCATTATTAATATTAATAAAATAGATCATTATTTTCCTTACATAATTTTTGTGGGTAGTGGTGGTGGTGATGTATGTTTGAGTGGTCAGAGTGCTATATAAAGCTTCACTTTCATCTTAGCATCTCTTGATGGCGTCAGTTTAAGCTCTGCCACCCAAGGGTTTCCTCATCCCGTGTCATCCAGAATGTCCAGGGATGTCTGTGCCTCAAGAATATAAAGAATTTACCCCTATCCAGATATTTCTTGAACACTGAATGTGTTGAGATGAGATCACATATCATATTTTCGGCTGTCTTTCAGGTATATCTTCATTTAAAAGTTGCTTGTTTCTTTTTTTGATGTTGAAGAACTCCAGAACTGCCATGATTTATAACAAGAAAGTAAATAAAATTCTATTATATCACTTAATCACTGAAATGGTGAAGTTACATTTACCACTGTTACCTAATTTCTACCACTTCTCTTTAAGGCGAAGAAAAGGAGAAGAAAATTTTGCAGGGTAGTAGACAGAAGTGCAATTCTTTATGTGCTGAGTGTTTTTTTTTTTTTTTTTTTATGTTATCCAGTTCTAGTAATTTATGAAGTGGGTTTTGTCATTAACTGTTTTTTCTTTGAAAAAAAAAAAGGAAATGCGATTTGTTAAAACAGTCCCTCCCATCACCCAATATAGTTTGCTGCTTGTTTAAGTGTCTATGATGGTAAAACTGCTGCTTTCTTCAGAGTGTTTGAAAATGATTAGAAACTCCAGTCTACATGAAAATGGTAAAAAAAAAAAAAAAAAAGTTACTCTAAATAAATGTTATGTAGTCATCTTCTAATTAAACTGGGGAGCATGAGGCCTAATAGTCCTAGCCTAATTTAAGTTTCTAGTGGACTGGAAGATGGAGAGGTGTGTATAATAGGTGATATATATAATCTTGTTAATTGCTAAAATGTCTTTCAGGATTGAATGCTGTAAGAAGACTACATGTACTATGATTTTCCATCTTTGTAAGAGACTGGTACCTCATAAGAATCTGTTTACCCTCCTCTTCATATATCTAGATCAAGATCAGACAGAATTTCACCTCATTAGATGTGTTTCACCCTTTATCCCCATAGGTATTCCCCTCTTGTTCATCATTATTCTCTGAACATAGGAAAAATCATAGGCGGTTGTCTGAGAAAACTGGATTGAGAAACGAGAAATATCCATTAAAAGAAATGTTAAATTTAGAAGAGAGAAGAGAACCAGAAGAGAAGGACATTATAACCAAAATCTAGGAGCATATCCAGCTGGAGGCAGCTCACAGATAAAGGTTAGAGAAGAACTAAGTTTTAGATTAGAATACTTCATTTGAGACTTTCCTGCAAATGTACTATGGAGCAGATCATCTTGAATGTCATCACATAAAGCACATACAGGACAATTGAGTGGTAAAATGCAGCCAGCAGGTGTTTATGAAAGGCAGATCTTGCCTGACTAGCCTGATCTCCTTCTACGACAAGATGACTTGCTTAGTAGATGAGGGAAAAGCTGTGGATGTTGTCTATCTGGATTTTAATAAAGCACTTGGCACTGTTTTCCACAGTATTCTCCTGGAGGACCTGCCTACTCATGGCTTGGCCAGGTGTACAGTTTGCTGGGTGAAGAACTGGCTGGGTGGCTGGGCTCAAAGAGTTATCATCAACAGAGTTCAATCCCATCGGTGGCCAGTCACCAGTGGTGTTCCTCAGGGCTCTGGATTGGGGTCAGCTTTGTTTAACATGTTCATCAATGATCTACCTGAATGAGGAGATCTAGCGCACCCTCAGTAAGTTTGCAGATGATACCAAATGAAGCAGGACTGCTGATCTGCTTGAAGGTGGAAAGGCTTTGCAGAGGGATCTGGTCAATGGGCCAAGACCAACTGCATGACAATCAAGAAGGGTAGTGCAGGATCCTGACTGCACTTGGGTCATAACTACTGTATGCAGTGGTATAGGTGTGGGGAAGAGTGGCTGGAAAGTTGTCCAACAGAAAAGGTCCTGGAGGTGTAGGTTAACAGCCAGCTGAGCGTGAGCCAGCAGCATGCCCAGATGGCCAAGAAGGCCTGCAACAGAAATAGTGTGGGCAGCAGGACTAGGGAAATGATTGTCCCCTTGTATGTGGCACTGGTGAGACCACACCTCTAGTACTGTGTTCAGTTTTGAGCCCCTTACTACAAGAATTCTATTGAGTTGCTTGATCTTGTGCAGAGAACAGCAACAAAGATGTTGAAAGGATTAGAATATAAGAGTTATGAGGAATGGCTGAGGGAATTGGAGTTGTTTAGTCTGGAGAAATGGAATCTGAGAGGGGACCTCACGTCTTTCTACAACTACCTGAAAGGAGGTTGCAGTGAGGAGGGTGCTGTTCTCTTTTCTCAGGTGAGAAGTGATAGAATGTGAGGAACCAATCTCAAATTGCACCAGAGGAGATTTTAATTGGATAATAGGAAGAATTTCTTCACAGAGAGGGTGGTCAAGCACTGGAACAGGCTGTCCAGGGAAGTGGTGGAGTGGTGGAGATATTTGAGACATTTGGACGTGGCATTTAGGGACATGGTTTAGTAATGAGGCTTGGAGGGTCAGGCTGATGTTTACACTTGACAATCTTGTGTAGAATTAGAGATCTCTCATATTTCTGTGATTTTCCTAACAGTTTCAGTGACAGGTTTTAAGGATCTTTCTTGGTGTAGAAGAATCTGGTTATGAGTCAGTTATGCTTTTTAAAGAGCTGACATGCTAGATCAGACATGGGACTTCACTGGCCAAAGAAACGACACAGCATCCTACATCCTAGTTCAGTTACTCACAGTGCTTCCCTTCTTCCCCTGAGACTCTGAGCTCAGGCTCATTTATGTATGGATAGCCCAATGTGACAACGCACTTCACTGAGTATCTGTACGTTTACGTGTACAATGCTTTCCAGCATAAGGCACAAAGATTCTTTTTTTCTTTTTTTTTTCTTTTTTTTTTTTTTTCCAGGTAAAATTACAGAATTAATTCGAATGTAGTGAAGTTTATCCAATTAGCAAGTTCTAAACTGATCTCCACATGATGAAATAAGTACTGGTTTTATATTGATATTAAAAATGATATAAAGTAATATGCATTATTTTTAGAGTATACTGCTGTCTTCAAGACACAAAGTAAACGTTTTCAAAATTGGATTATATTGCTTTTTGTAGCAGTTGAATTTATTGGTATTCAATCATGGAAACAGAAGGCTTTTGTTCCTTAAAGAAAACAGAAAACTATTGAATAAATACCAAAGTGATTCCTCAGCTGAATTCAAAATATTGAGCTATGTAAAAAATTATCACATGAAAAAAAATCTTTAATGCTGCATAAAAGATTTTGTTCTGTTCTTATGGTATTGAATCATCAATATAAATGCTTTCTTTGTTTTCAGTAGATGGGGAGTGTTGTGGGTAATAACTTATGTGAAAA
Organism: Anser brachyrhynchus; assembly: GCF_964034855.1. NCBI lineage: Eukaryota > Metazoa > Chordata > Aves > Anseriformes > Anatidae > Anser > Anser brachyrhynchus. The sequence goes on from NC_137695.1 coordinate 100,591,199, forward strand.
ATGTAATACTTGTATTTCAGTATGACAAAAGAAAAGAAAGGAATAAATTTTATGAAGACTGATTCAGGAGGGAATTCTGCTACAAAGAGGTGATCAAGAAAAAAAAGACAAACTCCTTTTCTTTTTGTTAGTCAGTCGGGGTAGACAGCGATGCTTATTTGTATGAAGTATTTTTGTTATAATCGCATATTTTATGCTAATATTTTAGATAAGTCTCCCTGGGAATTTAATATACACAGGAACAGAAAAGAATGTGCCTAGATTTAAGACACATGTTAGTTTCATAGATGGGTAAATATCTTGGGAAGTTCTAAACTTCATCTGGATGGTTATTAAGTGTGCTTGGGAAGTTCTCTTGAAGTGTCCTTTTACTGCAAGGCCACCAAATTTAGCAGTGATACACTGGCCTTGAATCCCTCTAATTGGAAGAATGAAGTGAGACCTAAGCTTAGGTGACTTAGCTCGTTTTATCTTGCTTACATTGAATTGCAAGTATTAATACAGTCTTGTATGATTTTTGGAAAAAAAATAAATTTACATGCTTTGTATTAAATCACTAAACAAAGGAGTGAAAGTAAAAAGATATTACAATGTTATGAATGCTATTATCTGAACAAAGAAACTCTAATAGTTTATGCAATAAACTGTAGAAAATACTCTCAAATCAATAGCAACAGTGAACTGCAGCTGGTGAGAGGGTTTTTCTATTATCCAATTGTGGTGGTTTTGCTCATGTGGGCAGTTGAGCTCCATCACAGCTGTTCTCTCACTCTCCCTCCTCAAAGGGAAAGGGGAGAAAATAGAACAAATGGGCTCAAGGGTTGAGACAAGGACAGAGAGATCACTTAGCAATTATTGTCACAGGCAAAACAGGCTCAGCAGAGGGAGAGTAGTGAAATTTATTGCCTATTACTAACAAGCTAGAGAAGTGAGAAACAAAGGAAAGAAACTAAAAATGCCTTCCCCCCATCCACCATCTTCCACTTCCCCCCAAGTGGTGCAGGAGAACAGGGAATGGTGTTGTGGTCAGTCTATGGCACTTTTTCTCCACCACTCCTTCACGGTCACTCTCTGCCCCTGCTCCATGTCGGGTCCCTCCCAGGGGATGCCGTCCTTCCCAAACTGATCCTGACACGGGGAAGAATTTCCGTGCGTCAATCCTGTGTGAGCTTCCCACAGGCAGCAGCTCTTCAAGAACTGCTCCCATATGGATCTCTACCACGGGGTCCATCTGTCAGGAGAAAAATCCTCCAACATGGATCTCCCACGGGCAGTGGCTCCTTCCAGGTCACCTGCTCCTGCATGGTCCCCTCACCATGGGCTGGAATCTGCTCTGGCAGGGATTCTACACAAGCCGCAGCCTCCTTCAGGCCACATCCACCTACCTGCTCCACTGTGGACTTCTCCATGGGCTGCAGCATGGAAACCTGCTCTACCGTGGTACACCATGGGCTGCAGGGGGACAGCCTGCTCCACCATGGTCCTCTCCACAGGGCGCAGGGGAACTTCTGCCCTGGTGCCTGCAGCACCTTCTCCTCCTTCTTTACTGACCTTGGTGTCTGCAGGGCTGTTTTTCATTCCTCACTCTCCCAGCTGCTGTTGTGCAGCTTTTTTTTTTTTTTTTTTTTTTTCCATTTCTTACATCTGCTCTCACAGAGGCGCAAACAACATGGCTTATTGGCTTGGTTCTGGGCAGCAGCAGGTTCCTTTGGGACTGGCTGAAACTGGCCCTTACTGAACATGGGGCAGCTTCTGGACTGTTCTCACAGAAGACACCACTGCAGCCCCCTGCTACCAAAACCTTGCCACATAAACCCACTACACCAATATTTAAAACACATTCTATAATAAATAAATAAATAAGTGGAAAGTGAATAAGAGCGTGTTAGGTCATTGGCTTATTAGTTTTACAACTAAATGAAACTAAAGGCTTTTTTCTACTTTCCACAAGCTTTTTTTTTTTTTTTTTCCTTCCTATTTGCTGAGTGAATGAGTTTGTGTGATTCCGTAAGATCCAGCTTGAACTTTGAGGATTTTGAGCTTATCCTTAAAGTGTAGAGTACTATAGGAGTATAGAATATAAGAACACCTAGGAATTTCTTAATCAAAATATATTTACTGCTCTCTCTGAGTTTATATTGCACTACATTTTTGGCAGTCTTTGCATATGTGACTGTCATTATCTTCATCTGTACAATCATTAACAAATTTCAGTGATAAACTTCTCAGAGCTGTCTACCTTCTTACATCTATCACATACATTTGAAGAATAGCTGTTCTAGAAAGTAATTACAGCCAGTGTTTATAGGACATCACAATTGTGTGAACAATGCTTACCAACCTGAAAAATCAGGAAAAAAAATGTTTAGATTAAAAAACAAACAAACAAAAAGCAGGCTCAATTTCAAGTAGGAGAAAACAAACCTTTCAAGTCTTAGCTTTAGAACTGTGAAGTTCACTCTATCCTCGGTGCTGCCACACTTGTTTATTGTGAAACTGTGCTTTAGCCAGCCTGAAGGAATTGCTGTTAGTTATACAGACTGTCCTGGAAAGATACATGGATGATAAAGCAGGGAACCACCAATTTTAGGATGCTCAGAAAAATTTTGCATACTAAATTTATTTTTCTTAATGAATCTAACTTACTTGCTGTAAGTGGGGATGACTCACATTAATTTTTCTCTTTCTCTCTCTCTCTTTTTTTTTTTTTTAAATCCCAAAATACCCAATGGTACTAATTAACACCACCATGATGATTTACCCATGTAGGTATAAAGAAGGGAAAATTAATGACATCAAAATCAACTTTAAATCATCAGAACAGGAAAAAAAAAATATCTCTGAATAGGTTTGTAAAGAGAGTTCCCATTTCTATTATGACAAATATATTTAAGTTGATAGCAATGTACTGATGAATTAATGTGTGTGTAGAACATATTTCCTAGGTTGCACCTCATCTTTCCTTTTCTATGATTTTTACATCCAGAAATAAGATATTACATCTTATTGCTCTGCCAAAACCCTATTGAATCCTTAAAAAACTACTAAGATTTTGATTCAACAAAGTACCATCAGCATATTTTACTTTAAGTATGCAAAATCATTTGTTGACTCTGCTGTGGACTTGCTTAAGATTATGCAGGTGCTTAAACATTTTACTGAAATGCTTAAACACTTTATTGAAATAGGGCTTACTTAGGCTGGTTGAGTGCAACTCTGATCTACTCCAAACAAAGGCAAAAACATTATCCATGTATTTAAAAATAGCCTTAAAAGAATTGTTTTGGGGATTTTTTGTTATGTTTTTAGAAAATTGTACAATTAAAGAAGATGCACTGGGTGCAGATTTTACAACTTTCTGTAAAGTGTAAGATTGCTTTAGCTTTCTGAGTTGTAAGTTAGTCCCTTATTAACTTTGAGGTAAAAAAAGAAATAAAATACTTTTTTTAAACCTACTCTAATAACTGCTATTATGATTACTATTATGACAGTAAACAGAGTAGCATTGAATTCATTTTTGCTGCTTTGTTGGTCTGCATATTTTTATTGTGTACTTAGGAATGAAAACTGTTACTTTGTTTTCCTTTCAGTATTAGTAATAGTAGAGGACTTTCAGAATATGCAAAAGAGAAAGCACGTTAAAAAAAAAAAAAAAAAGCAAAACTTTCAGTAGCTGATGCTGCAGTTCTGGAAAGTTAAGGAATTGTAATTCACTTCCCCACCTCACATTATAATTAATATTGTAGAATACTTTAAGACTTAAGTTTTAGGCTTAGGTAAATTATTTGGGTATTTGCTCTGACTTTCACCTAAATGACCTAAATGATTAATATTTCTTTCATTTTTCTTTCTTTTGATGCAGTAATTTCAGACCATATAACTGCCAAACAGGTTAACTTTTCTGGTAGTGGCTATGTCTGCATCAGCAAGTCTTACATGGGAGAAATGGATCAGGAGATCAAACTAGTTGGTGCTAAGGCCTCTGCCACTATCTTGTGTACTGTTTCAGGGGATTATTTTGAATTAGAATTAGTCTACTTCCCTGATTCAGAAGTTCTCACCACAAATGTTGTTTGAAGTCATTTGAAGGACTAACCTTTAACTTGGACCCTTAGGAACCTATTATTTGCTAGATTGCATTTGATGAATGCCCAGCATGGAGTTTTCTCTTTATTTTCCTCCAAAAGGAATCTAGTTAGCATTAGCCTTTCCTTACAGGTCAAGTGATCCAGCCCTCCACCATCCTGGAAGCCCACTCTTCATCAATACAGTCTCTTTACCTCTATTTTGACAGCAATTTGCTGACTATGAGTGATATTGTAATCTAAACAAGTTTCCCTCTAATTTTTGAACAGAGAAGTCCATGAAGAGACAATATGAAACTTCTCATCTGAAGAGCCTGATGAAAGGATTACAATGTTAAGAATTAAAAAGAATGGAAACTATTGTAGTTGCACCCACACAATAAAGAAAAGAATATACAATAACCTCATTACCTTATTAACACAGTAGTTGTGTTAATCTTTATGTGAAAATAATCTTAATGTGAAAAGTTGTGTTAAGCCTGTCATCTGCAACTTATGTTAATCAATGTCAAACATCTTTTTTCACGTCAAGGGTCAAGCCTTGGTGGTGTACCATTAATGCAGTTGCCTTCAGCTGGTGAGATACATGTTTATTTGCATCTTGAAAAGCACTTCTCCGTTATCTTCTTTCAAAAGTTGGACATTTCATGTACCAGACCAACTCTTGATACAAGATAGGTTTTAAGTAAAAGCACCTTATTGACTTTTTGGAATTAAATGCACATTTTTAGCACCAGTAGTTGGAAGCCACAAAAGATTCCAGTGCCCACACTAATCATTTATTATAAATATATATATATATGCTGAATATTTCTATAACATAATTTTACAGATATATCAACTAGGAGGTTTCCAATAAGAATAAAATAATGATAAACAAGACAAAGGCAGACACAAGTTAGCAATTTATAGAAATGATAATTGAGTCTGTGATTGTCCAAAAGAATTTTCTGTGCTAAACACTAAATACTATAAGAAAGAGAAATTTGAAGTAAAAGTCACATATAGTAACTCTACACATATTATATATTGCAATGAAAAAAATACAGAATCACAGAATCGTCTAGGCTGGAAGAGACCTCCAAGATCACCTAGTCCAACCTCTGACCTAACACTAACAAGTCTTCCACTAAACCATATCACTAAGTTCAACATCTAAACGTCTCTTAAAGACCTCCAGGGATGGTGACCCAACCGCTTCCCTGGGCAGCCCATTCCAATGCCTAACAACCCTTTCAGTAAAGAATTTCTTCCTAATATCCAACCTAAACCTCCCCTGGTGCAACTTTAGCCCGTTCCCCGTCGTCCTGTCACCAGGGACGTGGAAGAATAGACCAACCCCTACCTCGCTACAGCCTCCTTTAAGGTACCTATAGAGAGCGAATACATGTGAGTGGTAAGGAGCATAAAGTTGTGTTCTCCCATTCTACCATGTTTAATGTGTACTAAAATTTATTCAAGAGAATCTCATCACATGTCCATAGAATGGCCCTGGTTTTATTGCATCAAGTGTTAAAAGCAAATTTCAGGCATCTGAGTTTGGCCTGTTGGCTGTGACTTAGCTTCTGGCATGAGCAGGGGTAGTCTCTGCCTTGCCATCTTGCATTTTCTATCTACTTGATGGACTTTAAGTTGTCTGCTTACTTCAGGGGATGTTGTAATCTCCTTTGATATCCATAAAGTCAGTGGACCTAATCTTATTGAAAGCTATTGAACTCCTTAAATAGATACTCTTATACCCATCTACTGTTTTACACAGGGATTAGCATTGTTAGGCTCATGAAATGTGTTTTTAACAACAACAAAATTCTGTAAGCAGCTTAGCTTCATAATGAGAACAGAGCAAGACAGAAAAGCTACTCAACAAATATTGATCTGAAAATAGTTTTTCCCATGCAGAAATGATCTAACATGGTGTCCTGGTTCCAGTTAGGACAGAGTTAATTCTCCTCATAGTAGCTGGTAGGGTGCTATGTTTTGGATTAGGATGAGAAGAGCGCTGATAACATGTTGATGTTTTAATTGTTGCAGAGCAGTGCTTACACCAGGCCAAGGACTTTTCAGCTTCTCGCTCTGTCCTGCCAGCGAGCAGGCTAGGGGTGCAGCAGGAGCTGGGAGGGGACAGACCCAGGACAGCTGACCCAAACTGGCCAAAGGGGTATTCCATACCATCTGACGTCATGCTAAACAATATATAGGGGTGGCTGGCTGGGGTGGGGGGCCGGCTGCTCGGGGATAGGCTGGGCATCGGTCAGCGGGTGGTGAGCAATTGCGTTGTGCATCACTTGTTTCTTACACATTATTATTATTAATACTATTATCATTATCACTATTATTATTATTGTTATTGTTATATTCCTGTCTTAATAAACTGTCTTTATCTCAACTCACAGGCTTCACTTTCCCGTTTCTCTCCCCCGTCCCAGAGAGGGAGGGGGGAGGGTGAGCGAAGGGCTGTGTGGTGTTTAGCTGCCAGCCGGGTTAAACCACAACACATGGAAAGAAAAGGGAGGAGAATCTGGTTCATAGAGAGTTCATGACTGTGCCAGAAATTGGGCATTTTGTATCAAAACCTAAATAAAAGCAGGGAATATGGTTCTCATAGTCTATTATAGTACAAATGAGAGTAGTTTAAGGAGTGAATTATGAATAGGATTGAATTATAAATGTGTATTCTGCTGGTAACAAATAATCAACTTAAAATTCTCATTGTTAAACCTAATGATTTTTCTTCAATTACTAAGGGGAATCCATCTAAAAAGCTACTCTTATTATACTCAGGTTAGATTAAGTTTCATTACATGAAATTGAATTAATGAGAAATAACAGCTCACCTAAATATGTAGAAGACATCTTGTTCAAGATGTGTCTATAATTGAAATTTGTTGTTCAAATCATGGGTTTGTAGTATGGGAGTACCTGAATTTTTAATGTGAACACAGAGAGAATTCAGTGCTTGCATGTTCAGGTAACAGAAGAGTCTGCATGTATGGTCATGTCCTCCCAATAACTAGTTAAAAAGGAACGTTAAAAATGAGTATCTGTAATTTATAATCAACAAAATACAGAAACGCAGACATAGTCATTAACACCAGGTTGTGTTTCAGTAGATAAAACTGCAGATAAAGTGTGTGTGACCTTAAGTTTTCATCTTTTGACTTATTCTCTACCTGTTTGCATCACTTTTAAAGACTCAGTTTAAAAAAAAAAAAAATCAGCATCTGTAATTCTGTGTGCATAAGCATTTGGGCATGCTACTTTTATAATCTATTAGAGGAGAAAACCTATTTCTAGGATTTATGCACACATACTACCTGGGTGTGCTTAGCATTAATGACACTTATCATTTACCAGAGTGACAGTGTATTTTGCAGTCCTATATGAGAGATTTGTGCAAACACAGAAGGTGGCAAAAGGGAAGCCTGTGTGAAGACATATGTCTACATGACTTAAGCTAGCAATGTTGAATGCCCCTGATAATACTAGATATTTCTGAAAGTTTTAGAGTATTTATTTCTAATGACACTTTAAAGATTCTCTTACTATTTTCCAGCTTCCAGATCTCTTCTGAATATATTTTTAAAGGGTACTCAACCTTAACTTCTACTGTGCAGGCACAGATTTATGCCCCGTGAAATACTTGGCCATGCCATTTGGTTTATCTGTAGAATGTGTGTGAATATGATCCTCTTTGTTTATAGTTCACTCCTGCCTCATCACAGACGTGTAATCAGGCACGTGTTTTGAAGGTTGCAGTTGGCAGGAAGGGCAGAGGAATTATAGCCTGAAGCAAAGAGTAGATGAGAAAGTGTGGATAAAATAAACTGTGTTCTGATAAGAGAGAAATAATCTACCATTTGTAGTATTTACTTGAAGGAATTTAGAAACTAGCAGGGAGGAAGATTAGAGAGCTTAGAAAGAATTAGAAGCCTGAAAAAAAATGTAAGAGGATGGATGATGCACCTCAGGAAGAATATGTCTATATTGTATATTCTAGGAAGACAAACTTACATGGCACTTCATATAGATATGACCATGTCCTAATCAGGTATAAAGTTTATCTGCTTGTATTCCAAGCCATCTGAAAGCTCAACTTTGGTACTAGATTAAACTGACTGTGTTGCATCCCAGCTGGAGCTAGCTCTGATATGTCCCAAGGCACCATTTTTATTAGCAGCTTTTTTGGGATAGCAAGCAGTGAGTGAACAATATCTGTGCTTTAAGCCAGCAACGATGAAAACTGGATAATTTTCAGTTCTTAAAGATGATAATTCATACATTCTGAAAAAAAAAATAAATCACTGATATTTTGTTGGTCTCAATGATGGAGAGACTCCATTGCCTAGCCCTGACATATTTATTTGAGAAAAAGGGTATGGCTTCCAACAAGAGCTTAAGGATACAGAGAAACAGGAGTTATAGGCACACATAGCATTTCCTTGTTTATTAACCAAGTAGTGTTGTTTCTGTGAGATAGTTTAATCTGAAATCACCTCTAATAAGGATGCAGAGTTGCTATGTTTGTTGTCATTAACAGAATGTAAAATTTTCAAGTGCCCATTTCAGACTGGCAGACTGTCAGTGAGGCTGCCTGCTGATATATCTGGCTCTGCTACTGGTCTTTTGTATGAAATGCAACAAGTCACTTGATGTTCCTCTCCCTTAGGGCCAGCTAAAGGAGGGTGCCACCACTCTGTATCACTTGAGGGTGTTTAAAAGGCAATTTGTTAGTGTATTTAACCTAGCAGTTACAATAAAAAGTGGATACAGAAAAGCCTAATTACCGTAAAGCCGTTGTTGTGGTTATAATTTTTAGTTATTTTAGTCCAAGAATCTAGAAATGTTCCTTTTATTTGCAAATGGTGTCAGGCCATCTGAAAGCAGTCCACATGCCATGATCTGCTTATGCTGACAAGAGCCCAGTTGTCTGTTAAAATAAAGGGTCTTTTTGGTAAAGTGTGAGTTTTGCTTTTCCCACTGAAGTGTTTGAAAAGTGATTTGATTGTAAAATGGACACATTGGCAATAGGAAAGCTTGGAAGATTTTTTTATTTTTTATTTTTTTCCTAATTAGTCTGAACATAATGTGCAGTGCATAGCAGAGCATGTCTGATTTTTAGCAGAGGGAAAATGAGAGTGCTCAGCACCTCAGAAAAGCCTTGCATTAAATAAGCCTTCTGTCTTACAATGTCAATTAACTGCTGTTGAACAAAAGCTTGAACCATTGCTCTGGGGATCAGCAGGAGGATACCACCAGGCAGTGTACAGAGGCCAGGGCAAGGGAAGCCACAGGGCTGGGACATGGCTGACAAGGGGAGCTGGGGCAGGCCCTGCTCAAGGCTGCTGAGGGCTTTGCTTGTGCTGAGCTATATGCCTGGCAGTGTGGCATGTTGTTGTGCCATGTTCAGCTAAATGTGAGCATGGGGGAGCCAGAGCCCAGGAGGGGAGACACGGAGAAGAGCTTGCTGAGCCTGTGGGCTTCCTGAAGCAGGCAAAGGCTGGTTGGGCAGCAGCCAAGGGGAGAGCCATCCCCACAGGACTTAGGAACCCAGCATGGAAAGCCCAAGTGTGTTGCGTGTTCATGTGTACCAACATGACAAAAGATACATTTCCTCATGAGCTCTTTCTAGCTTCTTGGGTGGGTAAGAGCTAGGAGGGTTTCCTGTCCCTCCCTGCTATTTTTTTTTTTTCAGTGAATCACTATAAAGCATATTTCACATGATGGCCTCCCATCTTACTCTTAATGAGGACATCTTTAACTTAGCTTCAGATCCAGATGGGTTATCAATTTCAGATTAACAAAAACAAGACAAAATATCTGTGTGAGAGATTTTTTTCTTCCTCCAAAAAATTCTGAGAACAATACTTTGACTTGCTTTCAAGGAAGGCACTTTGTATTGATTATGAATCTGAAAATGTAAATCAAACAAGACCAAAAGTAATAAGGAAATGAAAGTGCACACACAGTCAGTAAAATATTGGATTAAAAAAAGAAAAAAAAATAACTTCTGTATTTTAAATATAAGAATTTTACAACTACTAAGTTCTTTTTTTTGTTGTATTACCTTTCCTTTAGTGGCTTATCTGCTCTGTATATAACCTAGTATATGATTTCACTATTAGAAAATTATGGAGTAACCTAACTAAAAGTAAATGATCTTTTTTATCACCGCCATAATATAAAACATACCTTACGGATGGTTGTTGTTAAATACTAATTATTAGTAGTATTATTTTGAATCATAGATGAATTTGTGCAATACAATGCAGGAAGCTGGAGCAGATCAGAAGATTAATTTCGGTCTCTAAGTATGCTGCACAGTTCTGAACGTGACATTCATGTAGTCTTTGGGTGAGGTTGTTGCTTTGAAGAATTTGTTTATTCTTTGATCCCTACTCAACAATATAACTTCAGTGACTGGATATCTCAGCATAATAAATTAATCACAACATGAATGAAGACATTAAATGGAAAAAGAAAAGGAAAAGAAAAAAAATATCTACCTCTTCCCCCCCCCCCCATTTTTTTTTTTTTTTAAATCTTCATTAAAGAAAAAAACAAACAATCAAAATATGCTGTGATTTTCAGTTCCTGGAATGAGTATTGCAACTGGTTGTCTCAGTTTGACTTTATGGAGTAATATATAGAATTCCCTTGCCCATTCACAAAGATGCAATGTTATAGGGTAGTCCCTGTCAACAGCTTCTGCATTACTGGATTTATATGACAAGTAGGTCTTATTTCTGCTGTAGTTAGTCAGATATAAGTTTTCTTTTTATGCCTAGAAAAACAGAATTCTTCATTCTTTGATCCTGATGCTTTTTAGTTTCTTTCTCTGACAAATAGGAGTAAGGATTTTCCAGCTCATGAGTGTTACTGATGCCTCTTATACGTAATAACTGGATTTCACAAAAATGTTGTTGTATCCAGCTGGCTTATGCCAAAATCAACACTCCAAAATATGAATACTTATGCTGGTATGGCCTTGACCTTGATTCAAAATGCAATCAGCATGTGGCTGAAGTGTTAGCACATATGTAAGATACAATCAGTCTTAGGAGAAGCATCATCCTATGGTGTGATTGTGGATTTTAACGCAACGTGAATAAAAAATTATATCCCTTAGTTAGAAAATGACTATAAAATTGTAATTTTCTGTTACAATTTTTTTTTCAGCAAAAAAAGGCAAGTTTTTACAAAGTAAAAAGCTTTCTTTCAAATTCTATGCTAAAGAAAATTATATGAGTATGTCATTTAATTTGTTTGTATGTTATTTACTTAAACTCTTTTAGCTTATTGAAACTACTCTCCAAAGATTTTTTCTTTTGAATTAACAATTGTTGTTCAGTACTTATAAAGCCTGAATGAAAGATGATCCCATTTTTTTCCTATGGACTTGTTCACTAGCTGGATTGCATTTCCATAATGCATTGTGTCCTCCGTGATTGAACACCTTGCTTGCTTTGGAGATTTCTTCTGTATAGGGGTGTTAATCCATAAGTATTGTTAAACAATAAATGCATTTTAATGCTGATCTGAATGCTCCTGGGCAGTAAGACAAAATGAAAATACAAGATGCACAAACAATTTGAAAAGATTGGCATGCTTTGCCTCAGTACAAAACCAAACCAAAATAAATTATATTCATCTCTGTTACACTTTTTTTTTTAGTTATTTTTATTTCCTATATTATCCTCATCCTTTCCTTACTGTGTCAACCCACAATCTACCTTAAAATGAATCTTCCTTTTTTTTTTTTTTTTTTTTTTTTCCAACTGCATAACACAACAAGCATTCTTTTTTCCCCTGGCTCTAAACTGGAAGTTTTGAAGAATCTGATCTTACCTTTCAGCCAGAAAGAGGAGGAAAGATCAAAGAACTCAGTCCATCCCCTTCAGGTATGCTACTTTTATAATTATAAAACATACCCTGTGTTATATATATATTCCATATCTCTAAAGACATGTCTCTGAAAGTATTACTGAGTATCTAGTTGCTTAACATTTCTGCAGTGCTGCAGGAAAATCTAGGGAGACAAACCATGGAAGTGAGATAAAATTAAATGTAATAGTTTGGAAAACATGATAACTGCTAGTGCTAACTGGTTAAGAAATAATTTCATTATTTTAATAGCAAGCACTTGAATGTTTGAGAATAAGTTGGAGTAACTCATATGGCATTTGTACAAAATCTTCCAACAATAATAAAATAAATTGGCATGTGAGAGGAGAGACATTTTGACAAGATTTGAAATACAAAAATGAAATAACCTTATTAAACATATCTGTGAAGTTGCCTTCAAATTCTGTGAGGGAAATTTCTCCCTTTGCTATAAAGAAATTGTAATGTTTGAAAATTTGTCTGAATATTTAAATTGTTGTAATAGGAAGCTCTGCATATAAAAAAATGATGACATTACAGGCTTCTTCACATTTATGGCTGTTTTCAGAAGAGGAAAAGTAATTCTAAAGTTATTAGTAAATTATCTATTGTTTCTTTATCGGCAAGTTTTTACAGGCATTTATTTGAACTAGCAATGCAGTCAATTTTTATCTGGTTTATGATCTGATATATAGAGGATGTACAAATCAAATAAAAATATGTTACATCATTAAACGAGCAGTATCTGATCCATTCAAATAAGTTTACCTTAGATTTGCGGTAAACACTTTACATTCCTACAAGATTAATAGAAAATATAATAAATATCAAATCAATAAATTGATTTGGAATCAATATGCCAAATAGAGATAAGCAGTGAAAATATTGTCTGTAAAATAACAGTCTGCTGAACTCAGACTGTGAAAAAGAGAGCCTTCTGAAAATACTGTTTAAAAAAAAAACAGAATGAATGACAGAAATCTTTTGCAGTCCCACTGCTTTGCGTAAAAGAAGAAGCAATACATTTGTGAAATGCATCAGAACAGAGGAAGGGTAAGACATTTGTCTCTGAGAATGCTATCAAGGGAAGATACCAGGCAGAAATACTGAAGATGACAGCTTTGATGGAGTGGGTCAGTGTTTCCCACTTTGGTCTTTGCCTCTTAATTCAGCAATGAGTAGTTTCTGAGTAACAAGTAACATTGATGCCCACAGAACTCCCCCATTAGTTTACTGAAGGTTCTTTTAAATCTTGAAGAAAAGTAGGCATTGCAGAAGACAGAGAGGTGGTGATCAATAAGAATATTACCATTTTGTACATATACAGCAAAAGCTCCTTCAAAGCAGAGATAGCAGTGAGGTAGCATGAAGACATTTGTTTTGAATACCTAAAATAAGGGTGTTTCTTTGCATTAGTTAGCTGAGATAATAAGTAGGGAGCCAGTAAAGAAAAATAAGTGTTAAAATGACTTGGTCATACCAGCCAGTGAAAATTTTTTCAGATCAGCATAATCCATGATTATTTGTGGGGTAGGATTGTATATGTTTAAGGGAAAAAGCTGCTGAAGCCATGTCAAGTCAAAGATAAGATCTGTACGAAAGCTACGTATGTGACTAAAACAGAAGATATTAGCTACGTGACTTTCCTGTCTGGTATTGTTATGCCTACATTAAATATTGTCTGTGTGTCTGTCCACACAGTTAAAGAGTGGTCTGAATTCTAGTTGCAAAGGTATGTCTAATTGCACAAGGAAGATTTTGGGAAGTAGGAATTAAATAATTTTGTAATTCTGTTTCAGAACCCAATATCTCAGCATTTGTAGTTACAGAACAATTTGCTGTTTTCTCCTTTTCCTTCTACTATAAACTGTTACTTCTATTCTCTGACTCAAATGAACCCGGTAGGGCAGAAAGCTGAATAAGTTTCTTTCTTACTTCTGATCCTTTATCTCTTCGGTACCATTTCTGCTTGTACTTTACATTTTTGATTTGACTGGGCCACACAAAACCTAAGAGAAGGTAAAAATGGTCATCCTTGCTGTAGGCAGGAGTACAGACTCTCTTCTGTGCACTGAATTTTGGCAGATTTTAAGCCAAGAGTTTGAGGAGTTTTGAGGAGTTAATAGTGTAAATACCCCATGACTATGGTGACTAATGGTGCAAAATTGGTCACAGAGGTGGGGAGAAGTCACCTCAGTAGTGAAGGACTTTTTTCACTACAGTAGGAAGAGCTCTGTGGTTGTGCCGTCTGCAGTGTTCAGCAAGTTAGTGAGTAAGATATGAAGAAGAGGAGGGAGGTTTTGTCAGCCTGATATTGAGGGGATGGACAATTTGTTAGTCAGATCCTGTTTTATTCTGGTAGGAGAATTCACATCTAGAGGGCGAGGCAGAATCATTATTGTAGAACTTAATTAGTGTTTGTGGGTGATTTTCTCAGAAATAAAACAGAGATAAAGAGACCATGAGACCAAGGAAAGATCCTGTGGAAAGCCACAGAGAAAAGGAGGGGAGAGAGGTATGGGAGACTGTGAGAAGCATCATCCGAAGAGTTTATGGAAGAACATTTTGAGAAAAGGTGAGCTTGGAGAAGCCACACTTGCAAATAGCTGGAGATTATGCAGATATTTGCATACTTGTATGTGTGACACAACAATAATTTTGTGATGACAGTGGTAAAACTTCCATTGATTTTTAAGATTGATCAGCAATTCATTACCCATATGTGCACATATTGGATTTTGTACCTGTAAATATGCATAAATGAAGCTGCATAGGACTTAAAAAATCTAGCTCCAATTGCTATGTATTTTATGTTTTCTACACTTGGACTAAAATAAATGACAGAGACATTTATACACAGTCTCAAAAAGCAGGAATGCTGGCAATTCCTTACTTGGACAACAGTGATAAATACTCTCTGCTTCATATGAGATCAGGAAATCACTTGCCTTTAAGCCATCCAATCTAAGGATATTAATTATGTATTACATCTCATGAACCTTCTAAATTTAGATAGCCTTGAGGGGATCGGTGTGATTTATTAATGTACTGACAAATAATTAGCTGAGGAATGTATCATGTATATTTCATCTGTAGCCTGGAACTTCAGCCTCTGCCACTTGGGAACATGAAAACCTAAGGGTCTGTCTATCACTTCACTAGTTATTGAAGACTGACTTTTTTACCATTTTGTATAGCTAAAATACAACGTGAAACACTGATGTTGTTCAAAAGTGATGCTTCAGCACCCCTTAAATTGATGGTGTAAGTAAAGTTGTATAAGAGTGAAGGATGCTTCTGAATCAAAGCAATTAAAGTATCTTAAGGAATGGAAGGCTTGAATAAGCACCTGGTTATGGTTATTGGCAACTAATGCACTTGAACCAATGCTGTTTGAACTACTGTTATGAACAAAAAAATCTGTTTTTAGTACTATAGCCTAAAGCCTTGCAACTAATGTTACTTGTAGCAGCTATTAAAAGGGTTGCAACTCAACTTCATTAGCAAATAGATTGTTTTGAACAAAGATTATGGAGGATAGAAATTGAAGATTAGATTGCCGAAGTCATTTCTGTAGTGCAGAAAGAATCCTTGAGTGGAAATTATTGGCCAGTCTGCTAGCTATTTATTTGAGATATCAGGGTCCACAAAAACTTGTGTGTATCAGTACTGGTACACACAATGTAACAATGAAACTCTTAAGTTCCTATGTTTTGGAAGATTTGGAAGACATTGGAGAGCTGATCACCAAAAATCATAAAATGCAAGGCTATCATTACTTTTGTGGCCTGCAGAAGGGTGTGTTCTACTGTTACCATTTTGTAATCCGCCCCCCCCCCCCCCCTTTTTTTTTTTTCCTTTACATTTCACAGTTTTTGGAGCAGATATATACAAGGACAATGCAATATATTGTCCTTTCTATGACCTGGTTTATCTGCACTGGTCTTTTCTGACTCGTTTCTGTCCCTTCTCCCTTACTACTCCTCTCCAGAAAAAATATTCCATCTGTTCTTGTCACTGTTCCCCTTCCAGTTGCTTCCATTAGAAGTAACTACCTATAAAGCCATACTCAGTCTTCAAATTATAGCATACTGGGTACCTCGGAAGGGATGCAGGTGCCTGTTGTCTAGGAGCTCTAAGCATATGCAACATGCTCAACAGCTAGGAACTTTTTCTTAGCTCCCTGCCAAGCTCTTGATAGTCCCTCCAGAGCACATATGCAATCAGGTTTTTCAAGCTCATAACTTGAGCAAGTATTAGTTGCATCTCAGGGGTATAGTTTCTTTAAACTATATATTTATAAAAACAGATCTCTTGCCAGGCGTATGCAGATTCAGGAAAGAATGGCAATACAAACTTGGAAAAAAGCCAAATGTCAAGGGACTAGTATGAATGATTACTTTAAGTGATTAGCAAAATGGCAGAGGGCAAGGGAAACATTTTCACTGATGGTTGTTCTTTCATCGCTCAACGAGTAATCATGCTCTTCAATCTAAAAATCTTTCAATTCTAATGCTCTCAGTAGTTACTAGTGACCTTCATCCACTGTCATTCTCCAAGCTGCCAAATTTACTATAGTTGACTGCAGCAGCTCTGAATCCAGATGAAAGGTTTTGAAATGCTCTTTCTCATTTGTATTGAAACAGCATAGCACCGCCTTGCAACAAAGTTCTGTAAATAAAATAAAATAAAATTTGTGTCTTTACTCTGTCAGGTGTTGTTGCTCAGCCAGTATCACTGTCAGTAGGTATTTATACCTTCATAGAAGGATAGAAGA
This sequence comes from Anser brachyrhynchus, assembly GCF_964034855.1. Lineage (NCBI taxonomy): Eukaryota > Metazoa > Chordata > Aves > Anseriformes > Anatidae > Anser > Anser brachyrhynchus. Next base: position 100,607,942 of record NC_137695.1, read on the forward strand.
GAAATAACAGAAAGACAGTCTTTTGTTTTCAAACTGAAGTCACAAGGCTCTGATGAACTTCAGCATAGAAAGTGTTGCAAAATAAACCCCAACACCAACCCCAAACTAAAACGCCACCTTCAAATATTTTAATTACTGAGAATTGGATCCAGGCTGTGGCTAATGGTGATAAGTAACAAATTACTTACTGAAGAACAGCAAGAACTATTTTAGCCCTTTCTTTAAAACAGATGGGCATAGGTTTGGAATATGACACTAATTTATCTTTTCTTTTCTGGAGAATTTCTTAAACAAATTCTATCTAGGCTGATTAAAGTCCTCAATTTCATTTTGCTGCTGATACATTTGTCCTGTCCAATCACTACCTCTTTTTTTTTTTTTTTTGGGGTGGGGGGAGATTGTTGTGGTAAACAAATTCCATTAGAGTGTACAAATTGGTGTGACTTGCCTATGAAGACAGCTAGTATTTGAGAACTTACTGATGGAGAGATTCTAATAAAATTGTATCTTATAAGGAGTGTGGAAGTTAATTTTCCTTTGCTATTTGCTATATAAAAAAAATTAGCAGCATTGCGCAACCTCCTACATGCAGTATAGATTCTAGCGTTATATTTTTAGTGTTACGTGTACTAATTGGATCATTGTCAGCTCAGAGAACCTGTCAGACTTTATAACCTTTTATTTCTTTTAATGGCAGTCCTAGAAACAACCTCATGTATGCTAGAAATAAGGTCATAGGTAGTAAGATACATTAGATACACTCAGCTTAAAATCCAGATTCACTGGGTCTGGTTTACTAGTGGATGCTGCTACTGAGAAGACACTGGTTTGTAGAACACTATGCCAGGGTGGCTAGTGCAAAACCCCCTTAAGAATCCTAGGAGACTCTTGTGTGTGATGGGGTGGGGGATGGGGGGGGGGGGGGGGGCAGAGCGGGGGAAGGGGGAGGGGGAGGGAGGAAGCTTCTCCCCTGTCTCTTCAAAACAGATACCAGCAGATTCCACTGTAAAGGTCTAGAACCTTCATTTTAATTTGTCGAATCTCTCTTAAAAACTAATCTGTGCTCCTATTTTGCAATGTATATTCTTCAGACTTGTGAAGAGAGGGATATGTCTGAAATTCTGACACTGTGGTGTGTCAGAGATGTCATTTCCTTGCTCTGCAAGGATGGTTTGCAAATTAAAGTCATTATTCTATCTTTTTCTGTTCTACTTTGTATTAACTGATAAAGCTACTATAACATTCTGTCACATGCCTCTATTGCCAAGTTACTATATCAACTGGAGACAACTGCAAAATAACTTCCAATAAATTTATGCAATCCTGATTGCAATCCATAATTTCTGCCATAACATGGGATTTTTGCAACTGTCGTCAGTACAAAGTTGTTCTTAATTCTTCAGCTGCAAATACAGCATAGGTCATGTTGCCTACTTTAATCTGTCACTGGAATTTACTGTCTGCACTTACTGTATACCCAATTTTAACTACTAGCCTCAGGCTAGGCTACACAATATCACACAGTTACCAACTCAGAAGTAATACAAAAATTAAACAACTGTTTCCAGACATTAGGACATTGCTGTTCCCTGAGCATTTCAGGCTAAACTATGTTAAACTCAGTTTACCCAAGGACTCACAAAAATTTAGGGAAATAATGCAAAATTTATTTCTTTTAAAGGCAGTAATTGCATTTCTTTTCTCTTTGGGTCAAGCCTGGAGACTGGAGGAGAGGGAAGAGCCATTGACAAGTGGAAAGTTTTGAGTCCTTTCCATGGTGGTAGCAACCATTGAAAATTTATTTTTGATACTGATTCCAATAGTTTGTAAAGGAAGACTGCTTAATAGCCTAGAATTAATCTTTGGTGGAGAATATGAAAATACTTTATCGATCTCAGAAATCAATGAAGGAGAAAGGAGACCATCATCTGCAAAATGTGCAAAGTATATGAGGCAGCAAATTGTCTTTAAGCACCACACTATCAAACACATATCTAAAGGCAAGTGCGGTAGGTTTGTCAAGTTCATAAAGCAGGGAGTTCCTTGCATGAGAAAAAGAGTGTTTTGTAGTGTGCTGGAGGTGTGAGTTTGAATAGCACACCTGTTTCTGATTTTTTTTTCCCTTCACAATTCCATCATGTTGAGTAAGTGTTTACCTGATTACTCAGACTTCTACATATAATTTTCCTGGGTATGATTTACTGTTAATGCTTGAGTTGATAGCTGTATGGGTAAAATCCTAATTAAATGATATCTTGATTTCCACGGCATCCATATCTCAGGACTTGACAAATATAATCCTGTTTTCTAGTTTGATTTTGTCATCCCTCCTGTCCTTTAATTCCGTATTTTTTTTCATGAAACTTAAGAAGGCAGATTTTCTTCATCATTCTCCTAATTATTTCTCACTATTTTTATAAATATCAACCTGCCGTCTGATCAGCCTTCAACCTCAGCTGCCTTGGCCGGGACACAATTGTTTATAACTAGTAGTTTTTCTTTTTTATTCTGCTGCTTTTCACAGGACTTTGCCAGGAGCATACCCAGAGCTACTTTCTTTAAATTTCTTCTTGAATTCCCCTTTTCCTGTAATACACACATGAATTTTACAGCAGTGGTCACAATTACACTAATAATTCTTGTCTCGTTATTTCCATATAGTTCCCTGGCAGTCTGTAACCATCTGCTGTATCCCATCTTACACTCAACTTGTAAACTTATTTGTAAATTTCTAGGTAGGCACCGTCTTGTTCTGTGTTTTTACAATATTACTTACAATGGGATCATAGCTCATGACAGGAGCTATAGGAACATAGTACAAATAAATTACTAGTGTTGGATAGGTGTCATTCTCCTGCAAAGGAGACTGAAGTTATATATGCAAAAAGAAATTTGCTGTGCTTAGTAACAAATAACAATTAGGTCAGCTGAAATTCTGATTAGAGTGGACATGATGTGCAAGTCTTTTAGATGTCATTTCTGAAACGTCAATCTATATAATGCAAGGCTGGTATTCCCATTTGCAAGAGTAAATTTTGATTCATCATTTTGTAGTTTGCTATAATGTGTTCTTAAAAATGTAAGCACCTAACATCTAAATTTGCTGCTGCTATTCCTGTATAACATCATCTTTCTATTTCTCTTTCAATCCATGTTTCTTACTCCCCTAAGGGGTTGTCTCTGTTCAGTGGCTAAGACATGAATATTGGTGTTCTTTGGGTGCAATGTAGGGTCTTGTTGAAGAATGGTTGCCAGTAATAAAATAAATGGTTGTAAAGCCACGAGTGTTAAGAAAAGACAGAATTAAAATAAACTGTTCAACATTTCAGTTATATGGGACAGGGAAAAGAGAGACAACAAAATCTGACTCCTAACTCAGCTTTGCAGAAGTAACTCTGAAAACAATATCCATATTTCATAAATAAATAAAAGACAGCACCTGCCTGCCTTCCTTCTGCTTTCTTGCAGCATTAATGGGCTTAAAATGTTGTTATTATCCTAACTGATGGTAAATGGCCTCTCTCCTTTCATGGTACCATGAAAAAAAAGAATTTGAAGGAAAGTTAAAGTTCTGTACCAAACTAACATACATTTTTATTTTACTTTTTTAAAAAAATATTTTTTAAGTTAAAGGAGGAACTACCATGACCTACTCTAACTTTCTGAAAGTCATAAAGATTTTCTGATTAAATATCTTTTAAAAGTCTGGGATCTGAGACTTAATTAGAAGGTATCTTTTTGGAAAAACAAATCTTTATTTTAAAATTCTTAGCGATGGGGAATCCAGTTAATCTATGATATTTTTTTCCACAATGATAATAATTAGGCCTATCTGAAAAATGGGATTTATTTTTGTACCAAAGATGAAAATTCAGTCTTTTTTTTTTTTTTTTTTTTTTTTTTTCAGTTAGTGGATAAAATCAGTTTGAGAAATTCCACGAGTTCTCCAGAACATTGTCTTTTCATGGCCATTTCATTAGTTCAGATTTTTTAGTTTGGTAAACTAAAATAGAAAAAATGAAAGAGTAAAAGCAACTGGTTTTACTGGTTTTGATGTTATCTAAATTAACCTTTTTTCCTTTTTTTTTTCCCTTTTTTTCCCCTTTTTTTCTTTTTTTTTCTTTTTTTTTTTTTCCAGCAACAACAAAAGGGTAGTGAAATCAATGTATCTATCTAATCAGTTCAGTGGAATCTGACACCATTACTAAGTACAATGTATTATCAACTAAGTGTGCATCACACATAAGTTTATATATGCTCATGCTTATATGTAATAATCGAGGTAACACAAGCTCTTTTTTTGTGTTTTCTTTGTTTGTTTGTTTGTTTGTTTCAGCAGATCTGTTTCAGTAGATCAAATTAATGGAATTATTTCACATCACATTTATAGTCTATCAACCATTCAGTTATTTTTGAATTTTGAACGTTGAAGCTGGATGCAGCATTTTAGTAACCTCCATGTTAGAGAAAATACAAAGGTTGTAGTATCTTTGTGTACCATGAATTCTTAATTCTTCTAGAGAGCCACTGTTTCCCAGTATTGTGCATTCTGTTAATTTTACACTTGCAAGTTACCATTCAAGGTTTGGCTTCAGCCACTGGACTGAAAAATAAAGATTGTTTTTTATTTGTTACATATTCTCTTTTGTATGTTGCCTCTGTGTCATTTACAAACTTTGCCAGTAAGGATTTCATTGTTTTCAGTTGCTAATAAACTGATAAACAAGTTGAGTGAGGAACCAATCCCTGGCTTCCTAGCAATATGTCATGCAATTCCAAATCAAGCACATTAGTGAAGTCTGATTACATTACCTTAATGTTATTACAACTAGCCATTTTTTTTTCATTTCAACTATTAACAAGTTAGATAGACAGGTTTCTTATATATATATATCCTTATTTTTCTAAGCTTTGAGAAAGAAAATAGTCTGTCTCAGGTATAGGCAAATTGAATGTATTCCTGCTAGAATTAGAAAATTTTTAAACCACCAAATATTGGCCTTTCATATAAAATTGCATGGTTAGAGCTTTAAGCATCTGATGTTCACCTGGCATCTCATTTTAGCATGCAGAGGTACATAAGCAAATAAAATGAGATTAAAAATCTAATCTACCATGTCAGCAAATAAAAATGAGTTAACTTGTCATCTGCTTCCACATCTATTCTTTGTAAGAAGTTCTGTTTCAGAGAATGGGACCATGTCATTACGATTGTGTCTTCTGCACATTATAATTTCAGTATTGAAACTAAGATATATCAAGAGATTCAAGATAATGCCCTTGAGATCTATTCCTGTGTATGACCAATGAACTGAGGATACAGTAAATAGCACTGGTGCTGAAAACCTTTTTAAGCTCACCTATGTTAAGATAAAATTAACTACATTTTTCGGACTCTGCTCCCAACATTCCCAAGCATATATCTGAAATTGCAAACAGTTTTTCAGACTTGCTATCTCTCTTCATTTTACCAGACAACAACTTTTTGACCTACAAACTATTTTATTTTATTTCAATTTCCCATCTCAATCACTTCCTTGATATCAAAGTTTGTCTCAGTAGGGATGTCACTGCTCAGGATAATATTTTTATTTTAACCTCTATTTATTCCCATAAAGAATGGAACATAAGATGGGTGATGGAATAATGATTTTCCATTTCCTTCCACGCAGTTCCAGAATTTATCATTACTTTCATTACCATCTGTGATTTTTTTTGGTTATCACCTAATAAGCCACAGAAATGCTATGTAATTTATACCTTGTTAACATTTGTATTTACCCCTTTACCCTAGATAGTAGCATATCCAATATGAAATAGTGGTCTTTTGTCCTTCACTGCCTGCAGCTGCTTGACAAGTAACCACAGAATGGAAGGGCTGAGAATTCAGAGTCAGTAAAAGCTGACTGGTACAAATATGGGTGGGTTTGGATGCTTTGGAGAAATCAGCAAGGTTGATTTGATCTACGCTCCCAAGATTTTGTTAAGGTTTTCAGGCTTCTCCGAATTTGAGAAGTGACAGAGTAAGCTGGTGAAATACATTGGTTCTATACCATGAGGATTTACACTGCCTATTTCTGCCATCCTACCTTTGACCGGAGATAATTGTCTTTTACTGCCATGTCCTAAAATAATTACTGACATCTTCATGCTGGCTAAACTTTCCACTCTCCCAACTAGAGTCTTGTGGAATATCAAAGAAAACCAATTTATTGTTAATTCATTTTTGCAAAAAACTATTTCTAACCAGCATTTCTCCCTGCCTTATTAGGTTTTGCAATGACTGTAGGATATGCTGCATTCTAGTTCTGCTCTAGTTTGCTCTGGTTCAGCCTGTTGCCTACAAAGATTTCAGTTTGAGACTCACCATTCCCCAAATAAGAATTAATTTAAATTTGCAATTCTGGGACTGATTCAGTTATTGATAAATAAGGTGAAAAGAGATCCATATTGCAGCAGCAGGAAACCCTTTTACTAACTAGACATTCTCTAGAAATGGGAAAAAATCTGCAATGAATGAACTGACCTCATTTGTAGTTTTACACTGAAAAATGCAGCTATGGGCAAAAATTGAATGCTACTGAGCCAACAGCACACTAAACTGGCAACTTATTTTAATGGTAACAGTTCAGCCATTTCAGTGAGATGTTCAATGCACTTAGCCTTCTCTCCTACAGTAATGCTGAATGACGAATCCAGCTGTTCCATGGAAACAGGTGCTTCCCCTGGACTTGGTGCTATTATTGTTCCAAGTCCTGGAATATTCTGAAGAGGAAGATCCATTAACTGCTTCCCCTTAGCTTTTTGAAATTTTGAAAGCTTATGTAAGACAAAAAATTTCTTACTTCCCAAAGTTGTTTTTGATGTGTATATTTGAGTTTATTGTAATATTCATTAAGCCATGACAATCAAGTGATCATTGGTGAGTCTATAAGATTTGTAGCCTAGTAAGAATGACAATTTAAGCACAGACATTCTTTGGAATGATCTTTGTTTAGTTCCATGTAAATGAAGTTCTAGCTTTGCAAACTGAAGTGCTTTATAGATTCTAATTAAGAAATAAATTTGCAGAAGGAGAGGCATGATATGTATGGATATTCATTAGCAAAGGAAAATTCCCAAGAATATTACAAGTCAATTTTTTTTAATAAAATGGAATGACTGAGGTGTGGGAGGCCATGAAACTTGTAAAAAATGTAGAAAAAAATAGTTTAACTCAAAATATAATTCTAATTTTGTGAAGGCATTCTTTGCTTTACAGTTTCAGCATTTCATTGAATATTTGGTGACCATGAGAAAACAATGAGGAAATTAGTATCATCTCACTTCAGTTGACACAAAAGACAGTAACAGCAGAAAAGTATTCAAGAAAATCTTAGAATCATAGAATAATTAAGGTTGGAAAAGACCTCCAAGATCATCTGGTCCAACCATAACCCTACTACCAATGTCACCCACTAAGCCATGTTCCTAAGCATGGAAAGGTCCAACCTTTCCTTGAACACCCCCAGGGACGGTGATGCCACCACCTCCCTGGGCAACCCATTCCAGTGTCTGACTACTCTCTCTGAGGTGAAATGTCTCCTAATTTCTAACCTAAACCTCCCCTGGCGCAACTTGAGGCCATTCCCTCTAGTTCTATTACTAGTTACCTGTGAGAAGAGGCCGACCCCCAGCTCCCCACACCTTCCTTTCAGGTAGTTGTAGAGAGCAATAAGGTTTCCCCTGAGCCGCCTCTTCTCCAGACTAAATAACCCCAGTTCCAGCTGCTCCTCACAGGACTTGTGTTCCAGGCCCTGCACCAGCTTCATAGCCCTTTTCTGGACTACTTTGAGCAATCGGATAGAAAGGAAGCATTTTTTGTTCGCATTTTTTCTTTCTTGAATATACTGACTTAATTGTCCAGATAAAATTATTTTGGGGGGTATGTGAATGTATTATTATTGTTAATAGTCTAAGAACTTGTTCATCCAAATTTTGACCTTACATAGTAAATGTGTTTGCGTAACCTCTTTTTAAGCCACCTCTTTTTAAGAGGGCAAATAAGCCACATGCTTGTAATCATCCCAAAGCAACAACTTAATGACATTTTATCGCACTGGCTAGGATATGAAAAAAATAGAGACTATAACTGTTAATATTTGTAAGTAGCAGTATGCATAAAAGGGAACATGACTTTGAAGTATTTTTTTCTACATTATGGGAAGCATTATATAAATCCATTATATAAATCCATTATGCATTAAAAATAATTTGTTTATCATTTAATGTATTTTTCAATGGAACATTAAAAGAATAAATGCAAGTTCTACATTAATGTAAAAATGTGTATAAACATCACTTTCTGATGATGAATACTCTGTAGGTAATGTAATGTAATATATTAGCTATATTAGCTATTTACATCTACAGTGATACTGACCTGCATACCTCTAAAACTTTCACCGTATCAGAAATTTGTTGACTGACTGTTTCTTCAGGGGGAGAGTAAACCTCTTTTCCATTACTTCTGTTATTTACCTTGTTTGTATTTCATGTTGAATTCATATTTCATGTTGAGTTGAAAAACACTTTGGGCATTAATATACAGAAATACATTTTCCTTTAGATTTTGTCCTTTCTTCATCCTTATGATTTCAACTGATCTGAGGAGAACGCAAGGTTAGATTCCTTAGTTGCCTAGTTTTCACAAGGAACATTTTCATAACGTCACCAGCTTCAGCTTTTGTGTTTTGTGCATGAATTTTTCTAACATTTTGAGGTAATGAAGTCTTCAGGTATGTAGTGTGTGCAATATCCTTTGCAAGATAAATCTGAGGATTGCTAAATTAATTTAATTTCATATTATACACGAGAGAAGAAAAATATTCTTCAAACAACATCAGTCTTCATGTACTTTTGAGGTGTCCTCAGGTAGCATACAAATAGATTATTTTCCACAGGGCATGGCTGGATAGGAGCACATTCATAATTGCAGCATGACTAATATCATTTTGCCTTTACTAGAAAAATGCCACAGGCTTTGTATTGACCTGAGAGTTCAGGGTCTCAGGACCTGTGTATGTCTGCCTTGGTCAGAGTTGATTTTAGTGTGTTGTATGGTGGTTAAGCGGCTGTAGCCTGGTTTAGTGTAAGCTCTATGAATACAGCATATGGTCTGTAACTGGGGCTGGGGGAGGGTATTGTGTAAGTTGTAGGTGGGAACCAGAAAAAAAAAAAAAAAAAAAAAAAAAAGAAGCAAACTGTGATAAGAAAACATGTAAGTATGACCCAAGACTGAGGAGAAAAGGACCCTACCACCATCGCCATGATCAATTGCCTCCCAGTTCAAGCCATTAACAATTCCTCTTAAGGCTTCCCTGCTCTTGAGGAAGAATGAAACTGCCAACTTCAGGACCCAGACTGAGCATAACATTGGAGAAGAGAAAGCTTTGTATACCTATTTAATGGTATTAATATATAGACTTTTATTTATTAATTTTTATAGACTTTTATATTATTTATTATTATATTATATTGTATATATTATTAATTATAATATTTATAGACTTTTATTTATAGATAATTTAGAGTTAGATATTTATTAATTAGATAAGTTGTTTGATTGGATGGTTAAAACATCAACTAGAACAACAGCAAATTCTTATCTTCATATATGTGGTGCATTCCCTTTTGTCTTTAACAAGAATTTGGGTGTAAAACAATCTGTCAACTCAGAGGATTGTGGCAAAAACATAGTCTGTTATGGCTTTTCTCAAGTGTCTTTTCCTGACATTTGCAGTCATAGAGAACATCCAGAAGCTTTAACAGGGGTTCCACAAGTGCTAAATTCATTACAAGATGAAAGCAAAAAAGCAGATACTTGTGTTGCTAATCTGGGAGAAACATGAAGGATATTTTCATTGCAAACTGATTTATGCTAGCTTTTTAAAATTCACGAGTCAGACCAGTGCGGAAGAAAATTTACAGAGGACTCAACTAGATTTTCTCTGAGATCTAGCAAATCCTACAATGATAACAGTCCCTGCCCTGCCCTGCCTTGCCCTGCCCTTCCTTTTTTACAGTCAGCACCCCTTTCTGAGACTTAATATGTCTCTACTTTCTGGAAAGCATGGGAGATAGCTTCCTGATGCAGCTGGTCAGTGAACCTACCAGGGGTGGTGCCCCGCTAGACCTTCTCTTCACAAACAGAGAAGGACTGGTGGGAGATGTGGTGGTCGGAAGCTGTCTTAGGCAGAGTGACCACGAAATGGCAGAGTTCTCTATTCTTGGCGAGGCCAGGAAGGGGACCAGTAAAACTGCTGTATTGGACTTCCGGAGGGCTGACTTTGAGCTGCTCAGGACGCTGGTTGGCCGAGTCCCTTGGGAGGTGGTTCTGAAGGGCAGAGGAGTCCAGGAAGGCTGGGCGCTCCTCAAGAAGGAAATCGTGATGGCACAGGAGCGGTCCATCCCCACGTGCCCAAAGACGAGCCGGCGTGGAAGAAGACCGGCCTGGCTCAACAGAGAGTTGCGGCTTGTGCTTAGCAGAAAAAAGAGGGTTTATAATCTTTGGAAAAAAGGGCAGGCCACTGAGGAGGACTACAAGGATGTAGCGAGGCTGTGCAGGGAGAAAATTAGAAAGGCCAAAGCTCATCTGGAGCTCAACCTGGCTACTGCTGTTAAAGACAACAAAAAATCTTTTTACAAATATATCAACGCGAAACAGAGGACTAAGGAGAATCTCCATCCTTTACTGGATGCGAGGGGAAACCTAGTTACTAAGGATGAGGAAAAGGCTGAGGTGCTTAATGCCACCTTTGCCTCAGTCTTTAGCGGCAATACTGGTTGTTCTCTGGATACCCAGTGCCCTGAGCTGGTGGAAGGGGATGGGGAGCAGGATGTGGCCTTCGCTATCCATGAGGAAATGGTTGGCGACCTGCTACGGAGCTTGGATGTGCGCAAGTCGATGGGGCCGGATGGTATGCACCTGAGGGGACTGAAAGAACTGGCGGAGGAGCTGGCCGAGCCGCTTTCCATCATTTATCGGCAGTCCTGGCTATCGGGGGAGGTCCCAGTTGACTGGCGGCTAGCCAATGTGACGCCCATCTATAAGAAGGGCCGCAGGGCAGACCCGGGGAACTATAGGCCTGTCAGTTTGACCTCAATGCCAGGAAAGCTCATGGAGCAGATTATCTTGAGGGTCATCACGTGGCACTTGCAGGGCAAGCAGGCGATCAGGCCCAGTCAGCATGGGTTTATGAAAGGCAGGTCCTGCTTGACGAACCTGATCTCCTTCTATGACCAAGTGACGCGCTTGGTGGATGAGGGAAAGGCTGTGGATGTGGTTTACCTTGACCTCAGTAAGGCTTTTGACACCGTTCCCCACAACATTCTCCTCAAGAAACTGGCTGCTCGGGGCTTGGACTGGCGTACGCTTCGCTGGGTTAGAAACTGGCTGGATAGCCAGGCCCAGAGAGTTGTGGTGAATGGAGTCAAATCTGGTTGGAGGCCGGTCACTAGTGGTGTCCCCCAGGGCTCGGTACTGGGGCCGGTCCTCTTTAATATCTTTATCGATGATCTGGATGAGGGGATTGAGTGCACCCTCAGTAAGTTTGCAGATGACACCAAGCTAAGTGAGTGTGTCGATCTGCTCGAGGGCAGGAAGGCTCTGCAGGAGGATCTGGATAGGCTGGAGCGATGGGCTGAGGTCAACTGTATGAAGTTCAACAAGGCCAAGTGCCGGGTCCTGCACCTGGGGCGCAACAACCCCAAGCAGAGCTACAGGCTGGGAGATGAGTGGCTGGAAAGCTGCCTGGCAGAGAAGGACCTGGGAGCATTGGTTGATAGTCGGCTGAATATGAGCCAGCAGTGTGCTCAGGTGGCCAAGAAGGCCAACAGCATCCTGGCCTGTATAAGAAGCAGTGTGGCCAGCAGGTCTAGGGAAGTGATTGTGCCCCTGTACTCAGCTCTGGTGAGGCCGCACCTTGAGTACTGTGTTCAGTTTTGGGCCCCTCGCTACAGGAAGGACATGGACGTGCTCGAGCGAGTCCAGAGAAGGGCGACCAAGCTGGTGAGGGGTCTGGAGAACAAGTCTTACGAGGAGCGGCTGAGGGAGCTGGGCTTGTTCAGCCTGGAGAAGAGGAGGCTCAGGGGCGACCTTATCGCTCTCTACAGTTACCTTAAAGGAGGATGTAGAGAGGTGGGGGTTGGTCTGTTCTCCCACGTGCATGGTGAAAGGACGAGGGGGAATGGGCGAAAGTTGCGACAGGGGAGTTTTAGGTTGGATGTTAGGAAGTACTTCTTTACCGAAAGGGTTATTAAGCATTGGAACGGGCTGCCCAGGGAGGTGGTGGAGTGGAGTCACCATCCCTGGAGGTCTTTAAAAGACGTTTAGATGTAGAGCTTAGCGATATGGTTTAGTGGAGTACTTAGTGTTAGGTTGGAGGTTGGACTCGATGATCTTGAGGTCTCTTCCAACCTAGAAATCTGTGATACTGTGATACTTGTTTCCAAACTCTGCCTTCCCTTGAATAATATTGCTGTCAGTATTTTGCTTTTGTTTTCCTGGTGTTTAAAATGAAAAAAGCTCATTAATCTGTGACTCCAACAATACCAGCAGCGAGTACAGTGTGTGTCCAAATAACAGAAAAAGCTATAGGCTGGCCACAGGAAAAAGCCATCTTTTAAAATCAATAATTAGCAAAATCTTGCATAATGAAAAGGAGACATTATTTTATTCACAGTTCAAATTTTTCAGTCTCCTCTTCAACAAATATGCAAAATTTAATATGTACAAGGTTATAACAAGTAATTTAAAAGAGCACTAGAATATGTGTAAGTGCATAGTCCTGGACATTATTTAGTTTTTAAGTCTCTGTACACCTAAAATTCATGTTAATGTTATTTGTGGCAGAATGTGCAGTTAAAGTACTTTAATTTATTGCTGATTGGCATTTATTACTGATAAGCCCTACTGGTATTTTATGTAGCATTACTAATAATTAAGTTTCAGCTTGTATATTTTCAATGTAGGCAATTAAAATGGTAAATAATTTAAGTATTGAGCCCAATGCACAGTAACTGTACTTTCTGGAGAACTCATGAGCAGTTCCATGGTCTATGGCACCAGTTTCTACTGGCATCAAAGTCAAGACTCCCATGAGCCTCTATGAATATAAATGATCAGGCCCCCATACTCCCTCACGCAGTCATAAGGAAATTTATGTGACCTCATCTCAACTGTTTGCAATGACTTCAAATATTTCTTTCTAAAGAAGATAAAGCTATATTTTACTACACTGAAAACAGTTTGTACTAGTGCAAAAAGATGCCTGCCATAATGATGTAACACTTTAGATATATGCATTTTTCTTTGCTGTAGCCCTGCTTTATTGTCAATGTAATTAGAAGACCTTTAGATTGATAGTCCATTACAAATTTCTCTTATTTTATTCCTTCATTGAAGATATATATTTTAAATTAATGGTGATGTGAACTTTCTATCTCTCATCATTAATGACATTAACTGATGCCATTATTTGTGTCCACATTAAATGTAGAGAGACCTTGGTTTATGTATTTAATTATTTGCATTTCAAGTTGCTGAGAGTGTCAGACTGACAAATGTACTAAACATTAATGAATATTATTGTCCACTGCTGTGACACAACAATTGATTTTGACAGTCTTGGTACAAAAAAAAAATCCTTAACGTTCTTGTTCTAAGCAAGATTTTGAAGAACGTTAGGCAACTACAAAGATATAGAGATACATCTATGGGAAACTGGTTCACATCCTAAACTGCAGGTGATGAGAACAACTGATGGCAGGTCATGCCATACCTCGGTATTGAAATAAAATGACTTCTCTGTTGATTAAATACACCTGTGTGGGGTAAAATATCTACTTTTTCATTTGGAGACACAAAACTATTATGATTATTTTTTTCAGCATTACTGAAAAATTGATAGGCCAAAATATCTTTTTTACCTCTCGTGTTGTGGGAAATTATATCACTTTCATCACAGACATCAATTCTTAAAAAATAAAATTATCAGCTTTGAATAATTAATAAAGCCTTGATATTTAAAGATGTGTTCATTGTTTCTATTCATGATTCATCCCAGCTGGTATGGAAACTCAAAGTATATGTGCATGATTTTGTAGGAACAGTGCCTTTAGTGGATACAAAAGTAATAATGAGCAATGAAAGTGATTAAATGTGTAAAGAGATGATAGTGGTAAATTAAGAAGATCTAATGGCTATCTGTTAATAATGTCTGTCATGATAAATGAAGAGTTGACTGCAAAAATCTTCAGGTAACCTCAGCATTCCTCATATCTTGTAAGCATGGTGTTCAGTTCCTTGAGCATCTGGTTCTATTTTTAGCATTAATCTCATTAGAATGCCATTACCTGACACTTTGATTTGCTTTTGACAAATTTTAATTAACAAGCACTTGGGATATTGAGAACGTTTAGGAGTTGTGTGTTCGTCTTTGAAAGCATTCTGAAATTTCACTTTTAAAAATCCAAACATAATTTTGAAAAAAATATTCTTGTTGCTCAAAGCATTTCATGTGAGGACTATTAAACAACTTATAATTGCGCTATTCTTGGTATTTGGTCTAAAATTGACTCTCTCTGCTACAGAACTTTATTTTTGCTGATAACTCAGGCTAACTGTGCTGGATTGAGACAACAGTTCTGTCACATTTTTATTGCTGTATTTCCAGAACTTTACTTTGCCAACTTTTCAGAAGCCTAACGTTCATCAGTGCTGACAATATACCTATTTTTTGCTGTGTTTTGAAGGCACTGTGCATAGGTATGGGAAAGATTTTTTGCTTGAGAGCTATCAAAAGGAATTTTCCAAGGAGACATTGTAAATAGACATTTTTTTCCCTGAAGATGAAAAAAAATTAAAATATACTTGTCTTCAGAAAACATTTCTGTATACAGAAAGTAGACATTTAATTCCTTTCTTTTCCTCCCTTCCTCCCTTCCCCCCTTCCTCCCTTCCTTCTTTCCTTCCTTCCTTCCTTCCTTATAGAGGGTGCCAAAACATGTAGGGAGGATGGTAGAAGAACATGCAGGATGATACCTTTATCATTGGTTAACTCTACTACTCTCTTATCAGTGGCCTTTTTTGATCCATGAAGTAGGAAGAACTTGGATGATGTGTGGTGAAGCAGCATAGTAAAGCATGAGTATTTCCTGGTCTCCGGACCACTGGATGATTTCAATACTGTAAGTATTATTTCTAACTTTGTTTTGCAGCTTTGTTCACAGTTTGCAATCTGGAAAATACAGCTTAGGATAGGGACAGTAACTTAGTCAATGCTGGAGTCCTTATTTAGCTTACCAAATAATGGCTAAATTCATACTTATCAAATGTCAATCGCTTATTCAGTTATCTTCTGAGTATACACCTCACATCAATGCATCCATTTCACTCTCTAGCCTAAGTGAATTGCCCCTTTTTCATTCAATTAGTCATGCTCACTGGTTCAACAGTTCACTAGGTTAATGTATTAATGTTTTAATGGAAAGATGCCAATCACTCTTAAACCTTGCCTGAAGAACTACTTAAAGTAAGTGAAAGCATGCTTAAGGAATTTGAATGTTAGAAGTGCATTTTCAATGGATATAAAAACACACTGTCTTCTGTGCTGCTGGGCCTACTTAAGTAAGCAATAGTTTAGTTTACTAATCCGTAATACAAGGAAAGAAATGAGTCCATAATGCAACAGTTCTGTTTCTTGGATCACTTCCACGTCATGTTTATCTTTCTGTTAGTAATTGCAAAGTCTAACACAACTTAGCTTTGTATTTCATTTTCAGACACAGGACATTTTCTTTACTGTTGCTTCTTTTATTTTTGCTAATGGATTTAACACTGGCTTTCAATGTCTGGTACAGTTAAGTGTCACTATCCTGTTCATCCATTATAGAAAAGAGGGATCCTAATTAAGAGGTTAAAAAAGGGTGAAAAAGAGGCAAAAATAATCTTTTGTTGTTGTTGTTGTTGTTGTTGTTGTTTTCTGCCTGTCCCTGATGAGGCCTCCAACCTTCAAGAATGAGTCAGTAACGAACATGTCACTCAGATTTCTACTTTTGCAGGTACCGAATTGTCTCCAGCACACCTGCATAATCCTTGCGGTCATGTATGTCCTCTCTGCAATGCAATTACTGCTGCTGTTGCTGCTGCAGAGGCCAGGTAAGGAGAGGCCAGGAAAACAATGTGTTCCTCTCAAAAAGTCAGAAGGTGTCAGAATGCTCCAGGCTGAGTTCAAGTCAGTTTTATCAGCATTTTCCCTTGGAATTTTTGAAACATAAATAACCATTCTTCTCCCAAAACTTTAAAATCACAAGTATCTATTTCTTCTGCCCTTTTACGTCAGTATTTTCCTTCCTTTATTACTATTCTGTAGTGAAGAGACCAATAGAGAGGAATAAAAATGGGGAGAGTAAAAAGCAAAATGCAAAACAGTTTGAATGGAGCAGTTAGTAGGAAAGCCCAGCATTAGCACTGCACAGCACATGCCATTGCTGCCAGTGAAAGAACAACAGAGTACAGAAGCACAGAATTTTGGTGCTGGGTGTTTACCACCTGTGGGTCTGTGGTCAGGTGCAGTCTAACAATTCTTACCTCTACAGTCTCAACAAAAGGGTTAAAAAAGAGAAGTTGTGAAAAGCTCAAGTCTTTGAGATGGCTTTTTACTTTGCCCTGGCTCTATGCTCTAGAAGGGCTATCTGTGGTCATGTTTCTGTTTTAAAAGTGCTTGTTTAGAAGTGAATTTTGCTGAATTAATTTTCTTCCTTTAAATGCAAAAGTACTGATGTCACATTTCTTGAGTAGTTGCTTCAGTTGAATCTTTTCTGTCCTTCACTAATAAAGACTCCACCAAACACCAAAAGAAAGAAACAAAAACTTTGAGCTTTTTTGTGGTCTTTAGTGAATGCGGATCAGCTTGTGAAAGATGTTTTGAGTGTATGGAGTATACTTGTATAACCGTGTTTATAAAAAATGCATTATATTCAAATAAATTAATTCTAGAAAGATTATCACTGTAATCATTTTACATTCACATAAGTAACTGAAAAGCCTTCTTTGTTCTATTTCCTTTAAAAACAAACAAGGAAAAAAACAAAAACCATAGATGCTTCAGCAATGAGATCTAAGGAGGATTGTGAATGAGTAAATATATTGAACAAACATAATATGGTTAAAATAAAGACAAGCTGACACAATGAAATCTTTTTTTTTTTTCTTAGCCTATTCTCAACATCCTTTTTTTTTTTTTTTTTTTTGTTCCTGGTGTCTGCATAAACATAAGATAAAATCAATGTGCAATTGCATTACTTTTGATTTTTCTAGGTTGGTACATTGAGGTGAATTTGTTTCCATGAGAACAGATTGCTGAGGAAATCATTCAGCTTATATCTTACCAGCCTGATCAATGAACTCTGGATTTTGTTGCAGGTAAAATACTCTGCATTGACTGAGTAAAGAGATTACACTAAACCAGGCAAGTTAGGGTACAGCAAGAAGACCTTTTGTTTCCTTTCATCATTGATGAGGGTAGGATAGCCTTAATAGGCTAATAGGATAGCCTTAATAGGCTATCCTAGACTTAACCAACATCCTGATTAGAAGTCACAGTACAGGGTAGATCTGGTAAGGTAGTTTTTGAGAAATGCGGGTCTCCCATTTTGTCTGTGTAAACACATGTTGGAAATGCAACATTTTTTGGTGTGTTTACATTAAACCACACCACTTCTTAGTAGATAGTTGTAGCTTAACATAATTATTCAAAAATATCCAATGTACCTAAAGTTTCAAAAAACAAAAACAAACAAACAACAACAAAAAAAAAAACACCCAAACAACAACAACAAACCACTGTTGCACTTGACTTTTTGCTACTGGTGTATATATGATTTTTTGCCTTGTGAATCAGTAGAAAAATGTTTTATACTAAAAGAGATGAAAAAGACTTCCTAGAGCAATACTTACTCTAGGATTGCTCTAGGATTCTTTCCTAGCAGCCTTGTCTTCTGAAGATGTAAAAATATCGTGAGAATGCCCAAGCCAAGTCAACTTGATTCATATAGACCAGCACACTGGACAGTGGATACTTCAGGCTTTGGGGTTTACTCTTATAGAGTATACTCTATATGGTTGCTATGCAGTTTCTATGCCTGAGTTTGTGAGATCTGTTTCCTTCAGTAGCACTTGCCTCTAGAACACACAGAAAGTACACATTTTTATCAGACACTCTGTTACCAGAACATAAGCTAGATGTTAAATACAGTGATAACTAACTGTGTAGACTTTTATCAAAATGTGTGTTTGGAAGCAAAAGGAATAATATAAGTGATTATAATGTGACATCACATCTTTGTTGTGACATCAAAGACCTATATGCATTTTGTAACTTTAAAATTTCATTTGTAAAAACATAGAAATATATATATGTAATATGTATATAATTCCAGGCATTGTAATGATGGTAATTTAAAGATGAACAAAACACCCTAGCATTTTAATGTAACATTGACAAGTAAATATTCTTGAAAATGTATATTAATCATCAGTAATTATGAGTACAATGTGGATTACTTGAAGTCTGCATTGATGTTAATTATTCATTTTAGCTTATATATAGTTTTAATGGTCCTCATCATGTTCTGATCCTTGGAAATAACTGATTGTGATAATTACTAAAATCATCATAAAATCTTAGTAAATGGGAAACAAATTGAGAAAAAATGCACTACAGGTGTCTGTACATTGCAGAGTCTTCCATGCTTACATAACACATTAGTTGCTTTTGGTGTCTGAGATACAACAGTCACCAGTATGATGTGCCAACAAGTGTGTGTTACTGGACTGAATGTAGATTACAGATTTCCTCACCATGGGGAAACAAGTGAGGGTCCACAGTGAATCCAACCTACTCTCTGCAATGTACAGACAGCTGGGTGTTCATCTGCCTCTGACATCTGTAGGTTGGGGCATGGGTTATTTGGTTTATGGTTTATTTTTAAACTTCCTAAAACGTGCATTGTGGTAATCAAAATAGAATACGCCTTTCTCATATACCTTTTCTTTTTTGAACATGGTGAATTAAATCTGTTGATCAACAGGCCACTGAGTTCAATAGATACGTTTGGTTTTTAGCCTCTGGCTCAAATGATAAATTTTAACACAATTAATGCATAATCTATCTACTATCTAATAATCTATGATATCTAGTATCTAATAATCTATGTAAGAGTAAAACCTGATCTGATGTTGTACATAACATCAGCACTATGAAGGTGTGACATTCAAAAAATGAAACTGAACACCTTCTGATAGCTTGTAGAAATAAGAAAAGGGGTGCTACTGCACATATAATTAAAAATATGTTTTTTCTCCATACATTTCTACAAATACTGTGATAAGTAATGGCATATAAAAGTTCTGGCCTTTAACTCTAAATATTGACAGTGTGAAAATTCAACTGAATCTGTTGACATGGGAAAGTCAACAAAACATTACCACTCATTACATTGCTAGATTGCTTTCCAATATATACATTTAAATTTTTTCTTCAATTTACTTTTCATATTATTTTTGAAATTATGTTGTATCTAATTTTAAAGTAAACGTTAGGTACGTGTCTTGAGGTAGCAGTTTACGGTGTATTATTTTGTTATTTCACTTGAAAGTTAATAATTGGTGATTTACAACACATTTAAAACAGAATCTGCTTTCCCCTTAAATGCATAGTTGTACTTGCTGACTATTTTCCTTGCAATTTATTTAAAAATATTAATCAGAGAACTGTCATTATCTAAAGTGAATTTTGTGATTTGTAGTTGCATATCATATATGATGTCAGTTAAAACTTGCTATGTTACTGTGGTATAGTTTGGAGCTTCTTATTTGTTTGTTTGTTTTTAAAATAAAACTACACAGAAAAATTGCTGACCATTTTGCAAACTCACCATGCAGTTTGAACAAACCTACTATATTTTGCATTTTTCCGCTTCTGTATTTGCAGATGTATTTTTTGTCAATAATAAAACTGTGCGGTCTTATTTAAGAAGGATTAAATCATTTATGTATGTTCTGGCTCTCTGATTTAATTGAAATATTTAATCAGATAGCATTGCAGGTAGTGTGTTCTCCAGGCAAATTTCACTAGATTTGTTTTCCAGGATAGTTTCATGGTGCAACATTGACTTCTTAGTGTGCTTATTACATTCAGAGACAGACAACATGGATGGGTTAAGTAGGGAACTGCCTTTGTTCTTTTCCCTTTCTAAAAACATCCCCTGCAGCATTGACCCACACAATGATGCCAGTATGAGGTGAAGGGCAATGACCTCTCGAAGACCCACCTTGAGCAGGGGGCTTGGACCAGGTGGCCTCCAGAGGTCACTTTCTCTCCTACCGTTCTGTGAATCTGTTATCCTTGAAACCATCCTAATCCTACAGAAAAGCTTTTCTGCTTAGAAATTCAATGGGAATAGCAAATATTAGGGGCATCAAAGACCTTCTGTGAGCCAGAGGGCTGGTTGCTGCCATATGAGGCAGTGCCCTGGGCTACCCTCTTCTCTGCAAGCCCAAGGCAAGATGCTCTGACATGGGGAGGTTGCTCATACCTTGCAGCCTTCTGCGCTCTCAGGGCAGGATGTGCTGACCCTAGACAGGGTCCAGCAGGCTGCACATCTTTGTGGGCATACCTGTCATTTGCACAGCCTAAGACTATCTTTACTGGTCTTGAAGATACCCACCTCTTGCTGCTCCAAAGTCACTGCTGACATTACAGCCAAGGCAATAGAGAATGCTGGGAGGAAGGAAAACAAGCAGCTCCTCTGAAAGGGAAGAGGGAGAGACAGTTTTGGCAGCACCCCTGTCCTGCCCCACCTTGCTTGGTCCTGGCCCTGTGGCCTTTCCCATGGGGCAGAGCTGTGCAGTCACCTGCATCTGCCCAGAAGCTGGGGACCAGAAGGGCCTGATGGTGTTTCTCCTTTCTTTCTGAAGTTCCTGGACAGTGAAAAAGCTCTGGCTGGACACATGGCTTGGGAAAGTCCTGCCAGTTCTCACCATGGGCTCATTTCTGTGTGGGCTGGGGATGGAAAGCCTCTTTTTCCTCTGTTTCCATCAGAAAGCGGCAGGCAGGGAAGCAAGCCTGAGTGCATTACAGGTAGGAGTTTCCCAGGGAGCTCTGCTTGACTACTGGGCTATACCTGGGTACTTTAAGATCAATTTTAAGTACTCCCCTGGCTGTCAGGAGAGAGAGAAGGCTGAGATAACTTGGGTCTTACAGAGCTCTTTCTCTGTCCTTTCCTGTGCACAGGCAACCAGGAGGAGCAGAGGGAGACAGGCTGACATGACTTCCCTCCATTAAACTCCTCACGAAGGAGATAAGCTGCCACCACGGTGCAAATGTGTCCCCCTTGTTTCAGCTCTGTCACCAGAGTACCTTGGAAATTCCTGGTTCTCCAGTGAAGCATCAGATGCACTTCTCGCTTCCACTTTTTTTTTTTCTCCTTTTTTTTTTTTTTATCTCTTGCCTAGTCAAAACCATTAAATGCCAGCAGCCTGGAGACTTTGTTGGAGGTCCAGGCAAAGAAGAGCATGACTGTTTCACCTGCTCCTTGCTGTGTCGGGGTGCGAGGTATCTCAGGCAACAGGGCTGAGCGGTTGCAGGATGTCCTGTGGGCCAGCTCTGGGAGCTGAGAGGAGCAGGCCAGTGGGCAGCAGCGCAGCTGGCCCCAGGATACTGGGACAGGCAGAGCTGTTCAAAAGTGTGTCTGGACAGCAAAGGCCACCAGGGAGAGCCAAACTTGGCTCCAAGTGGCTGATGCAGCTTGCAGGTGGCCTTTTCTGCTGAGGGGCTGCTATGTATGCACAACTCATTTCTTGCAGGATGATGCCAAGCAAAGGCCTCCAATAGTCCCATCTGGTACTGAAGGTAGACATTGCTATTTGGCATGTGACCTTTAAAAAGAAAAGAAGGAAATAACCCCTTTGGTCCTCTTGAGAATATGCGCTTCTCAACCAAAGCAGAGATACTCAACTAGGACAGGCTGAGCTATGGTTTCAGCTGCTTGCTCTCAGCATTTCCTGCCACACTGCTCAGCACTGCACAGCACATGGGAGGATCTGAGAGTGCTCACAGAATCACAGAATGGACGAGGTTGGAAGGGACCTCTGAAGATCACCTAGTCCAACCCCCCTGCCAAGCAGGATCACCTAGAGCACATTGCGTAGGATGGCATCCAGGCGGGTTTTGAATATCTCCAGAGAAGGAGACTCCAATACCTCTCTGATGATTTTCTATCATGGATTTTTTCTGTGTTTTCATTTGCAGCAGGAGGTGCAGGCACAAAGAGGAAGAGGCAGCAGCCCTAGCCCTTTGCTCTGTGATGCACCTCAACCACTGTGGATATGTTGGGGCAGTCAGGGTCTGGTTAAAGAAGGGCACTCTTTGGCCAGCCTCTGGCAACTCTCTGTGGGCATGCTGCTTCAGCCCATGCAGGTAAGCACAGCTGTCAAAATTCATTCCCAACTCTGAAAAAGGTTCACCTGTCTATCTTCAGCAAAACAACCATTGTCCTGCCTCTGCCCATTTTTCCTGTAGGATCTCCTAGTGATCTGGTATGTGTAAGGGACATCAACGGAAGGGATATTCTGAAGAGCTGCCAAAGAGAAGGTGCGCCGGTAACTGAAGGAGGCCCTTGACATCCCCCATCTCTGGAGGTGAGGTTGACCTGCAAAGCCAACATACACACCTGCTGGCAATTATCTTGAAGGCAAAGTCTTTTAACCTGGAGCTGTGGGTGCTCCTTGCTAGCCTGCCAGGGCCCACTCCAGTCTCCAGTGGCTGGATTTGACCTAGGTAGGACCCAAAGCTAAAGCCACAAGGTAGCCAAACTCAGTTGGTCAGACTGAATTCTAGCCAGGTGTTTTTCTGTCCTGTCTGTTTTTCTGTTCCTTTTGTTCTGCCCTCATTTCTGGCATACCTGTAGGAAACTCATTTCATTTTCATCCTGTGCAGCCTCCCCAGGGGGACATGCTGAAATCTGGGGTTGACCAGAAGGCAGAGAAGGACTAGCTTCTATTAGTAGATGAATGTGAATTTGATCAGCAGCTCCCTGTTCTGTCAGTTCTAATGGGCATCTGTGGGAATAGGGAGCTGAATCCCATGAACCTCCTCATGAGCTAGAGTTCTGTGGATGCTCCCAATGGTCCTGTTGGGGGTTTTCCAAGCCTCATCCAGAGTGCTTGGTATTGCAGGACTTCCTCTGAGACATCCCCTTGATGCTGTTCACAGCTGACCTCTATAAGGACTGGATGCAAGCTTTGGAGAAACCAAGCAAGCAGGAGAAGTTGGAAGAGTGGAAAGAGTAAGTCTGGCAAGTCTGGCAGTCTGCCTGTTATGGAGGCACTGGTAGAGGCCTTGGACTTGCCTGTCAATCAATGATCTTCTTTAAAAAGTTTGTGCTGTTGGGTTGCATTTTGGGGAAAGTGGTACAGGAAGCATTTCTGTAGTTACTGGAGCATTCCCTTAAGGGATTTGAGCAGATTGCTCCGTGAAACAACTCTTGTTAGAAGGCAAGAGAGGTGGCAGTACCTTAGCTAATAATATAGTCCCTCTGTTGTACATTGGGCCCATCAGTTCAGCTCTTGTGATTATCCCTTGCCGAGCTGCAATGGGACATTATTGAGTGGTACTGCTGTGAAGGCATGGAGACAAGCATATGTGTGCTTTTCTCTTCGTAGATGTCACCTCATCAGTGTGAGCTGAATGGAAACTTTCCCCTTGTACTGGGTCTGGCTGGGATGGAGTTAACTTTCCTTGAAGCAGCCCATACAGTGCTGTGCTCTGCATTTGTAGCTAGAACAGTACTGGTATCACACCAGTGTTGTGTCTACTGCTGAGCAATACTGGCACAGAATCAGGACTCCCTCTAACCCTCCCCGCTAGAGCCAGCAGGCTGGGGGTGGGCAAAAGGTGAGGAAGCAACATCACCAGGGCAGCTGACCTAAACCAACCAAAGGGATATACCATGCCATATGATGTTACACTCAGCAATAAAAGGTGGAAAAAGGAAGAAGAAGGGAGGGATGGGCTCTCACTGCAAAAACATCAGTCCCCCCGAACAACGGCTATGTGTATTGAGGCCCTGCTTCAAGGACTTGTTCAAGCATCGCTTATTGGTGGGAATTAGAGAGTAATTTCTTTCTTTCTTGCCTCTGTGCTTCCAAATGTCCATTGCTTTTTTTTTTTTTTCCATTTTTTTCCCCTTTTCCCTTTCCTTTTTCAGTTTAGTTAAATTATTTAATTAATAAACATTTTCCCTTAATATTTTTTTTCTTTAATTAAATTATCCTTACCTCAACCTGTGAGTTGTTTCTTTCATTTTCTTCTTCCCTTCCTCTTCTGAGAAGGGGGAGTGAGAGAGTGGTTGTGGTGGAGTTCAGCTGCCTAGCAAGGTAAAACCACCACACCTCTCTAAAGCAGTGCAGTGATGAACTGCTGTTACCATATGATTCTGTTCCTTGACAGTGGCTGACAAGTTGCCTTGAGCAAATTTCCTCTTCTTTAAATAGTTACTTTCTCATCTCTACCAAATCAGCCAAAACTCTGCTGGCCAAAACTTCCAGCTATTTGGCCCCATAGCATCAAGGGTCTAGATTGGGAAAGGCTGTTTAAGAGATTTTCAACCCAAGTGGATGAAACCAATGATTGTATGTGTGCAGGTACTAGCAGAGTTTCTGACTGACAGCTACTTATATCTGTATCTATCAAAGATATCTATAATATCTTTGTGAAGGAAGTGGCTTGCCTTTCCAGCCCCTCAGACAAGGAGTCTCTAGCACCTGTCAACAGCTTCACAGGTAGGAGGATGAAATGAGGATTGTCACAAGCTGGGGCTCATATTCCTTCATGTGTTATTGGAAGGCATGAATGCAAATAGAGAGAGCTTCTGAGCACTCAAGAGTTTACAGTAATATTTTCCTACTGGAAGTCTTCCCATGCATTCATAGTGACAGGATTCACAGAACAAAATTCACAGCAGATCTGCATCTGCCCTTCTCTGGCACATCTAGTAGATGCTTTGAGAGGAGTGCTCTTATCTCAACATATGTTGTTTCTAGTGAAGTTGGAAACAGCATTTTGTTGTCTCAATCCCGCTCATTCCATGGCATATACTTTGCCACTGCCTCTAAGGTCATGAACTGTTTACTCTTCAAGATGAGTTGAAACCTGAGAGCCTCAACTCTTGAACTGTGAGGCCTGCTGACTGAGATGTCCCTTTTCAAATAATTTCCAGTCAATACAGCCGTCTTGACAGAAAACCCAGTATCAGAGGGCCAAGAAGCTTTGTGTGGCTTTAGGTAGGTTTTGCTGTACTCTATTTACTTCCAGGAAGTCACTTTACCGCACATATTTTTGCTTTCTAGGACTGTTTTTGGAAGAGCAAAGCTGCTGTGCAGATGCAGAATGTCAGACTGCGGCATTTCTGCAGGCACCACCCCCTCCACTGGGCCTCCTCACAGCAGCAGGGGAAGATACGGAAGTGGTGGAAGAGGAAACAGCAGAGGTATATCAGGTCCACAAACACTGAAGCAAGATGTCTTGTGTATGAAGGAAATATGTAAAGATGAGCCGGAAATCATAGAATCATAGAATCATAGAATATCCTGAGCTGGAAGGGACCCATAAAGATCATCAAGTCCAACTCCTGGCACTGCAAAGGTCTGCCCAAAAGTTTAGACCATGTGACTAAGTGCACAGTCCAATCTCTTCTTAAATTCAGACAGGCTCGGTGCAGTGATTACTTCACTGGGGAGCCTGTTCCAGTGTGCAACCACCCTCTTGGTGAAGAATCTCTTCCTGATGTCTAGCCTAAACTTCCCCTGCCTCAGCTTGACACCGTTCCCACAGGTCCTGTCACTGGTGATAACAGAGAATAGGTCACCTGCCTCTCCACTCCCCCTCGCGAGGAAGTTGTAGACTGCGATGAGGTCCCCCTCAGCCTCCTCTTCTCCAGGCTGAACAGGCCAAGTGACCTCAGCTGCTCCTCATATGTCTTCCCCTCTAGGCCCTTCACCATCTTCGTCACCCTCCTCTGGACACTCTCCAAGAGTTTAATGTCCTTTTTGTACTGTGGTGCCCAGAACTGCACACAGTACTCGAGGTGAGGCCACATCAGTGCAGAGTAGAGCGGGACAATCACTTCCCTCGACCAGCTAGCAATACTGTGCTTGATGCATCCCAGGATACGGTTGGCCCTCCTGGCTGCCAGGGCACACTGCTGGCTCATATTCAACTTGCTGTCAACCACAACCCCCAGATCCCTCTCTGCGGGGCTGCTCTCCAGTGTCTCGTCGCCCAGTCTGTGCGTATAGCCAGGGTTGCCCCATCCCAGGTGCAGGACCTGGCACTTGCTTTTGGTAAACTTCATGTGGTTGGTGATCGCCCAGCTCTCCAATCTGTCCAGATCTCTCTGCAAGGCCTTTCCACCCTCATCTGAGTCCACAACTCCTCCAAATTTGGTGTTGTCGGCAAATTTGCTCAAAACACCTTCTAGTCCTACATCCAAATCATTTATAAAAACATTGAAGAGGACTGGCCCTAAAATGGAGCCTTGAGGGACCCCACTAGTGACCATCCGCCAGCCAGATGTGGCCCCATTTACCACAACCCTTTGAGCCCTGCCCGTCAGCCAATTGCTCACCCATCGCATGATGTTTTTGTTTAGTTGTATGCTGGACATTTTGTCTAGTAGGATCCTATGGGAAACCGTGTCAAAAGCTTTGCTGAAGTCCAAAAAGATCACATCAGCTGGTTTCCCTTGATCGACTAGATGGGTGATCTTATCATAAAAAG
The DNA here is from genome assembly GCF_964034855.1 of Anser brachyrhynchus. Classification (NCBI taxonomy): domain Eukaryota; kingdom Metazoa; phylum Chordata; class Aves; order Anseriformes; family Anatidae; genus Anser; species Anser brachyrhynchus. Next base: position 100,634,821 of record NC_137695.1, read on the forward strand.
AAATCAAATTTGTTAGGCAGGACCTACCCCTCATGAACCCATGTTGGCTGGGACCAGTGACTGCACTGTCCCCCAGGTGCGCTTCAATAATGTCAAGGATCATCCTCCTCATAATTTTACCAGGCACTGACGTGAGACTGACAGGCCTGTCATTGCTAGGGTCTTCTTTCTTACCCTTCTTGAAAATTGGCACAACATTTGCCAGCTTCCAGTCCAATGGGACCTCTCCAGATTCCCAAGATCGTTGAAAAATAATTGAGAGAGGTCCCGAGATGACGTCAGCCAGCTCTTTAAGCACCCTGGGATGAATTCCATCTGGACCCATGGACTTGTATGGATCCAGGTGGAGCAGCAATTCCCGCACACGTTCAGGGTCAGTTGGGAGTTTGTCATTCCCACTGTCATGGTCCTCCAGCTCAGGGTACTCTGGGTCCCGAAGCCCATCATCAGTGTTGAAGACAGAGGCGAAGAAGACATTAAACGTCTCTGCTTTGCCTATGTCATTGTCTGTGAAGAGACCCTCCCCATCTAGTAGCAGACCTATGTTTTCTTTGGTTCTCCTTTTTCTGTTCACATATCTAAAAAAAACTTTTTTATTGTCTCCCACAGACATGGCCAGCTTCAACTCTAGTTGGGCTTTGGCCACATGAATTTTCTCCCTACAAACACAAACAGCATCCCTGTATTCCTTCCTCATCGCCTGACCCTCCTTCCAGCAGCCGTACACTTTCTTTTTTCACCTAAGCTCCAGTAGAAGTTCCCTGGTCAGCCAGGCCAGCCTTCTGCCCCGCTTGCCTGACTTCTGATATTTCGGAATTGCCTGATCTTGTGCTTTTAGGAGGCAGTGCTTAAAGATGGACCAGCACTGATGGACGCCAATGCCTTCAAAAGCAGTTTCCCAGGGGACCTTGCTGACTAGTTCCCTGAGCAGCCTGAAGTCTGCTTTCCCCATATCCAGGGCTGAAGTTTTGGTGACAGTTTTCCTTCTGTCACCATAAATTCTAAACTCAACCACTTCACGGTCACTATGACCGAGACGGCCACCAATTGCCACGTTTCCCACAAGACCCTCTCTGTTCTCCAGCAACAGATCTAGGAGGGCACCTTTCCCAGTTGGCTCACTTAGCACCTGCACCAGGAAGTTATCATCTAGGTGCTTTATGAACCTCCTGGACTTGCTTGTGTCAGTCGTGTGGTGATCCCAGTTGACGTCTGTCAAGTTGAAATCCCCCATTAGGACAAAGGGAGTTGATCTCGAGGCATCTCTTAGTTCTGCAAAGAATAATTCATCCGCGTTGTCGTCCTGGCCAGGTGGTCTGTAATAGACTCCCACAACGACATCTCCTTTATTTGTTCGTCCCTTAATCCTTACCCAGAGGCTCTCAACTTTACCACCGCCAACTTGAATGGATAGGGTCTTCTTACCAGGAGTAAAAAGTAAATATACTTCAGTGTTTACTGGATGTAAATGGCAAAAAGAAGGTAGGTATTTGCAGTGGTCTTCCTTCTCTCAACTTGAACTTGCAACGTTGGGAAATAATTCTTTCAACTGTAGACACAAGAATCAGAAGGAACAGAGGCCAAGTAGCTACGATTCCTCTTCCTCACCTAATCATAAAACCATAGAATCATTAAGGTTGGAAAAGACATCCAAGATCATCTGATCCAACCATCACCCCACCACCAATATCAACCAATATCCAGTATCAACCTTCCCTTGAACACCCCCAGGGATGGTGACTCCACTATTTCCCTGGGCAACCCGTTCCAATACCTAACTTACTCTTTCTGAGATGAAATGTCTCCTAATTTCTAACCTAAACTTCCCCTGGTGCAACTTGAGGCCATTCCCTCTAGTCCTATCATCTGTGCAAAAAGGCCGACTCCCAGCTCCCCACACCTTCCTTTCAGGTAGTTGTAGAAAGCAATAAGGTCTCCCCTGAGCCTCCTCTTCTCCAGACTAAACAACCCCAGTTCCCTCAGCTGCTCCTCATAGGACTTGTGTTCCAGACTCCCTTCACCAGCTTTGTAGCCCTTCTCTGGACATGTTCCAGGGCCTCGACGTCCTTCTTGTACTGAGGTGCACAAAGCTGAACACAGTACTCAAGGTGTGGCCTTGCCGGAGCTGAGTGAAGGGGAATGATCACCTCTCTGGTCCTGCTGGCCACACTATTCCTGATACAATCCGTTGACCTTCTTGGCCACCTGGGCACACTGCCAACTCATGCACAGGTGAACATCAATCAGCACTTCCAGATCCTCTTCCTCTTAATAGCTTACCAGCTATTCTGCCCCAAAACTGTTGCGCTGCATAGGGTTGTTGTGGCCAAAGTGCAGGACCCATCACTTAGCCATGTTGAACTGCATCCCATTGGCCTCTGCCCATTGACCCATTCAGTCCAGGTCCCTCTGCAGGGCCTTTCTACCCTCTGGCAGATCGACATTTCCCCCCAATTTGGTGTTGTCTGCAAACTTACTAAGGGTGAACTCAATTCCCTCAATTAGACCTGTTCTTGATATTTATAAAATAACAAAATATTATATTGTTAGTATAATTATTGTTATAATATATTATTTATTTATTTATTGTTATCCCCTCCCTGCCCCGCTGAAAAAGGAACATAATAAGGAACAATGCAGATTGTTCCTTTTTGATTGTCCATTTTGGATGCCTATGGCTTTGCCTCTACTTGGTCCAGAAAGCATGGTCAAATCCCTCATGTGCCTTGAAAAACTGATGAGCTTATCAGAGTAAAGAAGATAAAATGAATTAGCTTTGCTTAAAATAATGATTTTTTTTTCAGGTTTATCATGGCTTCACCTATCTAATAATACTATTGCATGGAAAGATTTGCAGGCTCTCTGCAGGGGAACACAGAAGGAAGAAACAGAAAAAGAAAACAGACCTGGGAAAATGAGATTGTAAAACGGAAAGAAAAAGGAGAAGGAGAGAAAATGAGCTTCCAGGGGATCAGGAAGTAAAAAATACAAGAAGGTCAAGAAGAAAAGAAGACACAGGGTAAACATTGTGAGCAGGACTAAAACTAAGGATAGGTCAAAGTAATTCTTTCTGCATGTTTCTCATGACTGCTCTTTTTTTTTTTTTTTTTTTCCCCAGCTACCTGCAAGATCATTAGCTAACCCAGGGGTGGCCATGTTATCCCTGTGGGCAACACTTGCAGCCCAGCTGGCAGTGCATGAGGTTTGCATGGTGCTGTCAATGCCTGCAGCTCTGTCCTCTTTTGCATGACACCAGTGTTAGTGCCAACCAGATGTGCCACCAGTTCCCATGGGATGTTGCTCGTCTTTCCCTGGAGCCCTGGCCCTGTTGTGCCCCAGGAAGTCATTGCTGTGGGCCAGATCAGGCCTGTGCCAGTCCCAAGGCCAAGTCCTGGATGGGCAGTTGGAGACCAAGCACAATGACAGGAGGTGGTGACAAGGCTGCCCTTGGTCTACCAGGTGCAGGACTTGTTGCCAGAAGTGGTGCATTGGGTGTCTGTGTCCAGGTCTGGGACAGAGACAGAGCTGTAGGGGCAGCCTCTGTGAGGAGAGGCCAGTGCTGCCCTGTGCTGGATATAACTAGTTCTAGCTGGCCCAACAGCCCCAGCACTGACCAAAGCTGAGCCCAGCAGCCATGGTGAGTGGGTGCCTGGCAGATGGCCAAGGCCCCCTCACCACGATTTTGAAAATCATTATCAGCCATGTAGCAGAGGTGAGTGACTTTAAGTCCCAGAGCATGGGGATGGAAGTACCTCAGAATCCTCAGAAGCCCCCAAAAGATTCCTGAGAATATACTTTACCAATTATGCTGTTTCAAAAGCCATTTTCCCTAAGCCATGTGCAGACTGGCACTTGTAACTTTATTGCCATTTTTGGGATGATGTTCCAGTAATGACAAGAAATGGAGACCTCTGATTAAAGTCTTTAAATTTGTGAACAGAGGTAATTTTGGAACTATTCTGGTAAGAGGCTTCAACTTTCTATAAAACTTAAATAAATATAATCCAAAGAAACAGCTATCTGGATTCAGATCTCAAGTGTTTAGGGACTGCTGAGTGTTATGTCCCATAGCTCAAAATTGATAAACTTTATATATTTTACCCCATTAAAAGTGTACTGTGAAAGAAAATCACTTGAAGAGACACTTTGCTTTTCTTTTAGCTTACTTTATTAGTATTCTCAGATATGATCCATCATTGTCCAAGCATTATTTTCTGTCACCAGTTCCCTCATCACCCCTGCAAGCGGCTACGTTCTCAAGATTAGGATGCAGAATAGACTATAAATTTTGTATGCTGATTCTTTAAGGAAAAAAAAGCACATTAGATGCAGAGTAAGAGTTGCAGCCTGAGGGTGTTATAAATCTTGACTCTTTATGCCACACGGAGCCCTAAGAAAGTGGTATTCAGGATTGTATTTCATAGACCTTTCATGCATTTCAGGCTGTACTTGTGCTGTGCTAAGAATATATTTACAATGTGACCTGAGGAGTTATGTGGTTGTCAGGCTGATAGAATGGCAACAGGTAACTTTTAGAGATGAAAAGGAGAGAAATAAGATGACACAACTCTAATATCAAGGATTAGAATGTGAGGAAGAGGAAAGTAGGAGGGGTGATAGAGAAAGGAAAGGAATTTCTTTTTCTAAAACACACTATAAATAAAGGAGAAATGATCTAAATAGTAAAGAGCCTGGGATCCCCTCTAGGTATTCTGAGAAGATCCAGGACATCATTTTCCTGAAGGTTTTGCAGGCTGGAAAGGTTTAAGTCTTTGAAAGTGTTTGAGAGGCACTCTCTATTAGACACCCCATCAGTTTTAAAGGCACCTTGACATTCTAAATATACTGTTAACTTCCATATGTGTGTTCTTTAATTGGAGAAAGAAAATGTGTATTTTCACATCCTATATATCTGGACATGCTGGTTATGCAGGGAAAATGGTAAAACTGACCACACCAATTTTAAAAAAGTGGTGTTAAATATGTAAAGTACATCACGCATTATCTGGTAGGATAGGAACAAATCCATTTTAGCCGCATTGATTTTTATTATAATATAGTTTGTAAAAATGTCATAGTAAAAAAAAATATATAAAAGTTGATAGTATTCCTTTTCAATTCAATTAAAACGAAACAATGAAAAGAGATGGAGGATGTTTAAAGGTGAGGGAAAAAGCAATTGGACAAAAAGACTTTTGCACATATTGCTATCTTATTGCTTATATTAAAGTTGTTACTCTGAGCTCCTGATGCTTACTTAGTGTATTGGGAGAAGTTGTCAGCCCTGCCAGAAGCTTCAGGACTCAAAACAGGAAGTGCATTCGCAATAACACTGAAATATTCTGTCACAGCATGACTTATGTTTTCCATAATGGAGAGTGGGCATTGTGTGTAGGGTTTGCCTTGATACAACCAGGCCTCTGGATAAGAAATTATATAAATTCAGATTATGATTCAAGATCAGGTAATATTCCAGTGCGTCAGGTCCTTGAGCTTTTTTTAAAAGCAGCAGTTCTAGGTATAATTTAAAATGTTGCTGTCTGAGAGGTAGGACTTAATAGTAAAATATTAAATTAAAAAAAAGAAAGAATCAAATAATACAATTTTTCAGTAGAAGATATAAATATTCCTCTGAGGTATCAGCTACATAAACACTGAGGTTAAATATCTCCAGTTTGAAATGTCTAGTGTAAGACAGGCTGGATTTATTGTTTTTATTATTACCTAATCTGTTTATTTAATATTTTGTTGTCCTGTTGAAATCCTACAGATGTCAGCATTAATACCTTGCACTGATAAATGTTGAATCTCAGGAGCCTCATTTTGTTTTGATAAATCAGAGCTGATAATATTAGCTATAAATGCTGTTAGATGCATCCTCAATCATATTTTTGTTCATACATGGTAAATTTAACTGTTGTTTTACTGTGTTGATGTCAGTCACTGTTTAACTTAGCATAATTTTATTTTATTTCAGTTTTTTTTTTGTGTGTGTGTGTGTGTTCACTTTTAACATAACTTTTCTTCCAATCTATTTCATCTTATTAATGTAAGAATTTAGTGAAATTGACAGATTGCATTTTCCTCTGCTGGATTAACTTTCAAACAATTAGTCTTTCTCTTTTTATCTGCCAGTTGTGCTGTTCTGCACTCTGAATACAATGCTGATGGATTAAGGTTAAAATCTGCTCTCATAAAATTCAGGGGTGCATTTTTCTCTGTTCTCTCCTCTTAGGATCTTGAACTCTACATCCTCAGGGTCATTGCACCAAGGTTCCCCTTGACTTTCACACCCACAACTGGTTCTTTCTCTTTTGTAAGTATCAAGCCCAGCAAAGCACCTTCTATTGTTGGCTCCTTAATCATGTGCATCAGGAAGCTATCATTAGTAGGCCACGCTGTGTTGTCCTTCCAGGAGATATAAGGGTGGTTAAAGCTGTAGATCATTGGTTATTTACAGAGTGTTACATGAAAAATGCTACGAGATTGGAGTGATTTAATGATTAGGAGGATTTCAGTTCTCTTATACCTACTTCAGAAAAATAAACTGTATAAACAAATAATAATAATAAAGATTGAATGTGAGTTTATGGAAAATTGATTCCATAAAACTAACTGTATGTAATTTTACTGACATGCCAAGTATTACAAATTAGTTTATATTTTATTAGCACAATGATAAATATTTTTTTCTAAAGCACTGTAGTTATTATAATGCAACATTTTTATTAAGAATCTGAAATAGTATGAAAGAAAAACGATGCATATTAATTGGATTGAATGAGGGTTAGATGATACATCTCAGAATGAGGAAAGAGCCACTAACTAGTTGCATTGATGAGGATGTTTTTGGTTATGCTACTTTTCTCACAAATTGCCAATCAAATTTTCACTGATAAAGGTGAAAGTGTTCCAAAATTTAAGAAAATGTTTATTAATGAAGAGTAATGAAGAGGATACAACCCTTGTACAATATTTACTATTTACATTTTTTATTATTATTATTTTTTATTTTTTTTTTACTATGACAAGGTGTATGGTCATATATCGGTAATAAAACAGTTCTTCCTTACTCTGCAGTTTCTGCCTGCAGGATTAGCTGTTGAGAAGTGTTTGTGTAAAATTATAAGAGCAATTGCAGTATATAGATTCATAGCATTATCATGTATGTTTAAACAGTGGTATACATGGAAAAATTAATCTGAAGTATAACAGCTGGACATGACTGATGTGCAGTTGGAAATGCAAAGTAAGTAAACCCCGCTGGCTGAATAAAATAAAGTGAAAAGCTCTTTCCAGCTTTTTCCAGCTGAATCTGTGCCCTCTACATCACTATTAAAAGTTAGCCACTCTCTCACTTATCTAGTTTGTAACCAAGGACTTGGAAATACACCAGCTACAGCAATTGGGTCAAGAACATGCAAGCAATTAGAAATGCATTTCAGATGTAGTCGCTATGCAATATAGCCTGGCATCTACCTGTAGGAATAGCTGTGACTGCATCCTACACTAAAAGCTGCCGAAACTCTAAACCTCATTCTTTTTCTATTATACTAATGCTAGTTGCTTACCTTTGAAGTAATTTATCAGTAATGGAACACCAGCGATGAATTTAGCTCATGCTTTGTGCCTGAATGAACTAGCATCCCAGAAATGAAGAGAAAGAGACCTGAGACAGCTAAAAGTGGGAAGAATGAACTTTCACTGAAGATCTCATGGAATAATCACTCCCTGGAAGGGACAGGTCACTCCCTGGAAGGACATGGAAAGAATCACCTACCATTAGCCTGATAGAGGTAGGATAAAAATACAATAAAATGTTGGCTATGTCTATATTAACATGGGTTTGGTTTGAAACTTGTGGACATAGGGAGTGAAACATGCAATGGAATTCACGTCCAAACTATTTATGGTTATCTTTGTTTAATGGTTTTATGTTGCAAAGCATTCAGGTTACTTTTGATTGCTACCTCCATCTTTTTCACTCGTTTCCCTATGATGCCAGCCAAAGCTGTTTCAACACTAAAATTTTAAACTGCCTCCACTTCTCACTGGAAAATTTAAATAAAATAATTCATTTTAACATGTTAGTAGTTGTTACTGCACTATCATAGTCTACTTATGCATTTCAACTTGTCAAAAAATGATGGGTTATTATGGGTGTTTTAATGAAAGACCGTATTAAAAATACCAGAGTAATGTAAAAAATATTGCAAATGAGTTCAAAATTAAAGGCACTTTATGTCCTTTATTGGATTCCTATAGTTTTGCATGTGTTCAGACTAACGGCTGACAGTATGTGATGGGAATGCAGAAATCAAGCTGGTAGATCAAGCATTCCCAAACACTAGAGATTTACTATTTCTTTTTCACAGGACTACAACATTGATTTTTATAGACATATATGTATGTATGTAAATATTTATAAAATGTATGTGCATATAGATTAATCATATTACATATAAAATATGCATATTTATATTTACATTATATCTATATAAATGCAAGGCAAGGACATCAGTTCACCTAAGGAGAAGATGACCTTGAATTCTAGTTTGCACAAGAACTTTGCTGTACATTTCAAGTGAACTTCTTGGGCCACCTTCTTTGGTACAGTTGGAAAGATTTGCAAGGGACAGGTACTATGAACAGCTTTTAAAATCAACCTATCTAAGACTTCCTGTTGCATGCTGGACTCTGGATTAAAATACAATTGTTGATATGACTCATGCTACCTTCTCTTCCCATGTTTACGTTGGTATTCCACAGTTAGAAAAGGTAAGCGAGTGAAGACAGAAACTGCCATTGTGTAAAAGTGAAGAACTGTGTGTGATAAGACAGAATTTGCCACAGGAAATTCAGGAATATGAGTAAAGTGTATCTCAAATCCCCAGAGGCACACTGTGGGATTAAAGAGTGTAGTAAACTAATAAAACAATTTCTTATTTAGCAGAAGAGAGAAAGAAATTGTTAGTCACTGATTTGTTCTGAGGCTGTGTCCAGGGTGGCATTTTCAGATTATTTCCACTCCCAATGAATGTAACTTTGAACGTTAAACAAACAAGCAAGCAAACAAACAAAAACTAAGAAGGATTGATCTTTTAAAAATATTTTAAGACTTTTTTAAGTTGCATCCATATATGATAAGTAGAACAGAAAACTTAATCATACTTATATCCAATTAGACTTTGTAGTAATGGTCAATTATCTGATATCTGGGAGGCCAAGTTTTGTCTCCTGTTTTTCTGTGAAGGTATTCTGGAGCATGTATAGACTTGGAAAAGTGAAGAGGGAGAGGAGTCTGAGATAAAGATCCAGACGTCTGTTTAAGAAAACAAATAAATCTCCGTCTTTGAGGGTCCAGGTTTACTTCAGGAACTCTGAATACGAGAAAATCTGGATTAAAATCTTTGTCTATGCTAAAGCAATATCTTACCCAGTAATAAAGGTATGGCCAATGTAGCCTAGATACCAGTTTTTCTTTTTTTCACTGGCTTTCCAGCGGCTCAGCTTCAGGAAGAGTCTGTCCATTGCAAAGTGATTAAGGATATTTTTTGGATACCTTGCTTCTTTCTCAGACTGAACATAGGCTTATTTTCTGTATGAGTGCTCTTGCTAATAGGTTATCATGAAAAAGGTTATCATGAAAACTTATGAGTTCTTGCTGTATGTAACATTTCCAGGGTCCCTAAATTTTGCAGCAAAATAGAACTTAAGATTTGATGAAGAAGGGACCTTTCTCTACCAAGCAGGCAGTGTTTCAGGTGAAAGTTAAATGTTTGACATGATCGGGACTCTTTTGGGTGTGGAACCTCCATTTGTGGAGGTGTTCAAAAGCCCTCTGGGACATGGTCCTGGGCATCCGGCTCTAGGTGACCCTACTTGAGCAGGGGGGGTTGGACCAGATGACCTCCAGAGGTCCCTTCCAACCTCAGCCATTCTGTGATCCTGTGAGTATATGTGGATAGTTAATCTAAGCCTCTACAACATTAAGGTTCAATAGAGAACAGCTGAAAGAATATAGGGGTCTATTTACAGTCCTGGAGAAAAGAAGGAATAGATTTCTAACTATAGATGTGTTTCAGATGCTTTAATTCCCAACTGGGTTTATGAAGACTATTTCAACAGAGTAATTTTGTATCTTTTCTTTATGATATAACTTTTTTTTTTTTTTATGGTAAAGGGAAATGGTGTATATATCCCATCTGCCTTGGCATTAGTGAAACATTTCATGCAATACAAAGCTGAAAATTGTAAGTTATAATGAGGAAGACAGGCTTTTAGCAAAATGATAAAGTAGGGAAAGAACTAGGTGAAGGAGAACTGGCTTGTGCCAAAAAAAAAAAAAAAAAAAAGGAAAGAGCTTAATAGTGAAATTCTTGAAGGTCAGAGAGACCTCACTGACCTTAATGGAAAAAAATATAAGGAGTAGTGCATTGATGCAATGTTTTGATGAAAAAAAAATGAAAAACATCATCAATAAAGAGGAAGATCAAAATATCATATTGGAGGGATGACTTTTTACATATTGCCCTATCCTGTACATGATGCTGCAAAGACTGGAGTAAAGAGCAGAAATTGAATAATATAAAAGTAAACAATATTTTTTAAGCTGAAAACAAACCAACCAAACAAACAAAATGCACAACCAAACAAAACAAAACAAGTGGAGAAGGCTTGGAATCAATTAGAGGATTACAATGCATCAGGAATGAGATGTAGCTACTAAAAGATGTAGATTTAGGATACATTAGGAAAGATATGTCTGTGTGTGTAGAGGGGAATTGTCGTGAACTGACAGTTTACCATCTTTACCATACTAAGTACTGTAGCAAGAGTATATTAAACTGGACAATAATATGTTTAAGTAAAAAAGCAGAAGAGACTTTTTAAAAATAATAAGAATGAAATTTTTGAGCAGTAATCAATAAAAGGAACAGGCAAGATATACCTAACTTTTTCTTTTTTAAGGTAGAGTTTGGTGAGTTCATTAAATCATTTAAATAATGTGGTTATCTGCAGTAGGAGAGGATGACTCAGGAAGTCCTGTGATCAAGAGTGAAATAAGAGACAGCAGTGATGAATATCACAGGAATATTTAAGATAGACTGATCACTCGTCTACCATTATTCCCCCCTAATAGCCTTGAGGAGTTTCATGAAATGCCTGGCTGCCACACTATTTTTCAGGTGACACCTGACAATTGATGCTGATCACCATGGCACATCCCACATAGCTCTGCTGTTATTATTAAAAGGTTCATCTGCTTTTCGCTGGAATATGTGTTCTACTTAGTCACATAAGTTTTCTTGAAATATAAACAGCAGTAGCAAACCACACAAAGCAGAACATATAACTATCTACTGTCTGTGTATATCTAAGTTTATATAATTGCACTGGAATTTATTTCTCTTCAGGAACTTGAGAACTTACAGAGCTATAAAATATTTAATATGGCCAGAAATATTGTTATTACTTTTTACAGGAGTAAGTGTATGCATTTTATTTGCCTTCTTTTCTCATAACAAGTACTGTAAATGAGAAATAAATACTGAGAGCTGCACAGCCCTACATCTCTCACACAAAGGAAAGTCATTTTTAAAATAGCTCTGTCCTTTGAACAAGAAAGTGAAGAAACACAGAGAATAACAAGGCACTTTGGCTATTCAGCTCTTGGGTAAAAATGAATCCATCAAATGTTTACCTTTAACAGTTCGGTTGCATTCTTTTGTAGTAAAAGATAAAATTATCAGTTTTGTTCCACAAATTTAGGAAAAAATGTCACTTTACTCTCATTGTAGTAGGCAGTGACAATTCATGTACTGAAAGTCTAGGTTTGGTAGCCTGAAGATTTCACCAACTAAAGTATAAATATATTTTCAGTAACTCACTGATATCTTTCATTTTGCTTAGTCTCTGCTTTGCAATATTTCAACAAGTGGGATTTGATATCAATTTAATAATGTGCTTAGCACATGTTAAATACATATACTGAGTCAATTGACAGATGGAATGTTTCTTGTATAGCACTAGAATTTAAAGGAGACCAAAACAAAAACAACAACAACAAAAACAACAAAAGAAAAAAAAAATCATAGAAACATAGAATGGCTTGGGTTGCAAGGAACCTTAAAGTTCATCTAATTCCAATCCCCCTGCCATGGGCAGGGATACCTCCCACTACACCAGGTTACTCGAAGCCCCATCCAACCTGGCCTTGAACACTTTCAGGGATGGGGTATCCACAGCTTCTCTGGGCAACCTGTTCCAGTGCCTCACCACCCTCAGACTAAATAATTTCTTCCCAATGTTTAATCTAAATCTACCCGCTTTTAGTTTAAAGCTGTTACCCCTTGTCCTGTCATTATAGCCCCTGCCAAAGAGTCCCTCACCACCTTTCCTTTAGGACTCCTTTACTGGAAGGCCTCTGTAAGGTCTCCCTGGAACCTTCTCTTCTCGAGGCCGAACAACCTCAACTCTCTCAGCCTGTCTTCGTAGGAGAGGTGCTCCAGCCCTTTGATCATCTTTGCGGCCCTCCACTGGACTTGATCTAATACATCCATGTCCTTGTGCTGGGGGCCCCAGGGCTGAACACAATACTCCAGGTGGGGGTCTCATGAGAGCGGAGTAGAGGGGGAAAATCACTGCCCTCGAGCTATTGGCCATGCTTCTTTTGATGCAGCCCAGGATATGGTTGGCTTTCTGGGCTGCAAGTGCACTTTGGTGACTCATGTTGAGCTTCCTGTTAACCAACACCCACAGGTTCTTCTCCTCAGGGCTGCTCTCAATCCAGTCTCCACACAGCCTGTATTTGAGTTTAGGATAGGCTTGGCCCAGATGCAGGACCATGCACTAGGCCTTGTTGAATTTCATGAAGTTTGCACAGGCCCACCTCTCAAGCCTCTTGAGGTCCCTCTGGATGACATCCCTTCCCTCTAGCGTGTTGACTGCACCACACAGCTTGGTGTCATTGGCAAACTTCCTGAGGGCACACTCAAACTCCCTGTCCATGTAACCAACAAAGATGGTAAACAGTGCCAGCCCCAATACTGACTGCTGAGGAACACCACTTGTTACTGATCTCCACCTGGACATCGAGCTGTTGACCACAAAAATAAGAAAATGTCCTGTATAGAAGGAAGATGGAAGGAACAAAAAGGTGTATGTCCTTGAAAACAGTTTATAAGCACAAGCATGACTTTTGTACTTATTACTTTCTGCTACAGTCCAATGGGGTTAGAAAACAGATAATTTTTTTCAGAACCATTGCTAATATACATTGGACTTTCTTAATGAAAGATAGATTATGCTTTTGAATCTTCAAACTCTGCAGATGGATATATTTATTTTAAGATTGAGTAAGACTGATTATTGAGAACCATGAAGAACACAAAACCATATGAGATGCTTGCTTTAAGCACTGCCATTAGAAAACAAAAGGTTAAAATCTTGGTGAATAGAGAAGAAATTATATATTTTATTTCTTGATGTTATTTCACTGTCACATCATATTTTCCTAAATAAGCTAGAGAAATATAGTCCTAATGAAAGTACTGCCAAGTATGAGTTAGCTAGTTAAACAATATTCAGAAAGTAACTTATTTGCTGATTATCAGAAAAGAGGGAAGGCAGAGTACTACTCCATATAATTAATGACTAATATAACTAAACAAGGAATGTTTCATTGTGCTTGTGGGTTGTATGCTGCTAAAAGTACTGGGAGAATGTGGAAGAATCGAGTAAGAAGAATGTAATTTGAATTTTGGATTTTTTTTACAAAAGTTATAATGAACTGGAAAAATGTCTTAAAGATTAACGAGATTCAATTCAGCAAGGATAAAGATGAAGTACTATGCCTAAATGTAGTCAGTTTTGAAATAACCAGAAGCTGGGTGTGAAATAAATGAAGTTTCTTCTCATATGCATGGTTCTCACTGTTCAGGACAGAACACCAATTATGTTGATTCATTGATTTATTTACTTCTACATCCAAACAATGAAGAGATAGGCAACAGCTGCCCAAGACAACACTGAAAACCTAAACTATTGCCTAAATCTCCATGCATTTATCAAAATCGGGAATGAAAAAAGCCAAGAAAGAAGCAGTAATAGCTAAGAGTAATGGTGAGGAAAAACTAAGTTATCTGATACTTGTTTTTTATGCATCATTTATGCATCATTTGATCATTTTTATGCATCACCTCTGAAGACCTCCTAACTTAGGTAATGCCTTGTGATCTCTTTATTTTATTCTATTCTAATCATTAGGAACAGGAAGGTATTTTCAACTCTAAGGCAAAATTTCAGCTATGGATAAAATGTTTCCAAACGAAAAAAGAGGGTTCAAACACAGAGCCTTAAAGGAAATGAGAAAATAATGTATTTTTTACAGATTTTGGATAGAAAATCTTCCATTTAGAACAGTTGTTTTGTTCTTGTGAAGTATCTGAAGGAAGATTAATGAGAGAAGAAACAGCAAAAAGGAAAAAAGAAATCTTAAAATCTCCTTAATGAACATGAAACCATAGAAAATAACATAATAGGCACAATTCACATTATGATGACAGCCTGAAAGTGTGTGTGAGGTCTAAAAGAAACCACCTAGATTCAGTCTAACTGAATTTGGGATAGTGAGTTGAGATGTTGCATTTCTTGAAAAGTATGGTTATCCTCAAAGTACTGCTTAAAGAGCTAGAGGTATTTCTCCTGTCAGAAACTCTATGCAATATTTCGAAGGAAATCTTTCTTTTAAACATTAGAGTCATCTAGGAAGTATGGACAGAACCATTTTGCTCTGTATTGGCCTAGTAGGCTATGGATTTATGGACATGATTAAACTATCTGTCACAAATACTGGAATATTTTATTTATTTATTTATTTTTTCTGATCTGAGCATCAGCCTGATACCTGTAATATCCAGTGCCATTCAGCCAGTACTTTGCCTGCAGGCAAAATTCTGAGCTGTACCTATTTCATGAGGTCTCTGAGAGGAATGGCAAACGTTAATAATGAATTTAAGATATTTGCTCCAATATAAAGGAAAAATGTTGGTTTGGGTGAAAAGAACCCACAACATTTTAATATGACCTTTTGTACAGAGAAACCATATGTTTTGGAGAGTTTTGGCTTGGTCTGGTAAACTACTACTGCATATATTGCAGCCATGCATTGCTAGCCATGCATGAAAACTCTGTAGGCTTTTTTACAAAATTTTTAATTTCATTCATCATTTATAACTTTTTACACTGATTTCACAAACTCAGAAGGTTTTTCATAAAAACTAATGAGTGAGACCAAGTGCCTTGTTTTGTACTATTCCAAAAATTTCTAGTATTCGATCCCAAGAACTAACTCATTTGTTCTTTTAAGAATAAAGAAGTTGACTTTTAACTTATAAGAAATAATAAAATTTAACTCATTTTGTTCAAATCTGTAGTAATATTTAGGATGCATTAGGTGGATATCTGTTTTTCTCTGACTTCATTTTCCTCTTCCACCTGCTACTTCATCTTTTATTCAGTAGTTTAGAAGTGCACTAATATTTCATAAGATGTTTTTTTTTTTTTCCCATGTTCACAATTTCTGTGTTTGCAGTTACAGATATATTTGTGTTCTCTGATTTTCATAAGGACCCTTCCCAGCACACAGCACAAGGTAATAGCCTGTAATAAGACTTAGCTTTAGAAATGTCAAACAATAAAAATGGAAGATATAGTAGACAAAGAAAACCACTTTTTTTTTTTTTTTTTCCCAGTTGCTTCCTGCACAGGGATGAGAGGATTCTGCTATCATCCCTGACACAAGTACTCAGCTGCTTATTCAGGCTTATTTCACAGGAAAGAAATACCACCTGAACAACAACTAATTTGAGAAAAATGGGCTTCCTGATCAAAAAAAGAAAATGTTTCTGTGAGGAGATGGGAGGCTTGATCCACAGGACATGAGAGACTCTGTTCAAAATCATTACTGGCTAGCAAACCACCTGTTCCTTGAACAAAGACCAGGATAAAGAAAGATAGAAGAGGGGACTGGTTACATCCTATTCTGACTCAAAATATTCACCAGTAAGTTACTGAGAAATCTGAATGGTATTCATTCATCTGAATGAAACATAATTTGATACTCAAAAGCATCCATCTCCAGAGACATAGATGATGCTCAGCACTACAAAAGGCCAGAGAGTAAAGGAGGTACATAAAGGAAATCTGATTCAGATTCAAGATTTTAATATATTTTAATATATTTAGGATAATGAGTATGAGGAGAATGGATATCATTTACTCATGAAGTTCCTATGTGTTGTATATACCTTGAAAATCTATCAAATAAATCACACCAGTGAAGTTGGTATGTTTGATAACTGCTGTGCTTATATCCCTTTTTTGCTACTTTTGCAAAGTAAGTCTGAACCATCTGAGTAATGTTGTTTTGGCTGAAAAACCCACTGGTAGGAGAATGCACAATTATCATTTTAAATAACATTTCTTTCCTTCTTTCACTTTCCTCCTATTTTGATTTATTATTTTATTTTATTTTATGTTATTTTATTTTATTTTATTTATTTTATACTATTATTTATTATTTTATTTTTATTATTTTATTTTATTTATTTTTAACTGAAATACAGTGTTATCTCTAAGTGTTATTCACTTCCGTTTATAAAAATAGTTTGGAAATAGCCTCTTGAAAGTTAAAGTATGATACTTTCAGCATTAAGATAGGCAATTGGTATACTGCTCATACTCTTAAAGGGTTCCCTAAAAAGTGTTCAAATTCATTAGGCAAAAATTATGTCTGTTTTATACTGGGTAGATACTATCTGTTTTTTCTTACACAAATACTTTTGACTCTAGGACTCTCCTTCTTTTGAGACCTTAAATGTTCCTTGATATACAGAAGTTTAAAATTAAAAGCAAGCAAACAAACAAACAACCAATGCAAAACCAACCAGACTATAAGCGTATTCATATAAGGAAAAGTATTTCTACATAAATAAATCAGTAAGTAAGTCCTTGCAGTAACCTGTAGGACAAGAACGTGTAAGGACAAGAACTGTGAATAGGATAGTTTCTAGCTGCAGTTAGACATATAGTTTGAACCCCCTGTGGGCAAAATTTATCCATCTGTAACACAAGCTGTGTGGCTGCAGTTTAATCACCTCTTAAAATGCTTTAAAATGATGAAGAGCAAGAATTTTATTTTCAATGGAGTGTGATGAGAAAGAAATCAGTCAAAATTTGTTCTGAGAATTCAGAGAGCATGGGGGTATATTTTTGAAACAGAAACTGGCAGCTGAGAAACAACTCTTATTAATGCTTAACAGGATTTTAGGGCAGAATTGCCATAAACTGTCTGAACACTTACTCTTCAGCAATTTTTGTTGCAGCTCAGAAAAAAAAAAGTTGGCAAACAATTTTTATTTATTTATTTATTTATTTATTTTGTGAAAGCAACACATGCCCCAGAAGAGAGCTGGTCAATTCACTCTATCACCTTTTGAAAGCCACTCAGGCATTCATTCTGTAACCTACGTATTCTGAAGCTAAAATACTAAATTAGCAGGAGTTATTTTTAGGCCAATCAAAAACTTAATTTTACTTTTGGGGAAGCAAGTGGGACTTCTAAATTCAGTGGGAAAAGAGAAAGAATGGTAATGATTTCTGGAGAGGAACAACAGTAAATACACGCATTGTATTTTTCCCATATCTGAAGCATAAGCCATAGCAATATGATTTAAACTTGCTGTCACCAGAATGCTTTTTTTTCCTTCTGTAGTATATTCTTGTGCTGAGTCTTCACATCTTATCCCAGGTTTAATACATCTTAGGGAGCATTAGTATAACAAATTTAGAGTGCTTCAAACCTCTAAGGCTTATTATTTTATTACTAGGATCTTGTAACTTAAGCATCATACTGAAGAAAGTTTGTCAACATTGCCTGATTATTTTTAGGGGAAAAAGGGAAAAGGTTCCTGATTACTAGGAGCTAGGGAGGGGTCACACCTGAGAAAGGAACTCTCAAATCAGGTGCTTGGTCTATATAAGCATCTCTCACACATGCAGTTAGTTTGATATGATGAAAACACTCCTTGTATCCTCAGCAGAGAGGGGCTTCCTAATATAGAGCCATTTCAAGGTAAGACATAAACTCCCAGCACAGTTATTAGAGAGCAATACGGATCACTGAATTACCTCTGTTTTAAAGGGTCCTTTTAAACTATTAATTGAAATTTTGGCTGGGATGAGGATTTTTAAATATGACTGGAATGCTCCCTCTTTTAATGTTTTTGGTCATAGCAAGAGCTCTTTTTTGTTTTGTTTTGTTTTTGTTTGCTTGTTTTTAATTTATTATTATTATTATTATTGTGTACAGTATTCTCCAAAACACAGGGTGTTTGCTGCTGGACACCCACATGGAGACATCCAAGCTGGCAAATTATCTCTGGTAAAATTCACTGGATACTCACTGTCTCTCAGGCCTTTCAACTTTCATATTCTCTGCAGCATTTTCAGTGTAATTATCATTGCTTCACTACAGCAAACAGCCTTTCCCATAGAAATAGTTATTCATTTGGCTGCTCACTGTTTCAAGACAGGGATGGTATCCTTCCCAAAATGCAAACAAAAGCTTCTGAAAAACTCTCCCCTCTTGTTTGAAAGAAGTTGTAATCTCATCCACTTCTAATGAGGAAATTATACTTATTGATATTTATTCAGTATAAAAAAATCTCATTCTTACATATTTCTTGTTCCTCAAGAAACTCATTGCTAGCTGTACCAATGAACCAGAAAGAAATATTATGTGGATGGAAAATTTTAGGATGCATTTTCAGCTATTTTGTACAAAACCAGAAGGGTTTGGCAGAGTTCCTTGCTTATGAAAAGAGAGAGATTTGCAGAACTAGATAGCTATGTGAACTTGGAAATGCAACATGAAAAAAAAAAAAAAGAAAAAGCACAAACACAGCCATCATCACTAACAGACAAACAAAGAAAACCTGCTTTTCGGAATATGTTTGCCTATAGTTTTGCTTTGGAAGAATATATAGCCTTGCCTTGGAAGACAAATTTTTCAATGGTCTTGCCATAGAAGTAATGGGGACCAGTCAGGTGACAAATTGTCAGACAACACCTGAAGGTTTCTGAGAGGGTTTTGATGACACGGTGGCCTAATATCCTCCAGAGGAACGACCTCAAAAACTCTGCCCTCTTCTGTTTCTTCTCTTGAATGTTGGCCACTGTAAACATATTCTTGGAAGAGAGATTAAAACAAAGAAAAAGACAAGTAGCTAAATGAAGATACAAATGAATAGATATATTGATTAAATAAGGGATTTAGTTGGATTGTTTTTGTCCTATAAACTTCTAATTATCTGTTTTTTATTTATGATATAAATACCCATCCTTAGCACTAAAAAACTCCTATACTCCTTAGATACATGCAGAGTTATACGGTAGGCAGACCTAAGGGACTTTTTAATAACAATTGTTTCTCTCTATGTAATCTGCAGCAGACAAAAGTCTTTAGGCTAGACTCTGCTCTCAGTTACTAGACTCAGTTGCACATTGGAAAGCACCTTTAATGTCTCTTGCCAGTTTTACATTGCCATTTCTATTTGCACATTTGAAAAGATTTTATGACAAAATAGTTCCTGGAAATTTTGAGTGTGGTTAAATAATACATTTATGATATAAACTGGAAGCATAAAATAATCCCTTAGAGGCTGCAATGTATTTCTTCATAAATGTTTCCTTGCTTTGCATGTGGAAGTTTATCACTGTTATTTTGCCCATGAATGAATTGCAGACATTTAGAGAAACAAATTTTAAATAGGAGAAGAACACACAAATTTATTCTTCAGGAAGCACTTCTTCCCTAAGAAAATGTCACGGTTTCTACATTTGTGTGTGAGAAAAGGAGTTGTATTTGTGGCCTGGTAATTTAACCTTGACACCTTTTTTTGAATATTTGTTCTCATCAAATCCTTGTCATGACAACATATCAAAAGAGGGCAAATGTCTAGAGAAAAGCTTTCATCTTCCAACAAGTAGAGGGAAGACGGTGAAATGTCAGCCTGGCTTTAACCTTGCTTACTTATTGCATATTTCTATTAATTCTAGTGCATTCAGCAATAGATTAGGTAGAGCTCAAAAGTCCTTAGCTACCGTTAATAGTCTTAGATAAGGCATTGAACTACTGCAGCTGATCTTGGATCTTTCTACTCTTAACAGATATATTAAAACATACAAGTGCGTTCTGTCCTGCCCTAGTTTTGGTATTGTACTTCTCTTAAGTCTTAATTAGCTTTTATGTAATTTGCAAGCATTGAGGTGACAGTTTTATGCTATTTTCTATTTTGGACACTGATAAACTATGGAAAAAGATTGCATTAGGAAAGATGAATTAGTTCAGACTGACCTAATCTTTTGACTCTATCATCTTTACTTCAGGCTGAATTAGAGTTGTAATTGTTTTTCTTGATTATATGATATAATTTAGAAGTGGGAAAGAGAGATTTTAACACAGATTTTTAAATAGCCCTCGTTGAAGACTAAAGCACATGCTTAAAATGCCATCAGAGGTAAACTGCAGGGAGAATGTACTGCATAAACCTGTTACCTTGATGTTGTTCCCATATCTGAACACTGAATATGCAATGAGCAGTGTCCAATGTGCAATGTTCTTGTGCAATGGCAAGAGGTTAGGCAGAGAAGCTAAACTGAGTTAGTAGAGGAACCAAGCCTAAGTCCCAATGTGATGACACTGTTCTGAAAAGTGCTTTAAATGCTAACTAAAATCCATCCATAAACAGAAAACCAAATTCATAAATCCTACTGTACTTTCATTGGCATTACTGGGACTTAAATAACGTACTTAGGTATTTCAATACCTTGTTTAAGTGAAGATTAAGAGATTAACAACATTGAGTTGTGAATATAATAAAGAAAAAAATCTATTCATTTCTCAAATAAGAGAATATCTTTCCACCTAGATAACTTAAAGAAATAAATTGTCATTAAACTCATGTTGTTTTTTTTTTCTCTGCTTAAAAAGGTGTTTCTCCTGTACTAGGTCAAATCATGACAAATTTCAATGCAGTTTTCAGACAAAAAAAATGTAAAAATAAGGTATGTTCAAGACTCTGTGAAAATAATTTGTCAGTAGATAGGCTTCTCTTAATCTAATGGCTGTTTCAGACAAATACCAGATTTCAACATTTAGGTTTCAGAAGGGAAAATTTCATGATTACTGGGGGAATTCCTGCTATTGCACTGCATCTTCTTGTTTAATTTGCTGTTATTCACTTGATTTTTCCATGCATTTGATTTCCAAGCATCTGGAATAGTTATTACCTATTTTCACAATAATCCTAATTATTGTGAGTTATATCAAAAGCTGTATATAGTTACCCACTCCCTATTTATTATGATAATATCTCCTTTTCTTACTAGGATTACTCTTAAATATATTATTGCTAGACTCACACCACCACATGGAATATTTGGTTGCTGCTTCATAAGTTAACTAAATGTTCTCAGGTGTTTGTTCAGAAATAACTGTTACTTCAGTTGTTTTCAGGCCATAAAGTCACTTAACTGGACCAGAAAATGTGTATGCAAAACAGATTAACTTCATTTTTAAGACAAGCCCTAAGGAAGCTTTTGTTGCGGTCTAGAATAAAATAATAACTTTATTTAGCTTAATGTGCTTTCCAGTTTTGATTCTGACAAATAACTGATAAACTGACTAGTAAATGGATTCAACTAAATAGGCACAAGGTGCTTTTATTCTGAAATAAACTGTAGCTGTTTAGTTTTATTCAAGGAGAGCTATAACACTTAACTTTCACACCCTATTTTACTTAAATTAATGTTGTAGTTAAGAAAGCTGTCAGGAAATGAAGCAAAATACTTTTGGTATTGTAAGCTATTTTCTGTTGTCTTGAAATGAGTTTAAAATGGGTACATTCAAGTTCATTTGCATTGTAGATGAAGGGTTTTGTTGATTCTTATGTTTGCTGGATGGGTTTCCCCAGGCTTTATTACTAATGGACATAGTGCCAAACACAGTAAAACCAGCAGAAGCCCCTGAAGTACCAATGAGCTTTTAATGTTCATTCCTGATGGCACTGATTGACACAAAGGAGAAATGAATAAAAGTAGTGTATAGTCAAGGGGAACCACATCTAATACTTTCTAATGTTTCTGCCTTTACTTATAAGCCTCCTCTCTGACCCTTAACAAATTCATACTACTTCTGATTCAAGAGCTTTTTTTCTATATAGTGCTTACCATCTGGGAGAGACTTGCTATATATATATATATTTGCCTCATTGACTGTCTCTTTTTAAAAAAAAATCTCACTGAAAAATGTTAGAATGTTTCCTCTAAACAGTTTAATCCCTCTCTCTTTATCATTGTCTAATCTTTTTAGATAAAAGGTGCTGCATAACATAAATGTATACTATATTAGTAAGCAAAGTATAGTAAATAAGTGCAATTCAGGGTAGTGACAAGTGCTCCCAAATAACTTTTTTTTCTGCTTATTTTACTTTTACAATATTGCTAATAAAGATTTCAATGGAAAACACTCATCTGCTTCCTCCTGTTCCCAGTGGATTCACATGTCTTATTGCCTTAGGACAATAACAGAGCAGAGGAGGGGAAGGTGGTAATATTAGACTTCAAATTAAAATTATTTTTTTAAATTAATTTAATTTATTAAATTAAATTTATTTTTAAAAATAAATTAAATTATTTAAATTTAATTAAATTTATTTTTAATTAAAAAGTTTTTTTCTGTCTCTATATATTTAGGAATTATTTCTAGATATTAGAATTTCATTTAATTTTTATTAGAATTTAAGGAAACCATAAGGAATGACAGAAGTAAAAAAAAGGCTTATTCTGCATCTGGTAAAAAGCTGAGTTCTGACAGAATTAACAGTTGCACTCATTCAGATGCTATTTCCTTAGGCCTGAGAATAAACTCAGCCCTCAAATTAGCTGGAAAAATGAGAATTTTTTTCTGTGTCAGGTCTGTATCTTTTATATCTGTTTTTGAAATTCTTTCTCTTACAGGGAATTGAAAGTGAGCAACCAATTGAAATAATTTCTAGTGAAGTGTGTTAGCAGGGTTATGTCTGGTTGTAACAAAAATTTACAGGATTAGCAGCTGTATGCTAATTATTCAGGAAGCTCTTGATTTCCTGAAAACATCAATTCTCAGTTCAGATTGTATGGTGTCTTTGTTTCACCTCTGGTTAAGAAGTTTTCTGTATATATTCTGTTCACTCCTAATACTTCCCAAAAGCTTTTCTGGAAAATTCAGCAAGAATGTCCTGTTGAACAGTCTTTTTCAAGTATCAGTCAGGTATAAGTAACTCTAGCTTTATTATTGATTTCTGTTTCCAAGAAAAACAAACAAAACTTTTCACTGTATATTACACAAAGCTCCATATTAGCTTATTTTGAGGGAAAACGGTATGAATTTGTACATATGGTTATGTTCATTCATATGCTGATTTCTGATCAGAAAGGACTGTATGATGAGAAAACAGTTTGCTAACAAAGGTCTTCAGCAAAGTGCAAGATGTTTTTTCCCAATTCCTGCTTGTCCTTGCCTCTTGGAACAAAAGAAAAATATATGCATTTTAATAAGCTGGGTTTTGTTTCTTTTTACACTGCACAGAGCTAAAACTAAGACTTCTAAAGAAATGGCATTGAAGCTGTTGTTTATTGATGAGTCCCAGCTCTCCCCTCCCTCTACAGGAGACATTCTCCAAGTAATTTTGGACTAATGTTTAGCATTCCTGTCAAGAACTATGGTTTCATCCTTAACCTTAGAAAAGCAGAACTTGAGAAGAATTGGCAGGCACCAGCTCTGGTAAGCCTATTATGTTACTGAATATCACCACTGAGGAGCATTGTCAACTGCAACAGATGAGATGATCTAAATAAGCACCATGTTGTGGGGTGCTAATTGGCATAATAAATAACAGAATATATCTATCAAGCTGCGTTGGTGGGTTAATGGAAGCTAATTAAATTAGCAATAAAGCATAAGGCTTATAACACTTCATGTTCTTTTTATGCTTGTGATAGTTGGTTTTCTTAGTCATTACCTCAAGCAAAGATAATCACTTTCATACATGTTTCTCTAAAAGATAATAAAATTAAAATAATTTAATATACTAGTCACTGATTAGTGTTGAGAAAGACATTGATCTAAGAAAGAAGCTGGTCTACCAGCTGTACTTGAGTTGGACTGACCTTTCAGAGCAAACAGTTAGGGCCAGACTATTTAAAATGTCATTATACTAGTAGATAACGTGAAGTAGGTAACATTATTAACTTCTGATTTGTTAAGAAATCTTCTGAGTGAGTCAGAAGTCATTGTTCACCTAATATTTATCAAATTAAGATGGGTAATCACCCTCCTGGTACAGATCTTCAGAAACAGAAAGATAGCACATATCTATTGTTCATTTAAAAAAAAAAAAAAGACAAACGATTTAAACCAGCCTAATTGCATTTGAAACAAATTTTATTTAATGAGATAAAGAAATGTCTAGGAATTAAATGATCTGAAAAGGAATCCAGGTCAAACTGATATTTGCAGTCCTGTGTTTGTATGTGAAACACTTTCAGAAATAATGCCAAAACCAGTGTTCTGGTCATGTAAGAGACCAAAGTTGAATTTAATAATGAAAAGAAATGGATGACTGAAATGTATCTATTCAGATGGCAACAACAATTACAGTGGGTGAGAAGACGAACAAACTTTCCCAGCATTACCTTCCTGTGGGGGTAACTGAAAAGAGGCTATGATGGATGTGTCAAGTGAGATTTTTCTTCAAGATGTGAATTTCTCAGATTGAACCTGAACCTGATGTGTGTCAGGATGGCAGGTTTCAGAAGACTTGTATACTAAACTTCTCAGCTTTTATAGCTAGTTGAAGATAACTCATGAAATTGAAGATTCAGTCATTCCCGTTCTATCCTTGCTATCCTTGCTTTTTTTTTCCTTTTTTTTTTTTCTTCAGGAATTGGTCTTTCACAAGACTTGTATAGTAAACTTCTCAGCTTTTATAACTAGTTAAAGGTAGCTTGGGAAATTGGAGATCCAATCACTCCTGTTGTCCTACCCTTGCTTTTTGTTTGTTTGTGGTATTTCAGGAAATGGTCTTTCTCCAAATACACTTGCTGGGAGGTGGGGAGCAGCTGAATATTGTCGTTTAATGTTTCATAAAATGATAAACAATTCAGGTTCAGACAGGACCTCAGGTCTCTAGTCCTACCTCCTGTTCACAGTAGGGCCTGCTCTGAGGTCTGATGTTGCTCAGAAGCTGCTGTATCTTGAAAACCTGCAAGGACAGAGATTGCACAGACTTTCTGGGCAGTCTCTCCTACTGCTGTATTGTTCTCAGAGAGAGGAAGTTTCTCCCTCATCCAGTCTGAACATCTCTTGTTTCAGTTTATGCCCATTGTGTCTCATCCTCCCACCATGCACAGCAGCGAAGAGCCTGGCTCCATGTCCTTGATAACCTCACTGCAGACACTGGAGGCTGCTGTTAGTTGCCCCCAAAGCTCTCTTGTCTCCTGGCTGAACAAGCCCCAGTTCCTCAGCCTATCCTCACAGGGCAGGTGTTCTAGCCTCCTTGAACCTCTGCTGTATTTGCTGTGGTTTGCTAATTTCCTTCTAGCATGGAGGCCCCAAAACTGGATGCAGTACTACAGATGTAGTGTAACCTGCTGAGCAGAGGAAGAAGGAAGATAATCACTGCCTCTATTGGATGGCCATGCTCCTATTCATACAGCCCAGGGAGCTGTTGGCCACCTTTGTTGGCTGAGGCTGTTCACTGGCCACCAGGACCCAGGGCCTTTCCTTTAGGGTTGCTTCCAGCTTGTCCAACCCCAGCCTGTGCCATTGCAGGGGCTCCTTTGTCCCAGGGGCATGTGGTACTTGCCCTTCAATTTTGGAAGGGTCCTGTCTGGCCATTCTTCCAGCCTGTTGTGGTCCCTCTAGAAGGGAGTCTACTCTAAGGAGATCAACTTGTGCCCCCCTAATTTGGTGTTATATTCACACTCGGTATCTGTGCATTCTGTGATCTTCTACAGACCGCTGAGAAAGATCTTAGCTAAGAGACGTCCCAGCACAGACCCCACTTCACCAGTTATTACCATCATCCAACATGACCCATTAACCATGACCTTCTGTGCCTGACCACCCAACTGATTTTCTACTTGTTTTATGCCCATCCAGACCACAGTGCCTTAACATGGATACAAAAATATTGTAGGAGACAGTGCTGAAAATCTTGCAAAAGTGGAAGCAAATGAAATCCACTACTCTCTGCCCATCCCAGTTCTTTGATTAAATTAGTATAATTTTCATGGTACAGTTATTTAGACTTAGTTTTAAATTCAAGTTTTCCTCAGATGCATCTAACAGTTTGAAGTATTCTCTTTCCATTGCATTCCCACCTGCAAAATGAAGAAGGTTTACTACGAAATTCCTAAGTACTTCATGAAATATATACACAGTACAACCTCTTTTAAGAGATAGAGGGTTATAGTGGTGAAATACATATTGAGGAATTTCAAGGGGAGGGGGATGAAATGTATTTCTCTCTGGTGTTGCTCTTTCTGCTTCTATAACATTTTTTTCTGCATAGCGAAAATAATAACATATTTCTCAATGTTTTGTAATTTTACTCCTACTTACCTTCTGCTCAGCAGTAAAAAAGAAGAACAATTACATAATTTAAAAAAGGGAAAAGCCAAAGTAAAACTCAATTTACAGAATGTTACTGAACTCCTAAATTTTTACCAATAACATCTGCAAATCTAACATCCTCTACAACATCATATCATTTTCTCTGATACATTATTTCCCAAATCACTATATGCAGAATCTTTTGTGCTCATTAGTAAGAAGCTAGTATTAATTTCTATTATACTGTTGCCAACAATGGCCCTTCATGTGTTCTCTTACACCAGTGTGACACTTTTCCTTCATTTATATATATTTTTATTTTTTACTTTTTTTTTTTTTTTGAATTAAGTTACATGACTAGATTCTGACACTTCTTAGGATAGGTGTGTAGAATTGTGGAATTATATATCTAAGGTGGTGGAAGAGTCTAACCTTAGCATTCATTCCAGAGATGTTTCAATTAAGAAAATAAATCCCAATTCAAACCATGAAGAAATAACAATTCCTTATTAGATAGTGAAGACATAAGGGGATGAATTCTCCTTTTCCCAGCAAAATTTCTCTCTGGTGCAATTAATTATGTTTAGAGATGTGTAAAGAGCTGTGATTTGTATATATGACCATGTACACACACCAGAATTCAAATAGCATTTAACAGACTCAGAGACATACTAAGTTTTTGGATGTCAGCCTATCATGAAAACAATGAGAAGCACCTATTCTGTACAGGTATTTTTACCTCCACCTTTTACGTGTCTAAATATCTTTGAAAATATTACTCCTACTTCTTAATAATCTCCTTAGTAAGATAAATTTGGCTTACAGCTGGGGTAACAAAGTGAAATGTTATGGCCTGTAATATTAGAGAGGTCAGGCTAGATGACCATTCTGGCTTCAAAAATCTGTCAGCCTCTGAATGAGAGGTTTCTGGTTTCAGGATTTCCTCTTTATTCACACATTTTCTCTGTGTCCCTCATGCTGGGACATCCTGCTCTTTTTTTGGAATATATAAATCACAGGACAAGAGCCATCAGAGATGGTGAAGATCTACTTAATCATTGACTTACTGCCTGCCAAATAGAATACAGTTCAAAAATAGATGATATTTCAGATATTATTCTGATAGCTGAATAATACCACATTTATTCTTAGCCTAGAGGCCTATATCTTTTAGTTAGTAATTTCTAGCTTCTTTCACAATCTATTTTAATCATCAATATTATTCTTGCCCTGGAGGGATGCCCTCCAAACCTCCTTCAGCTTGGCACTCTTGTCCATAACAATTCCCATTCCATTAAACCAGCCCATTTAAATGGAGAAGTTACCTCAGTTAAGTTCTAGAGGATTATTACAGCAGTCACATCCACAGATTTATAAAGTCACTTGTTTTTAATCTTCCAGTGCCTCTTGGACTTTTAGTTCCTCAATTAATAATCTTTTCATTACAGGGGTTACACTTGGATAAAAAACAAAGGTGTCATTCTCCCACAAATAATTATTTCACACTGTGCTATTATATTTAGGTACAACATTCTGAGACTACACTTGGAGCAGTATATCCTCATGAACCATCAATGGGAAGGGGATGAAAAGCAATAACCATGGACAAAGCCTTGAGGAAAAAAAGATGCCCACTGCAATACATTCTCTTAATCTTCTATATTAGAAGAAGTTCAGAACGGCCAAACAAAGCCAGAAACAATTCATAGTCTCCGTAAGTGATTTTCTAAGAAATCACAGAAATATATTGCATAATAAGTGTAATAAAACTGTTGGCATTTTGCAGATCGGAAAGCTTTTGTAAGTCCTGTTATTACAAACAGACAGTGGTAGGAAAGGACTTTTGTTCAAGTACCAGCAAAAAATACTCACGTATAAGTCTTCCTCCCTTTTTGCAAGAACTCAGGAATAGGATTCATGGTAAAAACAACAACAAAACAGTTCATTTGATTTTCAGATCATGCTCCACCAATCCAGTGTTCAAGAAGAACAGCTATTGTGTGTATATGCATATACACTGTGCATAGACACAAAAACTTCTGAATAGATATACAAGCTTATTATACAATAGGAAAGCTTTTGAACATTCCCGGATGATCCAGGGCAGACCATCTGAGAAAAATGCTCCACACCCAGGTCTCTGAGACTCAAGGGTCAATCCTTACCCTCTTCACAAGGACAGGGAGAGCATCCTGAAGCCTGTACAGAGGCTTTGATTGTACCACTGTGTTGTGGTTTAACCATGCGGGCAGTGAACTATGACCCTCACCCATCATAGCATTCTTAAATAATCACTTCCTGTAAATTAAAATCAGTAGTCCCTTTATTAAGATCAGAAGTAAGATCAGCCTTTCTGCTCCATCTGGGGAAGTTCCCACTGGAAATTGGAGCAGACATTTTCCTGGAAGAAACCCCTTTTTGCATTGTTTTTCCTTGCAACTCACATACTCGTGCCTTTAGGGTCAAGGAAGATTTTGATTTCCATTTCCTCTCCATGGTCACACAGGTAAGACCACGGGGTGGCCTGTGGTGTGCATCCACTATATCCTCTGTCTTGAGCAGAAGAACGCTTATTCCTAATAGCAGAGAAACTGGTCCCTACAGGTGGGGAGGCAGATATTCTCTTTGAGTTGCTGGACCTCTTGGGAAAGCTGCTCCATAGCCAAGACACAGGCCTATGGGGAGGAAGTGAGGTTTCCTTCATATTACTGGAGTTGGCCAGCCAATTCACCCAATCTTTGTTCCTCTCTTTTTTCCAGGTCTTTACTGCCAATTCGTGGGCATATGACAATGGCGCACTCTGTACAAACTTCTACCACGTGGGTTGTGTGCACTTGATTTTGTCTGGATCTCTGGATGGCTGGCCATTTTCTAAGTCACCATAAATCCCCTCTGACATGGCTAATTCCCTCAGGTACTGGATACCTCTCTCCATGGTGGTCCACATACATAGGTGACATATAACATCTTTGAAAGGATACCTTTCCTTCATGCCTGACAGGAGTCCCTTGCAGAGGCTTAGAGCTGGCACTTCATTTCCCATCATTTTGTCAGTGCCCCCTTCCCTAGAGAGGGATCCCAGCTCCTTGGCTTCCATGTCCTCTAAGTCTAGGCTACTGACCCCATTATCCCAGCATTGGAGTAGCCAGGTGACAATATGTTCACCTGAATGCCAGCTGAAATCTTCTTGCATATCTCACAGCTCACCCAAGGATAGGGATCAGGTGGTTATTGCTGCATTTATGAAATCTGCCTCTTCCTCTTCCTGTCCTTGTGATTGCCCTGCTTCAGAGTAGCTTGGCTCGTCCTCTTCTTCCTCCTTCCACTTGTTAGTAGTAGTTTTTCCCTTACTAAATGAGCTGACTTTTGCATCCATTGTTTCATCTCGTGTGTAAGGGCAACCAATACTGGCACAGGTTGGGTCTCTGGCCCAGATACAGATCCTGTCGTAGGGGTTGGAGTGGCTGTAGGGCCCATCATGGGGGTTGGATTAGTGTTGAGTGTGGCTGGATGGGCATGGGCCAAGCCCCAGCATGTTGCAGTGATTTGTGTCTCTTTGGAATTGCCAGAACGATGGCATACCTTATTCAAACATTTTACCATTTTGGGGGGGATTCTGCATTTTTTCAGGGGTGAAGTTCCAAAGCACTGGGGGTGCCTGCTTTTCTAGGTGCCTGCCCATATCCTGCCATGCTCCCTGCCACTCACAACTATCCTGCCTCAGGGCAGACCTCTGGTTGATATTTTTAAATAGTTGTTTAACCATAAACAAAACCAGTAACACATTCAGGAGGCATAGCAATAGGAATATGTTTGTTTGATCATCCCAAGGATATTCAAAATTCTCAAGAGCTACTGTAACTAGTCTGGAGGAGGAGGGGGAAGTGAAGGAGAAAGGGAAGGTAAAGAAGCAGGGGAAAGTGTCCTGTCCCTCCTTGTATCCCCCATAGATTGGCTCCCTGAGGAGAAAACATAAAGAGTATAACTATTAGTTTCTGAGAGATGGTTCCTAAAGTATAGAAATGATGACAATGCTGAATACAAATACCAGATTAGTCTCATGACCGGTAATTTTATCATAACATAAGTCAATGTTACACAGTACAGCAAAATGATAACCTTAAGCCAGCCCCCAGAGATGATAAACAGCACGACAGGGTGCATAGACAGCAAGTAAGGTGTTACACAGCACAATTCTGAGAACAAGCAATCTACTCTGAGAGCAAATAAATCAACATTGTGACCAGCAACTGTTAAACTGATATAATGCTTATAACAAATTTGTTTTAACACACTTTGGTCAGATCTGTCGTAATCTTAAGCCTTTGTGCCCCACGTTGGGCACCAAAGGGCTATTGTGGTTTAACCCAGCAGGTAGTTTAGCACCATACAACTGTTTGCTGACTCTCCTGTGCGATGGGAGAGAGAATTGGAAAAAAATGTAAAACTCATGGGTTGAGATAAAGAGAGTTTAATAGGACAGAAAAGGTTGGGAAAATGATAAATGATAAAATAATATACAAAGCAAATAGTACACAATGTAATTGCTCACCACCAGCTAATGCCCAGCTAGTCCCAAACAGTGGCCACTTGCCACTCTGGTTGCCACTCTGGCCAACTCATGACAATTTTTATTGTTATGCATGATTCCATATGGTGTGGAATATCCTTCGGGCTGGTCTGGGTCGGCTGTTCCAACTGTGTCCCCTTACAGCTTTTTGTGCACCCCCAGACTCTTTGCTGTCAGAGCAGTGTAAGAAACTGAAAACTCCTTGACTTAGTGAAGGCTCTGCTCAAAAACATCAGTATGTTATCAGCATTGTTCTCATCCTAAATCCAAAATGCAGCACCAAAGCAGCTACTAAGAAGAAAATTAACTCTATCCCAGCTGAAGCCAGGACACACCGAAGAATCATTGGACATTTTTGACCAGTTTTATTCACAATCTTTTCATCATAGACTTGTAGTGGGTTTACGTGGCAAGGTTTTGGTTTTGTTTTGTTTTTTGAGGGGGTGGCGCGCTCGGGTGCATAGGGGTATCTTCTGAGAGGAGAAGCTTCTGAGAAGCTGCCCCATGTTAGATAAGGGCCCTGCCACTGGCAAGAGCTGAGCCAATAAACGATGTTGTTTGCGCCTCCTTGAGAACATATTTAAGAAAGGAAAAAACAACAACAACAACAACAAAAAAACACCTAACTGTCGGGGAACAGCAGCTGGGAGAGAGAGAGGAGTGAGAAACAGCCTTGCATATGCCAAAGTCAATGAAGAAGGAGGGGGAGAGGTGCTCCAGGTGCTGGAGCAGAAGTTCCCCTGTGGCCTGTGGTGAGGACTATGGTGAAGCAGGCTGCCCTCCTGTAGCCCATGGAGTACCACGGTGGAGCAGGGTTCCACGCTGCAGCCCGTGGAGGAGACCACGGTGGACCAGGTGGACCTGCATTGATGGAGGCTGTGGCCTGTGGAGGACCCCCACCGGAGCAGATTTCAGGCCAGACCTGTAGCCTGTGGAGAGGAGCTCACACAGGAGCAGGAGGCCAGGGGGGAGCTACCACCCGTGGAGGACCCAGGTTGGAGCAGTTTGCTCCTGACAGATGGACCCCAGGGTACGGACCCATATCTGGAGCAGTTCTTGAAGAGCTGCTGCCTGTAGGAAGCCCCCACAGGATCAGTTCAGGAAGGACTGTATCCTGTGGGGGGGAACCCACGTGGAGCAGGGGCAGAGAGTGACAGAGAAGGAGTGGTGGAGACGAAGTGCTGTAGACTGACTGCAGCCCCCATCACCCGGTTCGCCTGCGCTGCTCGGGGGGAGGAGGTGGAAGAGGGTGGATGGAGGGAAGGTGGTTTTTGGTTTCTTTCCTTTGTTTCTCACCTCTCTAGCTTGTCAGTAAGAGACAGTCTTACTGTCTCCCTACTTTGAGTCTGTTTTGCCTGTCACAATAATTGTTGAGCGATCTCCCTGTCCTTATCTCAACCCCTGAGCCCTTTGCATCGTATTTTCTCTCCCTTCTCCTTTGAGGAGGGGGAGTGAGAGAGCGGCCATGGTGGAACTCAGCTGCCCACCCAAGTAAAACCAACACAAAAGTGTTCTTCTTTTCCAACCAGAGTTTGAAACAACACAAACCTATGTCTTTTTCTGTTCAAGCTATGTAGTTATTCAACATTGATCATTTGTAAATGCATTCTTGGGAGCCTTAGAAATTCTATGACCTTGTTAAGGTGTGGATTTTCCTTTAAAACGAAATCTTAAAGCTACCCACTGAATGAAATCAATCTAACAGTAAGTTTTGCATTACTTAGGGTTATGTAGCTCATCCTTCTTCAAGAAAAAAAAAAAAAAAAACAGGCAAAAAGATGGACAAAAGGCAGGACAAAAAGTTTTATAGTTTTCCATACTAATTTTACATATACTTTCCATACACAGTTTGCGTATTTTCTTTTAAAAATATGAAGACACTAATAACAGTATTTACTGTTTTGCAGAAAACTAATGACATATGGAACAAATGTCAGACTTCACTGGTTGTCCTGTTAACATTTTCAACTGCGTTTAAAATACACAATCCTTCAGTCCATAGGAAAAGAAAGAACTAAAAAGGAGCTTCTGTACCTAACAGACAGTTTCTCCACTGATTCAGTACAGAAAAATGATTTTTTTTCTCGTATGTAATTAGTTTTTGTGTTAATGTTCAGCATCACTGATTGTAGACATGTCTCATTCTCTCAGCTCTTATTGTTTTATGCTGTAAAATGGTTGGTCAGAAAGCAATAACTCATGTTTTCTGTCTTATTGAAGAATAAATGAACCCATTTTACTATACAACCTGTAGGCTTAAGGATTAACTTGTCCTGCTTATTTAACCTAAAATAACATTAAGACTCTTCCTTTACACATTAAATAAATTAAAAAAAAAAAAAAGAAATAAAAGTTATTCAACACAAAGAGAAATAAAGTAGCAAAATAAGTCTTATTCTTTTTCTATATAATTTACACTGTTCACATCTGGGTCAATTCCTATCCTCTTTATTATCTGAACCAAACCTCGTGTTGATAAAGTCAAATTTCACTGCCCTGCTATTCTTTCCTATTTAATTTATGTAAGATTGGGAGAGAACTGACCAATGATGATGGGATCCAGTTTTGCTCTAAAGAACTGATTTTAGCTATGCTGCAC
The DNA here is from genome assembly GCF_964034855.1 of Anser brachyrhynchus. NCBI lineage: Eukaryota > Metazoa > Chordata > Aves > Anseriformes > Anatidae > Anser > Anser brachyrhynchus. Next base: position 100,668,709 of record NC_137695.1, read on the forward strand.
AACCTCAGGCATGCCACTCTACTTGTATAGCCATTGTGGATTTATTCTTAATTTTAGTTGCCTTGACCAAAATAAATTTTCTTTCAGAAGCATTTCAAAAGGCAGTGATCTATTGTTTTTATTTACAAAAAAGACTTGAGCTTTACACTTAGATGGAGATAATATAATTAGCAGATGTATTAGTAAGGTTTCTTTTCATTTGTAGTGTGCTTCCTTGGTTTTACAGAAATAGCTCAGAATTTGGGAAAAGGAATGCAGACTTTAGGTGCCCCACCATATAATGAAGTATTTGAAAGCAACTGTGGCTCTAAGTGCCCATCTTCATTGAAAGGAACAGGACCATGTAGATAAGAAACTTTCATTAAGTAGTAAACAAATGAGGCAAACTATTGACAATCACTGTCAGAGGAAAGAGAGGAGCTGAAAAAAATATATTTTTTTAAATCTTTTTTTTTTTCTGTGTGTGTTTTTTTGTTTTGTTTTGTTTTCCAGAGGGGACCTCTGAATACCATAATAAACAAAAGCAAACCAGAGAGAATACATAAGTTTTTTTCTTTTTGTACAGACTTTTAAAAAATATGCATAGCAAGAAGCCAGAAATATGTTTGTTTAACCTAAAATGAATTTCCCTGAGGGTGGCATCTGACCCCTTGTGTTACTGCTGGGGCTAGAAAAAAAAAAAAAAAAAAAAAGCCATGTCCCCCTGGCATAAGTAGGAGGAAATGCTCCCCTTTCAGAATGTGATTTGCTGTTAACAGAGCTACTTCTCTCTTGTGATGGAAATAGACACACAGACTTTCAGAGCAATACCTAATATAACGGTTTCTCTTGGCTAAAAGCAGTCCTTATGGTAGGCCTCTCACAGGTTTGCCTTCATCTTTATGACAAAGGTGACCTCTCTTTAAACAGTGACCAGCAGCCTGATCTAAAGATATAGGAAATAAAGTGAAAATCTGCTGAAATGGGTACAGGAACAATGAAATCAGAAGGTATGTCCTAGTGAATCCACAATGAAATCAGAAGTTATGTCCTAGTGAATCTGGCTATTATCTTTTTTTTTTTTTTTTTTTTTGTAAAATCTGTTGAAATTCTGAGGTGGAACAGGCTGTATTATTCCTTGTTAAGCAACATGGAAATAGTGTGTGCATGTAGACCTATATATGCTTCTCAAATTGAAAAAGTATGTTCAGATACACAAAACAAAATGATAGATTGTTAATAGTAGACTGAAAGACTGTTGAAGTAAAAAGATCTGGAAATTTCTCTAACTACCAGCATCAAATAATCACTTTCTCTTGCCTTCTCTTTCACATCCCTTTTGTAACTTTTCAGCAGGGAACACTTTGTCAGCTGAACAGAGGGAATAAAACATCCTCAAAATAACATACTGAGTGATGAATACCCACTGAAAACTCCAGGTGATGCACATCTTAACCTATATGGAGTAATTGGTATTCTGATCCTACAGATAGATGTGGAGTCCTGGTAAGGTGAATCTGCTGTTAAGACAATCCCTTGAGAAGAAGCATTGGCCCAATTATACTTAATGAATCACTTATGGTTCTTGGTCACTTTAGACAATGTTCTCTCCTGAAGGTTTAAATTCCACTTCTCCTACTTTGATTTTAGACACGGAATAACCTCTTTTTATACATGAGTACTTTTAAGTTGGGGTATCTCATTTAAATGCACAACATTTTTTTTTTTGGGGGGGGGGAATGAGTATTAGAAAGAACCCTTTTAAATCTGTGCAGTTTCAATGTTTATCTTCTTGGGACCAAGACGTTTCTGACCCATATGCCAAAAGAAATTAAAAATCACACTTGAGAAAAAATAAAGCACCAGGTTTGAAGAAAATTATGCTCATATGACACAATAATCATTCCTTCATGTGCTATTATTCTAGAAAGTATATTCTAATTATAAAAAGCAGCAGAAATAGCATAGATAATAGTAATCCAGCCTTGCCCTGTTAAAAGCAATTTATTATTTCTTTGTATAAATTCACTGTTTATAGGGTAACACATTTCTCTGTTTTAAGGTCAAAATTAAATTTAAGGTCAGAAGCTTTAAGCTAGATGAATGAAGAACTTCAATAAACAAAGTAAGTCTTATCCAGTCTAACTACTCTATGGTCTGGGATGTTTGTCAGGTTTTTTTATTATTATTATTATAAATAGAATACATTTTTTTTTATTATTATTTCTTTTCCTGTAAAATATAATTCTGTCATTAGGTTGGTGAGAATCAGCAGGTATAGGTAGTTTTGGTCTATTATTTTATTGTTCCTAGCTGATTATGACAGGATGATCTGAGTATGGGCACTGGGAAGGGGATACCTCACTGGATTTAAACAATCTCTATTTCTAATTGCTTGTGACAGAAAGCTGTCTTCTAGTTCTTGCTTCTAGTGATAGCTTTGCAAGCAATGAGCGGGGCAATAAGCCCTGCATGTTTGGCCATTGCACCAAAGCCCTCAGTCCTGAAATAGGCAGTGAAGCCCTACTGCTTGTAAAGAGGTAGGCTTCTGAGAAAGTAACAGGCTGAAAAGGGAGCTGCATCAAGTAGTCAGAAGAAACACTAATTTCTCTGAGATATGTTAAAAACTGTCCATCCTAGGGCATACACACTTCAAACTTAAACAATACTTGGACTTCACAAGACTAAGCTGTCTTCTGAAATTACATGCATATATTCATTGCTTTCAAAAGCTAAACAGGAGCCAGTTGTTTGTTTATTTATTTTTTATTTTATTTTATTTTATTTTATTTTATTTTATTTTATTTTATTTTATTTTATTTATTTTATTTTATTTTAATATTTTATTTTATATTTTAATTTTTCTGTAGCTATAAAAGGAGACAGTAGTCTTCTTTTCTTCAAGTAGTTAGTGCACTTGCATTGAAACTGTACCATCTGTTCCCTTCTCCATCTGTTGGAATCAAATCTCACTTTTTTTTTTTTTCTTGTCCAAAGAATACCTTAATCACCTGGTGGTGGGCTGTTCTCAGCAAGGAAAATGCAAAAAATACATCTAGGTTTTATAACTTAGCTCCTCAGTTTGGTCCCATATCATCCCTATTTCCTGACCGCCCACATTCCACAAACATTCATTTTCTCCTGAGCAAATACTGGTGTTGTTTATGTTTGTTTGTTTCTTTTTGCTGTGAACCATCTAGTGCTCTCTGAAACAAAACCCAGCTGCATCTGAATATTTTTTGGTCCAGTGCCCAGCAGATAGGCAAGATAGGATGGAATAGGCAAGACTGTACTCCATAAAATACTCCCACTGTAGACCTTCACACCAAGCTTTACACAGTACCCTCTGCTTATGCCGTACACGTTCTACATACATCTGTAGTTTTACGTGATTAGAAGTGCTGCTCTAGTCGAGTGTGACACTGCCCTCACTCATTTCAGACACTTGAGTCCCTCACCCTGAACATGAAATATTCACTTACATACTCTCACACATGCACACACACAATATGTTTCTGGAGTTGCAAGAATACCACAAGGGGACTGGAGGAGCCCACAAGCTAAGTGAAACACGGATCTAGATGGTCTTTTCTAAAATCTGACATCCCCAAGTAGTGTGAAAGTAAACCACTGGTCTGAGCACTAAGAAAACTAACTGGAAAGGACATGTTTAGAATTGTATGTATAACCTTATTTCCTCCAAACAAAATTGTTTCACGTCAAAAGAGATGAGCATGAACAAATATGAATGTCTCCTGGGACAAGTATGGGATAGAAGTGTGATGGCTGAACAGAAGTCTTCCCTTGCCTGGTACAATTGAATGATGGGCAAAAAGCAGATGAGGAGTGTGATAGGTTAAGGAAACATCTGTGAATACCTAAAACAGTAAACTCTTTAAGCAGCAAATGTGGAAAAATTCGGTTTGTCATGGGACTTAGGATGAAATAGGCACTGTTGAAACAGAGGTGTTAGCAGTGCCCCCAAACAATATCTCATGGCCAGGGGACTCTGATTCTGAAAAATTATGAACAGTGTCATGGTCAGGAAGCAAAAGGAACTTTCAATTTCAGCCTCTAAAATGGAGGGTTAGCAGGGTCTAATTTCTTTGTTACTCCATCCTTATTTAAGTTTTCTTGGAACAACTCTAACATTTCTGCTGTAAAAATCCTGTTTGCTCTTGTCATGCATCGCTATGATTTTTATTTCCCTCTTGATTTTTGATAACTCCTGGACATCGTTTATGTTTGTTGTCATTTCGGTAGTGTTTCCCAATATATTCTTTCTCCTTCTTTTATTTATTTATTTATTTATTGATACATCAGCATAGCTAAGTGAAACAGGGATGATTAGAATATACTGCCTTGTGGGGCTAATTTCAGTGCAGTTTCAGAAGAGCTTTTTTTTTTTTTTCTGTATGTGCATTTTGAGATTTTTTAAGTCACTTTTTCTCTTCCTTACTTATTAACTTAATGAGTGATGATTTTGTTGTCAATATGGTGCAATAAGAGTAAAACATTGAATAACATCAGAAATAATGTCTTCTTAACTGTACTTAGCCACAAACATTAAGGTACATCTAAAATTACATTTCTTCCTTCTGAGGTTTTAAAACACTTGAATTTAAGGAACCATGTCAAAGAATATTTTTAGCTTATAAATTCCCACACAAAATGTAGTTAGAACTTTCCAAGCAGTCATTTTGGCATGTCATTTGAAGTAACTTTAACAGTTTATAGATGCAGCCAGAATAGAACACGAGTACAAATGATTAAGGCCAAGTGGGGGAATCAATAACACTTTTAATTATGGCATTTTAAAGGACAATGTTACAACACAAAGCTCTTTTTTACATGCCTCTGAGTGTTTTGTGGTGAATTTTGTAGTAGAAAACACACATAAAGAAACAAGAGTTTGTATGACTTGGCTCTTGCAGAAAACTGAGAGTAATCAAGAAGAAAGTATTCTAGAGAGGATTATCTAAGGGATGCACTGATTTCAGGTTATGAGACATATATCTTTAATACTTTCTCATTTTAAAGTTATTAAACTATTTATTTTATATATATATATATTTAATACTCTGTTGTTGTTTAGGTCTACTTTGGTATTCTGCATAAACTGGTTTCAGGATTCACAGCAAACATGTAATATCCATGTGACTGTTTAACTGGACTCAAAAGTCTAATGCGAGTCTATATATTTTCTTAAGGCAAAACTTAAGGTCTGGAGTCCTGAGCATGAGTGGCTTGATAAGATCAGACATTAGCAAGCGAGTTATGCACCAACAGAGGATTCACTGATGACAAGTAAAAAACCGTTATTTACATTTTTTTCCTTAGTTTCCATTCGGAGTGGCAGAATTCCTTTCCGGTGAATGAAATCAGAAGAAGTTGTTTCAGCTTCTGCTCCAATATTTGTTCTCACAAGGTGAGAGACTGGATTAAATTGGATTTTATTCCATTCTATTTCTGGTCATTGGAACAGGTTGCCCAGGGAGGTGGTGGAGTTACCGTCCCTGGGGGTGTTTAAAGGAAAGGTTGGTTGTGGTACTTAGGGGCATGGTTTAATGTGTAATATTGGTAGTAGGTGGACAGTTGGTCTAGATGATCTTGGAGGTCTTTTTCAACCTTAATGATTGTATGATTCTGTGATTCCAAGTCTACCAACAGCTGTTTCTGTCCCGACTACTTCTACTGCTTCCTTTGATGCTGGAGTCAACACCAGAGAAAACAAACAAACAAAAACCCAACAACAACAAAAAAAAACACAATAAAACATCAGTTTAAACTGACTACATCTGTTTTGTGCAATGATGTAGCAAGCATATTATTTTCTGAGAATGTTTTTTTTTTATGCTTTATTTTCCCTTCTTGCAGGATCTTAGCCAGAAGACTTGCCGTCTGTATGTTGTGGTGGTGAAAAGGGTTTGTTAATACTGGGGCCCTGTATCCTAGCTGAATAAAAGTTAAGAGAAATCTGATCTGGGAGTTCAAGCTCACTCCTGTTACCTCTTCAAGTCTGTGCCAACGTAGCTGGTGATGCTTCTAATGGGAATCACAAGCCACCATAGTAGATTAGACAGCAAACAGCAGTTAATTACCAAGGCTGTGGTACTTGCAAGGACCTCAGTGGAGAAACTCACCCTTTCAATTTGTTAAATGTTTGATACAGGCCTCTGAAAACTCTATCTGGAGACAGATGTCATTTTTTTTTTTTTTTTTTAGTGCTGGTTTCTCATTTTTGTTTCCATTTGCAGTAAAAGATTACTTTTAATTGAATAGAAAGCTGCACAATTTCTTTCTGCTTGCTTTTCTTGCAGACAAAATCACTAGTATGGAAGCCAGCCCAGAGGAGGCATGTGAACAGAGTTGATTGATTGTATAGTCTTCCGTGTGAGATTGAGATGAATGTGATAGAAAATGGTGAGTTTTGGAAATGTTACTGAACTCTCATCTACAAATATTCTTGCTTGAGAGTGATTATGCTGTTGATTTGAGAGCAAAGTTGTATATGTTTGAATACTTAGCATTCAGATACTGCATAATTTAAAATTAATCTTATATTATTAAGTTATTAAAAAAGAAAGCAGGAAACAGACTGTAATTTTTCCTTATTGCTGGATTCAGACCATTTCTGAACACGAATCATGTCTTTTTTTTTTCATAGACTAGGGCTAAAGTTTAGGTCAAAAAATTTTTGTCTCCAAGTAGCCATTAATAGTTTAGTGTATGAGAATATGAAGACCTTGCTATGTAGACCTCTATCTTCTGTTTGTTCTGTGTGTAAACAATTCCTATACCTCTAAATTATAATTTATAAATTATATATATATTTATATATATATTCATAATATATATATAATATATATATAAACGTATAATATATATAAATATATATAGAAACTCATAATTTATAAACAGAGAATGGTGTTGTCATTCTTAGAAATGAGTGTCTAGAGAATGACTTTTACATTCTGAGCAGCAAAATTTTACCAAGTGTGGTGGTTTTACCGTGCTAGGCAGCTGAACACCACAACCGCTCTCTCCCTCTCCCTCCTTAGATGAGGAAGGGAAGAAGTAAAGGAAAGAACAACTCACGGGTTGAGATAAGGGTGATTTAATTAAAGGAAAAAAAATAATTATTAAGGAAAGATTATTATTAATTAAACAATTTAACTAAACAATTAACAATTTAACTAAAGGGGAAAAAGGAAAGGGGAAAAGGGAGGGGGAAAGGGAAAACTAAGCGAAACAAGCAAAGGCTATGTGGAAGTGCAGAAGAAAGAAATTACTCTCTACTTCCCCCAAATGAGCGATGCTTGACCATGTCCTTGAAGCAGGGCCTCAACGTATGTAGCCGGTGTTCGGGAGGAGGACAGACGTCTTCACAACGAGAACCCACCCCTCCCCTCTTCCTCCTTTTTCCACCTTTTATTGCTGAGTGTGACATCATATGGTATGGAATATCCCTGTGGTTGGTTTAGGTCAGCTGCCCTGGTGATGTTTCTTTTCTCACATCTTTGCCCATCCCCAGGAGAATTAGGGAGAGTCCTGATGCTGTGCCAGCACTGCTCAGCAGCAGACACAACACTGGTGTGATACCATTGCTGTTTTAGCTACGAGTGCAGAGCACAGCACTGTATGGGCTGCTGCAGGGAAAGTTAACATCCCAGCCCGACCCAGTACACCAAGTGATTTGGCTTATTGCAATCATATTACTAGTAGTACATAAATGTTTTCTAAAATGACAACTGTTCTAGGATAGGTATTTATAATAAGCAATTGTTAGATATTTGAAAGGCAAATTATTAATAAATATCCACTTAATATGAAAGGTTAAAAAAAAAGTCTTTGATCAAGAATATAACTTCTGCCTGGTTATTTGTATGAGAGAGTTTACTTCTAAAGAAATTGGAATTATCTGCATTGCTGAAAACTTTCAAGACAGTAATCCTTTATATGTGGAATGTATTGTTAAGATATTGGATATTTCCAGAGTTTACGTGTAATTAATTAGGTGACAAAAAAAGGTCAATATGACTTTCTTCCTCTCCTTTGTCTTGCTTTCCCTTACTAGCCTAACATTGCAAAACAATACTTTGGTTGGCCAACGTATGGCTTGCAAAAGTTCAGTCCAAAATATTAGTCTGATGAAGTTACAAAATCTGAATATGAGATAATTTAATGGTAAGTATGCTTAATCAACTGTGTAACACATGGAACATATGCTTAAACAGATGTGTGTCTATGTACTAGGTCAAATTACTTATTTCTTCCAAAGAAAAAGAAAAGGTTATAAAAAAAGTCTGATTTCTCAAAGATTAAAGAATACTTATGGTCTCTATCAACCTTTTTCAAACATAAAATAGAAAGTTTATTTGGTTGGAAATTAATTTACAGATTTAGAAGTATGGTTCTAATACAGACAATTTAGGAACTTCACAGTGTTACTAAATGGATTTAAATTCTCATACAAAGGAAGCCACATCTTTTATGGCTGTCAGTTTTCAATGGACTATCATAACAATAATATATTTCTTCAAAAAAAAAAAGTGTTGATTTGTATACTTCATTTTAAACTATATATATATATACATATATAATAATATAAAATTGAATGTGCTTAAGTAATAGAACATCATGAATGTGCAGTTATAGACAATGTTTGTCAAAATGTGGAGTGTGCTGGGAGGTGGGAAAGGAGGACAAATTGATTACCATTGTGTTGAATTTAAACAAGCTTAGACTTAACCAAGCTGCTACAAGAGCCTATTACCACCTGATACAAAGCTTGTTCATCTAGGTGCTGTAGTTTCTTGCAGTTTCACAATGGAGTAAGTGCATTGGCTTTTCCTTCAAATTGGTAAAAGTGTTGCAGGGAGACAACACAAAGTCCAAGGCTGTTTATAACCAAAAACTAAAAAAAATGTGTATAAATTAGATTATAAAAACAGAGTTGCAGTTTATAGTTGCAAATATTGAAGACTAATGTTGGTGCCACAAGAATTACGATTTAATTTACTTCCTATGTTTTGAATGCAACAAATCTTGACCAAAAAATACCTGTTACAGTAAAATAAAATGCTTCCAGCTGCATGTACTTTGTTCTTAACCACTGTTCTGTCCCCAGAGAGTTTAAATGAGAACTGAAATGCATCTTGCTAGACTGTCTAGCTGAATTAAGCATTTTAAAAGACCCAGGATCAGTGGGTGTGATTTTGATGATTCTTCGCTCTCCAAATAAGGGACTGACTGTAAACAAATGTTGCCATGCAGCACTTAAGAAGTTAAAACACGAGAAGCCAAGCAACCACCTAGCTCATGCTCTTACTGATTCTTCAGCAAGCTTGTTCCTTCTATGATGCCTACACAATGCTGCCTACTGCTAACTGTTTGGCAGGCAGCAAGTCACACATTCTGTCTCAAACATATTTTTATGTTATTGCTGCTTTTTCCTTCCTCTTTCTTGACCTTACCCATCTGCATGTTGTGCCTATCAGTTTTGTCATTAGCTCAGACCGTGATCCTTAAACACATGGGTAAATTTAATGTGTTATGTACACCTTTTTGTAGGTTCTAGCTTGTGAGAGTGCTATTTATGTGTGTGTAAATATACATATATATATATATAAATATATATATATATATATATATATATATAACTGAATCACAGAATGGCTGAGGCTGGAAGGGACCTCTAAAGATCATCTAGTCCAACCCCCCTGCCAAGAAGGATCACCTAGAGCACATTGTGCCAGATGGCATCCAGAAAGGTTTTGAATATATCCAGAGAAGGAGACTTCACAACCTCTCTGGGCAACCTGTTCCCTGTTCTCTGGCACCTTCACAGTAAAGAAGTGCTTTCTCATATTCAGATGGAAATTCTTGTGCTTCAGTTTGTGCCCGTTGCCTCTTGTCCTGTCTCTAGGCACAACTGTAGAGTCTGATTCCATCCTCTTGACAATTTCTCTTCAGATATTTATATACATTGATGAGGTCTCCCCTCAGTCTTCTCTTTTCCAGGCTAAACAGGCCCAGTTCTCTCAGCATGTCCTCATATGACAGGTGCTCCAGTCCCCTAATCACCTAATTTTATATATATATATATATATATATATATATTTATTGCTGGCATTGCTGCTTGGTTTACTTTTTAAGAATGCCTTATAATCTAACTTTAGGAACAAGATGGCACTGTGAAAGGCATTTTACAAATGCTGAAAAAATGGTCACATGATCTCATCTTCTATCTCTGTTATTCTATACACCATAAGATAGTTAACACTGCAGTAAGATAATCTTTCAGTTAACACCGTACTTACTCTTGCCTGCTTTTCTTAAGTTTTTAGGTTCTATTAATTGTGATATAAGGTTTTATCCATCCAGTTTTATGTGTTTTGATTTTTTCATGTCTGGAATTACACAATCTATGAAAATTTGATTTTTCAGAGCAGTTCCTGATGCCATTCTCTTTGAAACCCAAACCATGGAATTATCATAGGAAGTACAGAAATACCTCATCTTAGGTGGCAATATGAGATAACTTTTGTCTGCTTATTTTCAATTTTTAAACTACTGAGCCAGAAGCTAAAATTACAATCCAGTTTCTAACATCATTGCTTTCAATTATTTTTGACTTATGTTAGTTTTACATACAACCACAACCATCTTTTTCAATATGCAGAGTTGGGAATTAAGTGAGCAGGTGTAATTCTACTTATAAGAATGAGGGAGATGAGACTTAACAAAAACCCTGAACATTTCTTGCCTGCTTGAACTGGAAGTCCACTTACACTCTGTCTGCAGTACAGACAGCATACAAACTACAGAGCACAATAGTTCCATTTTTACACACTACAATATCTTTGTAGTATGTGGTTTTTGCTTTGCCTATATTGATGAATAATTTTGAATTATTATAATGTAATGTATACATACTCACATGCATATATATTGGCATCTGTTATTTGCTTTCCATAAAATTATCTCCTTGCTCACAGTCATAAGTATGTTAATAGTATTAAACATTCAGTAAAATTTGGCATCTGGAATCATTTGACTTTCACAGTAGATCAATAAAACACCTCCTTCAAATACTTCTGAACAGACTACACCTCCAGGAAATGTAATGAAGTCAAAGGTACAATAATTAAATAGGAAATCTAGGGCTTTTGCATTTTAATTTTATTGAAAATTAATACAGAAATTTTATCTTCTTATTCAAATATAATTATCTCAAAAACAAACACTTCTTTTAGATTAGACAAACACTGAATAATGAAAATATGCTTGAATAGATAATCTTTTTAGCCCATGTACTAATACAAGTCTTTCTGAAAAAAACAGGATTTCTTATATCAAAGTTGTCCCACAAAGGTGTTCCAAAACACTTCATTAGGAGTAAGAAACTGGAAAATCACTATCAAATTATAGCATAAGCCCTCATGAACTTTTCTATTTGCAATTCTTGCACCTAGCCATGAGTTCATGAAGGCTTTCCCTTGTAAACCACAGGGTAAATTAGTTGAATGTGTAAACTGCAATTTTTACTCATTACTTTTATCACAGTTTTTAGCAGAGCAGCATTTTAGGCTGGAATGAAATATGAAACAATCATTTTATAGTGTCCAAACTTGTAGGACGAAGTTATGCTTTTGGGATTTTTTATTTTTATTTTAATACCACCATTGAGCTTGAAACACCAAATTAAACATGTACTTCATAGAATCCCCTGAGAAATCCAACCTACAAGTATGGTCACTCAAATGATATTATCTGTGCCCATACAAAAACATTTTCCAAACAAAGCTCTTACTTAGGTGAAAAGCATCAAGGTAGGGTCTTCCCACCCTTAGTCTCTCTTTGCTTCATTAGCAAAAAAGGATAATTGAAACAAATATCCCCTTAGTTCCATGACTTTCCTTTTTTTTTTTTTTTTTTTTTTTTTTTTGATTACTTACAGGAAAGACTAAGCCAAATATTGAGAAAAGTGAAGGGAAGTACTGGAAGTAATACTGGATAAATGAGAGGAATGTAATGGGAGATGTTGGGTGAAACTGAAGGGAGAGAGGGCTGGAAACAACAGCCAGCCAACGCAAGGCAGCCAAACTCCGGGGCAAGCTAGGAACTGCAAGTCAGTGAAATGAAGTGTATTCTGCCCTGTTATAATAAACACATCCAAATTGCCCTGTATGTTACTCTGCTTTTTATTTATGATGAAAATAAACTAAAAAGAGCGGTAAATGTTGATGATTTCTACTAAAGTAGAGTTAGCTTTTTGTGGTCTAGACATCCTAATTAGCAGTATCCAGACTCAGGCAGCAGTGCTCTAGAGAACATAAAGACTGCTATTTCCATACAAATACATGTGTATGCACACAGGCACAAACAAAATCTGTTACAAAGCAGCCATTTTACCCTGGAGCAAGGCTATTCCACCTGCAAAAAAGAACATTTTGTTTTACTATGGAATACTCACTTTCCCAGTGAAAGCACTGGCTTCAGTTCTACATATCAATCATCTAAACCTCACTTGCCTTTTCTTTCACTGCCTCTGCTCCTCTCAGCTGGGACTTCTGGCTAGTTCCTCCTGAAGATTTCATCTGGGGTATCTTGGACAGGAACAGTTATGATCCAGAGATGACTATGTTTCAGCAGCACAGATTTGAGGTCAAGCAAAACAGTGATTACTACTGGACAGATTTTCTCCAATGGATTTAACAGGCAAGTTTGAAACATCTCCTCTTTATATAAAAGCTCTTGATTTTGTTCATCCTCTTCTCTCTCAAGTTGTTCTATCAAGTTGCAACTAAATTCTATAACATGATGATTAGTCTGCATTTTTGTAATTTTCTACTTAAACTATATTTAAATTTTAAAAAATAACAAGCAGTTTAAATGTCCAGAGACCTTTTAAATGAACATCTAATGCATCAATATACAAGGTATTCATTTTATTTATTTTTTGATATACAGTCTTTCCCGTGCCTGAGTGGACATATGCAAAGTTTTGTTTGCTTGTTTGTTTCCTTGAAACACCCAGCACAAAAATTTCCAGAAAAATAGTGGATTCTTAAGAAGGAAAATTTAAAAGTCTTTTTAAAGCTTTTGATTAAGATGAAGGTAAGTAAGGGGTCAAAGTATGGATTTCTAGCACCTGTCTAGTTTCATCTGAAGACCATGACCTTCCAGTAATAATCCTAGAAGATATATTGAAAGAAATAATCCTTTGTATCTATCAGGACAGGAGATGCGAAGTTGAGGGATTCTGCAATTTAACAAATACGAAAACTAAAAAAAAGCCTAAGCTAGATTGATACAATTAATGCTTCACTGAGAATTCCTGTCAATTCAATCCTTCATAGAATCATAGAATGGTTTGGATTGGAAAGAACCTTAAAGATTACTTAATTCCAACCCCCCTACTAGACCAGGTTGCTCAAAGCCCCATCCAGCTTGGTCTAAAACACTTTCAGGGACGGGAAATCCACAGCTTCTCTGGGCAACCTGTTCCAGTGCCTCACCACCCTCAGACTAAATAATTTCTTCCCAATATTTAATCTAAATCTACCCGCTTTTAGTTTAAAGCTGTTACCCCTTGTCCTGTCATTATAGCCCCTGCCAAAGAGTCCCTCACCACCTTTCCTGTAGGCCCTTTTTTGGTACTGGAAGACCAGTCTGGAAGGCCTCCCGGGAGCCTTCTCTTCTTGAGGCTGAACAACCTCAACTCTCTCAGCCTGTCTTCATAAGAGAGGTGCTCCAGCCCTTTGATCATCTTTGCGGCCCTCCACTGGACTCGATCTAATACATCCATGTCCTTGTGCTGGGGGCCCCAGGGCTGAACACAATACTCCAGGTGGGGGTCTCATGAGAGCGGAGTAGAGGGGGAAAATCACTGCCCTCGAGCTATTGGCCATGCTTCTTTTGATGCAGCCCAGGATATGGTTGGCTTTCTGGGCTGCAAGTGCACTTTGGTGACTCATGTTGAGCTTCCTGTTAACCAACACCCACAGGTTCTTCTCCTCAGGGCTGCTCTCAATCCAGTCTCCACACAGCCTGTATTTGAGTTTAGGATAGGCTTGGCCCAGATGCAGGACCATGCACTAGGCCTTGTTGAATTTCATGAAGTTTGCACAGGCCCACCTCTCAAGCCTCTTGAGGTCCCTCTGGATGACATCCCTTCCCTCTAGCGTGTTGACTGCACCACACAGCTTGGTGTCATTGGTAGGCTTGCTGAGGGTACACTCAACCCCACTGTCCGTGTCACTGACAAAGATATTAAACAGAACCAGTCCCAATATGGACCCTTGTGGAACACCACTTGTTACTAATCTCCACTTGGACATTGAGCCACTGACCACAACTCTTTGAGTGTTGCCATCCATCACTAAAAAGGAGTCTTTACTCACCAGTTGCTCCATCCATCAAATCCATGTCTCTCTGATTTAGAGACAAGGATATCATGTGGAACAGTGTCAAATGCTTTACACAAGTTCAGGTAGATGATGTCAGTTGCTCTTCCCCTTTACAGCAGTGCTGTAAACCCTTTGTAGAAGGTCACCAGATTTGTCAGAATATTAATAACAAAGGCTAATACACAGAGAACATGCTAGAATGGAGACGTCTAATGAGGTAACCAGGATGTCTAAGGGGGTACAGGATGTGTTGCTATCCTAATGACTTAAAAAAAGGATACAAATACACTTAAAATATGCACATTTAGGAGTCCATATTATATATATATATATACAGACACACATAAGCACTTGACAGCAGTACGAATAAATTGAATCTATAATTACAATGAAAAATGAAAACCCAGGGAAAATTAGCTTAAAAGATATACTCAACAAAATAAAACTTCTGCAAAATAATAATTTAGTGAGAGTGGTCAGGGATGAATAGAGGAGAGACATTCAATAGTATACAATGAATTACAGTTAGTTAGTATGTTTATACTTTGAGGCAGTTCTGCTCAGGTTAACACAGTGGAGGCTGACGCCATAAACTAAGGAAGATCAGTACAGGTTTGGTATAATTACACTATGCTGTATTGACAGACTACTATATACACTTCAGTACAAGATTAGCACTAATAAAGAAAGGGAGATCATGAAAGAATGATATAATCAGCTTGTAAGCTTATGAATTTGCTCAAAAAGAAAAACTGCAAAGCAAGGAGGTTTAGTTCATAAACTAAATATTAAAATGTATTTGGTAGATTGAAATGTGAAAAACAAGAGTTAAATGGCCTTTTGTTTGAAGGTCGGGTTTGAGAGTGAAATAGTTGAAAGGAAGAAAAGGTGTATTATTGACATAAATTACGTAGAAGTGTCTCTTATGTGATGAATTGAAATCTACTTGTGTTAAGAAAAAAGAATATTTTATATGTTTCTCATTAATTTAGTGCAGGGAATAATTTTGTATTGAGGGCACACTGAGCTGTATGGAAAGAAAATGATTTTCTTCCTGCATCTCTGCCCAAATTTTTGTCAGTGGTATTTAAGGTAATGGAAAAGCCTTTTTCACTTCATGAAGACTTCTCTGACTGCAAAGTTGTTATGTTATACAAATAAGCATCAGGAATACTGTATGCAGATAGCCTGTCTGTCACTGGGCTAAAGATAAGGACTTCCAAATTATAATTTCATTTTATTCATAGGAGGTCTGGCCACTGAAAAACTCTGCTTATATTTCAGGGATTTTGGGTCAGGTTCTATAGGAATATAGCAGTTGCTTTTAACTTCTGCAGTCTTCAGTGTAAGTTTTACACATTAATTATATATATTATTATATATATTATTATATATATTATTGTATATAATATATATTATATATTAATATATTATATATTATATATAAATACATAATAATTATATATATTATATAATAAGAGTATTACATATAATACTCTTATTAATATTAGTAGAAAGTCCTTATTGGTAATATTCATAAAATACTTTCACGTGATATATCCAAATATTTTTCCTCCTCTAAGAGAGTACAAAACATTTTTAAAAAATCAGAGATTCCTTAGGGATCTGGAAATTTAAAACTGTAAATATTGATCCCAATGAAAAATGACTGACAGTTTACTACTGATCGCATCTAGAAATTGATAAGGATTATTCCTGAAGGTGTGAAGTATCATGTGGTTTTCATAACACTGCTTTGGAATACTCATTTTAAGTATGGGTGGGTAGATCCTGTACAAACATAAGCATAGTCTTGCAGGAGATGCATGAACTGTCTCCAGTCAGAATTTCTGTGTCATATTTATAATAGCATATCAGCACATTAGTTTAATCTTTTTCTGTCTCTGTAGTGCGAGGTGATACTTTAGGAACCACACACACACACACACAAAAAAATAAATCAAGGAGATAGGCATATCTAGTGTATCTCCTTAATGCAAAGGTTTTAAGAATATTATTCAACAAAATCATTATTCCTATTATGAGTTTAACAAAAATCATCTTATTTGCAAATGATAAGTATAGAGAAGAGGAAAAAAACCTTATTATGTTTCATTGTGTTGGACCTGGCCATCCTTTAATCTCACATCTCGTTCTCATCAGGGATGCCAAGATTTTGAATGTTTTTAGTTTTGAAAAACAGGCACTTATCCTGTTCCTGTGATTCTTGTAGTTTTTCTTGATATGATTATGCAATCATCTCTTTCTTCCTTTCCTTTTTTTTTTTTTTTTTTTTTTTTCTTCTTAATGGTTTCACTTTAGCAATGGATGAGAAAGAGATTGTATAAGTGTATAAATTCAGGTAATCAGTACCACCCAGCTGAGATGCTGAGATGCTTGTGTTAAAGCTCCTGGTTGTGCCAAGCGAATTGTCTATTTCGTTTACAGAATCTCTGCAGAGCTAGAGTAGGTTACAAACACTTGGTTTTGTTGATAACAGAAAAACCTGTAATAATTTCTTTAAACCAGTATAATAATAGTTTTAAACAAAGACATGAGCCCTTGTGTTCATCTTTCTACTGTTTTTGCAGTTCCTTTCAGTAGAAGGAATCTTTTCTTAATTATAAAATTATAAAAAACAACCTCAGATATTTGATAATGAGACAAAAGACCCCTTTTGCAGTATCATTCAAGACGAAAGCAGCTGCTAGCTGCATTATTCCACTCTTACTCAAAGCCAAATGCAAATGTACTCTAATATGCTATAAGGTCAAAGTAAAAGTGGTGTGGATTGCCCCTGCTGTGTAAATTGAGGTGAGAGGTATGGGGAGGAGGAAGTAAAGTTTTACATTGATGAAAACAAGAGGAAGACCTGCAGCATGTGGCAAGCAAGAACAAACGAAAATCCATTTACAAATGTTTTACTCTCTTTAACAAAACATTGAAAAATAAAGAGCTAATTGGGGAAAGAGATAAAAACAGGACATGATTTTTTGTCTTGCTCTTGCTGATTTTACAGTGATTTTAGTATGACTTCAGTCTGAACACCAGCTCAGTCCAATGTGCAAAGCAAATTTAAAGAAGATTAAGGCTAACACTGCTTATGCATGTTTTAGACTTTTCTCAGACCACTTTAGGTGCTGAAATATGTCATAGTTTGCAAGTGTTTCTGTGCTGATGCACATATGGCTGAGTTACTCCTGAGCAGTTTTCTGATATAAACTGGTACAGCTCCAATTAATTCAAAGAGAAACCATGCTCTTCTCACTTTCATTTATGACCTTGTAACTCACTAACTTGATTGGACTTATGATGATTTATATCAACACTGATGGTTGATTTTTGCCTTGCTAATTATTCAGAACAGCCTGTTCTGATTATTGAGAGGTGTTGGGAGGAACAGAAATGTTTAAACAGAACTCAAAATTTGGATGTCATTTATCCCCTTTGTCTGGGACAACTGATTAACTCATTAAACTTTCTGTATTTTTTGTGGTTCTGTAATTAAGACATGAATTAACATTAAATTGTGAGCTGTGCATTCATTTTTCCTTCCTATCAATGTAAAAGTTAGACATACAATATACAATGCTAGGTTTAAACAGAAAATTGAGGTTTGTTTAAGAAATAGAGCATCTTAAACATGCTTGTAATATTTCTGCTTTACCATTCAAAATTTTAATTGCTTTAATTTTTAAGCGTGCTTAACTTCTTTATTCAGATGCAAACTAATTTACTTTTACAAAGAAATCACAACTTTCTGATATTTAATGCAAGTGGCTTGCAACTGTCTAGGCCATAGAGAATTTAAATATTGCCCATGATGATTTTCAAAGCTTTGGTTTGATTTACCTTCCAACTTACTTTAGCTTCCTCTGTTTGTATTTTCCAGTAGGTGCTTACATGAGCAAAGACCGATTCACCAGTCTAGTATATGCAGCAGCTGCCATTTAATATGCCATGTAATAACAGCAAATTAGTCATAGGGTGCACTGGGCTGTTGCATCCACACAGGAAAGCCAAAGCATGTACAGGAATGCTTGGCTCTGTTTTAACTCTTAGGAAGTAACAGCATGAAGCTCACCAAATGCTTGATGGTTTCTGAATTCTCAGATCCTATTTTAGTTTTCCATAGTGCACAAGTGCAGAAGAAAATAAAACAAGTGTTAATGAAGGTGTGAAAGATCTCACATAAGAAAAAGTGAGTATTCATCCTGGAAAAGACAACTATACAAAGGACATGATAAAAGTAAATAAAATCGTAATTGGCATAGGTGAGCTGAATGAGGAATGTTGAAAGCTTTACTCACTTAGCAACTTAGAAGCACCAAAATATATTACTAGTGGCTTCAAAATAAACAACAACAACAAAATAAGATATTTCTCACAGCACATTGTTGTGGGACTTCTTGTTAAACATTTGCCTGGGTTAGAGAGCTGATAGAATTGTATAGGTCTGGATGGTTTTTTTTTTTTTTTTTTTCTCTGATTTTGTCAGAAACCTCTACCTCTAGTTCAGGAAGTCCCCCCAGCTAAGATCCAGGGGCCGGAAGAATATAATGATATGCTTGAGTTTTCTTTGTAATTGTTTTTATTTTCCTTTGATATTTTTTTTCCTTGAGAAAAGATTCCAGAAAAGCCCATGAGTTTATGTGTTTATGATGACAAGCATGGCAAAAAAAAACAGAGCAACTGAGTGAAACTTATTTTTTTAAAGAAAAGACTATCTATTGGTTATTATTATTACATAAAGAATATGAAATCATACCTTATAAATATAAAGCAATGAAATAAAAGGGGACCTCTCTCCATAGTACATTTTTTCAGTGTATTGAAATTCAAGGTTGCAGAAGGTTTATGGAAACGAATTCCGTGACTTGTTTTTTTTAAGAAATGCTAGATAAATTAATGAACTGTAGTAAAGTTTGCATTTATGTAAACTAAGATAAAGATGCAGTAGTTGAAATTGTGAAAGAAAGGCTGCTATGTACAGAAAGAATATTCTGTCCCACACACTGTGCTCCTGTTTCTTTAACAATCCATGACTGAACATTGAGGGGACAGTAGGTGGGAAGTGAGTTCTTAATTACTGGTCTGTGACAGAGTCAGAGTATTGGACTTAAGGTCTGGTGTACTATTAAAAATACTATGAGTAGTACCAAGGAATAAAAGGAAACATAATCCTGAGAGGAGTCACAGAGTTCGGAGTTTACTAATGACAGTCTGGTACAGAAAATGCTTAGCTGTTGACCCAAACTAGGCAGGTCCAAGTGTATTGTATTAAAGTTTTTGTGAATGGATAAATTCCTTAATGTTTCCGACTGGAATTTCAACCATATTACAGTGGTTACAATGTTATGTTGAATAGCCTTGAGTCCTGTGGTGGTTTACGTGTGAGATGGACCACTGGAAGGAACAACTAAACTAAGGAATCTTATGCAATTATTGCCAAACATGTATTAACCAGTGGTAATTAACTACTTCCATGTTCTTAATATGAAGTACAAGTTGCAGGTAACAATATGTGATATGCTAGCTCAAAGACAGAACCTGAAAGTAGGAGGGGGTTGTAGTTCCCAATGGATGCTGTTAAAAATATGATTATACTTCAGCAAACCACCCACAAACTTCATGCAGAAAGTGATGCAACTGAGTTTTTATCTTTTTGACAAACAAACTAGAGAGTATACGTTCATGGAAGCCACAGAAACGTGTGCAATATAGAAGAGTGCTAGCAAGATTGAATTAAACTAGGTAGCTCAGGCTGCATACCAATGTATCTGTGGAGACCCAAAGAACAGGATAAATTAACTCAGTATAAAATTGTGGCTGATACTGCTAAAATGGCATTAATGTCTTACACTTCTTCACTTCCTTAAAATCATGTGTCTTATTTCAGTATAGATGAATCGGAACTGTAACAACCTATATTATGACAATCTGTCATAATAGCTACTTTATTGTCTACTTCTTTTCTGTGTGAATGTGCAGATATATTTTTCATATACAGCCAAGGAAACATGCCTTGCACAAAAGATAAGTATTTCTCTTTCAACTACATAGCTAATCAGGAAGGTTGTATCTAGCTTATCTGAATTGCTTACTTTCTTAATTCATTGTTGCCTCTTTCTTCTGCACCCTAGAATGTGGCTGTCCAGCAGTCATTAATTAAGAAGATGGAAACTTTGTTCCTGAGTTCAAACAGAGTATTTAATCTTGACATAGGTTTGCATTTTCAAGGATGGCTAATAGGGATTTCAAACTTTTTGCAGCATTTACGTGCCTAAAGCCAGGAGAAAAAAACTCTTCCAAATATTAAGCTGTATATTTTGATGTCTGAGTACCTTTGAAAATCTGGTCCATAAACTTCACCTACTGATTATGCTAAGAGAATTCGTAAACCTGAAAAAATAAAAGGATTTGGAGCAAGAACTTGCTGCTTTTGTGTTTTGTTCTATGGGTAAATGAACAGGTACACTTTAAATATAATTTTAATTTTTCATATTATGAGCCCCAGATCTTTAATATTTGAAGACTACATGGTTCTCAAACTGTTATCACTAAGTATTGTAACAAAAAATCAAAAAAAAAACAAACACAAAAAAACATGCTTAAGTGAAAAATAAATGAAAGCAGACCTCAATTTTAGGCTTTTCAAAGCCTCCATCTCCCCACTGCATTAGTAGGACTCAGTGAGACTATGAGGTAACAGGTCAAGTATATCAATGGAGTAGTATGGGAATTTCCCGAGATCTCTTTAAAAAAAGCTAAACCCACCTACTAGCCCTTTTGCTAGATATGCAAACCTCTGTGATTCTCTCTTCACACATTTCAATAGGCTGTCTGATGTTCAGTGTCACTGAAAGAAATCCACATCTGTCTGCTGATTCCTTTGAGTTTCAGGGCTGCTAATTATAACCTGGCATTTATCTTGGGCATGTGGAAACCCCGGTTTATTAGCTTCATAGGTCAAGGCTCATCTTCACATGATGTAGAAGTTTAATAGACCCTCAAATTGTTTTCTGTAAATAAGACTCATTAACCCTGCAACCCCTAGAACATTTTCAGTTTAGGATGTCCCGAGAGAGAGAAAAAAACTGCATTTTAATCCTCATGCTGAATATTCACCCACTTCTGACTATTCATTACTGAATCCGGTCAACACTGTGGCCTTTGGTATCAGAAATGGAGGTCAGAGAAGCTCAACAAGGAGATATGTTGAGCTATGAAAGGGCTACTACTATTGTAGAAGAGAAAGCTATGTCTTACAAGCAAATACAATCCCTTTAAAACTGATGAATCTGAGGCTGATATAAATAATTTTTTATTTTTTATTTATTTTTTATTTCTTATATATTTTTCTGTAGAACTGCTCTGTAAAGCAGAAAAAAACATTTTAGATAAGATGGGGAATCGTTCAGGATGATGGAACCCCCCAGTAATTTTTCAATAATCTGTTGTACATTTGTTTTGCTGTTAATAGTGTCTGGTCCTGATTGCTTTGGAAATACAGGAAAGCACTTGAACTAAAGATACTGAATTCTAAAATAGAACTGTACATTGAATGCATGTCCTTAGCTTTCTGTTTATGGCTAATATTATTAGTGCTTTGGTGGGTATCACAAACAGCAGAAACAGCAGTGTACGCTTTGGGAAGCAGCCCTGGAGCATGGCACTGGGGGGTGTTGAGGGTCAATGGCCACCTACACACTAAAACTGAGCAACAACTTAGAGCTCAGCGTGGCCTGTGACAGGCCAGAACAATTCAGTTCTTCCCATTTACCCTGCCTTTCCTGAAAATAGATTTGGCTCCTGTCCTTTTAAAACTAGATGAGCTGTAGAGAACATCAGTGAAAATGGAAACCAGCATGAAGCAGGCTTGTATTAAATAGCTTTATAAGAGGCAGACTTGTATTAAATAGCTTTATAGAAAGAATCACTGCATGCTATTAAACCAACTGGTGTTGTCACTCTTTATATCTGCTTCAAAATGATTGTTATCAGGAAGATTTTTTTTTTTTTCAGATTGTAAAGAATGAAGATGTACCATATCTTTTATAGCTCAAGGGTACACATTTTTAAAGTGTAAGAATTAATGATTCACATAAAATGTTGCAACCAGAAAGCTCACTTTAGAGTGAAGCAGTGTTATAAAAAAAAAAAAAACACTGCAATTGACACTGAATTATTATTGTATTCTGACTAACAGTGTACATGCTGCAATTTTCTCTGGTATGAGTTCTAAATCCACAGAGTGCATAGCTTACTGATTATTCACCTCCCTGCTGTATATTGAATGACTATTTTTTAAATTATTGATATTAGAAAACCCTAAGACCAATCTTCCAGTACTGTAAACTTCATCTTTTTATCTGTTCTTTGTCTTGGTGGACTCAGTTTCAAAACCCCAATCACCTTCAACACCATTTAATTGCTAGTTATTAGACACTGTATCTCTTTGCCCATGTGTCAGCAGCAGCAAATTAGGCACTTAAACATCTAACTACTAATATTTTCCCTGCAGTTCACTGCTTGTACTGGGTTCACATTTTCTTTTGCCAGAAGAAGATTAATTCTAGAGGCCTGACTGAGATCCAGCTGAAACTTTTTCTCAAAAGTGTTAGCTTTTAAAGACAGCAGTAGGCACTGGCATTAAAATCAGCATATACAAACTACCAAAAAATGGGACATGAAGATTTAAAAGAAAAAAAAAAAAAGGAATAGGATTTATTTTCTGTTACACTCAGAAATGAATGAGGAATTGTGTTTTATGCACTGATTTGCCAGAAGAATTTTGGAGATTAAAAAGTTTTTCAGTTCCCCTGATAGAGCTGTACATGGGGCTCAGTTCCACATTTCTGTGTTCACCCAGAGGAGCTTGGTATCATTTCCAATGCTGTAATTACAACCTCTGGCCAAAACAACTACAGATTCAGTGACCCCAGACCACTCTCACCCTTTACCATCCCCTATGTCTCTTCTCAGGATGTTGTGCTTCACAAAATTAAGGCAATGTCTTGGTCGTTATACGAAAGTAGTTCCACTATTTATCCATGTAGAAGGCTGTCACACTGACAGATGCCTGTGGTTTCACTGTGGTGCAGCTAGGTATGGTTTGGGTGGCTCTTTGTCTGTATGACTACAAATTTTCAGTATTTCTTTTTCTTGGAAGTACCACTTGCAGATGAATGCATTTGATGCAGCAGAGCTCATGGAGCTTTTTTTTTTCCCTGCAGGAAAGAAAGGGATTTTGAAGATGTCACATACTGTTCTAGCAGGATGTGCTGGCCCAGACTTCACTAAATGACCTCTCCTGTTAGGCATGTCAGTCACAATGTGACTTACTAATTTAGAAAGCCTGAGAGAGCAAGAGGAGTAAGGTGGAAAAAATACAGAGCAGGGGTACAACATGCAAATCATTGCATTAAAAGGTCAGTCTGTTCTCACTTACCCGTAACTAGCTTGTCCCATTTGCAACACATATCACTGCCCAGTCATTTAATTCTGTAAAATGAAACTCCAAAAAGTGTATTGTTTCAAATAAATAAATCATTTGTATATATAAAATAAAGTTTCCATGCAAGCACACAGAGACATGCACACTTGCACATATAAGTGTATATATAAAAAACATATAAAGGGTGGTTAATCTTTACTAATATATAATATATATATTATGCTAATGCTTATTGTATTTATGTATAGGTCTATGTAATATATATTATGTGTCATTATTAATATCATTATTGTCATTCCAGGCGTAATTTACAAAATGTCTCCCTGAGTTTTCACACTGCTTTCATCTTATTACCTGGTGAGCCACCGCTTTTGATGTTGGCACACATTATTTTTCAGTTTGGTGTTTGGATTTAAAAATAATGTTGCTGTATATGCTGCAACCATTTGGATTGTCCTTTTAAAATAACGATACTATTTCTAAAATCTTTATTCATTAGGCATTTTTTGCCAGTAGAGGAAAGTCTTTGCTGACCTTACACTAAGCAAGGCCAGGGTTATCTCTTGTTAAGCCATGAACTCCTAATTTAAATTTGTAATGTTTTATGCAGAGACACTCTAGCAGAAAAATGATTTTTATTATTTTTTTTTGGGAAGGTTTTACAGTAACTCTAATGAAGCTAAATTGCCCAAGGAAACATGTTGGGCTGTAGGAAATAAGCAATGATTTGGGGGTTTGCATACCCAAAGCAGAAGGAACCCCTGGAGAGGTGCAGGCTGTACTGGCAGCATGCTAAATCCAGTGCAGTGATGGATGATGGATGATTGCCCATGGAAAAAAGCTGAGCATGAAAGACATGTACATATATAAAGCAATACCATATGGCAGCACCTGAGATGGGAGAGTGAAAGATATGTTTCTAGATCCTGCTGCGTCTGCCTTTTTCTCCCACTCCAATGTGCCTTGTTGGTGGTAGAAATCCAAAGAGCATTGGGTTGAAATGGTCTCTGTGGGTTCTGGCTATCTTTGGGAAAAGAGGTGATGGGATAGCTGGGATATGTTTTTACATTTTAGAACTTGCACACTGATTTGGTTTATTAACTTAAGGCTTGATTTTTGGATGGAAACACAAGGTTTAAGTTTTGGAGGTTAAATGTATGCATGTCAGAAAAAAAAATAAAAGGAAAATGAATGAAATAGCTGTATGCTATTTATTTTATATTTAAAATGATGCTTGCATGTAGAATGGATGCTGGAATGTTTTTGTTTTGTTTTGTCTTGTTTTCTAAATATACTGCTTCTACCTTTGTCATGAGATATAATACTGAGAACTAGGAGAACAGGGTAAAATGTGGATGGTTGATTCTTTAAGTGTGGTTATAATTCTCTGGTTATCTTGACTGAATGAGGATGACTAGAGACATTTTTAAGGGATTTTTCCTTAACATTACTGGAAGGGTGTTTTTTTGTTTGTTTGTTTGGTTGGTTTTGGTATATTGAAAAATGAATAAACCTTTCCACAGAGCAGATTTTATGAGAACTGATAAGTAAATATAAATCTCTTCACTCTTTTCAGTATCCATCCCAGGTTCTCAAAATATCCACTTTAAGATTATTTCTGTACCTTTTAAAATTGAAGGCAGAGATCCCCTTCGTAGATTTATTTTTAACTATCTAGAGATGATTAAATATATCAATAAGATATCTTTTATAAAACAAGCTGAGCAAGGACTTTATTGTGAATAACATTATTACATTGAATGCTGCTGAAGAAAATACTTTACAATATATTTTAAAGGACTGCCAAATATTGTTTGCTAGATATTTTTATTCCACTCCATTAAAAGAAATTTTTGCACACAGTGAAGGCCTGTGATTGATCAAGTATTAACTGGCTAATTCATTATATATTTGAGGGTTAAGCAAAACTACAGTCCTGGCAGCTGGAAAAGCTCCCTTAAAAATTAATAATTTTCTTGGAGTGGTCTAAGCTGAAGACAAAAGTTGTCCCTCAAGTGCTGATGCAGTCACATCACAAGATTCTATGTGCTGGTCTGCTGAGCTGTCCTGGTGAGCCCAGAAAGAAGCAAAATGATTTATGCATCTCCTTATTCACAAGTCAGTACTGAAAGAAACAATTCTCACTTGCCTGAGTCATTCCTAAATGTACAAGTCACAACCTGCCACTGGGAATGTATACAACAGATCATAACTTTAAAAAAAAAAAAAAGTAAGCTCAGTGAAAGGAGTATAAACTCCTTTTATTTTTTATTTTAATTTAAACTCTGTGGCATGTAGTTTTTCAGAATGAAATGCTGGTTTGTGAAGGACTCCACTACTACCTCTAGCAGACATCTCCTAATCACGAGACAATATTAAAAAATATTTTTAAATAATGAATTGTTGCAACTATATTGCTTAGTCACCAGAAATTAATTAATAATTCAGCAGCATATGCTGGTAATTAATATTTGCCTCTCTAGGTTGACTTTAAAATCCTTTTTGCATGCGTGAGGTCCTGCTTCAGAAGTGATATGCAGCTTGTGGTAGGTTTTGCAGTATTTTATGTCTACTTATCTCCCTCAAGAGAATACAAGTCTTTTCTAACTCAAATAGCTATAAACAAATATCACCTAGGAAAGGTATTGAAAAGGGGAGAAGGGAGCTATTTTTCATAGATACTGAGCCCTTGTGGCATATGTATCTACTACAATTAGTGTTATGAGTACTCAGCAATAGAAATTTCCATCAGTATTTTAATGGATATTTCTGTACATAGATTTTATTTGTTTGTTTGTTTGTTTATTTACTGGAGGAATGCTTGTCTAAGAAAACTTGTGGGAAATATTTCAAAGAAATGTGTTTGGACCTCTAAGCTTGTTTTTTGATTGTTTGCTTTTTATTTGTGTGTATGCTTGTTTTGTTGTTGTTGTTTTTGTTACTGTTGTTTTTATTCCCCATTGTAGTTGTGCCTTTTCATGAATCTGTTAAATTACTAAATAGACTCAATCCTTCTGAAGTTTTCCAAAGAGAAGACCTAGCCAAATATTTCTGGTTGTGATTCTTTTGTGAAGTCTCCTCTTCAGCTTCTGTGACTGCCTTTATTCAAATATACATGATTTTAGTTTATCAGAAGAAAAATATCATAATTTTAGATTCGTGCCCTTATCTAGAATTCCACCCAGCTCATTCCTCTGTGTGAGGCAAGAGGACCATAAAACCTTTTCTATCAGACCCCTTTTATTAACAGATGTTGTGGTAATATCTTCCTTGCCAGTGTTTTCCTACAGTCATGTAGAGGATGGAGACTCAGGTGGAGCAGTGGACATCCTGAAGGTTAATGCTTGATCAGTCTTTAGGAACTTGTGTATTCCTTGCTTTTGGGACTCCAGTGAAAATGACTCCTGAATGATCAGCTAATTCCAACCAGCTGTGTGTACATTCAAACAGAGTGTACATCTCCACTGGACACTTTTATCTTGAAAATACCCAAATATGTGTGTCTGGGCAGATAGCAAGAAAATGCTGCATGGTATAGAGAAATGACTGCAGCTTCATGACCTGTCTCCATGCCATGTTTAGAAATACATTGGATGTGTTTCTGAAGTGTTACTATAGCACCCCAAAATGTTGTCTGGATTTTAAATGTGAAAAACAGAATTAGTAGCCAGCATACACTGAAATAGTTGTCCTTCCAAAACCAGCTCCAACTATCAAAATTACAGCTCAGCTGCTCAGTAGGGACAGCAGTAGGTAAATGTTAGTGTGGAATATAGTCGAAGTGATTTCAATCAACATCAATTAAATTGTACTTGGTTTTAAAATAGGATGTCAGCAGTGAGGAGTAAGATTCACAGCATCCCTACAGGTGATAAATGCAAATCAGGTCTGCTGTTCACCTGAAGTTTTTAGATTTCTTCTATGGAATAGTACTATCGGTGGAACCAGGGAAATGAGGGGAACAGCAGTTAGTGGGAGGATATAATGTGCAGAGGGAAGGAAGAAGTAACTTGTTCAGCATAATGGAAACAGAATGAACCCAGCCTTTTCTCAGTGTCTATTTTCCTCCTAGCCCAGAAGGAGGAGAAGAAAAGAGAAACAGTTGTCAGCCAGGATGAAGGTATCACACAAGGGAGCAGCACAACTTCCTAACTACTGCTGCTCTCAAATTATAGCAGAAAATATATTCATCAGAATGCAGATATCAGAACTTCCATCATAATTCAAACAGCTGAATGCTACTAAAATGTACAGCTTGGCAGAGTCCTATTGACTCCAGAATTCTTCCAATAGAATGATCTCTCTTAACCTGACCAACTAGCTTTATTTTGCTGAGCAAATAATTCAGTAGAGAAGCCCTTAACATTTTCAGTAACATTCTCAGTAACAGCTCCCTGCATGCTTGCTGTCCAGGAGTTCTTATGGATAGCTAGGCAATTTATGTCCCCATCAGAATAAAATCATAATAATAAAAAATAAAAAATGAAACACCACCACCGACAACAAAAAGAAATATGTTCATAAGTAATTGTTTGTGAAATGCAGAGAAATATGGTAGGATTTTTTTTTTAATTAAACAGAAGTAATATTAATAAAAATACAGTGTAGACTCAGACTAATGCCAGATATTTCTTACTTTTCAATTACTTTAATAGTGCACAGAATGACCAATGTACTGCTAAGTAAATATTCCTGTTATATCATCATAATTTTATTGCAAATTAGGTGTTTTTACTGAGCTGGAACATTATGAGTTAGAACTTGTTTAGCACTTGGAATTGTTTTTCTCCACCTGATTTCTGCCAAGCAGGGGTAAGTGACAAGATCAGAGACTCACTTATTAGCAAAACACCCATTCATTTGTTATACTCACTGAGTACCTCATTATCTTTAAAGCACCTAAACTCAGTTTAACCGGATGAGTCAGGGAGAAGGTGAGCCAAAAGGACCTGTGACAAGCTTGTCTGTATGTGTTTCTTTGCTCATAGAAAGCTGCAGAGAATGGCATTTTGTAGGAGATAAGATCTGCACCAAAATTTAAAACAATGTATGCTGCAATAAATAAGTAAATAAATAAATGAATGCATGAATGAATAAATAAATAATATTGCTGAATCAAAGTACTTACAGCAGTGTTTGGTGAAACTTGAATTATTATTATCAAACCCAAAGTAAAGAATTCTGAAAATGTCAAAATATTTTGATCTAACATCTTCAAAATCAAATGCTTAATTTTGTAATCAGCAACAAGTTTTTGTAATTTTACTTTTTATTTAAAAGTGGGATTTTATTTACTTAAGAAGAAAAGCAAAGAAAAAAATCAATTGGTTGCCTCAAATTTGAGCTGACCAAAAATGCACTTTGTGGAGGTGTTTGGCCTACCTTCTCACTCACATTCTCCTCTACAGAAACTATAGAGGGAGTCAATGGCAACTTGACTTTCTAAAGTATATAAAATAGTCATCTGTAATTAGTTGGAAAATGTCCAAGCCCAGATGTCTGTAAGTTAGTTTAAGATGCAGGAAAATACTAACTTTTAAAACAAATGTGTTTAGTCTAAACATATATTTAAGTACTATAGTATTTCCAAGAGATTTGATCATTATTGCCCAACTTTAGATGATTTGCAGAGTATACCTGCAAAATGTCTTCTGTTGTAATAATGCATTAGCACAGGTAGTTTTTGAGCAACCTAGCTTGACTATCAAAAGGCATTTGACTGCATAGTTTTTTAGGGAATAATTAATTCTGCCAGGAGGTGGTACATTTGTACTGTACAAAGCTCCACACTAGGCTGACTAGTTTTCTTTTCTTGTGTCAGTAGTGGTAGTCTTCATTTTAGACATGCCAACAGAATAATTTGCAAGAATACTTGTTGTTGACCATTAGGAATAGCACAAAGAGCTTACAAAAGAGGCAGCATAAAAACAATGGACATTTGTTAACGTGATCTTCAGAGGGGGAATGATGAAGAAGTATTTTGAAAATCTGGCCACTTAATATTGGTGTGAAACCAGCTGGAGCACAACTAAGGAAATAAACTCTTCCTTATTAATCAGATAGCACATCTTTATAATCTTCATTTCCCCTGGAGCAGTGTTTCCTTCCTGATCCTCATGCAACACTTTATTTACTTTTTTTTTTTTCTTTCTACCCTAAAGACTGCATAGATCAAGCTGAATGTTAAATAAATAATAAATCAAGTTACTTGGGGTTATATGTGCTTTTTATCCAATTGACCAACTTGTTCCTGCTACATTGTCCTTCTCCATTTCAACTGCTATTAATACCCACAGCATGACTTGAGAATTAATTGTCTATTTAGTGCTGTTGTCCTGAGGAACAGTTGAAAACTTATGCTAATAAATTACTTGATTAGTGTCATTTGACACAACGTGAATAATTTGTCAGTGGCAAGTGTCTTTCCTCTTGGGAGAGCGAAGGTTAAGCAGTGACAAAATAGAAAAGCAAATGTATGAACATCAGCATCATTACTCCTGGAACAGAATGTGAATAACTTCCTCTCTTTCCTATGTCACAAAGGTTCTTATTTACTTTTTTGTAACATTTTTGATAATCTTTCTTGATTGACAAACTTTGTTGTTGTTGTTTTGTGTTGCTTGCTATAAGAACCTGTATAAAGGATTGACTTTGCAGTATATTTGTCCTCTTGAAGAAAGGGACGTAAAGTGTGTGGTGAAGGAATGTGGTAAAACCCCCAGAGATGAACGTACAATACTCTTTATCCTACCAAGATATTTTTTCTACACCAATGAATTTTATCTAGTTAACCTCAACACATGAATTCAAAACTTGGTATATGATCAATGGAACATTCTGAAATAGACCTATTTTTCCTTTGGTATTAGAATTAGATAATACTACTTTTCCATTATGTTTGTACTTTGGACAAGCACATTTAATTTGTCTTTTGCTGTGTAGTAATGTGGTTTCATGATGTAAGGCTAAATATACTGTACAGTAGTGTTTACCTTCTGTACCTCTGCCAAATTGCAGTAATAGTTCAGTTTCCAACAATACTCAGACAAAGCTGAAATATTTCCTATAAAGTAATGAAAGCATTCAGAGATGTGACTCTTCTGGTCAAAGGGACGAATCAGAGATCTGATCTTTCAGAGGAAATTCTGAATGGTTAGCTGTAAGACAACCTTGAATTTGTTCTGAGAAAAACTTTTTGCATTATTAAATAGAGCATAAAATAACAACTGAGAGAGAATTTTAGTTGTTTGGATGGGTAAAATATCTTAGACATCTCTTGTTGAATTATTCTGAAAATATGAGACATCTTTCAGTGATGGTCAAGTTTTTGTATCTTGTTGTAGGTGTTTTAGGTGGTCTTACTCTTAGATACATTTGAGAATAAGCAGTTATCATAAATCCTTGCAAAGTGTTCTCAGACCTCTGTAATATAAACAACAAAAGATAACTGAAGTTTCAGCTGTGTTTTTATCTTATGAAAGTGGAAGTCCTGTTGCTTTATTAACCAAGGTTCATTTTGGAAAATAAGTTTTTAACACTTTTTTATATCTTTTTTAACACTGCTGCTATATCACCAACAGACTGGACAGTAATTAGGAATACATTATGACATTGTCATATATATGTATGACATTGTCCTTGAGAGTAATAATAAAGCTCTCCAGCTCTATTGCATACATGACATTTTGTAGACTTTTGTATGCTTTAGACAGAACAATGTTGTTTAAAAAAAAAAAAAAGATATTACGTCTTAGCAAAAAATTCACATGTCAAGACCTGGGGTCAGTCTTTTCACCAACAGCTTGGAAAAAGAAGACTGGTACAAAATGGGGAAGAAAATTACCCAAGAGACCATCAATGTAAATCTCCGTGTAACAGGAAACAGGGAAATTGTTAATTTTAGAGCAGTAAACAAGCAGGGTTGTACACAATGTGAGAAAGGAATTTGATGAAGATATTATGAAAAGAGACATACAGTGCAAGTAGGAATAGGAAAATATTTGCTTAGCCTGACGTGAAAAAATCCAGTCATCTTGAAGCTAGATGTCTGCATATTTTTTTATGTTGGGTTCTAGTTCAGAGCTGCAAAATAGGGAGAGTCAGGATGTGCATACCAGGAAGAAGATGAGGGATGATAAAGATTATGTTTTCTTTCATTTAGACTTCATTGTTGCAGGCAAGTGAATTCCTGATATGTTTGATGGACCAAAACCTCTTGCAACCCAAAGAACTAGTGAGAGACCTGGAGGCATCCAGATGGAATGGTATGTTCTCTGCATATTCACTGAAAAACTGCCTGTACCACAAAGAATATAAGAGTTTAAATAATAGATTGGTTAAGGAGAAAGTATGACTAACGTGTTGAGCTCTGCCTCTGTTGGAAAGGAGGGATTCAATTTGCAAATATCCTCAGAGATCAAGGGCATTGGCAATAAGATATATATAATTAGAAGTCATTTATAAAAGGGGAAAGATGAGCTACACTTAAAATTTAGTTCCAAAAAATCAGAAAAATCCAAACACAGAACTTTTTGTTTTCAGATTTAGCCTTGCTAGCCATCCACTCTTGCCATTTGGTAAAACATCAAGCAGTAAGCAATATTGTTTCACACTATTCTAGCATTGATGGGGTGGTCATTTGCACCATCTGTCACACAAATGTTATTGGACAAAAAAGTCACTTCCTGAGAGCAATGTTCAAATGGCATTGAGAATTAGATAAACTGTGGCAAAAATCAGGGAAGTCAAAGATACTGCTACAGACAAAGCAGGAGAAGAAAATAGAAAAATTAGACAAAGATAATACTGCTGTTGAGTAATGTAAGATCTGCTGTAGTCCTATTCATGCCACTCATATTGAGTCAAAACATATGAAATCTAGAGTAAGGCTACAACAGATTGGTGTTGTATTTTTAAGACAGAAATAATGCAGATAACATACATTATTGCATGATATCATGATGCAGAGAAAAAAATATGTACAACATATAATTATATGCTTTGGACAATGACACTAAGATGGATGATTTATAAATGCTGGTAAACATCTCCTAGTGAAACCATTGACCACATTCATAACTTTTAAGCCCTGGTGATTTCCTTTATGCTGTACCTCCCTGAACTGTGAAGTTACTCAACCTAACTTAAAAAAAGCAGGCAGGCTAACCATGCAAATGCAGAGCTCAGCTTGAGGGAATTACCAAGCCTTCTCAGCAAGGTAAATTAATACACATTCATTCAACTGCATGAGCAATGTGTAGCTGCTGTTAGGCTGCTTCTGGTACCTGAGCTCAATCATTCAAACTATCTAAGACACCAGTGTGCTACAATGCCATCTGAAGTATGGATATAGTCTACTTCTACAGCAGTAATGATATCTGAAGTTCAGTGCAATAACTATGAAATCTCTAAAGCTCTCTGACTGGAATAATTGTACTCCCCTAGAAATTTCTTTTGCAATTGAAAACCTATAGCAAGGCAGTAGTCACTAAAATCAACATTAGTGCACAGTTCCCCAAAGCCATTGCTTTATTTGAAAGGCAGAATAAAAGGCTGTTGCCTGTGAAATCACCACGTATTAAACATTGGTGCATCTGTGTGTTTTA
This sequence comes from Anser brachyrhynchus, assembly GCF_964034855.1. Taxonomy (NCBI): domain Eukaryota; kingdom Metazoa; phylum Chordata; class Aves; order Anseriformes; family Anatidae; genus Anser; species Anser brachyrhynchus. The sequence goes on from NC_137695.1 coordinate 100,702,164, forward strand.
AGTGGCAATCAATGTAAAAGGTGTTTCTAGAGATTTTTTCTGTGCTGTTCTGGCCTGTTCCAATTAAGCATGTTTGATTTTTAGATTTGGAAGATTATCTCTGGTATTAGGCCACTTCTTGCACGGGTTTGTAAACAGAGAGGCTAAGATTTTTTTTGTGTCTTTTTTTTTTTTTAAGTAGTATATTAACATTCATAGTCCAGTATATAGAGATTTTTATTTTTTTTTTGAATCCCATAAACACCTCTACTGTACCCAAGTAGTTCCCATAAGGCCTAAATAACTTTCTTCTCAATCAATCTGAAATCAGATGGAAGTATAGAAATGTATTTTTTTTCTGTTCAGGACTTCACTTGTAACAGGAAGAAACCCAAAAGAAATAAACATCACTAAATGTCATCACATGTTGCTGTCACAGGGAATTCAATTTGAGAAGGCTGCTTATTTGCCAGTGTAATTAGATAGCATTTCCTACAGTAGAAAGATGCTTAGCTTTAAGGAGCTAGGGATGCAATTTCTCTAAATGACTGCCTTATGGTTAGAAATTACCTCAGGAGAAAAAAGAATGCCTGTATTTTAGTGCTCAGTGGTGCAAGTAGAGTATGGATTTCCATCCTATGCCTATTTAATATGCATTTTTAGTAAAGCTTGTATTTTGAAATTCTCTTATACTCCTTGTAAGTATTTTGTCAATATGGTAGTTGGCAGAGAAATATGGATTTCATTAACAGTGTTGGTGAAGAAAGGGACTATTACCAACTTCCAGCTAATATAATTTTATATGTTTATAATCACTTTATTTTGTGTACTATTGATAAGAGTATGTGTGCTTGTGTGTGTGAAGATGTCCTTGTATGCATTATTTCCATTCTCCCAGAGTAGATATCGGTGTATCCTACAAAGGATATACAATTAGAAAACCATTCAGGCTAAATAGGCTGACTGGCTAAAATTATGTACAACGGAATGTCACCTGATTATTTTCATTAATGAAAGGTCCTCAGTTATGAAAAACGTCATTTCTGAAGGCACAAAATATTCCAGAACACATATGAATACTCAAAAAAAAAACTCAAATAATTTGAATATCTGGTATTCATAACTACTTGTATCAATTAGCACAAATGGATTAACTATAATATTTAAAAATTCAGGGTTGTTTGTTTTCTACCGAGAGAGGAGTATTAGGAAGGGAAATGCTTTTGGTGAGAGGAGAATGATTTTTCTGGACCGGTTTGTCCATTGTCTTCCTTGAGGTTTAGACTTTTTAGTCTGTGGGCCAATCTTTTTCTATTAATGACACTGGTGCAAACAGCAGGATCATGCTAATGAAACTTGTAGATGACGTAAAGTTGAGAAACAAAATCAGCACAGAAGAGGATTGTAATGTCTTACAAGAAGATGAGGGTAGAGAACTGCAAGCAGGAGGCGGATGGCAGAGCTGCAGGCCCATTAAGATAGCCCTTAGGAATAAGAAAAGCACCTATGCCCTGTGAAGCAAAGAGATTAATATCCTCCTAAAGAGTGGGGGGTTATCAACAAAATCCATGCAGAACAACATGTTGTCCACCTTTGACTGGACCTTGCTCGCTCTATGAAAGAGACTGTAATGTTGGTACTTGAGATGGCAGACCATTCCTATGTTTTTATGTATAGTGTTATTCTTGATAATAAAACTAGAAGCTGCACACAGTCAAACACAACTATAAACCCTGCTATATTAAAACTCCTAATATCTGCATTCAGAAAGTTGGATTATAATGTCGTGGTGTAACAGTAAGTTATGTTTTCTTCTCTGAAGAGACATGTAATTTCTAATTAAATTTCCTTGTTAATTTCTAATTCAACCTACTAGTATTTAGAACCAAAATGCAAGTATGTGTTACCATTCAGAACAGGTTTTGAGTGGGCCAAATTACTCCTTTATCAGCTCATCAGAGTACTGTTTGAGCAGGAATTAAGTTTTTCTCCAAAAGAACAATAAAAATCAAAATATATATGTTACTGTAGATGATAGTACAGTAGAAAATGTCTTTGCTTGAGTAGAGGTCATGATTCAAAGCTAAATCAGTGCCATCTTTTTTTTTTTTTTTTTTTTTTTTTTGGGAGGGGAGGGGAGGTGCGGGATGGAGGGGGAGGGCATGGACGAAGGGGGAACATACATTTCAACCTGCTTGGGTTTAGGCTGAAGGTGAAACCATGAAAAAGTAGAATTGAGAAAACATTTTCTTGGAAATTAAGTGGCATAAATAAAACCATAAGAAAGAAAGAAAGAAAGACAGAAAGAGAAAGAAAGAAAGAGAAAGAAGGAAGGGGGGAAGGAAGGAAGGAAGGAAGGAAGGAAGGAAGGAAGGAAGGAAGGAAGGAAGGAAGGAAGGAAGGAAGGAAAGAAAAAAGAAAGAAAGAAAAAGAAAGAAAGAGAAAGAAAGAGAAAGAAAGAAAGAAAGAGAAAGAAAGAAAGAAAGAAAGAAAGAAAGAAAGAAAGAAAGAAAGAAAGAAAGAAAGAAAGAAAGAAAGAAAGAAAGAAAAAGAAAGAAAGGGAGAAAGAAAGAGAGAGAAAGAGAAAGAAAGAGAAAGAGAGAGAGAAAGAGAGAAAGAGAGAGAGAAAAAGAAAGAAAGAAAGAAAGAAAGAAAGAAAGAAAGAAAGAAAGAAAGAAAGAAAGAAAGAAAGAAAGAAAGAAAGAAAGAAAGAGAAAGAAAAAGAAAGAAAGAAAGAAAGAGAAAGAAAAAGAAAGAAAGAAAGGAAAGGAAGGAAAGGAAGGAAGGAAGGAAGGAAGGAAGGAAGGAAGGAAGGAAGGAAGGAAGGAAGGAAGGAAGGAAGGAAAAGAATGAAGTCTCATTCAAAGCAAAAGCTGTGAATGCTTTTTTAGTTCTTGAAATACTTGCTTCACTTCTCTCCTGTGACCTGACTGTCACTTGGCATGAGTAATGAGTACTTCTCGCTAGGTCTGCGTTTCTCATCAGAGGGCAATAAGCAGGTAAAGAATAAAGGGTCATCAAATGACAAAGGATCTTAGTACAGACAGTTACAGAAACCCTGGGAAATTCCAATGAGTACAGTAATAATGTGGTTAGGAAGCTGAGTACTTTCTTTGTGCACATCCTATGTTTTATTCTTTTCCTTGGTGATATGAGAGAGACAATTTTTAAACCACAATGTTGCACTAGAGATAAATGTATTTGAGATTAATTTTAAACTAAGCAGATGTGAACCAAAGATCCCCAAAATTTGAGAAATTCTTGAAAATGTATTGGAAATTTGGAAACCAAATAAAATGTATCAGCAATCCCGACATGAAAGCTCCTGACCTGTATTACTGAGAGTGAGATAATGAATAAATAATCTGTAATAGGCACTGCAGTGCCTATCACTTCTTTGACAGAAGTGATCATTAGTCTAACTTACAACATTGCTCAGATGTTTTTGTTAACTATTTCTCACTATTTTATGTAACCTGGTAAAATAAATTATTTAAAATTTGTTAGTTTAATTTGAAAGCATGTTTGTTACTGATAACTGAAATCTGTCATTTTCGGCTTGCAGGAAACCATGAAGCCACCATTGCTCTAGCTGCAGATGATGTTACTTAAAATGAGTAGTTTTCAAATTAGTAGGTCTACATCAAATGCTTAAAAAGGGATTTAGCTGACCTGAGTTTTCAGATTGGTATTTGAACATAACATGTTGCAACAACTTGTTCTAAAACACCTCCAAAAATGATGTTTTAGGATATCAGGTAAACATTTTTTTTTTAACAATATTTTAATATAGGTTAGTTACATTCACATGTATATCACTCACATAGATATCTCCAATGCACATATGCATGTATACACAAAATACTCTCCCCCTCCCCATTTTTTTTGGTGTTGGATTTTATATGGCTTTTAGAGCTGTTTTGGAGTTTACTAAGATGGTCCAAGACATCTCATTTGTATTGTGTTCTTTTCTAAAGTCTGAAATGGTCTAAATTGAGTATTGTAATATAAATTTATTATTTTAAGTACTTATTGTGCATATTTCTCAGCTTCATTTGAGACATTTTCTTAACTTACTGACACTGTCAGTGATGAAAACTCTTCAAATAAACAAAGGCCCTGCTCACTTATGTAGGTATCTTCAAGATGATGTATCCACTTAGTAGAGAGAGATTAAGATAATTCCTTCAAACATTGTGAGGTTTAAAGGGGTTTTCTTCCTATTTTGACATGAAGCTCTGAAGAGTGTTTCCACAGAGATATGAAACTTTCTTATGAAAGCAGTTGCTCAGACTTCAAACATTTTTCACATTAATAGGGAAAAAAATAATTGCAGAAGTGATAAGGTTACCCCAAAGTCAAAAATTAAGACTGGAATTTGTACATCAGACAAAGATCAGGGGAAACAAAATGTTCCCCTCATCAGACTGTATAAATGTCTCTGTTTTGAGTATATCTTCAGTATAAATCCAATATCTGTTAGAAGAGCATATGGTAGTCTTTACAGTATTACTGATTTTCTTCCAGGTAATATATAAGATAAATTCCAAGCCCTTTAGGGAAACAGAGAGAGGAGAGATACAGAGAGAGAGAGAGAGAGTCTTCAGTAGGTGCTGCCTACTCAAGCTGTTTTTAATTAGTAACTAAGTTAAATTCCTCCAGCTGTGGGAAATGTTATACAATTTTCCAGATAAAACTATGTTTAAACTGTTTCCAGCCTAAGTGGAAGTAATAGGTGTAAGGGACAAAAGCAATGGTTTCCTTGAATTTTGTCTTGTGCTACTCTGTGTCTCTTCCTGACCTACTCCCCTTCAGGCCAACACAAGAACTAAAACCCATCACTACTGAAGGCCAGCTAAGAAATATGCTTCCTGGCACTCAAATAATAAATAAATAAATAAATAAATAAATAACAACAATAATAATAACAATAACACATTTAAATGTCTGGCTACTGTCCTCCATTCCTGTCAAGGAACAGTGAGAGCCAGTTGCTCCCTGAGGGACAGGGAGCCACGACCTGAGGGTGACCTGGCACAGGCCATGCACCAGTGTGCAGTCCCACAGTATGTGAACACAGCAGGCAGAGCTGGTGCAGGACCCTGGTGGCAAGGTCCACTAACACTCCTAGACAAGGCATAAGCCAGGTCCACACAGGGTGTCTCATCAGGAGCAAAAGGAGAAAGGGCCAAAGGCAAGACTGGAAATAAATGACAGTTTATGTACAAGATATCCATCTAGGGAACAAAGCTACCTAACATAGCTTCAGAGTCAATGTAGGGGACAAGGTCAGAGAAAGGACTAGAGACCTGCATACCTACAACATAGCTTAGGAAGGAATGATGTCTCCCAACCATAATTCCTGACACCCCAGCTATCTTTGATCTTTTATTCAATGTGGGTACAGAAACTGTAATTCTTCACTGCTGTTCTTCAACTTATTATATTATTGGTTTAATTCCAAATGAAAGGTCAACCTTGCATTTAAAAGCTCTTCAGCCTTCATGTAAGCTTCGTGCAGAAACCTATTCAAAAAGTGCATGTGTCTGTCCCTTCTTGGCTTCTCATAGAATTATAGCCCTAAGTGATACATCCACACACCTCTTAAATACCTCCAGAGATGGCAACTCCACCACTTTCCAGTAGTTGTAGAGATGAAGTCTCCCCTCTGCTTCCTTTGTTCCAGACTAAACAACCCCAATTCCCCCAGCCACTCCTCATATGTCTTGTTTTCTAGTCCCTTCACCACCTTTCTTGCTCTCCTCTAAATACACTACAGCAGACTTAATATCTTTCTTGTAGTTCTCTTTTAATTCTGATTGAGCCCCAGAAGTAGTTTTGGTAGTCATCTCCATCTGTGCCCTTAAGAGCTCTCTCTCTGGTACATGATCCTCATTTTCTGTAAAACTTTATCTGGTACAACATGTTTAAGGCAATAAAATGTTTTCAAGCTTTACTTACATTGTTAGAATTTCTGATACTGTATAAAGTATTTTCTCACATTAATAAGAGTTGAGGAAAGAATAGCTGAGTTTCAATTTTGAAAACATTTAATAAGAAATAAATAGACAAAACTTAAAGGCTTTTTTGGAAAAAAAAAAAAAAAAGGTTTTTACAAGACCCATAAGTAATCCTCTGACCTCTTAGCCTTTTAACCTGTATTTTTTTAAATAAAAAAAAAAAGCAAAAAAATTCTTCTGAGCAAAATGTGGCTTTCTAAACTTGTTGAGTTTAAAAAACTGTTTCCAACAAAAGAATGTTTCTTAAGAATCAATTATTCAGCTATAATTCAAGGTTGTGAGTTAATTACTTCCTAATAATTAGCTTTAATTCATTTTGTAAAAGTTCTTTCCAGTAAAGACAGCTACATTTCTAGTTTGGAGAAGAGGAAACAGAGTGCCTCTACTCTTTTTAAATAAATGAAAGTTTATATCTGAAGTTATTACCAAATAGTACTTGATTTTCCTTTGAAACTGGGATTTTTTTATTTTTTATTTTTTTAGGAAAAAATCGTTATAAATTGGATGTATCCTCTCAGGCTTTAAAAAATACTCAGACTTTATTATCTTTTAGATAATAGAATGTATTTTAAGTCAGCAGGTGAAGTACATTTGTATACTACCTTAGAAAGTGGGTAATATCTTTTCCTTCAAAGACTATATTTTACCCATCAATAGCACAGTTCACAACTTTTCTCCTTCAATCACCCACAAGATTTAACACAATTATTTTGTAGAACCAGATATTATAGATAAATAAAGTAAGCCATATTGGATACTTTAAAGGAAGTACAGGAGAGATCTGGAGAAGCCAACATGGATATTTAGGTAACATTGTCTTACAGATGTAGCAGAAGAGTAAAAGAAGTAATGATGGTAAAACTGAATATGAATAGTATATGACCGAAACAGGATTTTCCTTTATGCATAAAGTTCCAATATTTCAACATCAATGTCCCAAATTACCCATATTAGAATAGATTTTTTTAGTGGAACTTTTCTTTTTTTTTTTTTTTTTGTTTTAAATACGCACCATTACAAGGTTAAAAAAATGATGTAAGCCTGAAAATTTAGAGTTTTTAAAAAATTTAGACAGTTTTTAATGTTTGAAGTCAAACAGAAAAGTTGGTGGTGTAAAAAAATAGTACATTTGGACTTTCCCTATTGAACATTTGTTGCTATTTCAAAAAAACATGTTTTGCTTTTGACAAAGCTACTTTTATAGCTGACATCTGTTTTGCTAAAAAAATTTCGGCATGACCTACTAGGGGATTTTTGGTTGCAAGAAAGAATATTAGAGAATATATATATGTATATATATATATATAAATTAATTATATATTATTATTAATAATAATAATAATAATAAAGGATTAAAAGGATTTAGTGATATAACCAAGAAGAATTTGTTCTGTTTGAAACTCAAGAGAACCAACATGTTCAGCTGGACATTGTGTGGCTGAAAACTGAAATTGTATAGCTCAAATATTCCTTTCAGACACAAATGCAAGATATTTTTTTAATATTCTGTATGTGAAATGTGTACCTTTCTATAAATACATTCTAGAAATACATAAAACATACATATACATGTATCGATATACTCATATATGTCTCTGTCTGTGTGTGATACATGGATATTAATTTTAATCCAGTTATTTTAAGAGCTGTGAAGAATGCTTCTGATGGATGACAACTCAGACAATCCACAAATGTAGATGTATACTCTGTACATATTTTTTAAAACTATCTATGGTGGAATATCAGACTATGTAAAGCCAAAGTCACTTTGTTTGTTTGTTTGTTTGTTTATTTTTTTCCAGAGAAATAACTTGTAGATTTGAGTGTTGTGATGTATTACAAATGGCAATAATAATAGTATTCATAATACACTGAATATTTAAATTCACTTTGTTGCAAAATTGAAAGTTAATTTTTACATTAAAAATCAAGATAAATTACGTGAATTGTCTTGACTGAAAGCAATGGCAATGCATAGATAACTGCTTGAATCCACGTCACCTGTCATGGCCCCAGTTATGCAGGGCCACATGCCAAGTGACAATGACTATTCTGGCTACATCCTTTCCCGTTGCCCTTTGACAGAGCTGAGTTGGGACTGAGCAGCCTCTAGGCTGACTCTACTGTGGCTAGGAGTCTTTCCAAGACAGATGCCTTTTTAGCTGGTAGAATTTCGTGCTTTCTTTTCCTTTTGTATTTTGGAGGAAACTGAGGTGCCAGAGTAGTTCTGAGATCATAACTCATTTGTTTTATCCTTTCATGACATGACATGACATTGTTATTATCCTGTAGTGTCTCCCACTTTCATTCCTCAAACTTACTGGAAGTCTGTCACCAGTTTGTGTGCCAAGTAAGAGAAGTACAAGCAGGCTAAGAAGAATGAACGTCTAGCCCCAAATGCCCAAACCCCCGTTGCTACTTGATTTAAGCAGAAGACCAAAGTTATGGGAAACTGGCTGAAAAAATTATGGACGAAACTACTACAGTTCAAGACCTGGGCTGTGTTTCAAGGCTTGGGCTGTTGAGTTACATCTTCTCTAGAGGCAGCTCTGTGGTGTTATGTAGATTTTCTGGTGGTTTGTTTGTTTGTTGACTCGTTTATTTATTATTATTCAGGTTCAGGACTTTATGGAGGCAGCTCTACTGCTGTACGCAGTGGAGACAGAATCTAGTTCTGGAAATCAATACAGATTTCTAAGTCATCTTAGTAGATGAGGCAGGCTGGAGATGACGATATTAGCACAAATAGTCAAACTGTTCCATATGGTCTGGTTGTGCTCCTGAACACTATACAAACAACAAACATCACTAAAGTATCTAAGGAAAGCTGTGCATTACAGCCTGATAGTGAACAAAAATGTTAAATGGAATTTTATTGACATAAAAGCTGTCTGTGTGGCTAGGCCCAAAGAGTTGTGGTGAATGGAATCAAATCTAGTTGGAGGCCAGTCACTAGTGGTGTCCCCCAGGGCTCAGCATTGAGGCCAATTGTCTTCAGTATCTTCATCAATGATCTGCACATGGGGATCGAGTGCACCCTCAGTATGTTTGCAGATGACACCACGTTAGGAGCGAGTGTCGATCTGCTCGAGGGTAGGAAGGCTCTGCAGAGGGATCTGAATAGGCACGACAGATGGGCTGAGGCTGACTGTATGAAGTTCAACAAGGCTAAGTGCCGGGTCCTGCACCTTGGGCACAACAACCCCAAGCAGCGCTACAGGATGGGTGAAGAGTGGCTGGAAAGCTGCCAGTCGGAAAGGGACCTGGGGGCATCGGTGGCTAGTCGGCTGAATATGAAGCAGCAGTGTGCTCAGGGAGCCAGCAGTGTGCTCAGTTGGCCAGCAGTGTGCTCAGAAGGCCAACAGCATGCTGGCTTCTAACAGGAATAGTGTGGTCAGCAGGACTAGGGAAGTGATTGTCCCTCTGCACTCGGCCCCAGTGAGGCCACACCTCAAGTACTGTGTTCAGCTCTGGGGTCTCCAATATAAGAAGGACATTGAGCTATTAGAACGAGTCCAGAGGAGAGCCATAAAGACAATCAAAGGGCTGGACCACCTCTCCTATGAAGACAGGCTGAGGGAGTTGGGATTGTTGAGCCTGGATTAGAGAAAGCTCCAGAAAGACCTTAGAGTGGCATTCTAATACCTAAAGGAAAGCTGGGAAGGGACTCTTCATCAGAGAGTGCAGTGATAGGACTAGGGGTAATGGTTTTAAAATGAAAGAGGGTAGATTTCAATCCAGCACTAGAAAGACGTTCTTTACTCAATGGGCGGTGAGTCTGGTGGAAGGTGTCCCTGCCCATGGCAGGGGCATTGGAATGAGATGATCTTTAAGGTCCTTTCCAACACAAAATATTCTGTGATTCTGTGATTCTGTTATGATATGTTACCAATTTGACTTTTTCCATGTACAGCAAAAGGAAATGCATAGGAACAACAATATGGCTGTCACTTAAATAAATAAATAAATGAAAATTAAAAAGCAGTATTCTACTGTAGTCTACTAAATTCACAAAATAACATATGACAGGGTCTTTGTGTGATTCAATTAACTTTTGATTTTGGTTTCAATAGATTATTTGCTCCACCTGCTTTTCAATTCTAAAAAAAAAGTTGTTCTATTGATTTTGTTTATTTTTTCATTCCTCACTTTAAGTTGCCTTATGTGCAGAGAATTGTGCTGACAACACCAAAAGAAAAACACCAATTGGCAGACATATGGGATTTCACAGATAGCTGGTTAGGTTGTTTCTATAATGGAAAATTTGCAGAGTTGTGTCAAAAAAATAATGACAAATGGAGCTACAGAATTCTACAGGACGTGCTTCTTTGCCTCAAGGTAGTTATTAGAATATTTTCTTGATATTTTACCTCTTGGATGTGCTGACTTTTTGTCATGATATTGTAGTTAAATTGCTTTACTTATATCCACAACCTTTAAAAACATGAATCACAAAACAAGAATCTCAGATGATGATTCTTTTACAACAGTATCAGTGTATTATGAGAACCATTCAATTAAAAATAATTATGAGGCATGAGTGCACTTTGGATTAAAGATGCATAGAATGCAAGGATTTTTTTTTTTCTTTTTTCTTTTTAACATCTTTGCAGCCAGTTCTAGGCACATAATCTTGACACATGCTCTCTCAGCATGTTAGTTCAGTTGCTACATATTTCTACTGCTCCAAACCAGAAGTAATCTGGTATTTAGCACTAAGGCAAAATCCTTTTTCATGTATAAGAGAGAAAAACTGCTTCTGAATGCCAAGTTATTCAAAATTGCCATTAATAACAACATACTTATTTCTTCATTTCAGAGACATAAATGAAAACATGATCTTGGAGGTCTTTTCCAACCTTAATGGTTCTATGATTCTATAATATTACAATACATACACTGACAAATTAATCTTTGTATTCATGTCTACAAGAAAGCCATTAAAAAAGGCTAAACTGTATTAACATTGGTGAATTATTGGAAAATTGTAACACTTGGTCTTTACTCCTTGTGCCTAGTAACATCTCATCATTGAAATTAACACCAAAAGCCCTTATGATGTCTAATAAGCAGAACCGAGTTGTCTATCTCTCCTTTTCACACAAGGTAGGTAATTATACCTATTATTTTTTTCCAGTGTTATTGTCTGCAATTGCTGCATAATCCCAATTAAGTGTTTAATAACATTGCTTAAATAGAGGGAATTGATAAAAATACTTACATTTTCAGGAAGCTTCTGGAATATACATTAGTTTTTTGTTTGTTTGTTTGTTTGTTTGTTTTTAAATTGTAATTATTTATTTATTTATTTATTTATTTTCATATATATTTGTTACATGAAGCCTAAACAGCCAATTTTAACTTCTGGACATAAAAAAGGCCCAGAATAGCAGCCAACATAGTTTTCAGATGTGGTAGTATTCAGTGTGGTAATCAACTTCAGAATACGTTAAGATACATTCCTTCTTGGTTAAATATGGAAAAAAAAAAAAACCTACTATAAAAATATAATTAGTATATTGACAGGTAGCTGTATCCTCTTTCTCTGAATGAATCAGAAAAGAGTGTAGTCTCTGCTATAGGCTGCATGGCAAGCTTTAACTTTCTCTACAATTTCCTCAACTAAAGTGCACCCTATCTGACTGATCTACAGCATACCTTCTCTACTGATTGGTCTCCTTGCAGATCCATGTAAAACTTCAAGTAACTGAACAGTATTTGCAGCTGTACTGAACAATTCTCCTCCCTGGTGTTTAGTTAAAAGCAACCTGTGAATGACTGACCAGTGCAGAAGTCTACACAACTTACTTTTCAGTGTTTTGGAGGGAGTCATCCTCCAGGTCCTAGGATACAGCAGTGAAGGTAAGAGAAATCATATTACAGTTACTCTCATCAAATTGTAGGGCTGATTCCAAAGAATGAGATGCAGAAGGCACAGAGAAGGGAAGGTGCACCCTACTCTGAAACTGTGATCCAAAAAATTCTTGCCATCATTTGCTGATCCCTGGAAGCAGTTTCTAAATTCCCTAAGAAATGTAGTGTATAATTTTTACACTGCTAATCTGCAACAGAAGTACCCTGGAGTGATTTGTGGGGCCTCAAAATGGTCAAGACTATTGAGTGCCCTGTGCATTTGCATTTGCTTCCTTTTGAAAAATGACACCAAGAGATGAAGCACCAGAGATTTTTTATTTTTATTTATATATTTTTTTAATATATATAGACTAATGTTTGAAGCTTTTATGGGGAAGTGAGAGATCAGTTTTCTCTGCAGTCTAAGGGGGTCTTACACACCCCTTCTGAAAGCGTACTCAAATTGTGAATGAAAGTAACAGCTAACCTCAACTACAAGAGGGAAGACAACAACTGTATAAGTTGTGTTGCTGTCCTCTGTGTTGAATCTAGAAAGAGTCCCAAGAAAGAGAAAATACTTAAGTTGTTCAAGAAGTAGAGAACAGATCTCGCCTCTGTAGAGTTTCATAGACTCGGGCAAAAGGGTAACCACATGTATAGTCCTCTAGCCCTCTGAAGTGGAAAGAAGGGATTTGAACTCTTCCAGGGAAACTAGGAACTGGCCCTGGGCTCTGTTTCCCATACAAGTGTTGTGGCTGTGTATTTTTCTGCACAGGGTAAACAGTTATACCACTGTTGTTGGTCTCATGCTATAGGCATGTGTTGAAACGAAACATTAGGCTCAGGTTAGTTTTCCAAAACAAATGTTTTATTCATCTACCCTGAAGAAAGGATTACTGGTTTTGCATATTAAACAGTTTAGAGGTCCTTCTGAATCTCTGACTTTGGTGCCCAAACTATAGGGAAAATTTGGAATACAGAATTTGACATTAGGGAGACAAGTGCTAATCACTATTATTTTTTTTTTCTAATTTATCTTTTGAAGCCCCTAATTAAAGAACCATTTTAAATTTTACATTCCAGTCATGGATCTGTCAAATAAAGTGCTGACGGAGCAGCAGTAACTTGTGGAACCCTATATCTTTTATTGTTTATTATCTCAATTCTGCCGGAATATTTAGAGCCAATCCATTAACTACAATACATTAGCGTCACATCTCTCTGGTAAATCTTTTAAGTGTTAATTCACAATGAGATTATGGTGTATTGGTTTTGTAATTTTAAAGAAAAATTAAACTTCTTGCCCTTAGTTAATTACTTTGGATTCTTCAAAGAATTAACACCTTGATCATACAAGTATTTTCTTGAAAACATGTTTTTTTTTGCATCCTTAGTGGTGTGGAATAGATCTGATGAAGAAAGATCAGCCCTGTACAAAACTAGAACTATTTAACCATCCTTAAAATATACCTTTTAGTAGAGTGTCAGGCATTACTGTGTGCTACATCAACATCTAAATTACTCTGTAGATGACTGAGTACATCTTAAATGTCAGTTCCCAATTTTTGATTTTATAGTTTAGATTTTAATCATAGAATCATAGAATCATAGAATATCCCGAGTTGGAAGGGACCCATAAGGATCATCAAGTCCAACTCCTGGCACCGCGCAGGTCTGCCCAAAAGTTTAGACCATGTGACTAAGTGCACAGTCCAATCTCTTCTTAAATTCAGACAGGCTCGGTGCAGTGATTACTTCACTGGGGAGCCTGTTCCAGTGTGCAACCACCCTCTCGGTGAAGAACCTCTTCCTGATGTCCAGCCTAAACTTCCCCTGCCTCAGCTTGACACCATTCCCACGGGTCCTGTCACTGGTGATAACATAGAATAGGTCACCTGCCTCTCCACTCCCCCTCGCGAGGAAGTTGTAGACTGCGATGAGGTCCCCCCTCAGCCTCCTCTTCTCCAGGTTGAACAGGCCCAGTGACATCTAATAATGTGACATCTTAATTAATCTTAATTAATAGTGACATCTGTCTTCATTATTATTTCTACATCTTCCTTTATTTCTACATCTCTCTCCCCCCCCCCCCCCAGCCCCCCCACCCCCAAATAAATAAATAAATAGAAAGTTACTAGTCTTGTCTAAAAGGGTACTTCTTGTGGTTTAACCCAGCAGGCAGCTAAGCACTATACAGCCATACGCTCACTCTCCCACAATGGGATGGGGAAGAGAATCAAAAACTGTGAGAAGTCATCAGGTGAAATGGAAGATTTACTAAGAAAGGAGGAAAAAATAAACAGTAAAGAATAATAATAATGAAAAAGAGTGATGCAAAACACAATTGCTCACCACCAGAGGATTAATGCCCAGCCAGTTCCTGAGCAATGGCGGCGCCCAGCCAACATCCCCCAGCTTATTGCTGAGCATGCCACCGTACGGTATGGGACATCCATCTATTTGGTCAACTGGGACCAGCTACTCTGTCTGTGTCCCCTCCCAGCTCCTTGTGCATCCCCAGCTTCCTTGCTGGAAGGGCAGCATGAGAAGCTGAAAAGTCCTTGGCTCTGTGTAAGCACTGCTCTGCTACAACTAAAATATCAGTATGTTATCAACATTGCTCTCATCCTAAGTCCAAAACACAGTACCATAGCAGCTACTAGGAAGAAAATTAACTCTATCTCAGCTGAAACCGGGACACTTCCCCAACTTCTCTCAGGTGTAGAGGGAAGGTTGTTTTGAGGGTCATTCTATGAAGGTAAGCTCTTTCAAATGGGAAGCCCTGCACATCATTAAGAGTCCATAAATACAACAGTCTCTCAACACAGTGCAAAAGTTGAAGAACAATAAAGACTGAGCTATTTTCAAATGAATAGCCTACTTCTACTATAGGCTATATAGCCTTGAAATATTATGCAAGAATGGATTTTGATAAAATTCATTTTGTGTTATCCAGATGTAACACGTAGCTGCTGAATTAAAATTTTCTGATAGATAAAGAAGAGGTTTTACACATAAAAGCACACTGGTGAAGTTCATGGGAAGAAGGTCAAAATGGGGATTTGGTAAATACTTCAGGCTTTCAGCTGACATTTTAAATTAGACAGTTCAGGAGCAAGAGCAAAAATCATTGAAAAAATACTATTATATCGTTTTACAAGTGTCAGCAACCTTGTTTGGGATCATTCCCTTATTGACTTAGACAAGATGACCAATTCACAAAGTGCATGTGGATACATGCCTATACAAAATTACATTTAATATTGGGGCATCACATCCTTAGTAGAACATTGACAGTCAATGCCTCAATATCATACTAATTTTTAAGATATCACTATAACTAACTAATCAGTTAACTAACTAGCTATTTCAACTTGCAGATTCCATCTAATACTTGTTAAAACCCTCATTCCCCATTCCCCTGCACTACTCAGAGGTGTGGAAGAGGTAGAGGAGTTGGAGCTGAAAGACTGAAATTGAACCTGGGAAGAAGGGGAGAGGGTTGGGAGGGTAGAGGTGAAGGGAAGGTGTTTCAGTTTTTTTGTTTCTTAACATCCTACTCTGTTATTAATTAGCAATAATTTTAATTAATTTTTCCCAAATTGAGCCAGTCTTGCTCTTGACAGTAATCCCTGCCTTTAAGTTAGTCCACCATTTTTTATTATTTTTTTTTACTCCCTTACCTCCCACCCCATCCTGTTGAGCTGGGTGGGCATCTGACTGCTGGCCACAGTCAAACCACCACATTGCAATACAAATCTTCCAAGTACCTATGCCTTTTCTTTCATGTTATATTCACCCTTCCAACATCTCTTTGGTTCCTGTGGTTGATGGTGCTAGACTTCCTCAAGCAGGAAGGTGGTGTCAGTGTAAACTCTTTGTTGCATTCTTTGCTGGGAGTGGTTGTATCCGTGTCATAACATTCACTTCCTTCTCAGTCTTGAGTTTACTTAAGGTGGTTGCCGTACAGTTTTTGTCGCAGCCTGCTTTCTTTTCTCCGGTTCCCAGCTGAAGTTTGAAAGTTGCATTATAGCTTTTTTCAGCCCCAATAATTTTGGAAGTGCATTGTGTTTTAGAAAATGAGCACCTAGGTTTCTGAAACGTTTCCATATATTGTATTCCAGGGTGGATGCTTGGTTGAATGGGGTCTTGGGCAACCTGATATTGTAGAAAGGTGTCCCTTGCCTATGACATGAGAGTTAGAACTGGGCATTCTTTAACATTCTTTCCAACCCAAACCATTCTATGATTCTATGATTCTCAGAACTTAGGCAATAGTCATTTAAGCAATATACAATGTATATATATAAATATAATATCACAAGTAAAACAAGATAAAAACAAGATAAAACAAGATCAGGCTGAGAAAAAGCCAGACAAGCCTTCTGAACCTGTACTGTCAGGCTGTTGTAAAGTCTACAGACTTCTAACAACATTGGTAAAGTTTGTATGTACTGACACATATCTAAATGTAGAGTGCATAGTAAGCTCTGATACTTTTTCAAGCACAG
This sequence comes from Anser brachyrhynchus, assembly GCF_964034855.1. Lineage (NCBI taxonomy): Eukaryota > Metazoa > Chordata > Aves > Anseriformes > Anatidae > Anser > Anser brachyrhynchus. The sequence continues at coordinate 100,718,527 of NC_137695.1, forward strand.
AACAACATGGAAGGACCATAGCCAAACCCATCCAATGACCATCATCACCATAGGAAGCTACTTTATAAGCAGAACAGCAGCAAGAGATTTTTGATGTTCTTCATTACAAAATTCAGTACGTTGACAGCATTTTATCAGCATATCAGCGGCTAATGTGCTTTTCTTTCTGCATTGGTCAGATCAATGATTATATTAGAAAGAGTAGGTTGCTGTGGCTATGCACATCTTGTAATGAAGTTTGTCTCACAGACTAATCTGTATTCAGTTCATTTCTCATGCTGAGATCACAAGTTAGAAGTCATAATGTTGATTGACATAGAGTGCACAACACATCTCACTGGAAATCACATTCAGCATCAGCAGTTGAGGGTCTAACTTTGCTAACCTAACATTAAATAAGTTAAATATTTTCAGTGTAGGCAGGCCCTTGGCAGCAAGTTCTGAGTGTTGTTAATTTATATGCATATGTTCCAAATGCTCAAACAGGACCAATTTTGAAGGTCATTATTAAATCCTTTGGTAAACTTTCCACTCACATGTCTTTTCCTTCACTAACCCCCAGCTTCAATGAAGTTCTGGACTGAGTGCAAATAAATCATTTGAGCCACTCAGAAAATGCTTGTGAGTGATAAAACTTCTGGCTTTGAGAAGCTGAGTTTACAGTACCTTTTAATTACCCTTGTTCAGACAGTTTCTTAAAATATGGATCTTTAAATTTGTGCCTTTTTTTTCATGTAGCTATTAAAACGTGATTAAAATGTAATGTTCCTTCTCTCCTATAATTGGGAACACAGACTGTGGGGTATTGTTATTTCCAATGTGAACAAAGGAGCTCCAAATAAGCAGCAACTGTGAAACTATGCTGTAGAAGTAAAGAAACAAACAAAAATAACAATGACACATGACAGCTGGAGGTAAGAGTTAGAAAAGGATCACACTCCAGCCATGGGGGAATGGACTTACCTCTGAATATGGTATTTCCTAACTTCAGGAACATAAGCCATATGGGGCTTATACAACTGCAAAACTTGATCCATTGTCATAGTTTTCACATTTTCCCACAAAAGGGTAATGCTGTACATCTTTTCAACCTATCTTGCTTTTAAATACTTAAGAAACTTAAAATTTCTTTGACTTGCATGATATGATTCTGAGGGCATGCACATAGCTTATTGAACTAGAGTCAGGAAGGATTTCAGGCTTAAATCCATTTAGCAACAAATGCTTCTCCTAGATGCATTTGGATAACCCTTGTTGATTTTAATGCATCAGCAGGTCACATTTGGCCCATGGTCAAGGCTAATTTTAATACTAAATTTTATTCTTGTACTGTTCTGTTTAAGTGCAGGACATGAAAAGCTGATGTTATTCCAGAATAAATATATCTTTTCAATATTAACTCTTTTTTTTTTTTTTTTCTTTTCCTTACCAATGTAGTGATATTTTAAACTAGAATTTAAAGCCTCAATAATCATATATATACTGGAAGCATTAATTGATTGTCCCATTGCAAATTTATGTCAAAGATTATTGCGATCATGTGGCTTTCCTGCATAAAGTATGCATATAAAGGTTGAGAGTTATCTAAAGATAGGTATCCATTCCTCTGCCTCACTCCATTGTTAAGATTGGAAGCAATATTTGTCTTTTCAAAGTGTTATCTTTTATGACTGGTTATTCAGGAGTACAGGTAAGTTTAGGGGGACTATACTACTTAAAGATTCTTTTACTGGGCTTTTCCGTATTGTATCCTGCATCACTCCTAAACTCTGCTTCTTCCCACAGTTCATGAATAAGTCTGTTCATGCAAGCAGTCTGCACAGAGTCTGTGTTATTACACATACTTGAATAACTGTAAATTCTCTTCAAATATGCACAGTAAAATTCAAACAAATTTACCCCAAATAGTCAAAAACGAATAATGAAAATAATGAAAAATAAATAGGCAAATATGCTCAAACTGCAGTTTGCACTGCTAAACTCTAACATGTAGACTTTAATGATATAAAATACAGAAGTTGTACAATAACATGGAAAGTATTAGAAAGATTTGATTGTTTTTACAAGGTGTGTTAAAATCCTAATTCAGCGAAAGCAATTCAGCATTTTAAATGTCCTGTCCCATGCTTATCCTTCAGCTTCAGTTTGTATTTGCAGAACATTTTCCCGCAAGCTCAAAGGGTAATTTTTTTGTTTGCTCTCATTTCTCTTTTTGATGTATGAGTTATTCTTCCAATAAATTAAATCTACAAATAAAATACTGATGTTTAAGAAAGTCTCATGAAAAGACTTGGATTTTGTCTGTATGTTTAGAATTTTGAAAATAAATAATTACTGCTGCATTTGTTAAAACAAAACCTGTGCCTCTTAGAAAATGGAGTGGGAAGTAAATTATGAAGAAAATGCTTTTCTTTCCACAAGCTCTTGTAAGGAAATATTTGTTTGGTTTTTATTCAACCCCTGCTGATTAATTTCACTCATAAATCTGGCTGCTGTCTTAGAATTCTTGATCACTTAAAATCAACATAATTATAATTACATGGAATCTGACATTTCTTCATAATACTGAGCTTGTACTATACACAATCAAGCTTTTAATCTAAAGACAATCTTAGCATCCCTTGTCATAAAATGTATATCCAAAGTTTTGGCCATTATCAATATTCCACAGCAAGTAAATATAAAACAAACAAACAAAAGAAACAAACCAACAACAACAACAACAACAGCAACAAAACACAAACAAAACAAACAACAACAAAAACAAACAAACAAGGAAGCAAAAAAACACTTAACCTGTTCAAAGAATCCATCCTGTTAAATGAACAAATCAGTAGCTAGTGACACCTGAGAGCTTCTTTTGATATTAATTCTTTCAAAGGCAATAAAATACATTAGAGAATGTATACTAAGGAACTTAAAGGTACAATTAATATAATAAATCACTTTACATTATAGATACTGTGTCTTTTAAAATTTAAAATATTTTGAATATTTTAAAATGTCATTCTTTGAGAAAGGTAGATGAAAAGGAGCATAAGATAATAATGATAAAAGTAGTTTATTATGGATTATATGCGTTAAGAGAAGTTACTTATAAAGCTACTCAACTGACTTTGCTAATTTCATTGCTTATTTAAATGTAAATTTTTGCAACAAGTATAGCATGCAACTTCATTTCACATATGGATAGGACCTGCTATCAATCTTTTAGGATATCCTATCAAGATTATAAAAATTGCTTGAGATCTGTTTCCCTCTAGAATCATCCATACAAGCATTCAAACATATCTACATTTTCATTTGACTTAAAGCAGTTCCAAAAATTCTATTAGCATTTAATTTTAAAGATTGATTAGATGCTTAACCATATGTTAACTCAAACATTTCCCCCCACACCTTTACAAGACAAACAATATAGTGCCATTATTTTTGTGGCACATTGCTGTCACTGAATAGATCCATTTATTTATTTATTTATTTATTTATTACTACATTTCTGTGTGGAATTAATAATAAACTTTCCTGGTAACCTAGATGTTCCATGCCTTTATTACCTGGATAAAGTGTATAACCTGGTATTACCTGGGTATTGTATAAACTCCTTTTTATGGATAAAATCTTGGTTATAGAAGACTGTTTCCTCTTCACTTGAGTGTTAATGCTCAGAAGAACATATGATTCTGTTTTGGGTGTTCTTTTTCCTAAACATGGATGCAAAGGACTGACTATGTTTCATTTTTCCTTCATCCAGAAAAAATTATTTTCATAAGGAGGGAAAAAGAAAAGGAACAACTTAAAGGGTATTTCCTCTGTCAAAGAAAATAAAAGCTATCTGTCATCACTGTGAAATGAGAGAATGCCCTCATGCTCATTAGGAAAAGAGAAAAAAGAGAAGGAATATTAGGTGAATTTTTCAGTCAGCAATTAAATGGACATCCATAGCAAGCAGTAAGGTTGTTTTAGTCAAATTTGACAAATCTGCTTGAGAGAAATCCTATCCACAGTTCCTCTGCAAAGATAACTACATTTGCACTTTCATTCAAGGTTTTTCAAGTAGTTTCCAAATCTCAATGAATTAAGCCTTTCAGCAATGTTACTGAAATTTTGTATCTCTGTTTTAGGACTTGAGATTTAAAAGTCTAAAGCATCAATCCATAAAAAGCTGTCCATGCCTGGTGTAAGACTTAAATGGAATTTTAGGTAGTCCAAATAAAAAACATAGGTCTTTGATTCTTCCCTTGCCTACAGCCTAACCCTGGTGGTGCTTGAAACATGTTACTCTCTCAAATGAATATCATGGAGAGAAGAAAGAAAATAGATCTAAATCCATGAGCATGAAGTTGGTTTAATAAGTCTTCATTTATTGACTGTGAAATAAAAATACTAAGAAATTTGAGCAGAGATTGGAAACCAGGTTTCCTTCCTCTCAGGTGAGTACATTAGCTACAATGAAACAAGACCATTCTTTTAAGTTCTTTCTCTGTTTGTTTATGTATTTATTTTAAAAGTCCAATAAAATTGTAGTTCTCCTTTGCAAAGTGACAACAGAAATATGCTAGAAAGAAGAAATATGATAGAATCATTCTCCAGGGAAACAGGAGAGAAAAGAAAGATTCCAACATCCTGAGTGGATTGTTCTGATTTATAGCATAAAATGGGGCTGCTATCTCCTCCTCAAACATAGGAAAGGAAAGGAAAGGAAAGGAAAGGAAAGGAAAGGAAAGGAAAGGAAAGGAAAGGAAAGGAAA